>NC_140588.1:717710679-718358179 GCF_964204655.1 Triturus cristatus | reverse complement strand
GGATCAGAGAGGGAGGGCTGGGTGGTGTTGTGCATTTCCCAAATAGAACATTTTATTGAAGCTGCTCCAAAAGCAGCAGGTTTCCTCAAAATGATGTGACTGATCTATCATAACTGACCACATGCAAAGTGCATCAGATTGCACTTTTGTTTCAAGCGGCATGTTGAGTGTTTCAAAATTAATTTACAGTTTTCTTCTAATTCTATACATTTCTAAGGCTTTTCGAGCCTGATGTCGAACACCATGTTTAGCATTCCAAAAAAATCCAACAAATACCAATCCACAAAACAGGAATCGCTAAATGAGATTTGCATAATATATTTCCTATAGGCAATTAGCCGTTTTAACCATTCAGTATTCTTATATTTCGAATTGCATTGCGCCTGTCTGTTACACCGTCAGTGAGTGTTGACCTCACCAATTACAGAAAGTACATTTACCTTTAAATGCTGCACAGCAGAAACAGACCTTCTCTGCCAACAGAGGACGATCTGACAGCAGCAGCATGTCCAGCCAGGAGCCTCAGAAAGAAGTGAGCAGGAAGAGAAAAAGAAAGTTGGGTGACACAGAGCTGGAAATATTAGAGGAGGGGTGTGTTTCAGAACTTGACAAACTCTTCAGGAAAACATCTATTTCATTTTCTGAGACAATCAAAAAAAATTGAACAATAATCCAACAGTGTACAAAGACTGTGGGTGTTCCAAAGAGAGCAGTGACAGGATCAGGGAGCACTGGAACGACCTGTGATCTCGCACAAAGGAGAATGTAGCAATGAGAAGAAAGAAGATTGCAGCTACATACAAGGACCAACCACAGAGCCACCACCTACCCCTATGGAATAATTAATAGAGACAACATATCAGCCTGCAGTCATCTCTAGAGTCACGAATATAGGCAAATCAGCCCATGTATCTGATGCTCCAGATTAATTATTTAAAATACTTAATATAAATACATCTAGATTAAACACTAATGTTATAATTTACGTAAAGAAAATAACAGCAGAAGTTCTGTTTTTTTTTATTTCCAAAATACTCAAAGTAATGTTTCTTCAAAAAGATGCAATAAAAAAATGGTAACATATTAGTTTTCCGGTTTTTATACTCTTTTATCTTTACATTTCTAATTTCATGGCCAATTTAAAATATCTTATTAATAAAACATATGTCGTTTTTAAATATAACTCAAATGTGAAATTAAACAATAATGTTGATATTGAATTAGTATAGGTCAGAGGTTCTTAACCTGTGGTTAGGGGACCCAGGGGGTCCACAACATCTACTCAGTGGGTCCGCGACCTCTTACAAAATTAAATAATGTGAACATATTAATAAAGTATATGTAAATAGAGAAGTAAGATTGAAAATTTTAAAATGCACTGGTAATGTTAAGGCATTTGAAATAGCAGGCTAAAAATTAGGTTGGTATCCTCAAACTGATTGGTGGGAGCAGGGCTAGTGCATCAAAAAGAATATAGTATGGACAATGCATGGCCTAAATTGAATTTAGAGAAGCTCCAAACATCCCTTTAAAATGAAATATTTTTTATATTTGTTTATGAAATTAATATTTCATTATTCACATATTTGATTGATAAATGCTTGTTGCCGTATTCTTGGGCATTGTTTTGTGGATCAAAGCTTAATAGGCCAGCATCCCCAGATTCAAATAATGATACAGGGGTGGTTCCTCGGAGTCTGCTAATGATCAAGTGGGGTTCCACAGAAGTCAAAAGGTTAAGGTCTCACTTTTAGGGGCAGGCAGGAGGAATACACTCTGACACCAGTAAAGAATACAGCACCTCATGAACTGCACTTGGGGATCAGGACTCACTTCAACAGAACCCACCAGCAGGGTTTGGGGAAGGTTCATTTGGAAAGCAGGCTTCTTGTAGCTTTTGTGTTCCTGTGGATTTACAGGTCAGCATACTGCCCTTTGGAATACACTATGGACCTGGGTACAAGTGTGAGCAGGTCCAGCCCTTAGAGTTCTCCTCACAGATCTTAACAATAGGTCCAGTCCTTCTTTTGTCTTCCACAGGTCCAGTAATATTCTGAAGAGGGTGCCCGAGGTGCCACATTTATGACTGGCACTAGCCGGTGGGTGGGAATGACTCTTGGCCCCTCTCTAACCAATAGGAAAAGGTTCCCTGTGCCCTATTGAAAACAATCCCACAGCGCCTTCTCTTCCCAAATCCAACATAGCAGAACCTTTGCTCCACTGTACAGAGTACCTGTGCCCACCCTAGATGTGTGCCAAGGAAATGAGCAACACCCCTCTGTGGTCACTCAAAACTGGTTCTGGATGGCAGTTCCTTTCCCACTGGGATTGATGCCAGGCTGGCTAGAAAGACAAAAGAGGGTACATGCCCAGGTGTGAGTTACATCTGCCTGTGGCTGGGTAGACCTCTTTGAAAAAAATTATGTCACTTGACACTGCCCAGATAGTTTCCCTGTCAGAGGAATAGAACCCTTTCCAACATCCAAGGCCTTTGTCTCAGCTTTGGTAGACATTTCACACCTTATCATGAAGTTACTCAACTCCTGGGTGACATGTACGCTCATGCAAATGTGCTTTTAGAGGCTTTAGACTGGCAAAGGTTGACTTTTACAAAGTACCACTTATAACGTATTTAGTACAAACCCCGACTTACCAATGAATTGGATTTGTAATAAATACTTTTTAGACCGGTCTTCCCCCAAACCTTTTGCCTGCTCACCTCCTCTTGTTGCTGATTCGTTTTGTTGGCCTTAGGACTCTGAGTAGTTTACTACTGCTGATCAGTGCTAAAGTGCATGTGCTTCTCCCCTAAACATGGTAACACTGGTGTATACACAATTGGCATATTTAGTTTACTTTTATGTTTCTTGCAAAGTGGTATACCATATACCCAGGGCTGTTAATTAAATGCTACTAGTGGGCCTGCAGCTCTTATTTTGATACCCGCACAAATAGACTTTCAAACCTGTCTTAGGCCTGCCATTGCAGGGCCTGTGCGTGCAGCTTTGCATGTGCTAGTAGTAACAAACACCCACATTTGTTTCCCCCTACTGTGAGGCCTACTCCTCTCTTAGATTAACATAGGGAATTCCTTAATACACTTTTAAGATGTAATTCCTGATCTGAAAAAAAGTAGCTGCATCATGTTTTATATCTTTGGAAAGGTAATGATAAATTCTCTTTAATGTTTTTTTTTTTAACACACAATTTTGTAAATTTTTATAATTCTTGTCGGTACATATACAGATATCATTTTCACTTGTTCAGTCAGTATTTGGGCCGTTGTCAAATCATACAAGAGTAGGTCAGCAGAGTACCATGAGATTCCGCTGTCTCTTCATTGATATTACTTCAGTTGGTCGTTGTAGAACCAATTGCACACAAACACGCCCACTGTATACATTCGTATTAATAACAGGTTAATAGATTTGACCATATTTTCAGTACTCGCTCCAAGCTCTAATTTGTCAAAACAGGCTCCCCTCCCTCCACCACCCTGTTAGGCACACCCTTATACATGTTAACATTATATTGTTCTGTACATCATGTGGTCCCACTCCATGGAAATTGGTATTTTGCGCTACCCCTTGTGTTCTTCTCGCCGAAGCTTGGCGCTCTCCGCCATTCCCCATCGGACCATCTCCGTATGCCACGAGTGTATCTGAGGAGGAAAGGAAGACTTCCAACTCATGGTGATTGCCCACTTTGCCAATAATATGGCCATATCAACGGATCTATATTGTGTTTTTTCGGGCAGGGATGTAGGCCCAAAAGGCAGCTTTCTGCTGTGCCCCATACTGATGTACCTGTTATGTTCTGCAATATAGCTCTTATTTTGGCCCAGAACCTCCCTAATTTTGAGCAGATCCATAGCATGTAAGGTAAGTCCGCATCTGCCGTCTTGCACCTAGGGCAACTGAGCTGGGCATCTGCATATGTGCAGTTAAGGCGGTGTGGCGTAAGATACGCCCTTTGTAAAACATACTGGATGTACTTGAATTTTACATTTCGGGACACTTTCTTGGGGAACTCTAGGGCATACGCCCATCCCTCATCAGTGAGGTTCTGCCCGATGTCTCTTTTCCATTTCGGGCACAGGGGAGCAAGGGAAATTACTGTGTGTGCCCCGGGTGTCCCTGTAGAGCCAGCGAACCAAGTACCTTCCCCTACCCATCAAGTGTATTGCATGTACTAGTTCATGTGTCAGGGGTTCTTCCCCATTGGGGGACCAATGTTTTTTGACATAATGTGTGATAGCGGCATGAAGTAGGAATATCGTCTTGGGGACTCCTTGGGCCTGGGCAAAATTATTATGATCCGCTAGCACACCATTTGTGAATAAACTACCTAATGTTTCCACCCCCTCCTGTGTCCAATGAAGGATACGGCAGTTAATAGTCAGTCCCGTGTTAGTTGGTATACCTAGTAGCAGGATCTTGGCGGAGTATGGAGTAGCTTTCTTAGTGTATTGCAGAGAACATTTCCAGTAGACCAGGGCAACTTTAAGTAAAGGTGTGGCCGCAGGAGGCAACCGGGCCACTGGCAGGAGTAGTGTGTGTAACGATCCTTGCGCCAGTTTCTGCGGCGTGTATTCAATTTCATGCAGGTTGCGCCCGGCCAGCCAAAACGACAACCACTGCAACTGACTGGCTATGCAGTATTCTCTAAAATCGGGGGACTCCAGTCCTCCCTCCTCAATAGTATAGCAGTCTAGGGAGTAGGACCATCTTGGATATAGCTACTCTCCCCATTACCGAGAGAGGAAGTGATGTCCAGAATGTGATCTGGGCTTTTAGCGAGCGGATAGTTTTCATGAGGTTGCCCTCTAGTAGGTCCTTAGGTGTTCTATATATTTGTATACCTAAGTATTTAAAAGTGAGCGGTACAACATTCAGATTTACAGTGCCAAAGGAAATAGGTTCCGGGTTTTCCCTGTATGCCATGTAAAAGGCATGCGATTTCACAGCGTTGATTGCTAGCCCAGAAATAATCTCAAATTGTCTAAAAATAGAGGGGATGGGCTCTATGTCACCCATTAAATCATGGAGGTACAGTATTAAATTATCAGCATAGGCTGATACTACAAGTTGAGTCCCTCCTAAAGGGATCCCCTTCTCATCCGCTTCCGGTCTGAGTTTTAGGAGGAGGGGTTCTAGGGCCAGGACAAACAAGATTGGGGGCAACCCTGCATAGTTTCTCTCGCCACTGGGTACAGGTCAGAAATATGAGATCCCGTACGAACTCAGGCAGTAGGGGCAGTGTATAAGAGTTTGACCCATAGTATATATTTAGGTGGTATGCCAAATTTGCTCAGGGCTACAAACATATATTCCCAGGGTATTGTGTCAAACGCCTGTTGGAGATCAAGGGAGATACACCCTTTTCTACCAGATAGTTTGGCTGCCGCCTCCATGACGCAATGCAAGTAACGTATATTAAGGGACGTATTGCAGTCTGGAACAAAGCTGCATTGATCCAAATGGATCAATTTAGGAAGGTAGGGAAGGAGTCGACGGGCCAATATTTTGCTAAGTATCTTGTACTCTATGACTAGAGCTTGCCTAGTTGTCAATGGGAGCATGTTTGTTTCTTGTGCTGTCTTATATAAGCATTCGAGGTGAGGAGCCAGCTTACCTGCATAGATGGAATAAAATTCAGCCAGCAGCCCATCTAAACCCGGGGTCTTGTTGCGTGGGAGTTCCCCTATAGCCTCTTTAATTTCAGCCCTAGTAATGGGACCGTCCAGCTCCGTCTGAGCTTCCCTCGTCAGTTTAGGGTAATGTAAGCCGTCCAAGAACATGTGTACTTGTTCTGGCGGCGCCGGTACTGGTGCGCTATATAGCTTCCCATAGTAGTCCTTAAAGGCTTTGTTTATTGTTGCCTGTGAGTACACCATCGAGCTGTCCGGCAGTGACACTTCTGGTATTGTAACCGGGGGGCGCATCACGTATTAGGCGAGCTAGCAAGGTCCCTGACATGTGCACCTCAGCATGGGAGTGTTGGGTATATGCCCGGCAATCTACTAAGCGTAGCTCTTCAAGGAGTTCGGCATGTGTAATCCTGCCTTCTTGTGATCGGGATTGACAGGCGCCAGCGAGACTCGCGTCCCGCTCCATTTCCTGTAGGGTGGATTCAAATGTTGTGAGTTTTTTGTTAATTTCCTGTTGAGCCCCCACCATTACCCCTATAGACGTACCTCACATTACTGTCTTGAATGCCTCCCACTCAATGAAGTGAAAGGAGGCGGAGTTAGAGTTAGAGTTGAAGTAATTGGAGATACCTATATCCAATCGGTCTCTAAAGACCACATCTGCGACCACAGTCTCCAAATGGGTACCGGGGTGAGAATCTTCCCCCATTCCAGAGTGATATCTAGTGGATTGTGATCTGATAGAGTCTTCCCTAAATATGTGGTGTAGTAGATTTGGGAAGCGATGGCAGAGGAGCATAAGATTCTATCCAGTCTAGTGTGAAGTTGGTGCAGTGGGGAATAGAATGAGTAATCGCAATTAGTAGGATTGCGCAGGTGCCACACGTCCTCCAATAACCACCCCTCCGCCCAGGTTTGTTTAAGGGATACAGCCCCACGAACCGGAGAGTGGGAATGATCCAGCTGGGATTCCAATATGGCATTATAATCACCGCCCAATACCCATGGGAAGTCTGCCCAGTCAGCTAAGATGGTATTCAGGTTAGTAAGGAATTTTTCTTGGTCGTAATTCGGAGCATATATACTCCCAGGAATTAAGTGTTCTCTGTCAAGTGTTCTGTGTATTACTGTGTATCTGCCTTGATGATCTATACGCTGATATATGTGTATAAATGGTACGCCATATCTTACCCATATCAGGGTCCCTCTTGCAAAAGCGGAATAGGACGTGGTATAGATTTGTCCTCTCCATTTCTTGCGTAGCTTAGTTATTTCGCTAGCTGTCAGGTGGGTCTTCTGTAATAATGCTATGTGAACTTTCCTCCTATTCAATTGGGCGTGGATCCGATGCCTTTTGTGTACAGAACCCATCCCTCTAACATGCCAGGTCACTCCTGAAATGTCTACACCGCATACAGAATGCCTCGGCACGCCTGAGTCTCGACATCCCCCGCCAAAGCCACATCACACCCCACCTGAGAGACCTGCACTGGCTTCCCGTCAGCAAGTGGATCACCTTAAAGCTCCTCACCCATGCACACAAGGCACTCCACAACACCGGACCAGCATACCTCAACAGACGAGTCACCTTCTACACTCCGAACAGCCAGCTCCGCTCCGCCGACCTTGCCCTTGCCACCGTCCCCCGCATCCGAAGAGCGACCACCACCAGCAGATCGTTCTCCCACCTCGCCGCCAAAATCTGGAACACCCTCCCCATCTTCCTACGGCAGACGCAGGACCTACTAACCTTCAGGAGGCTGCTCAAGACCTGGCTTTCCGAGCAGTAGCAGCACTCCCTCCCCCCAGCGCCTTGAGACCCTCACGGGTGAGTAGTGCGCTTTACAAATGTCTTGATTGATTGATTGATATTATATTTACTTTGTATGGGCATATCTGATATTGTCTGTGCATGTTACATCAGTTTAGGCCTGTACAGCAGATAGAGTAAATGTAATAAGGGAAGGTGAGCCTCCCTCCCAAAACTTCAAGTTACTTCAATTCCTCAATACTAGGACAAACACAAGAACGTTGCTAGTCAAAACATTAAACAGAACATTGCGAACATCCACACGGTTAAGTAGTATGATACTTGTGGGGGGGGTGGCTCCTATGGAGCCCATTTCGTCTCCTTGCCTGATGGAGATACACACTGGCAAGGACCCAATCTTGACACATCAACAAAAGGATACCTGGGGGTAAAGTTACATTAAGAGAAAGGATTACATTAATCTTAATTCCCTTCTTCGTAGGTTAATGTTCTACAACAGTGTCCGCAGTCTCTAAGCAATGCTGCATTATCCAAAGAGCGTTTGTACTATTTGCAGAGTGATGGACGGAAACATTGGGTCATTGCTATCACAGTCAGAGGGTTCTATGTCATCATTGGAGTTTTCTGAGGGAGAAGGTGGGTTCAGGTCTCGCATGGCGGACACAGCAGCTATTGCTGATTCTTGGTCCCGTAGGTTCTGTTCTGGGGAGGGTCACTGTCATCCAGGCTTGCGGGTCGAACCATTCCGACGTCGTTGTGTTCTCGGTGGATGTTGTGCAGAGTCTGAGAAGGCAGGGTGGTCTCAAGCCAGCCGTTAGCCTCCTCCGGGCTGTTGAAGAAATGCAATTTATGGTCATGGAGTATTTTTAATCTGGCAGGGAATAATAGTGCATATTTAAGCTGCAATTCTTGAAGTTTCTTCTTCAAAGGCATGCATGATGCTCGTTGCTTTTGTACCATAATCGTGTAGTCCGGGTATAGAGTGATTCATTGGTTTTCATATTGGATGGGCACGTTCTCTCTGGCTTTCTGTAAAACGATATCGCGATCATTGTAGTTAAGAATATGGACGATCGGGGAGGAGCCTAGCGCGCATCCAAGATGGTCGCGTGAGCACAGGGCTCCCCGGACCCTCGCTGCTCCTCGGAATTTATCCTGATAATATCCTGATGTGGTTTATGGAATCTGGGAGATGAAGACCGGCTGAGCACGTATCTCTTTTCAGAAATTGAATCGGACCTGGGAATCCTGAGTTATCGTTGTTAGAACTTTTGGGACCCACCCGACGGAGGTGCCCGGGGCGAAGGTGAACCGTGGAGCCGTGTCGCAATTGAACAACAGCGGCTGCAGCGCGGTGCCAGGGGCCGCTCGACCACTTTCGGTTTCACTTTCGGACCTCAGGGGGCTGGCCGGTGGAGCGCTTGAGGTGGCGGGGTGTATCCTTGGCCTCTGCACAAGGCTTTGTCTCCACCTGCCACTAGAGTGCCTATCGCCTTGGGTCCCCCCGCACCGCCATATTGTGGTCTCGGGTGAGGCGCTAGTCTCCGGTGCCGGTGCCTCTGCTACTTTGATCGGCGGTCCCCCTCGGTGTCCGTGACCACATGGGGGGCAAGGGGGGCCCCGAGGGGCGTAAGACTAAGGCCTCCCTCCGTGGGGGATCGGTCCAGACCAACAACATGGACCGCTACACTCAGGGCAGGGGCTCCCCTGGAGCGGCCGGTCCCCTCCCGGACGCCACCGGTGGTGGCACGTCCGTCTCTTCGGAACTTTCCTTACAGGATATCATGGGCGCCATTGATGGCATCAGGGAAACCATCGCCACGCAATACGAGGCCCTGGCCCGTAAAATCGACACGGTGGCAATTGATGTCACCTTAATACGGGCGGATCTCTCCAAAACAAACGAGAGGGTTCAGGCTCTCGATGCGCGGACCTCCACCCTTGGGGCGAATGTGTCGGGCCTGCAGGCCGCGCTTGGTGACATCAAGGTGGTCAACGATCAGATGGCCCGGCGGCTGGAGGACTTTGAGGGACGGGCCCGACGCAACAACATCCGTGTCATAGGCGTACCGGAGTCCTCCGACAACCGCCCGGTTGACCTCCTGGTCGAGGAGCTCATCCTCCAGCAGTTGACCCCTGCTGGCTTGAGTAGGTTCTTTGCCGTGGAGCGGGCCCATCGAGTTCCGGGCGGTCGGCCACGGCCGGGGGCCCCCCCGAGGCCTATCGTGGCCAAGCTGTTTTACTACAGAGACCGGGATGCGATTCTGCAGGCCTCACGTGTCCATGGCCCGGTTCGACATGAGAACTCATCCATTAACTTTTATCCGGACTTTACCCAACTTGTCCAGAAACAGCGGATGGGATTCCAGGGGGTGAAACGTCGTCTTCGTGAACTGGGCCTAAAGTACTCTATGCTCTACCCTGCAAAACTCCGAGTGGAACATGAGGATCGGACTGCCTTTTTTGACTCTCCTGTGGCCGTGAGTGACTGGCTGGACTCGCTGCCGGACAGAGGTGGCCGTCCCGGGCCCTCTGCAGGTGCCAACGGTGACGGGTCCCCTTTGGAGTGACTTTTGGTCCTTGATTTTGCCATTTTGCACTGTTCAGCTGGGTTGTACTTCTTTGGTTCATTGTGTCTTGCTAGGACCTGTGTGGGGGGCGGGCGGGGTCGGGTCCCTTTCCTCCTCCGGGGTCTTTTCGTAGAATGGGGTTAGTTGGGCGACAGGCACACTGCAAGTTGGGGGGGTTTTTTGGCCCGCAGGGGTGCAGGGTGGGGGGAGTTGGATGTTGGGGGGGGTGGGGGGGAAGGAGAGGTTGTTTTGTTGTGTGTTTTTTGTTTGCAGGCCGAGGTATTGATTTTTGTCCACCATCGGGAACTGTGCTGCTTACTGGGGGACCTTTGATTTATTGGAGGGGATGGGGGGGGACGGGTTGAAGCTGATGTCATGGAACGTCAACGGGTTGGGGGACCGTATCAAACGGGGTGTAGTACTGCAGTATTTGCGTCGTCTGACTCCTGATGTGGTGTTTATCCAGGAGACGCATCTGGTTGGTAATGTCTGCCATGCAATGAATAGGGGGGGATACCGCCTCGTGGCTCATTCTGGTTTCACAACTGGCTCCAGGGGGGTGGGCATTCTCCTGCGATCCTCACTTCCGTTGGAGATCACCAGGGTAGTCTCAGATGACAGAGGGCGTTATGTGTGTCTGACTGGGAGGTGGGAGGGGCATCCCCTTGCCCTGGTCTCAGTTTACGTCCCCCCGGGCCTCCAGAACTCCACCTTCGCGGACTTGGGTCGAATGCTGCTTGAACTTCCGGACAGTCTTTTTCTTATGGGCGGGGACTTTAATTCGGTGGTCTCGGGTGACCTGGATCGTCACCCACCCAGGGCACTCCCCGTTGCCCAGGCATGGCTAGGTGGTCTGTTGGAGACCTTCGGCCTGGTGGATAGTTGGCGATTAATGCATCCGACCCAATGTCAGTACACCTTTCACTCTGGGGCACATGGGAGTCTTTCTAGGTTAGACTATTTCCTTATGCCCGCGGCGCAGACTGGTCGAATTCGAGAGGTCAGGCACCTGGCGAGGGGTATCTCCGATCATTCCCCGCTGTGGCTGCTCTTCGACACCGAGTCGCGGTCTGCAGGGCGGATCGCTCCCATTAACCCGTGGTACCTGCGAGACCCTACGACTCGCGATAGCCTGGTTAAGGCTATGGACCAATACTTCCTTGAAAACGAGGGGTCGGTGTTGTCTGCAATGTCCCTGTGGGAAGCCTTTAAAACCGTAATCCGCGGACACGCCCTCTCCCAGATAGTGGTGGCTAAGAAGCTCAAGAGTGAGGCAGTGGTGAAGCTGGAGACTGACATCTCGGGGCTGGAGTCGGCCTTGGAGGAGGGTGTCACTCCGGACGGGCTCCATGCCCTCAGCCTGAAACAGTTTGAATACAGGTCTCTTGTCACTGACGCTGCCAAAACTATGTATAGGGAGCAGCAGGGTCGATTGTATGATGCCGGGGACAAGGCGGGTAAGTTGATTGCGTGGCTGGACAAGAAGGAGAGAGTGAATCGTGTGGTCCCGGAGCTGCGTGTCTCGGATGGAGTGTGTGTGACTGAGCCTGGTGAGATTGTGGAATGTTTCGCCGACCACCTCCGGGCCGTGTACTCCCCGGTGACTGATAGGGATGAGGAAGACTCTTGCCTTCTACTGAGGGATATTGCTTTGCCCGGCCTGTCCGTCGAGGACCGTGAGCAGCTGGACGCCCCCTTGTCGGTAGATGAGATAGCAACTGCGATTCGATCCCTTCGCTCGGGCAAGGCTATGGGTCCCAACGGTCTACCTATCGAATTATATAAGTTGAGCCCGGATAAACTAGCGCCCTTCCTCCGTCGTATGTTTCAGGAGTCCCTTGAGGCAGGTTCCCTTCCTGTCGACCAGCGACTGGCCACGATAGTCGTGATCCCCAAGGAAGGTAAGCCGCGGGACCGCTGTGCCTCCTACAGGCCTATCTCACTGCTAAACGCAGAGCCTAAAATCCTGGCTAAAGTCCTCGCCAATCGTTTGTTGAGCGTCATCTGCGATCTGATTCATCCTGATCAATGCGGCTTCATCCCGCATCGCAACACCGCCCTCAACTTGCGGCGTCTTCATGGCGCCCTCGCCAGGGCGGAGTACCTCTCCGAACCGGCCATGCTGGTTTCTTTAGACGCCACGATGGCCTTCGACACCATCGAGTGGCCGTTCCTCTGGGCTGTCTTGACCAAATTTGGCTTTGGGGAGGGATTTCTTGGCTGGGTGAAGCTTCTCTACACGGGACCCATGGCTCAGGTGGTGGTTAATGGGCGGGTCTCTCGGCCCTTCGCGCTCGGTCGGGGTACGAGGCAGGGGTGCCCGTTGTCCCCTCTGCTCTTTGCTCTCGCCCTGGAGCCACTCGCTGCTTGGCTCCGCTGGGAGCCCTCGATCAGGGGGATCCGGTGGGCCCCGGGCTTCGAGGATCGGGTCTCGTTATATGCTGACGATATTCTCCTGTATCTTACCTCGCCGCGGCAGTCGCTTAACGTTCTCTTTGATGTTCTGACTTCCTATGGGAGAAATTCGGGTCTCACGATTAACTGGTCTAAATCCTGTGTCTATCCTATCTCCGGTGGCCCTCCTCTCTTGCCGCCTCGGCTTCCGATCCAAGTATCTCTGGCCGGCTTTAAATACCTGGGGATATACGTCTCGTTGGACCCGGTGGCTCGCTATGAGCAAAATCTCCTGCTTCCACTTCGGCGTTTGAGGGAAGACACGGCTCGGTGGTGTAGGCTGCCCTTGTCCCCGCTGGGTCGGGCAGCACTGTTTAAAATGATGTCCCTTCCCAGATTCCTCTATGCACTTCAGAACTCCTTCGATGTCATTCCAGTGGCCTACTTTCGGGAGGTGGAGAGCCTGCAGAGGAGACTGGTGTGGGACGGACGGGCACGTAACGCCCTGGCCAAGCTTACTCTCCCCTGGTACGACGGGGGCATCGCGCTTCCCGACATTCGCAGGTATTATTGGGCCTCGCAGTTATCGGCCATTAACCATGCCACGTATGCGCCTGGCTTGAATCCGGCGTATGAGATGGATAAATTCTTGCTTCCCGGCGGGAATTATAACAGGGCGCTTTACTCCCGCTCGGCTGGACGGACCCTGACGGGCCCTACTAAGATTGCGGTGCGGATCTGGAAGGCGGCCAATGTAGCCATGGGCTGGAGTGAGCGACTAACATGTGCTACTCCTTTATTTGCCTCCGACCGACTGGGAAGCCTCTGGACGACGAAAGGGTTTGACCGTTGGGACACGATTGGTATTAGTAGAGTGGGAGACCTATGGAGGAAGGGCGCGGTTAAGACCTTCGCGGCGCTCCAGAGCGAATACAAACTCACGGACAGGGAGTTCTTCCGATATGCCCAGGTTCGGCACGCCCTGCTCTCCGTCTTTGGGGAGGGGACTAAGATCCCTGCCTCTTCGCCCCTCGAGCACCGCATACTCGATGGTCATGTCCCCGACAGTACTATCTCTTTAATCTATAAAAAACTTATTAATAATCGGGCTGACCTATTGGTGCGCCTTCGGGAGACGTGGACGGGGGATGGGGTGGAATTAGACGACGAGGACTGGCAGTCCGCACTGTCGTCCCCTAAGGAAGTAGCCATTCCAGCCCGTCTCCGCCTGGTCCAGTTAAAGATTCTCCACCGGGTGTATGTGACGGGTCCCCGTTTGGTCTCGATGGGATTCTCGGAAGATGGGCTCTGTAAGCGGGGATGTGGGCTCAGTGCCACCTTTCTCCATATCCTTTGGGAGTGCCGCGAGGTGGCGGAATACTGGCGTCGGGTTCATGGGGTCATGGGACAAGTCACCGGAGTTGCGCTGCTGCCGGAGGTGCGTCGCTGTGTCCTGAATGTGTGGGAGCCCAATGATTATAACGCGGCTCAGACTCGGTGGGCGGCCCTGGGGAACATGATTGCCAAGAGGGATATAGCGCAGCTTTGGGGCTCCCAGCGGCCTCCCACCGTGTCAGTATGGAAGGAGAACATGGACTGGTGTATGTTCAGGGAGAAGACTGTGTATGTGGCCCGTGGTAAACCCGGGGCATGGGGTAGAATTTGGGGGCAATGGAACGCGTATCGTGGGGGTATCTGTACTCCCCCCCTTGTGGACACCGATATTGCCTTGTCCCCCTGACCCTTGATAGTTCCTTGCAACTTGTTGTAATAATCGAATATAGATGTTCCTCTCCCGTTACCCCCCCCCGATCTTTCAGTACTCCTTCCTCTTGATAGCTAATTGAAGGTCCGAAGTAGAATCCCCCGGATGTAACCTGACCCACGTTTTTTGCCCTTATGCCTCGCCTTTTGTTTTTTTTTGTTTTTTTTTAGTTGTTATTTATGTTAAATTTATGTCTCCTGCCTCCTTCGAACTATCCGGAGCCATTTACGGGGCTGGGCCCCAGGAGTCGCCTACTGCCTTAACTAATGTCCGATCCTTTCTGAATCTAGCGGCCGGCCCTGGTGGTTGTAGGCCCATACTTGTAACTGATTTATTGTTCAATAAAAATTTATAAAATTCAAAAAAAAAAAAAAAAAAAAAAAAAAAAGAATATGGACGATCATTGTTCTTGGCGTTGCCCAAGCCGTAGGCCTGCCCGGTGGTATACGGTGGGCCCTCTCCACACAGAAGAAAGAGGACAGTCCTTCAGGGGCAATCTGGTCACATAACCACTGCTCCATGAACTGCGTCGCATTGGCGCCCTCCGTCCATTCCAGCAAAGCCAGCACACGGACATTGTTGCGACGTACCCTGCCTTCTGCATCCTCCACCCTGTCTTGAAGAGTCGACAACTGTTTTGCATGCTAGTCAGGGTCTCTGCATGCCCTTTATGCTGTGGTAGGATCTCCAGCAGCATCTGCTTGTTATTTTTAACTGTGTCCCCAAGTTTTTCGTGGTCCGCTCTCAGGAGCGTAAAACCAGTGGTTAGGGATCCAATTTGTTGTTCAAGAGATTTGCATGAGTCCCGTATCTCTTGTAGGATCATGTCTAACTTGTCCAGAACAGGCTCTTCATTGGTTGGCGGAACACAGCTAATTGACGATGTTAGCGAGTCCGCATCCAGTTCTCCCGGTGTCTGATGTTCCACTGGGGGCTGTTCCGCAGTCTTTCCCTTCGTGCGCCACATAGTGATTGGTCTTACTGTAGTACGTATTCGTGGTGACCCAGCTACAATATCAGGGTAGTACTGATTGTGTTGCACTCGCATGGACAGAAGGGAGGAGGGGAGACAACGGGTCATCGTTCGCCTCACGTCTGCATCAGGGATTGGAATCGGGCACAAGCTGGTCTACTGGTCACAACACTTTCGAGAATTGGTCCCAGTTCTACAATGGGTTAGGGCAATTAGGTCCTTTATCAGGCTCTGTATTCTCTGCAATTCACCAATGCGCCGCAGTTGGGTATCGGCCATGCCCCTCCATGTGAAATGAATCACGTCAAGGACTGTTAATACGAAGCTCTGTAGAAGAGGCAGACAATCTGTGTAAAGTAGCACAATACTAAGTTTATTGTAAGTCCCACATAGGCAATATTTCTGAGCTCTTTATTTGTACCTACGTCCGTTTGAGAGCCCAGGTATATAATACTATAGGTTCAGTCTTGCCTCCTAAGTGACAGATTCCTGTGGCAGGTTTGGTATGGGTGTCACCTTTCTTAGGTGCGCAACCTATAATGCCCAGTTTGAGGATGAGGATCTATGTGTGAGGTCTTGGTGAAACTCAGGGAGTGTTGGATCTGTGACATCCCTAATTTCCACAGGGCGATAAAGGATGATTAGTGGGATCGCGTTAATCCAGTCCAGCGCATACATTAGTGGCCCATAAGGTGGTTGTGCAGTACAGCTAGCACCCGAATCTGCCTCCGTCTCACTCCCACACTAACTATGATAGGCACAGAGGACACCAGTCGTTCCTGCAGAGGGGGGAGGGAAGGCCAACTCCATAGGTGCCGACACGCCACAGAATGTAGTGATACTGTGAGTCCCAGGCCGTAAATATCTTAATTTAGGGTCCCCCGCAGTTCAAAGGGAGCGTAGCACAGTTACTTCCCAGCTCTACGGGGCAGCCCCCATACTCACATTGTGCTCGCGGTGGGTGTCGCGACCCAGACCTGGCCCTGTGGTACGTTCAAGGGGCTCAGTTGTTGCAGCCACTCCGGCGGCCACCAGCTGGTGACACAGCGGGTCTCCACTACAGACCCAGCCCGGCCTCAGGACCCGTCCCAATCCCATCTGGCGCTCTTAGTAGTGCTCCGGTCCACCGTCCGCTGCTGAAGGGATGCCGTCAGTGGTATTGACTTTGACGCAGGCTGTAGCTCTCCACAGCTCGATGAACCTCAAGGCTTCGCAACACACCCAGGCCCAGGCAGTTGTCACAGCTCTTATTCCGGCTTTCAGGGAGTATATACTTGCAGCGTAGGCCCGCTTCGGGTCTTTTAGTGTGGTAGCGCTTCTCCGCTATGAATCAGCGGAAGTGGTATATGTGTTTCTGAGCTTCTTCGCGGCCCCTGATGTCGCGGTTCGTTGTCCCAGGCCTCCGCCCCGCATTCAGCTAGGCCCCAGCGTACACATTCACTCTCAGATGGTTTTTGTCTCTGCGTATCTTGTGCACCAGTTTCTCAGCGGGCCTGGATCATGCCACTGTGTTCAGGGATCAGTGAATGGGAAGAACAGCGGTATTTGACCCGCTGGTCCAGCGATTACAGCAGGATTAAAGGATCCTGCAGCAAAGCTCCGTCAGATTGCGGCCTCCATGCTCGGCAGTTTGCCACGCCCCCAATCCTCTTTAATGTTAAAGTTGGTTTTAATCTTACTATTTTAGAAATGGCATTTTAAGAAAGTGGGCAATTCCCTGCTCTTACTACTATGTGTACCTGCAACCTGTCTCCAGTACACATCTGGGGTAGGTGACAGCTACACTTTGTGCATTCCGTCCAGACAGCCAAAAATACACAGGAAGGGTAGGTATGACTGAAAACTCATCTGCATTCAGATTGCTCTTCCTCGGCAGGAAGAGAGGGGGAGCTGACACACCTGAATAGGCAGTGTCCTGTTTCCCACACCAATGGTTGATTACCCCCTACTGATAGTTTTGAGCCAGGGCTGGGAAGAAAGGACCTGTGTGTACTTCAAAGATAATTTTTGGAAGTCACCCCATCTTCACAGGCACAACTGGCTATCAGTACTGGGGTTCTGACCCTACCGAGACAGTACACTTCTGGACCTGTGAAGAACTCTGCCAGGAGTAAAGCCTGCTGGTCTACAAGGATTTCCACTCTGCTTAGCTGCTGCTCTAGAAGAACTGATTTTCTGCGTTCCTGCCCTGCTGTCTGCTGATCTCTACCTTGCTGAGGACAAGGACTGGACCCATCTTACTTTAACCCAGAGTGACTACAAGGGCTTGCTATCTTGCCCCATTTTCTGAAGTTTCAGGGCCATCAAAGACTTCCTTCAAACCTGCAACACCACCTGGACTCTGCCATCTGTAAGTCCTACCCTGCCAAGTGGTGGTGATCCAGTTCTGGGCCCTTGAAAAGTGATTTCTGCTGTGATCATCCACCCAAACCATTGCATCGATGACTTTGCGCCAATCAGAGCCGAAGCATCACACTTGTACACCGATGCGGCTACCGCTCAACAACATCGCTTCGATGGACTGCGCAGCTCAACGATGATGGACTGCATGGCTCGATGATGACGTATTATCTGCATCGTAAAGGGGTTCTTCAATGAAGCTTTCATTGACTGCGTGGATCGGACCAACCGATCGCCTGCATCTACTGGATCGACGAAGGCGCATTGCCTCCTCTGCTCCAGGCATCAAGTCTTCAATGCTGATGCTTCCTCCATCCAAGGAACTTTTTCAGCTGGACCTGCGTGGGTCCTGTAGCTGGCCTGCCCTCCATCACAGTTGGCCCGAACTTTGGATGTACCCTGGTCTAGCTCAACCAGATGTCCCCGGTTGGCTCTTTATGACTCTAAGCACTACATATTGGTTTCATCTTTAAAAATTCATAACTCCAGTTCCTACTTATTGGATATTTGTTGTTTTGGTCTTATTTTATTCCTAAAATTATTGTCTATTTTGCTAACCCTGTGTGGAGTATTTTTGTGGTGTTTTCATTGTCTTTACTGTTTGTGTGTGTGGTGCATAAATACTTTACACATTGTCTATTTAGCTAAGGCTGACTGCTCTGTGCCAAGCTGCCAGAGGCTGAGTGCAGGTTGCCTTTTAGTGTGTATCTAGCTTACCCTGACTGGAGTGATGGTTCCTGTTTGTACAGGGTGCATACTCTGACAACCAGAAACCCCATTTCTAAAATACCTTGTAAAGTACAAGAATTAACTTTTTTGCTGGTGCCTAGGCAGAGTTAACATTATTTAATTTTAATATTATATCCCAGCGCTTTCCTATGGAAAACCCTACTACAGTGAAAATAGCTTTTGGGGCATTGTGTATGTGAGGACATGTTTTACATTAAGCGTATACATGCCTTACTTTTACATACCATACACCCTGCCTTGTTAGGCATTAAGGCCTACTTAGGGACGGTTATTCATATTTAAAAGGAGAGTTTCGGCTTATCGAAATGGGTGATTTTGACAGGTCGAGTTCCCAGTTTTGAAACTGCATAGACAGGCTACAGTAGTAGGCCTGCAGTCATTGTTTTCACTTTCTCTCTGATGGTGCAGCACTGTATACTGCAGTCTACTAGCATACAGGCCCTGGTTGTACTTTGTGCCGTATAATAGGGACTTAAAGATAAGTTAAATATGCCAATTAGGAGCATAGATAATTTCAACATGTTTTTAGGTAAAGAAGAGTTCTGTGGGATTTATTGCTGCAGGGTATTATTGAACAGCTGCAAAAGTGGGTAGGATTACCCCTGGGTGCTTTATTTTCCTGATGGTTAAGTGGAGAGAGGACTCACACCCATCCACAGTATAGTGCTAGGCATAAATGTAGCACCCCTGGGCATCCTCTTGAGAACACTACTGGCCTGTGAAAGAAGAAGGACTGCACCTGCCGTTGACATCTTTGTGGAGAACCCTGAAGGCTGCACCTGCTCCCACTTGCATCCAGGACAAAAAAAGGACTACAAGGTTCAGTTGGCTGAGTTCATGTTTAGCTTCAACAACACAAAGGCTACAGGAAGTCCACTGTCCCGGAAGAGTCTAGATGACAATCTTCAACTGAACCTGCCCTGGAACCTGCTGGTGGTTTCTATTGGAGTGAGTCCTGACCCCAACTTTTTTTCCTAAGATCCTAGAATCCTTTGTTGATATCTGAATGTAATCCTGCTGCTCAAACCTAAAAGCTGGTACTTAGACATTTTTGCAAAATTTCTGCCTGGAAAACTGTCGCAGCACCGGGACTAATCTACCAGCCAATCCAACGAACTTCAGAGTTTTCCTGCTTGGAGCTTTTCCCACTTTTGTTGATGGCTGCAATGAGACTTCATTCTATGTCAACTCGTCCTCGACAAGCCCATCTTTAAATCCAATCTGCAGCCTTGCCCCGCTGAGAACTCTACTGTGAAGGTAACTAGGACCAATCCAGCCTGCTTATCTGAACCACACTCCATCGTGGTTGGCCTTGAACCTTTACCTTGTCATGGTCTAGCGTGACCAGTTGCTGGTGGTTGGCACTTTGAGCTTTTTGGTGCTATTTTTATTGAAAACTTTGAAAATTCATATCTACCGTTCCACTTATTGGATTTTTGTCAATTTTGTCATTAAAATATTTTCTATTTTTATATTTTATTTTATTGCGTTGTGTCTTTGACTTTTTAACTGTTTTGGTAACTCTAAATGCTTTACACATTTTCTTAACTTAAAGTTGGTCTGCTCTGTGCCAAAGCTATGAGGAGCTGAGCTCTGGTTTAAATTACTGAAAGCTTTTTTTATTTTTTTATATTTTTTATTGAGCAGAGCTTACAGGGAAGACAATTCATAGTTACATATTACAAATAGCATTAGATAATTAAACTCTTTAAATGCGGTTTAAAAATAATAATCCTTTGATATCTCTCATTGTTTAGCTTGTTTAACATAATACCAAAAGTTACTGAGCCAGAGTTTTAATCTTTAACCAATCGATATTTCTTAAGTTATCGATTAACAATAATCGTAAGTTTCACAGTCAACAAAATATTAACAAGTCGCTGATTTTTTTTTTAATTGCCCCCACACGTTTAGCATAAGCTTCTTCAAACTTTTTAGTGCGCCTCATCTTATTAAGCCATTTCTCATACAAAGGTGCTTCCAACAATCTCCAATTTTGTAAAATTAAAGAACGAGCCACCAAGATTGCAATAGATAAAAAATATCCCTCTGATTTAGACAACGTAACCCTCGACTCGTTATACCAAAAAGGGAGGCCTCCGCTATTGGAACGTATGGTTTCTGGATTGCCCGACTAAAATCCCCAAAGTTTTTTCCCCAAAACAATCCCAATTTTGGACAGGTAAAAAATATATGCCTCCATCCCCCTTCAGTTGGGGTGAGACAACGGAAACAGTTATTTTCCTCCTCAGGATAAATTCTGTTTAAGGCCTTTGGAGTATAATAAGCCAACCAATGAGATAGAAATGCCATTCTTTTAAAGTTGGCAGCTCTTAGGGCCATATTTACTGTAATAGATATAGTTTGCCATTCTTGACTGGAAAAAGAGCATTGGGTTTCTAAAGCAACTTTCTCCAGAAACGTTTCCAACAATGGAGATTTGTCTTGGGCTCGCAGCAGGCGGTACCAATTTCCCACCCCTCTAAAATTTGCGGAGAATAAGGTGGAAGCTGCCTTAGAAGGGGTACGACTTAGTTGCAAATTATATTTGTTTAAAAAATGGACAATTTGTAAGTATTCAAAAAGAAGTGGTTTATTCCGATCGTAACAGCTGGTCTGAACTTCTTCCCAGGTGATCACCCTTTCCCGAATAAAAAACTGACTCAATACCCCCAAACCACCATCCTGCCAAGTTCTAAAATGAGTGGAATGGATATGGAGGCCCAGGTCTTTAACTCACTTAGGGGCATATTATCAAGCCAGGCGATAAAATTATCGCCGCTTTAGCGGCAGATAACTGCCGCTAAAACGGCGATAATGGGCTTGATAATATGCTCTATGGAATTCCAATTGAAGCCCATGTTTGATGTCCTTCACATCTAACATGGGCTTCAATTGGAATTCCATAGAGCATATTATCAAGCCCATATCGCCGTTTTAGCGGCAGTTTTCTGCCACTAAAGCGGCGATAATTTTATCGACTGTCTTGATAATATGCCCCTATGTTTTAGAGTGTAAAGCCCAGAAAACCCGCTTTGTTTAAAAAAAACTGAAGTCTACTTGACAGATCCAGAAGCGTTTTGTACCTGGTTTTTTTGGGAAGTATAGAACTTTTAAGAAATGTCGGGATTTGGGTTCCCGCTTCTTGGATCATCTTATTAATAAAAAATTATCTAATCATCCTGTATTAGACAATAAACAAGCTGCCAAATCCAAAAATGCTGATTCATAATATGTTCGTATATGTGGTAATGCTAAACCACCTGAGTTTGTATCCAATTGTAATACCGAGAATTTAACTCTAAAAACCTTCTTATTCCAAATGAATGATCTTATCATAGAATCGAGCACTTTAAAATAACTAGTATTGATCTTAATAGTGATATTAAAAAAAAGAAAAATTAAAAGGGGTAGCATGGACATCTTAATAAGCGCTACTCGACCTATCAGGGTTAACGGAAGGCTTGCCCATTTTTTCCAGTAATTTCTGAATTTTAATACTAGTTGCCTCGTAATTCAACTTGGCTAGCTGACCATATTGACCTGTGACAAAAATCCAGAGATAACGTATAGGATCAGTGTTAAGAGCCTGCTGTTTATAAAATAATTTGGCAAAAACTTGGCTCCAGTATTCAATATTATAATCTCTGTTTTGATTTGATTGATTCTGTATCCCCCAATTAGTTCAAATTGTCTAAATTCGGTCAAAGTCCGGTCTATGTTCAGCTTTTCGGGACTCAAATATAAAATGGCGTCATTGGCAAAAAGCTTTAGTTTTGCCATGCCTGGAATCGGGGTTTGAATGTTCATATTAGCTCGTATTTTAATCGCTAAGGGTTGTATAAAAAAGGTCAATAATAAGGGTGATAAGGGACAGCCCTGCCTGGTCCACCGATTAATATCCACTGACCCTATTTGATTACCATTAATCACTAGCTGAGCCTGAGCCCCCCAATAGATATTTTGTAGCATTGAGATAACTTGAACCAGAACACCAACCCTTTCGAGCCCAAAAAATAAAGCGTCCCAGTAGACTAGATCGAACGCATCAACCATCATGATGCAGGCTGGTGTCTTATTAACATTAAAATAATCTAGTGCTTGAATCAGATATCCAGTATTAGATGACGTAGTCCGTCCCGCGACAAAACCTGTTTGGTCGACATGAATTACTTCCTGAGCCAAAGGGGTTAAACGCTGTGCCCATACCTTCATCAAGATCTTATAGTCGGCGTTTAAGAGACTAATCGGTCTGTATGAGTTCACATTGTTAGGTTCCTTACCCTTTTTCATAAAACTGACCACGATCGCCCTCTTAAACACTGAAGGAACAACACCTCCAGTTTTTATATGGTTGAATAATTTCTTAAGAAAAGGTGTCAGCTCTTTAGAAAATATTTTATAAAATTCAATAGGTAATCCGTCTTCCCCACAAGGCTTTTGCCCCAGCCATGGACTTTATGACTACCAATCTCTGATGATACTATTTCGTTTTGTAGCTGAACAACTGAATTCATGGATACCCTAGGAAGTTCTACTTCTGCAAAATATTCATGAATCGCTTCCTGGCTGACCATATATTTAGTGGTATATAGTTGTTGATAATGTTCGACAAAGACCTGAGCAATATCTGCTCTATCGGTTACTTCTATACTAGTCTTAGGGTCTATTATCTCCAAGATACAGGCTGATTCCTGTCGTATTTAGTAGACCAAGCTAACATGAAAGCTTTATTGGATCAAACAAGAATAGTAGCATTATTTCTTGTGGTAGACTACTGCCCATCCCAAGTAATAATCTGCTTTCTCATGATTCTGTTCAGTGGTGGGATTAAGAATTTGTGTTTAGCAGTTCCACTCAGCTACTAAGGGCCTGATTACGATGTCAGTCGGATAGGCTCCAAACGGGATTCGGAACTAATGTTTCTGACCGAATTGGATACATGCCGACCAACCGATTACAATGCAAGGAAACCATCCTGGCTGTCTGATTCGGTTCCGATCGGCATTTAGACAGCCCAAGTCAAATCGTACAGCTCTATGGACACTGTTTCCGACTAAGCGATCACAATGTCCAATTCTGACAGCCGGTCTGAATCGGTCTGACCGACATGAAACAGCTGTTGGAATCTGACTTTGAAGGCCCATAGCATGCCCCTCCTTCACCCGTAGGCCTCCAGTTGGGGCCTGTGGGCGTGCCAGTGAGACCCCTCTTTACAACCATGCACAATGTGGCAGGCACCAATGGGTGCCCGTCATAGGGTGCAAGATTTCCCCCAACCACCCATTTTTTCAATGGGAGCTGGTGTTCTTGTTTGAAACACAGGCTCCCATTGAAGTCAATGTGAGTCCAACTGAACAATGCTCGGTAGCATCGTAATCGGTCTCACCCAACCCGATTCAGTCAAAAACGATCCCGAAACCGATTCGGTCGGAAGAATTTCCGAACAACATCGTAATCAGGCCCCAAGTTGGAAAATGAAAATTCCTAAAGTGAATTAAAGACAAAAATTATTTTTTAATATTTTATTGGGATTAGGACTTTGATTAGGTCACTTTTTGATTTTATAAATATTTTTTGATTTCAGGTTTTTCACCATTAAAAAAGTCAAAGGGAGCATAGAGTTGGATCGGGCTACCATGACAACCCTCACAGTGATGGGGATGAGGGCCCTATGCAGAGAAAATAAATTAAAGCTGGGCCATAATGCCAAGAAGGCAGATTGTGAAAGGGCCCTCAGGGCCTGGGAGTAAGCCCACTAAGCACAGATACCCTCTGGGCAACCACAGAGGATGAAGGAGAAGGGGACAACCTGTCCCAATATGGATTTATTGGTGCACAATCCAGGGCTAGAATTGAATTGGGTTCTGCCATCACAAGTCCTTCTGAACAGGCCAACCGCAAATTGGATCTCAGTGACAGGCAGTCAGCTAGTGAGCTGTGGGCCAAACGGGCAGTCATAGCACAGGAGAAGAAATGGGGTGCCTCCTATGAGAGAGCATTGAGAAAGCATAGGTTGGGTCAACAGCACTAGGGAGCATTGCTATGGAAGTTCGTACCATCACTGGGAAGGGATACAATCCGCATTCTGGAAGAGTGCATAGCTGAATCCTACACTTACATGAAGGAGGCCCTTGTGCAGAAGTTTGGTCTCACTCTTACAAGGTACCAGAAGATGTTGTGTAACATACACAAAGACACACATCAATCGTGGGTTTATTTTATAGATGTCTCAGGTAAAGGGAAATACTGTCACTACTTATGATGGGTTATATAATCTGAACACAAAGGAGCACATCTTGAGTAATTGTCATTCAGAGTTACACCAGCATCTAGTGGATTCCAAGTTCTCTGACCTCGGGCAGCTTTATAAGGCAGATGGGTGGGTGTGTAGTAGGTGTCAAAAATATCCCAGTAGGTGATCCCAAATAGGGGGGTTCAGTCCTACGGGAAAGAGTGGAGAAACAAGAATTTAAAGAATGGCGTCTCATAAGGCCCTCAAAAGTCAACTCTAGAGGGGTAGTCCCATTCCTTTTCCAAGCACAAGTGTGAAGGGTACAAAGTAAAGAAATACTTTTTTCAACCTGTGAAGTCCGTGGTGTGCCTGGACAGTCACAATCCAGGAAGTAAAAAAAGGGAGACTGAGTCTGTTCCAAGAAGACCCTCACAAATGTGGAGTCCCAAGGAATTTGCAAGTATAGGTATTGGAGTGGAAGTTTGCCCAATTGAAACCAGGGGTTGGACTGCAGCCACCTTAGTCTACTTGGGTGGGGTGGATGCTGAACCCCTGGCTGCCTTACCTCACAGCATGGTGAAGTGCAGGCAATGGTCATTCATCATCAGGGCCAGTGTAGTGGCTTTTACTGGATAAAGAAGCCAGCATGACTATAGTGATGGGCTGATTGGCTTCACCAAAGCAGATTAACCCAGATGTCCTACAAAAGGTAATCAACGGTGACAATGAGTTAAAATTTCAGCCCATGGCAATGACATCCTTTGAGTGGGAAATTGTTGCTGGCCTGAATAAGGTAGCTGTTATCCCTGCCATTTTAGAGAAGTGTTTGTTTTTGAAACCTCTGCTTAGGCTGAGGTGTAAAGAATGACTCATTCAGAAATGTTGGGTTTCCTTGAGTGGGAGTGTGGCCGCAAGGGCCCAGACAGCCAGTCAGGGAATTCAAGGGAGCCTGAAGTTTGGAAGAGTGGCCTAGGTTCCCACAACGAAGTGAGGGCAAGAGGTGTGGGAGGCCAGCCTCAAAACTTTTCATGTCCTAGAAGGGATATGACCCCCATGGGAAGAATCTGGAGCCTAAAGAAGAAGAAAAACCTAACTCTAGACACCTGCTAGAACTCTTGAAGTTATATGGGGAGGAATTCTGGTAAGCACAGAGAAAATGCTCTGCATTTGAAGGCCTTCAGCACCAGGCTGAGGTCCAGGAGCAGGGCGATACCAGTGGAACTGATACAATCAACTGGGAAGAAGGTGTCCTCTAATGTGAGACTAGGGACACAAAACCTGGGTCAGCCCAGAGATTGGTGGTCCCCCAACAGTAAAGGACCCTTCTTGTAAACTTAACAAATGATATTACATTGGCTGGGCATTTGGGGCAGTCAAAATCCCAGGACAGATTGGTCAACCACTTCTACTGGCCCCATATGTCCGTAAAGACAAAGGAGTTCCCGCTCAGCTTTTTCCAACTTCGTCAATGGCTTCACTGAGACTATCCCAACTCGTCAATGGATTCACTGAGACTATCTCAACTTGTCCTCTGCAAGACCATGTTCGGTCCAGCATGCAGTCTCTTCCACTGAGGACTCTATTGTGAAGGTGACTGGGACCAAACCGACCTGTTTATCTGACCTTCGTTCCATCGCAGCTAGCGTTAAACCTTACCATTGTCTAGTCAAACACGACCAGGTGCCGGCGGTTTGCACTTTGAGCTTTTTCGTGTTATTTTCATTTAAAACTTTTAAAAAATCATATATCCATATCTCTGGTTCCCATTTAGAATTGCTGTTGTTTGTTCATTAAAATATTGTTTATTTTATAATATTTTTATTGTGTTATGTTTTTGACTTTTGAACTGTTTTGGTACTTCTAAATGCTTTATACATTTCTTAAGTTAAGCCGATCTGCTCTGTGCCATAGAGTTGAGGGACTGAGCTCCGGGTTAAATTACTGAAAGCTTGGTTGGCCCTAACAAGAACAGTTACAATATTACTTGTGGTGGACTACCATGCAAACCACCTAATAATCTACTTTCTCACAATGATGTTCAGTGGTGGGAACTCAGAACTTGACTTTAGTAGTACCACTCAGCTATTAAGATGGAAACTAAAAATCCCAAGATTGATCTAAAAGCAATAATGATTTTTTGATTTCTAATTGGCATAAGGTCCTATATTGGGTAATTTTAGATTTTTCTAAATTATTATCTATTGCAGTTTTTGCACTTTTTAAAATGCCGATGGAAACATAGAGTTGGGTTTGGCAACCTTGACAACCGTCACAGTGGTGAGGCTGAAGGCCCTATTTAGAGAAAAGAAATTGAAACTGGATCAAAATGCCAAGAAGGCAGATTGTGAAAGGGCCCTCTGGGTCTAGGATTAAGCCCACCAAGCACACACACCCTTCTGAGGGAGAGGTAACTCCAGAGGGAAACAGTCGGAACACCGTTGTCTAAACCACCAGTGTTCGGACTCCGCAAGCTTAACCACGCTCGCCCTAACCACACATATGCCTTAACCATGCATGTGCTTGGTTAAGGCAATGTACGGTCTAGCTGTGGGCTGCATTGGATGGAATCAGGAAGCAGGGAGAGATCTGTAGTGAGGTAAGTGGGACTGGGGCTGGTTGAGGGTAGTTTTGCTGGATGGGGTGGGTTGGGGTACTTTGGTGGGCTGGGGGGGTCGGGTGTTGCTTTGTGTGCTGGGGTGGGTCTGGGTTGTTTTATAGGCTAGTGGGTGGGTCAAGGTTTTTTGTGGGCTGGGGTGGGGTGGAGTAGTTTTTTGGGCTGGGGGTTGGTCGGGGTAGTTTTGTGGTTGGGGTGGGTCTGGGATAGTTTTGTGGGTTGGGGTGGGTGGGGGTACTTTTGTGGGCTGGGGGTTCAGTGTTGCTTTGTGGGCTGGGTCTGGATTGTTTTGTAGGCTAGGGGGAGGTCAGTGTTTTTTGTGGGCTGGGGTAGTTCGGGGATGTTTTGTGGGCTGGGGTTGGATCGGATAGTTTTATAGGCTGGGGAGAGTGTTCGGATAGTTTTCTGGGCTGGGGGTTGGGTCGGGGTAGTTTTCTGGGCTGGAAGTGGGTCAGAGGTAGTTTTCTGGGCTGGAGGGTTCGGGGCAAATCTTTAGTGCTGGGGGTTGGAGGCCTTTTTCAGGGCTGGGGGTTTGGGACTAGTTTTCAGGGCTGGGGGTGGAGCTAGTTTTTAGGGCTGGGGGTGGGGTGGTTTTTAGGGCTAGGGAGTCAGAGTAGTTTTTAGGGCTGAGAGAGTGTTGGGGCAGTTTTTTTAATTAGGGGTTAGGGTATTAGGCCTCAGGGCAGGGAAGGGGAATGGATAGTCGAGATTGTTTTTAGGGATTAATAGAGGGTCGGCAGCTTTTAGGGTTGGGTCAGGTTAAGGGACAGGGTTAAGGGACAGGGGTTTTAGGCATCAGGGCAGGGGAGGGCACAACGTTGGGCTTAGGAGGGGTTAGGGGTATTTGTGCCTCAGGGTGGGAGGGGGGCTGGGGGAGTTTGTACCTTAGGGCGGTGGGGAGGGGGTGGCGACCTTAGCCATGCATACTCCTTTACCATTCATGCCTTTACCATGAAAATTTGTGGTAAAGGCATTCGTTGTAAAGGAATGCGTGGTTTTAAAACACAGTTGTTATTAAGACAGCGTTGTTTAGGCATGCAGGATTAGGGAATTTGTGGTTCCATCATACAACCAACTCCAGAGAATGAAGGAGAAGGGGACAACCTGTCCCAACATCGATTTATCAGTACAATTTCCAGGGCTGGAAGTGAAGTTTGTTCTCCTATCACAAGCCCTTCTGAACTGGCTAACAACCAGTTGAATCTCAGGGACATGCAATCGGAAAGGGAGCTGCAGGCCAAACCAGCAGTCAAAGCACTGGTGGAAAAATGGTTTGCCTCTTACGAAAGAGCATTAAGAATGCACAAGGTGGGTCAACATCACTGGGGAACCTTACAATAGGAGATAGTACCAACACTGGGGAGGGATTGACTCCTGATTCTTGAAGAGGGCACAGCTGACTCCTACACACAAATGAAGCAGGCCCCTGTGCAGAAGTCTGGTATCACATCTGAGGAGTACCAGACTATTTTGCAGTAGACACACAAAGACACACAACAATCCTCGGTTCTCACTAAAAGCACTAGTTGGATGGGTAAAAGACAAAACAGTCACTACTTATCTGGTCATGAAGGAGCATATCTTGTTGAGTTAAGCTAGCATTTAGTGGAGTCAAAGCTGTCTGACCCCAAGCAGCTTGGTAAGCCAGCTGACTTGAGAGTGTGCACTAGATGTCTAAAACATCCCAGGGGGTAATCCCAAGTACAGGGATTTAGTAAACCCTAACTGGAAAGAGTGAAGCAATAGGGTTGAAAAAGTTTCACAAAAGGCCTCAAAAGTCTACTCAATAGGAGGACTCCCATGCCTTTTCCCACTCCAAGTGGGGAAATTACAAGGGAAAGAAACCTTTTGAACCTGCAAAGGCTGGGGTGTACTTGGCCTGTCACAAGCCAGGAATTTAAATCCCTCACAGGTGGGCAATCCTAAGGGATTATAAGTGTAGGAATTAGGGAAGATGTATGATCATAGGAACCCAGAGGTTGGACTGAAGCCACATTAGTCTCCATTGGTGGGGTGGATGTTGAAGCCCTTGCAGCCTTACCTCCTAGCATGGTGAAGTACAGGCAGTGGCCAGTCATAAACGGGACCAAGGAAGAGGCTCTGGGGGCACAGAAGATGGCATGACCACAGTAGTCGACCAACTGGTTTCCAAAAAGCAGATTATCCCAGATATTCTTCAAAAGGTAATCAACACTGACAATGAGGTGAAATTTCGTCTCATGCCAATGGTCACCTTTGAGTGGGAAGGCATTACTGGCCTGAAGAAGGTAGCTGTGAGCTCTGCCATTGCAGTTGAGTGTCTGTTGGAAAACAATCTTGAAACATCTGCTTGGGCTGAGGTGTAAAGGACAACTCAGGCAGAAATGTTTGGTGTGTGTGAGTGGGAGTGTGTGGCCACAAGGACTCAGGCATCCCGTCAGGCAAGTCAAGGGAACATGAAGTCTGTAGCAATGGTCCAGGTTTCCTCAACCAAGAGAAATGGCAGGATGCATTCGAGGCCAGGCTTAAAACTTCCCATGGCCCAGAAGGAATCTGACCCCCAGGGCGAAAATCTGGAGCCGAAAGGCTAAGAGAAACCTACCCTGAGAGACCTGACAGAATGCTTGAAATTACATGGGGAAGGAGGACCACCCAAGGAGGAATTCTGTCAAGCACAGAGAACATGCTCAACCCTTGAAGATCTTTAGCACCAGGCTGAATTCCAGGAGCAGGGGGATACCAGTGGTACCTATATGATCTTCTGGGAAGAAGGTGTCCTATACTGTGAGGCTAGGGACTCAAAGCCTGGGGAAACAATGATATTGATGGTCTCCCAACAGTACCGAGCCTTCTTCTTTAACTTAGCCTATGATATTACCTTGGGTGGGTATTGAGGACCGAACAAAACCTAGAACAGATTGGTCAACCACTTCTACTCGTCCCAGATGTTTGAAGAGGTGAAGAGGTTCTGTTGCTCCTGCACTGCCGGTCAAGTTAATGGCAACCCAAAATGGTAACCCAGGTTTCCCATAACTCCACTACCTGTGGTTGGGACTACTTTTGAGAGAATGAGATTGATATTGTTGATCCCCTGGACCTTAAAACTGCCTAAGGGAATGGTTCATCCTGGTGGTGGTAAACATACCCTGAAGCTATACCTCTGAGGAAGGTAACTGAGCCAGTGGTGGCCAGAGCTCTGCTTGATACCTTTTCTAGAGTTGGGTTCCCAGAAGATGTAATCTTATATAGGGGGCTGACCTCATATCTGTGTACTTGAAGACTATGTGGGTTGAATGTGAGGTGCCTTACAACTTCACAACGTCTTATCACCCCAAACCAGTGGTTTTGCGGAGAGTCTGAACAGGGCCTTAAAAGGAGCTATGATTGTGGGGTTCTCTAAGAAACTCCGTCGGAAGGAGGATGTTCTACTCCCATTCCTTTTATTTTCCTGCACGGAGATACCACAAAAAGGAGAGGGCTTCAGGCCCTTTGTATGGGCACTCTGTCAGAGGTCCCTTAAGTTTTGTCCATGAAGGGTGAGAGAAACCCCTTATTGTTAATTTGCCTTTTCTGCTGGGTCACCTTAGCTTCTTGCCTTCTGTTGCTCAACTCATTTTTAGGTGGTGATGGTGCACTTTACCCCAGCTTACTAGTGGTAGAGTGCTTGTGCTCTCCTCTCTAAAAGTGTTAACATTGGTATACCCCTGATTGGCGCAATTAATTTACTTGCACATCCCTGTATATAGAGCCACATGTACCCAGGGCTTGTAAATTCTATACTGCTGTTGGGCTGCATACTTATTGTGCAACCCTCTATAGTAGTACTGTACAATATGTCTACATACCTGCACCTGCAGCCTAGGTATGCAGTTTCAACTGCCATTACGACCTGGCAAAATGAACTTGTTGCCAAGCCTAGACCTTCCTTTTTTATACTTATAGGTCACCCCTAGGGTTGACCCTACATGCCCATAGTGAATGGTGCATGGTATTTAAAGGGTAGGACATATATATTTAATGTTTTATATATGTCCTGGCAGTAAAAAAACTCCAATCTCATTTTTCCCTGTGGCAAGGATCGCCCTCCTGCAGGAAAATAATGGGCTAACTTTATCAACTGATAGTGCTTACCTTCATTTTGGGCGCAACTGGAAACATGACTCAGGGACTCATTTTAAAGCAATAAAAATATCACTTTATGGCCAAGTCAGTTTTTAAGTTACTATTTTAGTATGCCCAGAATGTGGGTCCCTTGCTCTCCTTGCCACTGGAATCAAGCTATCCTGGCTGAAGAGGGGTGAAAACCCGAAACCTGTCCTAGGATGCTTGTTTCCAGTCCAGGGAGGACCTGGCTTGGCAGTTCGGGCTGGACTGTTCCCATGAGGCACAGGGTCAAGACTGATTTACATATGGCTGGGTTCAAACTGGAACGGCATGGTGAGCAAAAAAATGATGGATTTATGCCCAGATCTCTGTACTGGGGTGAATGTATGACATTGTTCTGCATTCTGTCCATCACTTGTTGTTTTTGCATTTGTCACCCCGAGTGGGAAGAGGTATGCCCAGACGTGGGTCCCTTGCTCTCCATGCCACTGGAATCAAGCTATCCTGGCTGAAGAGGGGTGAAACCCCGAAACCGGTCCTAGGATGCTTGTTTCCAGTCCAGGGAGGACCTGGCTTGGCAGTTCGGGCTGGACTGTTCCCATGAGGCACAGGGTCAAGACTTATTTGCATATGGCTGGGTTCAAACTGGAACGGCATGGTGAGCAAAAAAACAATAGATTTAGGCCCAGATCTCTGTACTGGGGTGAATGTATGACATTGTTCTGCATTCTGTCCATCACTTGTTGTTTTTGCATTTGTCACCCCGAGTGGGAAGGGTATGCCCAGACGTGGGTCCCTTGCTCTCCATGCCACTGGAATCAAGCTATCCTGGCTGAAGAGGGGTGAAACCCCGAAACCGGTCCTAGGATGCTTGTTTCTAGTCCAGGGAGGACCTGGCGTGGCAGTTCGGGCTGGACTGTTCCCATGAGGCACAGGGTCAAGACTGATTTGCATATGGCTGGGTTCAAACTGGAATGGCATGGTGAGCAAAAAAACGATGGATTTAGGCCCAGATCTCTGTACTGGGGTGAATGTATGACATTGTTCTGCATTCTGTCCATCACTTGTTGTTTTTGCATTTGTCACCCCGAGTGGGAAGGGTATGCCCAGACGTGGGTCCCTTGCTCTCCATGCCACTGGAATCAAGCTATCCTGGCTGAAGAGGGGTGAAACCCCAAAACCGGTCCTAGGATGCTTGTTTTCTGTGTAGGGAGGACCTGGCTTGGCAGTTCGGGCTGGACTGTTCCCATGAGGCACAGGGTCAAGACTGATTTGCATATAGCTAGGTTCAAACTGGAACGGCATGGTGAGCAAAAAAACGATGGATTTAGGCTCAGATCTCTGTACTGGGGTGAATGTATGACATTGTTCTGCATTCTGTCCATCACTTGTTGTTTTTGCATTTGTCACCCCGAGTGGGAAGGGTATGCCCAGATGTGGGTCCCTTGCTCTCCATGCCACTGGAATCAAGCTATCCTGGCTGAAGAGGGGTGAAACCCCGAAACCGGTCCTAGGATGCTTGTTTCCAGTCCAGGGAGGACCTGGCTTGGCAGTTCGGGCTGGACTGTTCCCATGAGGCACAGGGTCAAGACTGATTTGCATATGGCTGGGTTCAAACTGAAACGGCATGGTGAGCAAAAAAACGATAGATTTAGGCCCAGATCTCTTTACTGTGGTGAATGTATGACATTGTTCTGCATTCTGTCCATCACTTGTTGTTTTTGCATTTGTTACCCCGAGTGGGAAGGGTATGCCCAGACGTGGGTCCCTTGCTCTCCATGCCACTGGAATCAAGCTATCCTGGCTGAAGAGGGGTGAAATCCCGAAACCAGTCCTAGGATGCTTGTTTCCAGTCCAGGGAGGACCTGGCTTGGCAGTTCGGGCTGGACTGTTCCCATGAGGCACAGGGTCAAGACTGATTTGCATATGGCTGGGTTCAAACTGGAACTGCATGTTGAGCAAACAAATGATGGATTTAGGCCCAGATCTCTGTACTGGGGTGAATGTATGACATTGTTCTGCATTCTGTCCATCACTTGTTGATTTTGTATTTGTCACCCCGAGTGGGAAGGGTATGCCCAGACGTGGGTCCCTTGCTCTCCATGCCACTGGAATCAAGCTATCCTGGCTGAAGAGGTGTGAAACACCGAAACCGGTCCTAGGGTGCTTGTTTCCAGTCCAGGGAGGACCTGGCTTGGCAGTTCGGGCTGGACTGTTCCCATGAGGCACAGGGTCAAGACTGATTTGCATATGGCTGGGTTCAAACTGGAACGGCATGGTGAGCAAAAAAACGATGGATTTAGGCCCAGATCTCTGTACTGGGGTGAATGTATGACATTGTTCTGCATTCTGTCCATCACTTGATGTTTTTGCATTTGTCACCCCGAGTGGGAAGGGTATGCCCAGACGTGGGTCCCTTGCTCTCCATGCCACTGGAATCAAGCTATCCTGGCTGAAGAAAGGGGGAAACCCCGAAACCGGTCCTAGGATGCTTGTTTCCAGTCCAGGGAGGACCTGGCTTGGCAGTTTGGGCTGGACTGTTCCCATGAAGCACAGGGTCAAGACTGATTTGCATATGGCTGGGTTCAAACTGGAACGGCATGGTGAGCAAAGAAACGATGGATTTAGGCCCATATCTCTGTACTGGGGTGAATGTATGACATTGTTCTGCATTCTGTCCATCACTTGTTGTTTTTGCATTTGTCACGCCGAGTGGGAAGGGTATGCCCAGACGTGGGTCCCTTGCTCTCCATGCCACTGGAATCAAGCTATCCTGGCTGAAGAGGGGTGAAACCCCGAAACCGGTCCTAGGATGCTTGTTTCCAGTGTAGGGAGGACCTGGCTTGGCAGTTCGGGCTGGACTGTTCCCATGAGGTACAGGGTCAAGACTGATTTTCATATGGCTAGGTTCAAACTGGAACGGCATGGTGAGCAAAAAAACGATGGATTTAGGCCCAGATCTCTGTACTGGGGTGAATGTATGACATTGTTCTGCATTCTGTCCATCACTTGTTGTTTTTGCATTTGTCACCCCGAGTGGGAAGGGTATGCCCAGACGTGGGTCCCTTGCTCTCCATGCCACTGGAATCAAGCTATCCTGGCTGAAGAGGGGTGAAACCCCGAAACCGGTCCTAGGATGCTTGTTTCCAGTCCAGGGAGGACCTGGCTTGGCAGTGCGGGCTGGACTGTTCCCATGAGGCACAGGGTCAAGACTGATTTGCATATGGCTGGGTTCAAACTGGAACGGCATTGTGAGCAAAAAAACGATGGATTTAGGCCCAGATCTCTGTACTGGGGTGAATGTATGACATTGTTCTGCATTCTGTCCATCACTTGTTGTTTTTGCATTTGTCACCCCGAGTGGGAAGGGTATGCCCAGACGTGGGTCCCTTGCTCTCCATGCCACTGGAATCAAGCTATCCTGGCTGAAGAGGGATGAAACCCCAAACCCGGTCCTAGGATGCTTGTTTCCAGTCCAGGGAGGACCTGGCTTGGCAGTTTGGGCTGGACTGTTCCCATGAAGCACAGGGTCAAGACTGATTTGCATATGGCTGGGTTCAAACTGGAACGGCATGGTGAGCAAAAAAACGATGGATTTAGGCCCAGATCTCTGTACTGGGGTGAATGTATGACATTGTTCTGCATTCTGTCCATCACTTGTTGTTTTTGCATTTGTCACCCCGAGTGGGAAGGGTATGCCCAGACGTGGGTCCCTTGCTCTCCATGCCACTGGAATCAAGCTATCCTGGCTGAAGAGGGGTGAAACCCCGAAACCGGTCCTAGGATGCTTGTTTCCAGTGTAGGGAGGACCTGGCTTGGCAGTTCGGGCTGGACTGTTCCCATGAGGTACAGGGTCAAGACTGATTTTCATATGGCTAGGTTCAAACTGGAACGGCACGGTGAGCAAAAAAACGATGGATTTAGGCCCAGATCTCTGTACTGGGGTGAATGTATGACATTGTTCTGCATTCTGTCCATCACTTGTTGTTTTTGCATTTGTCACCCCGAGTGGGAAGGGTATGCCCAGACGTGGGTCCCTTGCTCTCCATGCCACTGGAATCAAGCTATCCTGGCTGAAGAGGGGTGAAACCCCGAAACCGGTCCTAGGATGCTTGTTTCCAGTCCAGGGAGGACCTGGCTTGGCAGTTCGGGCTGGACTGTTCCCATGAGGCACAGGGTCAAGACTGATTTGCATATGGCTGGATTCAAACTGGAACGGCATGGTGAGCAAAAAAACGATGGATTTAAGCCCAGATCTCTGTACTGGGATGAATGTATGACATTGTTCTGCATTCTGTCCATCACTTGTTGATTTTGTATTTGTCACCCGAGTGGGAAGGGTATGCCTAGACGTGGGTCCCTTGCTCTCCATGCCACTGGAATCAAGCTATCCTGGCTGAAGAGGGGTGAAACCCCGAAACCGGTCCTAGGGTGCTTGTTTCCAGTCCAGGGAGGACCTGGCTTGGCAGTTCGGGCTGGACTGTTCCCATGAGGCACAGGGTCAAGACTGATTTGCATATGGCTGGGTTCAAACTTGAACGGCATGGTGAGCAAAAAAACGATGGATTTAGGCCCAGATCTCTGTACTGGGGTGAATGTATGACATTGTTCTGCATTCTGTCCATCACTTGTTGTGTTTGCATTTGTCACCCCGAGTGGTAAGGGTATGCCCAGACGTGGGTCCCTTGCTCTCCATGCCACTGGAATCAAGCTATCCTGGCTGAAGAGGGGTGAAACCCCGAAACCGGTCCTAGGATGCTTGTTTCCAGTCCAGGGAGGACCTGGCTTGGCAGTTCGGGCTGGACTGTTCCCATGAGGCACAGGGTTAAGACTGATTAGCATATGGCTGGGTTCAAACTGGAACGGCATGGTGAGCAAAAAAACGATGGATTTAGGCCAAGATCTCTGTACTGGGGTGAATGTATGACATTTTTCTGCATTCTGTTCATCACTTGTTGTTTTTGCATTTGTCACCCCGAGTGGGAAGGGTATGCCCAGACGTGGGTCCCTTGCTCTCCATGCCACTGGAATCAAGCTATCCTGGCTGAAGAGGGGTGAAACCCCGAAACCGGTCCTAGGATGCTTGTTTCCAGTGTAGGGAGGACCTGGCTTGGCAGTTCGGGCTGGACTGTTCCCATGAGGTACAGGGTCAAGACTGATTTTCATATGGCTAGGTTCAAACTGGAACGGCACGGTGAGCAAAAAAACGATGGATTTAGGCCCAGATCTCTGTACTGGGGTGAATGTATGACATTGTTCTGCATTCTGTCCATCACTTGTTGTTTTTGCATTTGTCACCCCGAGTGGGAAGGGTATGCCCAGACGTGGGTCCCTTGCTCTCCATGCCACTGGAATCAAGCTATCCTGGCTGAAGAGGGGTGAAACCCCGAAACCGGTCCTAGGATGCTTGTTTCCAGTCCAGGGAGGACCTGGCTTGGCAGTTCGGGCTGGACTGTTCCCATGAGGCACAGGGTCAAGACTGATTTGCATATGGCTGGATTCAAACTGGAACGGCATGGTGAGCAAAAAAACGATGGATTTAAGCCCAGATCTCTGTACTGGGATGAATGTATGACATTGTTCTGCATTCTGTCCATCACTTGTTGATTTTGTATTTGTCACCCGAGTGGGAAGGGTATGCCTAGACGTGGGTCCCTTGCTCTCCATGCCACTGGAATCAAGCTATCCTGGCTGAAGAGGGGTGAAACCCCGAAACCGGTCCTAGGGTGCTTGTTTCCAGTCCAGGGAGGACCTGGCTTGGCAGTTCGGGCTGGACTGTTCCCATGAGGCACAGGGTCAAGACTGATTTGCATATGGCTGGGTTCAAACTTGAACGGCATGGTGAGCAAAAAAACGATGGATTTAGGCCCAGATCTCTGTACTGGGGTGAATGTATGACATTGTTCTGCATTCTGTCCATCACTTGTTGTGTTTGCATTTGTCACCCCGAGTGGTAAGGGTATGCCCAGACGTGGGTCCCTTGCTCTCCATGCCACTGGAATCAAGCTATCCTGGCTGAAGGGGGGTGAAACCCCGAAACTGGTCCTAGGATGCTTGTTTCCAGTCCAGGGAGGACCTGGCTTGGCAGTTTGGGCTGGACTGTTCCCATGAAGCACAGGGTTAAGACTGATTTGCATATGGCTGGGTTCAAACTGGAACGGCATGGTGAGCAAAAAAACGATGGATTTAGGCCCAGATCTCTGTACTGGGGTGAATGTATGACATTGTTCTGCATTCTGTCCATCACTTGTTGTTTTTGCATTTGTCACCCCGAGTGGGAAGGGTATGCCCAGACGTGGGTCCCTTGCTCTCCATGCCACTGGAATCAAGCTATCCTGGCTGAAGAGGGGTGAAACCCCTAAACCAGTCCTAGGATGCTTGTTTCCAGTTCAGGGAGGACCTGGCTTGGCAGTTCGGGCTGGACTGTTCCCATGAGGCACAGGGTCAAGACTGATTTGCATATAGCTGTGTTCAAACTGAAACGGCATGGTGAGCAAAAAAACGATGGATTTAGGCCCAGATCTCTGTACTGGGGTGAATGTATGACATTGTTCTGCATTCTGTCCATCACTTGTTGTTTTTGCATTTGTCATCCCGAGTGGGAAGGGTATGCCCAGACGTGGGTCCCTTGCTCTCCATGCCACTGGAATCAAGCTATCCTGGCTGAAGAGGGGTGAAACCCCAAAACCGGTCCTAGGATGCTTGTTTCTAGTCCAGGGAGGACCTGGCTTGGCAGTTCGGGCTGGACTGTTCCCATGAGGCACAGGGTCAAGACTGATTTGCATATGGCTGGATTCAAACTGGAACGGCATGGTGAGCAAAAAAACGATGGATTTAGGCCCAGATCTCTGTACTGGGGTGAATGTATGACATTGTTTTGTATTCTGTCCATCACTTGTTGATTTTGCATTTGTCACCCGAGTGGGAAGGGTATGCCCAGACGTGGGTCCCTTGCTCTCCATGCCACTGGAATCAAGCTATCCTGGCTGAAGAGGGGTGAAACCCCGAAACCGGTCCTAGGATGCTTGTTTCCAGTCCAGGGAGGACCTGGCTTGGCAGTTCGGGCTGGACTGTTCCCATGAGGCACAGGGTTAAGACTGATTAGCATATGGCTGGGTTCAAACTGGAACGGCATGGTGAGCAAAAAAACGATGGATTTAGGCCAAGATCTCTGTACTGGGGTGAATGTATGACATTTTTCTGCATTCTGTTCATCACTTGTTGTTTTTGCATTTGTCACCCCGAGTGGGAAGGGTATGCCCAGACGTGGGTCCCTTGCTCTCCATGCCACTGGAATCAAGCTATCCTGGCTGAAGAGGGGTGAAACCCCGAAACCGGTCCTAGGATGCTTGTTTCCAGTCCAGGGAGGACCTGGCTTGGCAGTTCGGGCTGGACTGTTCCCATGAGTCACAGGGTCAAGACTGATATGCATATGGCTGGGTTCAAACTGGAACGGCATGGTGAGCAAAAAAACGATGGATTTAGGCCCAGATCTCTGTACTGGGGTGAATGTATGACATTGTTCTGCATTCTGTCCATCACTTCTTGTTTTTGCATTTGTCACCCCGAGTGGGAAGGGTATGCCCAGACGTGGGTCCCTTGCTCTCCATGCCACTGGAATCAAGCTATCCTGGCTGAAGAGGGGTGAAACCCCGAAACCGGTCCTAGGATGCTTGTTTCCAGTCCAGGGAGGACCTGGCTTGGCAGTTCGGGCTGGACTGTTCCCATGAGGCACAGGGTCCATACTGATTTGCATATGGCTGGGTTCAAACTGGAACGGCATGGTGAGCAAAAAAACGATGGATTTAGGCCCAGATCTCTGTACTGGGGTGAATGTATGACATTGTTCTGCATTCTGTCCATCACTTGTTGTTTTTACTATTTTAGAACTAACACTTTTAAACAACAAACGGAATATCTCTGTTTAAGCCAAAGGGCCTCTCTGTTAGTTCCCAGTGTCACCTGGCTGTTGAATGGCTCCTCTGTGGGGGGATGTGGATTGCTCACAGACAGTGAACAAAAGACTTGGGTTTGGAGAGGTGTGTTCCTTCTTGAGCAGAATGGCCAAGGGGGCTGTTTACAAGTTCTTCCTGAGCTTTAAATAGTGCCTACATTATCACTGGCAGATGTATCTCACACCTAGGCCTGCCTCTCTTTGTCTTCCTTCTCATTTTGCCTCCAAACCCAGTGAGAGGGGGTATGTTGCCCAGAACTGATTTGGAGTGATCACAAGGTAGGGTATGCTCAATATCATAGTCACACCTCTAGATAAGCACAGGAGACTCTAACACGGGGAGGCAGTACTCTGCCATGCTGAATTTGGAGAGGGGTGCTCTGGGACAGTTTACAAAAAAACTCACAGTAAGTGCTGCAAAAATGAGTAGGGTCACTCATGGGAGCCTTTACCCCATTGGTTAGGGAGTGGCCAGGAATTTTCTCTACCCACAGACAGGCACTGGGCATAAATGTGAACCCTACAGACCTCTTCTAATAACACTCCTCGACACGTGTATTATCAGAAGAAGGACTGCCCTGCTGTCTGAAGAATGTAAAGGAAGACTGGACCTGCTTCCCTTGAACCCAGGACCCAGACGTGACTCTAAGGGTGAATTGGTTTCTCTCCTGTTTGAGTTACAGTGACACAACAAGCTTCCAGACACCTCTCTTCCTGCAACTGTCAGCTGACCAGTTTCAACTGGACCTGCCCTAGACCCTGCAGGTGACATCTTTTGGAGTCAGTCATGACTCCAAAGCCTCCTCCTGAGGTCGTGGAACCCTTAGATGGTGTCATGGTGGACTCCTCCTTCCCAACCCTTAAAGCTGAAATATGAAATCTGTTGCAAAGTTTTTGTCTGGAGAACCATTGTGAGACTGAGACCAATGCACCAGCTGATCGAGCTACAGCTCCTGCTCCATTCTTCTCTGCAGCAGCAACTCCAATTCAACGGACCTGATGCTGACTGGTATTTGATGATATCAAACCCTGTTTGGCTACTGCCTGCAGGGTGGCCCCACTATGGAAATCCGACTTCAAGTAAGAGTTTAAGTCCAGAGGTAGAAATCTTCACCAGGCTCAATGCTGAGCAACATCCGATTGATGGCTACATGGGCAAGAACTCTGGACTTTTCCTGCTCTGAGCTTTCCCCACCTTCGTCATCAGGTTCACCAAGATGTCGTCCTTCATCAATCCATTGTCAACTAGACCGTCTTCAGATCCAGCCTACAGTCTAGCCCCCTGAGGTCTCAGCCTTCTTTGAAACTTCATAAGTGTGAAGTTAATTTTCTGACCAGGACCAATCCAATATTTGCATGCAACCATCACAGTTGGCCTTAAACCTTACCCATGCCTCAGTCTAGCACAACCAGTTCCTCACGGTTAATGCTTTGCACTTTTTGAAGATATTTCTAATTACAATTTAAAAACTTCATATCTCCAGATTGATTTCTATCATTTGGAGTTATTTTGTTCATTAAAATATTCTCTATTTTTATAAATTGGAGAGGGGTTTTTACTGTTTTATTTTTGACTTTTAATTGTTATGGTGATTCTAAATACTTTACACAAGTTCCTAATTTAAGTCTGTCTGCTCTGTGGATTAGGTACCAGGGGCTGAGCTCAGGTTTAAATTACTGAAACCATTACAGGAGAATACAAAAGTGGGTGGACTACCATTCACCCAAACTAATAATCCACTTTCTCACTCATGCCAATTTGGGCTTTAGGCCAATTTCCACCTGGCGTTTGGGGTCACAGCTACAGAAGTAATAGTAAATAAACATGCATTAGCATTCTTGAACTGAAAATATTGAAATGTATTACCAACATTATTATTGTGCCATTTTTATGGCTTTACAATCTCCCAATATATGTTTGCAGCTCAGCAGTGAATAGGTCCTATTGTGCATTAAATGAAATCACTGCAAGATGGCACACAAAATGCAGCAGGTCACATTAGTTGTTATCCACTTTGGTGGCATATGCTGCAGCAGGCAGTGACCTATCATATGGTGAGTCACAACTTACCTGTAGCTTCCTTTGATTGACAAACATTGCATAACACTTACCAGTTATAATATTTGTCACTATTCAAAACACTTCTGGAACATAAACTTTGTAGGCATATCTTTCTTTATATGACTAATAACCCTGAGGAAGTCATTTCCTATTTCCAAATGACAAACCATGCGTTAGCTAGCTAGACTCAATAGTATGAAATATTGAATCAAGACGACGTTAGTTGCACAGTACACTTAGGCACTACATTGTGATGGTTGTTAGTGGAACAGTATTTTTTGACCACCCTACAATTTTGTTCCCCTTTATCAGTTCTGCATAAAACCTGAGATTCATGCACAAGGCTTAACTTGCTAACAACTTTCTAAATTTCATCCAGATTTACTAAACATCAAAGTTATTACCACTTGAAAATATTTTACTACTCCCTTTTAACTTTGCCCCCTTGATAGTTCTGCACCAATCTTGCAATGTCCACAAAGATCTGATCATGTTAACTGTCTGCCAGATTTCATGTAGATGTGTCAAATGATACCAATATTATTAGAAACTGGACACTTTTTGAATCCTCGCCATGCTTGTACTGTGCCCCCTTGACCAATCTGAACAAAATAAAAAATACCATTTGTAATCTCAACTTGATAGCATCTACCAAACCTTATGCATATTCACCAGTGTTAAAGGTCTTGTCAATTGCCAATCCGCTGCTAGCGTTTTAACTGTTTCAAGCCCATGTAACGCATATTTGTAAAGCTAATGTCTCAAAATGTAGTTAACAGATTTACATTAAAACAAGCAAATGCATATCCCTTAGTAATGTTGCAGTTTCATGCTACATTTGGTGTATCACTGTAAATGTGTTTTTAGTTTGTGGATGTGAGCAAAGATTCTTATGGTAATTTAAAATTGGATTGGTCACTTTTTAACTCCCTCATTATTTTCACAGATCCCTGCTTAACAAATTTGCAAGAAACTTAGTATGTCATAACCAAACTAAATCAAACCTTTTTTGGGAGGTTTCTGTCAGATGTGTCAAATATATTATTATGCACAGAAATAACTGCTAAGGTGTCTTACACCTGGGAAATAGCTGTAGGATGAAAAGAAAATATCAAGAAATTAGAGGCTAAATAACCAAGTTTTGTAATGCTCCTGGAGGCCATGCTTTTTACAATAGTACCTATAAACAGGGGTAAAGTGTTCCTGGATTTATTTTTCAGAAAAGCAAATGCGTGACTGCCCTGATCAATCAATCAATCAGGGTCTTATAAAGAGTGTCTACTCACCCATGAGGGTTTCAAAGCTCTGTTTGGGGGATGCTGGGTCTGCGGTTCAGTCGAAGAGGGTCTGCGGTTCATTCGAAGAACTCGGTCTTGAGGTCGTTCCTGAATTGTGGCAGTGATGGTGAATGCCTGAGGTGTAGAGGCAGGATGTTCCAGATGTTCACAGCGAGGTAGGAGAAGGATCTTCCTCCAGCCTTGGTCTTGTGGATCTGTGAGACAGTGGCCAGGGCCAGTTGGATGGAGTGGAGATGCCTGGTTGGGGTGTAGAAGGAGAGGTATGCAGGCCTGGCATTGTGGGGGACTTTGTAGGCGTGTGTGTGTAGCTTGAAGGTATATAGGTATCTCAGATGGCCAGAGATGTCGTTGCTGCATGGAATGTTCAGGATGAGTCTGGTGGAGCCATTCTGGAACGTCTGCAGCTTTTTTTGCAGTTTCTGGGTGGTACTGGCATAGAGTGCATTGCCATAGTCAATTCTGCTACTGACGAGTGCATGGGTGACTGTTTTCCTGGACTCGGTGGGGTCCTCTTGAAGATCTTACGAAGGAGGTGGAGCGTGAGGAAGCAGGAGGACGAGACAGCATTGATTTGGCGGTTCATTGAGAATGCAAGGCTACTGAATTTTACATTAGCTTGAGACAATGATCCAGAATATGAGGTAAACAGATAAGCGATATGTGACGAAAGCAGTTTATGGCATGGTGTAATAAACTCACCAACCTATCTTGGGTCCTGTCAGGTTAATTTGCAAGACCTCAGCTCAAGCCTGGCTGGCTGTGGCTTCAAGCAGTTAGGCTTTGACCAAGGGAAAAGTGTAAAGCATTTAGAAGTACCAAAACAATTGAATAAGAAAGAAACATGCCAAAAGGAAAATCAACACTAAGTTATAAGAATATTATTTTAATGAATGTTTAGACACCAAAACAAACTAAATCCACTGGAGCGTTTCAGAGATATAAATAATTCAGTGAATAATAAATCACAGCTTTTTACTTAAATTGCAATCAAGCATTGGCTAAATTGCAAGCAAGCATTGGCTACTACCACGGTTAGGTGTTACTTTGAAAACTTTGGAAAATGTTGTAAAGTTGTGTGGTTTCATAGTGCAGTGTGAAAACATTTATTTATATAACATGTATACAGTACAGACATAATACAGTTTAAACACACAAATATTTCTACATGTCATTCCCATAAAAAATGCCTATGAGTACATAACAATTAAGCATGCATGTCCAAATGAAAATTCTCAAAGTTGGATTTGGGGATATATTATGCTCTCTCAAAATATTGATCCTGCAGATATCATGTGGCCCTATGTGGTCGGTGTTAAAGTAAAAGATGCTCAATTATCTTAGAAGATATGAATATTCTCCTCAGCTCTCCCATATATAACTTAACCTTTGGTTGGAATGTGACCCCCATAGCCACTCTTGTAGTACCCCTTAACTTTGGGCCTGCTGTTTTCTCGAGGCTCTTCCTGGCTCGGTGATAATTTATTGGGACACAATCATGCTCCTTGACAGATCTTTTGAATATTCTGTGTGCCTTTCTCCTAGTGGTGCACTGTGGTTGGCTTTTTATTCGGTCTAACAAATTGCCTTCAGTTTGCGCGCATAATGCTTCCTTCTTCCTGGTTATGCACTTAGAGGGAGAGTAATCTAATGTGAACATGGTAGTAAATTATCCCTAGGTAATAATTACAGCTAGATTTCTGTATTTCCAAAACTATATATGTTCTGAGAGAACTGGGTATTGGGAATGTTCAATCGCGACTTAATATTTTCTCTGGTTCACGGACTAGCTCTGAATAAGTGCTATACATTTTCTCTAGCTCATGAAATGCAGCTCCTGCACAATAAAGGGATGTAATCTAAACTTAAAATCATTTATGAAATTGGTATAAATACTATGGCACTCAGAGACTTTCATGTACTCTCTCTGTATGACACCCTCTAAAACACTCCAATGCACTAGAGGTACACGAGAACCCATAGACTAAAACTATGCGTAATTATGTTTTTAACCACAGGTGTGGGGGGTATGTGAAGTATGTGGAATTCATAATTATTTTTAAAAACGAAGCTCAACATCTGCAGACATCTATCACAGCAGAAAACCATCCCCACTGCTCTGAGAGTCTGTTCAGGCTATGAGGAACAGAGCTGGTCAGCAGGAGCCTTCTGTCCCCTGCTCTACACCCTGCCACATCCCTGAGCAATGTTTCTGGTGAGCCACCCTTCCTCCTGCTATACCACCTGGAACATTTGGCTGCAACCCTTTCCTCCCCCTAGAGGTGATAGTGAGAGGATGCAGCCTACGCAACCAGCATTACCTTCTCTAGTATGTCACACCCAAGGACATCCTGCAGCAGGAGGTGAGGGATTGGAAGGCAGTCTATTTTTGATAGACCTCTCATAGTCAGATAAAATGAGAACATTTTGGCCTTATTTCCCTTTAGCGAAATGTTCGGATTTTGCCTAACTACACAATCACAATAAAATGTGCCCACATGCATCATGTTCCTACCTCTCCAGCTCAACATAGTATTATGGGAATTCAACCATGCTAGATTTCTCATCATGCTAAGTTCCTTCTCTGCCAATTGGTCAAAGCCAATTAAATATAAAATTTAAAGGGTCGGAGCACATGCATTGAAGCCTGGTGAGCAGGGCCCAGTGCATCCTAGAGTCATTACACTAGTACCTAACAGTCAAATAGTGGGGCAAAAGGTGGAGGTAAACCTGCAAAAAGCCATTTCCTCACCTACAACAGAGAAACACTTGTCTGCAGGAAGAACGTGAAGAATCATCTCTAGAATCCTTACACAGAAAAACATTTACCTCATACTTTTGCAATTTGAGGGTCAATAGTTAGCTCCTGAACAAACATTTGGGCATATTAACAAGGGCTTTATCTCCGCTTTTTTGGCTCTAAAAGCCAATATCGCCCTATCAACAACAGGGTGCTAACATGCAAAATCGCATGTTAGCACCCTTTTCACTACGCTTCCCTTTGCATCTCTAATGAGATGCAAAGTGGGCGTTCCAGAGAACAATAATAGGAGAAATGTCGCTAAGCGACATTTCTTCTATTATCAAGCTTCACGCAAACCCTGTTAGAGACAAAAAAAGTAGTGCTAACCACGGTTAAAGCTGCTTTTTTACGTCTGCCAATTTTCAGACTTAGCCATGTAATCCAATGGGAGGTGGATTACATGGCTAAGTCCACCATGAGCGATCAACAAGGATATCCCTATCCTTGTAGTTTTATCGCTGCATTACCAGCGATAACCTCCGAAAATGTCGCTATCGCTGGATTTTTTATCGCCTAGGTGGTTAGCGTTGTTAATAACGCGATAACCCGGCAATATTATCCAGCGATAGCGGGCGTTAAAAAAATTAACGCTAAGCACCCTTAGCGTTAATTTTCCCTGTTCCTTGTTAACCTCTTCAGTGCCCATGACGAGATAGTCTCGTCATGGAGCACGGTCGCGCTGTGCCCATGACGAGACTATCTCGTCATGAACCCCACCCACTAATAAAACGCCCGGCACAGGAGGGGGAAAGGGCGTGGCACAGAAGGGGTTAATATGCCCCATTAATTGTAGGTTACATACAGTTTCAATGGGTTTGGGGATGGAGCCCCTGGTCTGATTGGCCATATAGACACAAACGACAAGTACCTCAGTGAATACAGCATGCATCAAAAGAGGAAAAAACAAGGAGAACTATAAAATATTTCTCCGGTGGAGGCATAGGATTCTGACTGATTCTCAGTTTTACAAACTGTTGTAAATCTGGGAATGCGTCAAGTTCCATGGATGCTGCGTGGGAACACCCACAGCAACACCCATGGAACACCCCTTTCACACAGAGTAATGCTTGAAAGGAGTCCATATTTACAAGGCCATGAAAAGTCACACAGGTTGACTTTACGTGGCTTTGTAAATATGGTCAAGTTTATTGCGTTGCTGGAGCGTCCAAATAAGTGACGCACCAGTGACACAATGGGCTTGTAAATAAGCCCCCATGGGTGATGCGTGGAAACCCCCACGGTAACAGCCATGGAACGGCCCTTTCACGCAGTGTCTTGCATGAAATGAGCACATATTTACAAGGCCATGAAAAGCCACGTCAAGTGGCTTTGCGTGGCCTTGTAAATATGCTGCTGCATATTGCCCAACCGGGGCGTAAAAAAACTGGCGTTCCGACAGCACAAACGTACCGCTTGGGCCTTGTAAAGGAGGTCCTCAGTGCCCAAGTGACAAGCTGGTATGGGTGTTCATGGTATATATCATTTTATTGTGACAGGTTCGCTATATCAACATAGGGAAACATTTGCCCAATGTAGGTGAAGCAATTTCTATTTACTAGCATGTATCCTCCTAATTTTTTCTTAAATTTCAGCCATGGAGTTTTGACCTCTTCTCTGGATGGGGCTTGTTGTGCTCTGTAAAATCTGTTTTCCTCTCCTCATATCTCCTACTACTGTAGGCCTGTCCTGACTCAGGGCATCAGGCCGCCGTTGAAACCAGCTGAAATGTTGGTTCCCTCTTTAAGAATCAGTAGTGTTAGAAAAGGATTGTAATTTTTGGAGTTGAAGGATCAGTTATTAAAACAGTAGCACAGGATGAATTATACCAACTGTTCCTCCATGTCAGCCGGTTTATGTCCTGCCCTGAAAATCTTACAACTTTTCTTCAGACCCCTATTAGCTATAAATCCATGGCGGAAACTCCGCTAAGGCAGCGGAGCGCCTCCCACTGCTCACAGAGCAGTGTAAAAGAAAAAAGAAAATGATAATAACTGAAGTTATTATCATTTTATTTTTAGCAGAGTCACAGGTGGGGCGGGGCTTGGGTTCCCTAATGTCGGGGAGAAGGAGTGGATGCTTCACTCTAAAGTGCGCATGACGCTTTGGCCGGCCGTCTTGGGCTGGCCAAAGTGTCATGCACACTTTGCATGTTCTCCACCCAGGCTGCATTACAGCCTGGGTGGAGAACATGCCCAGGCCCCCAGCCCCTGTATGAGCGCCGAACCACGGCGCTCAGACCAATCACAACACTCAATTGCAACCTTGTGATTGGCTGTGGGGAGCCTGGGTGCTTCCTGGAAAAAGACAAATGTGGGAGGGATGTAGGAGAGACGTGGCTAAGTCAGATAAGTGAATTATAAAAAAAATTCAACTCCCGCCCTACGCCCTCACCACCCCCGCACCATACGGGCCGCCACAGCTATAGAGGAAATATTATCTCATTATTCACTTGGATCTCAAGTTTGGTCAATTAAATTAACATTAAAACGAAACTCCCATTGCCATTCTGAAAGACTCAACTCTCTAGTCAGAATTTGAGCTAAATATTTTAACTTTGTGTCTTTTGTCACTTCAGACATTATAAGTCTAATCCAGTTGCAGTGGCCCAAAGTTCTGCAGACTTGAAGTAAGGTCATGAATGAATTAATGAATTAATTGACTTAGTGAAAAAGTTCGGTTTTGATAGCTTTATAAAACCTTTAGATTTAAAGTTTAGATTGATGTTGAGTGGAAAAGAATTCCAGAGGCAGGGGCAAAGCATACAAAAATAACACTTATGAAAGAAGAAATACTAAGGAGAAAAGCATTAGTACAAACAGTAAACAAGTCAGAATATCCAGAGAAAGATGGTCAGAGTGAGAAAGAGCAATGAGCTGGGGTGGTCTAGTCGATGGTGTATGATGAGACAAAGGGCCATATGTATCAAAAAAGAGTTTTGCGATTCTCAAATTGCGATTTTTAGGATATTGCATTTAGAGAATCGCAAAATGTATTGTATGTAGTATTTGCTAAAAATTTCGCGAATCCTACATATTCCTTATTTGCGAATAGCAAATTGAGATTCACAAATAAGGAATACCTTCCCATTCATTCCTATAGGCTAGGAGGCCCATGAATGGGAAGACATTCTCAATTTGCGATTACCAATTAGAGAATTGCAAATTGAGAATGCAATTTCAAGGTTGCAAGGGTGCCAAAAGGACACCCTGTTGCACCCCTGAAATATGCATGTGTGCACATTTTGCGCACATACATGCCCTAAGGGCATGTATGTGCGACATATGGCACTTTTAAAAATCAAAAAAGTGCTTTTTTAAAGAAAATCGAAAATTACCAATAACTTGAAGTTGGTGGTAATTTGCAATTCCTTAAAGCCAAATAGAAAATTTCTGGTGCTTCCAGAATTGCATTTTAGGAATCGCAATTTGCAATTCCTTAATTGCATTTGCAAAATAGAGAATCGCAAATTTTGTGATTCTCTATTTTGCGCTGGCCTTTTGGGAGGATATATCCCAAAAGGCTTTTCCCCATTCTGAGAATCTGCCTGTTAGCAAACGGGAAAAAGGCTTGATACATATGGCCCAAAGAGTTAGAAAAATGACAAAGGCCCGAACAGGTAGTGCCAGTGAGTGCTGAAGGTAGGCTTAATATATAAAGCCACAGACAAGAAGAATCATTACATTCTAGATACACTGGAGTGTTTGTGCCAGAACAGAAGAATACAGAACATTCATGTAATCAAATCTAAGTAAGGGGCAGGCTACCTATGGGTACTATATTGACTTTGATAATGGTATGGGTTTCCTGTAATGACAATGGCCTGGCTTACGAGTTTAGGTGCTATTTATCACACCTGAAAAATAATGATACCATAGGATATGTTACTTATCGGGTGCGTTAAATAATACCCATTACAAGTTGGTAGGGAATAAGATGCAGATTTTGGTGATTAACACACCAAAATCCGCATGATACAGTAAATACAGTGGGCCTTATTTATGAGAAGTGTCGCATCACTGTGACAAAGCAGGGATGCAACACTTCTCAGTGCCCCTTCCTTGCGACACCATGGATGTGCCATACTTACAGTAAGGCGCATCATGGCGCAAGGAGTTACAGATACGTCAGTTATACTGATGTATCTGTAGGCACAAAACTGACACATTGTTGTGATATGTCTGAAAATAGCTGCAAATCCAGCGATGTGCAAGCCCCATGTGAAAGGGCCTGTGTCACCCTTATGCCTGCCTCAAGGTTTTGAAAAAATGCGTCCTAGAAGTGGAGCACTGAAATCTTATAGATTGCAATGCACCACTTCTAAGAGGCTTTGATGCGGGTGAACACCCACCCTGCATACATTGTACCTGACACAGGTATAATGTAGCACAGGGGTTTACGAAGTGACACATCTGCCTAGATGCGTCCCTTTGTAAATATGGAACAATGTAGAGCATTATTTACACCTCCACAGCTTCATAAAAAGTGATGCAACGGCGGCGTAAATGTGACCCAGGGCTTCATAAATAAGGCCTCGTATGCTTTTTCCCCATTCAATTTCAGTAGTTTGTCCTACCAAAAGTTAATGAAGGTTGAAGTATTTAATGCATTCAATAATTTTCAGAAGTGTTAAGTACCTGCCAAGTCGTAATTCCAGCCAAGGCCTAAACTGGAGTTTACGCACAGGTAGAATATATCAACCAACTCGTACTCAGGGCTTTAGTGTCAAAAGGAAGCAAAATGGCCACATGATTGCAGGAAGAAGCAGAAAGGTACTGATCAAATGAGACTCTCAAGTTTATAACCGATGTATTAGAGGAAGGTAATAGGCAAAGAGAAAATGACCAGAAGAAGGTGATTTAGTGCTGTTTTCCATCACAGATGAGAAGAATCTCCAACTACTCGGTGATAAGCTAGAAAACGTTATCTCTAATCAGACTCATAACGTTGAAAATATAGTTCCTATAATAGCCCAAGAGTGATGTATCATCAGCGGGAAGGCGGAACGAGAATCGTGTATCCCCATTGCAGAAGAACCCAAAACAAACAATCAAATCAACATGGTCGATTTCTGGGTACAAACATTAAAAAAAAACAATGAAAGTGCAAAGCCCCGGGGATGCCACAGAAGATCGATTAGGACCGCAAGTAGAAGGAGATGAGAGAGGGAGAAGGACAGAGAGTGATAATTAGAAAATATCAAAGCCAAGAAGGTGCTAAATCTAAGTTCACCTCATGGCAAGACACTACAGATGTATTTTATTGGGGACTGCCATTAATTCTATTATAACTATTATGGCAGGATCCCCTTTATCGTGTAGGAGGCAAAAGTTATCAAGAGAAACCACGGAGAAAACAAGCATTGGCAAAGCCAATAGGTTTGGCATTGGCTGCCAAACGTTTTGCAACCTTTTGATTTTGTCATTACATTTCTTGGCATGGGTTTTGCAAAACATTGCTTTTGGGAAGCAGATGGGCCTCGGAAATCTAGAAAAAAGGTGTTAAAAGCAAACACATGGTTTGCTGTCAAAAAGCACCCATTGCCATAGCAGTCCCTGGCACTGACAGGAACTACTTTGTGTGTGGATGTGCTCCATGTGAAAGGGTAGAATGTCATCTCTCCCTGAGAAGTCAGCAAATGTATAAGGTGGTTTGACCCACTGTCCCATGCTGTATGCTATAGTGGACGGAAGAAAAATGTGAATGACAGAAAAACAGACCAATGGAAGAAGAGGGCTGCCTAAAATCCCTTATAAGAAAGTATATTTTACATATAATTTTATTAAAATCAAGAGGTCTTGGATAACCCCAGATCTACAAAGCTAGAGTCTTTAATAAAAGACACGAGCCAGGTGGCTAATTGGATTTCCATGAGTTTTCCTACAGCTGTGAGGAGAGAGACTAGATGGCAGTTCAGAGGGATGGCCAAGTCCAGGGATCACCTATTCAAAAGATGAACAACCAGGCTTTTTCAAGACAGGAAGGGCAATGCTTGGGAAGAAGGAGGAATTACATATCTGGATGATTGGGGTAAAATACTAGGGCTTGGGGCTTCAAGGCTGTTCAGACATCCGAGGTGAGTTGGTCATGAAGGCAAAGATGCCACAATATAGAAAAGATCTTGCCTGTGAAGGCAAAAACACAGCTGTTGCAGAGTGATTAGGATTGTAAGAGAGAGTAAGAGGCATCTTGGAGTTTAAAAAATTACCTACACTCTTATGATGAGAAGAATCAATCTTGTATCATTAAAGCTTCAGATTTAGCCTCCATAAAACAGGCTTTTGAGCAGGCACTGCTGCAACTGGCAAGCCAAAGTAGATGCCAGAAAGCAAGATTGGTGCTAATTTGGTGGGTAAATTCAAATTTTAGGTTTTTGCAAAGGGGCAAAGAACCAAATTAAATTTCCTTCTCTAGAAAAAGGCTTCCTGTATTTGAAAGGGATAAAATTGTCAAAGGTAAGCATATGATGAGATTGCACATTCTACAATAAAGAAACAGGTCTGGCAGACATTGGAGGCTCTGGGCTGGATGGACCTCTACCAATTTAGGGCTCCTGAGGGGTTCAATTTGTTCCCAGTGCAAATAGGGACAGGCGGAAAATCAAACCAGGAGTGTTTAGGTGACTAAGAAGAATAATTAGAAAATGATTGAACCTACTGAAGGGGAAGATGTTGTGAACTGAGACAAGATTAGCTGTAGAAACAAAAAGATGCAGCATGTGGTTAAAAAAGTGACTGGCTCCAGACACTGTTTGGTAGATTCCAAAGCATTCCATGCTAGTTATGAAAGGTGAAATCTTATGGTTAGAATGGTCTCGCACCTAAACTTTAAAATTGATTCAGGACAATTGTCTCAATAGATTTAAGAACCATTAAATTTCCATGGCCAAATCCATTGGAGGTACAGATGGTTAAAGGATCTGGAGAATAATAGATAAAGATAAAAAATATGATTAACAGCCATGAGGAGGTGCTAAACTTCATGGTGGGAAGTTCCATGTAGAATAGGCTAGTAGGTTTACAAAATGAGATGTTAACATATTTGAAAAGTCTTATAGTTGTACAAAATTAAAGATTAAAAGAATTGAGATCGATGAATTAATGTATTTAAAAATCTATTTTATAAATTGTTTTCTAAGTTAACTATCATATTCCACTGTGGCTCAACATTGTTTGCTTGAGATGAAGCTCAAAAGTGGTGGATTATTAGAAGCCTAAAATGTGTCATTATACCCACCCAATTACTTCAAAGCATCACTTTCCTGAAACTCCATGCCTAATATATGTTATTAAGCTATTCAATGGTTACACAATCCTTTTACTACTAGATTCTTCATTAACTGGGTAATATAAGTCCATCTTGTTAAGTCTTAGTTTTAGCTATTCATAGAAAGTTGTAATATATGTTAGGTATTTCTTGAAGTTTGTGTGTGATTAATTTGTTCATAAACCTTGCAGCATTTTAACTTTGAGATTTAAAACAATGTAGCTTTAGCTGACAGACTTGTTTTTTGTTGTACTGCATTATGTATGTCTTAACTTTAATAAATGTTCTAATATTTATTATACAAAAAAAAGGTTTTTCATAAATAAGGGTGATTTGCACATAGAAGAGATCTATTTCTAGGAACAATGTCATTGCTTAAAGGGAGGGTCAAAAAGTCAAGTCTTCATGACAATGAGGAAATCCCAACCGTGGTCATCAGTATTGAAGAAAATCTTGCATTTAGATTTTGGAAGGGACAGAATTATATTTAAAGAAGAACAAAGATGTGAAGTAGAGGAAACAAGGCCAATCCTGGAGGCAATTGTGAGAGTGGACAGTGCTAAGTGGTCATTGGGTAGATCAGGCATCTTCTTACCTTCACCATGCATAGACAACCTAATTTAAACGCATAGCCATTAAAAGTCTTAATGAAAAAGATGTTTCCAAACATCAAAGGGAACTTACACAATACCAAGGAAAGAGGAGTATGGTTGATATCTCTAAGATGCTTCTTTAGGAATGCAACGGATTTAAGCACTGTTGGAAATGTCAATCTTTTGTTTGGTATTCCCTCAGATGTTTGCCTTCTTTTGCTGATCCTATTTTATTTTTGGCCATAGGACTCTGTGCACTTTATCCCTGCTAAACAGAGGTAAAGTGTTTGTACCCTCCCTTCCAAACCTGTTGAAATTGTTAAACACCTGATTGCACAATTAATTTGCTTTTAGGTCTCCCCTATATAGTACTACTTGCACCCAAGGTCTGAAAATAATTAAGTGTTACTAATAGGCTGTTTAAGATTAAAGGCAACCCCGTAATCCCACGCGAGCTGAGGTATAAACTACAAAAAAGGGTTTAAAGGGCTACAAGAGAATCATTTATGTATAATGATTTATAAAATAATTTACTCAAATCATCCATCCACAAAGTGCCGTAAAGAACAAATCAGAACATAACTGTAAATGATATTGAAAAAGGACTTAATCCTAATGAACAAGCATACACCACATTTCAAAACGAAAAAAGATATTTGTATTCATTACGTACAAATCAAAGGTACCACTCAAATATTTACAAACAAATATTAAACATGTCAATTACGTGGAAGCATCTCAAAAGACAATGAGACCAAAAATCAATGTTGGAAGAATCCACTCTAAAATGTTATCAACGTATTTAATAAGAGTTGAAAAATCAATTGGTGAAGATCCGGAAGATTCCTTTAGAGAGAGTTAGACTCTGCATCAGCGTTTCGGTCTCTGTTGTGCTCAGTCCACCAGACCATCCTCAGGACCAACAATCAATTGGAAATCAAATGATGACCCATCAGGAATTAAAAATGTTGAAAAGATAGCCTTCAAACAGACAAAAAACCTTTTATGCTGCCTGAGCTACTCCTACAGTAGAGTTAGAAAAGCCACCATACAGAGTTAAAGGGAGACAAATTCTGAATATTGCGACAAATTCTAAATAATGGTCCACTGATTAAATCAGCATGCCGGTAGCATCTACACGAGTGTGCATACCCGCATGCTGATTTAATCTCTCTCTTCTGAACCTATTTGTTTGTAATTATTTGATTTGTACCCTTGATTTGTACGTAATGAACACAAAGGCCTCACTCCATGCAACTGCCCAGCTAATCCATTGCAACTGGACCTATGTTGGACAGTGCTGCTGACCTCTGCTGGAGTGAGTCCTAACTCCCCAGTGGTGGCCCCAGGTCCTGGGTCTTTGGCTGGTGTGTAATCTTCCTGTTCTCAAACTGCAAGAAGTAGGACTTAGAAACCTTATGTCAACTTTCTAGGAGCACTGATGGGAACCAGAATTGTCGTCGAAGCAACAGCCATTGAATCGTCAGTCAGACTCAACTTTCCGGGTTGCCCTGCTGACAGAAATATGACTTTCAGAAAAGTTTCTAAGTCCGAACATAGGGGGCTTCACTTGGATCAATGTTTAGCAACATCCAATCGATGTCAAGACCTTCTTGGGCTAGGACTTTAGACTTCGCTCACTTGGAGCTTTCCCATCTTCATCAATAACTGCACCGGGACCCCGCTCTTATGCAACCTGCCTTCATCGAGCCCCTGCTTCAGATCTAGCTTGCCTCGTCAATGACCACCTTTTCTTCATAGAAGTTTCTAAGTCAGAAGCTTTCCACTTCGATGAACCTAGTCCCAGATGAACTGTGCTCCCTCACGGTAAGCCTTAACTTTTTACTTTGACCCGGTCTAGTGACACCAGATACCGGTGGTTGACGCTTAGTGCTTTTTGGCACTATCTTTAATTCAATTTTTAAAAATTCACATCTCTGGTTCTACATATTGACATTTTGTCATGTTGGTGTTATTTTATTTATTAAAATAATCTCTATTTTTCTAAATTGGTTTGATATTCCCTTTCATCATATTTTCACTTTATTACTGTTGCGCTGCATAAATACTTCTATTTACTTCTAAATGCTTCAAAGTTAAGCCTGACTGCTTTGTGCCAAGCTACCAGAAGGTTGAGCGCAGGTTTAATTTGTGACTTTAGTGAATCACTTTGACAAGAGTTGTGATTATTATTTGAAGAGAGTTCTCACCCCCTCATCTAATGCTCCAGTTTCCTACATTGGTGTTCAGTGATCGGATTCAGGACTTGTGTTTGTGCCACTCAGTGACTGCATAAAACCCAAAAGCTCTCTTTGCATCATCATAACCAATTTCTTATTTTTAAATTCAACTTTTTATTAGCATTTTTTTTCTTTTTCCAAAATTTCACTCCTATCCTTATATTTTGCCCTGGGATTTTTACAAGTATGGAGTTGGATCTCTCGCAACATTGAGAGCTACATTGTGGCATATCTGAAAAAGTGGTGTAAAGAGAGGGAGCTGAAGACAACCGAAGGCTCCAAGAAACTGGAGTACCACATAGCTATAAGAGTCTGGAAAGAGCTCAGCATGTTGCAGTCTACATCAAAGGGGCATAAGAATGAAGGAGCAGAGGATGAGGATGAGATAGAGATGAGATGATCCAGAATGAGAAGGCCTTAAAGACTAGGACAGTTTAGAGTCCTGTGAAAATTGTGAGAGCAACACTGAAAAGCCTAGAGGAGAATTGGAGGGGCCAGTTTCTGCAGCGACAGCTGGCATCTATAGGGAGCGGTGGCATGCACGCAAGCAAAAAATAACATTAAAAAATTCAAACTTACCTGAACGCGACATCCTCCTCCTGTCCTCTTCTCCCCACCAGAACAGAAAGGAGGAACTCCCTTGACCAATCAGAGAGCTGCTCTCATGCAGCATGAGAACAGTTCCCTGGTTGGGGGGAATGGCCTCACTCAGTGCTCCACAGCGCTGTTGAGGCTTTGGTTTGCTCTAACCCAGCTGTCTCAAGACAGCTGGATTAGAAATGTTTAAACTACACATGTGTGGCTGGCCGTCTCAAGTCGGCCAGCCAAAAAGACATGAATTAATTAATTAATTAAAGAGCATTTATAAAGCACACAGCTACTCAGAAAGAGTGTCCTGACGCTGAAAGACTTCATCAGACCTGTTGCTGCCCCACGGGGCAGGAGACCAGGTGTTAGTTCCGGAAGGGCCAAGTTATGAGCATTTTCCTGAATATGGTTACATCGGACAACTGCCTGAGTGTCAGAGGTAAGAGGTTCCAGGCACGTGTACCCTGCACTTGGAAGAATGCTGCATATCTTAGGATTGGAAGCCAAATTCAGTGTGGAGGACCTCAAGGTTCTAGGAGGCACATAGTGTGTGACTCTCCTTCTGAGGTACTGCACTCCGGTTCCCTGCAGTGCCTTAAAGAAGAGAACCAAAGTCTTAAAAGAAATTCTCTCTTTAATGGGAAGCCAATGTAAGGCCTTCGGGTGAGGAGAAATATAAGTCCTAGATTTGAGTAGGAGGACCGCCTGTGCGGCCGAGTTCGGGACCACCTGTAAGTGGTTGAGCAGATATTCGGGAAGGCCTAGGTACAAGACATTAACATAGTCTAGTCTGGAGACAATTAGAGCCTGGACAACGGTCTTCCTGTGATCAAGAGTCAAGAGCGGGAGGAATTTTCTAAGCTTTCGTAAAAGCCCAAAACAGGAGCCAGCAACTGACTGGACCTGCACTCTCGTTGACAGGGCTCTATCCATCTTGATGCTAAGATTTTTGACTGTGCCAAGAACGGAGAGGGGAGGTGACATATCTGATGGCCACCACTGTTTCCTCTAATCCGTGGGTGGAGAGCCAAAAAAGATGACTTCAGATTTCTCGGGGTTACATTTAAGCTGGTTCAACCTCAGCCAGGAAAATTCCTTCGAAAGACATAGGTTGATCTTTTCACCTTCAAAGTCTGCTCCCTTGTCGCAGGTGAACAGAAGCTGCGTATCATCTGCGTAAGAGATCATTTTAGTGCCGCACGCTTCTGCCAGAGGAGCCAGAGGAGACATGTAAAGTTTGAAAGGAGTGGGACTCAGTATCGAGCCCTGAGGATCTCCCACTTTCAGGGTAGGGATGGAAGTAGCGAAAGGGGGAGTCCAAACTTCCTGGCGTCTGTCCTCCAGGAAGGAGGAAAACCACTTCAGAACCGGGCCGCCAATACCACAGTCCTGTAACCTGTTCAGGAGTCTATCATGTAGCACGGTATCAAAAGCTACAAATAGGTCCAATATAATAAGCATGGCTCCCCCCCCCCCCGGTCGAGCTTCTCCTTGATACACTATAATTGGATCTAAAACCCAACTGGCTCTGATAAAGGAGATCATTTTTTTCAGCATAGTCAGAGATCACTGAGTTGGTGTATTTTTCCAAGGCAAAAGGGAAATATATTTAGCTGACACCAAGGAGTCAGCTGAGGGCTTTTTAGCAGCAGGAGAATTTTAGTGCTTTTCCACATGCCAGGCACGTGGCCAGTCGTCAGAGAAGAGTTAAGGACTTTATTCGCTGTAGGGTTGATAGACTTTGCCACAGAGGCCAGCAAATTGGCTGGGCAGAGGTCCGAGGGGGAGCCGGACTTCAGGCTTTTTATGATATTCAAGGACTCTTCCAGTTGGAGTGGGGGGAACTGTACTAGTGTTGGGCCATCTATAGGGGCCACAGGAGCTAAAATGTCGGCGTGGTTAGAGTCCGCAGGGGGCCCCCTGGCAAAGGAGTCCTGAATGGTCCTGATCTTATCGTGGAAGAAAGACGCAAGTTGCTTAGCCCATTCCAAAGAAGGTGGAAGAGCCCTGGCGACAGAAAACGGAGAGGAAAGGGCTTTCACGGTTTTAAAAATGTCCTTGCCCTTATTGCAGGATGTCTCAGTTTTGGCTGCAAAATAACTTTTTTTAGCATCCTGGATTTTAGCGTGGTGGGCCTTCAAGGCCTGTTTGTATTCAATTTTATCCTCCAAATTAAACCATTTTCCGCCAAAACACTGCCAGGCGTTTGCAGGAGCTTTTACTCAGTCTCTGCACCTCATTAAACCAGGGAGCCGAGAGTCTGGCTATCTTGGGGAAGTGAGTGGGCATAGGGGCGAGTGCATGTGTTCTGTGCTGCACCCAGGTCTCTAGATAGAGAGCATCACTCTCAGGATCATCACATAGTGACAGAAGGTGGTTTTCCAGTGCATCACATAAAGCAGATAGAGTGATCCGATGGAAAGGTCTTTGTGTATTTACCGATTTCGTGACCGGCGACCCCTTGCAGACCTGTAGACATTGAAACCGATAAGGTAGTGGTCTGACCATGCTAAAGGAAGGGGAGGCTCCACCTCGATCTCAGAATTTGAGAAAAAGTGGTCTAGGGTGTGACCCTTAATGTGCTTGGGATGGGAAACATAAGGGGACAGGTTGAAAATGGCAAGGGACTCGGTCAAGGAATTAGCCTCAGGCTCTGTGGGTTTGTCCAAGTGGATGTTAAGGTCTACCAACACCAAGAAGTGATTATACCTGAGAACTAGGGGGGAGATTGCCTCATTGATGGATTTCAAGAAATTGCCTGCTGGACCAGGAAGTCTATATATTAGGACTCCGGCCAAGGATTGGTGTACTGATAGAGCACAATGAAAACTGAGGCATTCTGCACCATCCACCTCCCTAATGGGTAGAGTGTTGCAGGAGTATTCCTGTCTAAAAATAACCGCTACACACCTCTTTGCCGACTGGGTGATCCCTCCTGAGAATCTTATAACTGGGAGGGATAGCAGTGGCGATGGTAGGATTGGAGGATTGAGTGAGCCAGGTTTCAGTAAGAAACATTAAATCAGGTTGCGAATCTTGCAACAGATCAGAGAAGTGAAGTTTATGTTTTTGCAGGGAGCACGTGTTCAGTAGATATGCCTTGAATTTCCCACCCTGATTAACATTTGTGTGACCCAACCCAACATGGTCCACATCTGCGGTGCCCCGTAGGTCCCTGCCAGTTAGCTCCCGTTTGCAGTGTACACATTTAGAAATACCTCCCTCGTCCCCAACAGCGATGTTGCCTTTGTAACGGGACTCCTTACTGATACTGAGCAGCGTGGCTTTGTCGTAGTTAATGCTCTGCCCCTAATTTGTGGCAAAACCGGCAGCATGGCCGGTGCCGGCACCCTCCAGGATGCTAACGGGAGCAGACGGGCTTGCCTTAGGCTCGTCTTTGGTGCACCAGCGGTGCATCCGCGCAGCGCCTCTGTTTTTATCCATCTGTGTGGAAACTAGAGCGTGGACCCAAGAAAATTGCGCCACTCAGTGTCTTCCCAGGGAGCCTAATGCGAGCCAATTCCCACCACCCCACCAAACATCAGATTCAAATCCAAGTGCAGTAGAAGTCACAAATTGAAAGTTAAAAATTATTTAAAACATAAGTGCTTCACTTTTAAAAACAACGCCGACTATGCGAGCAAAATTAACAAAGGTTTAACATAGCTTTAACACAGATGACTCGTAGCGTGACTGACAGCGAGGGGGGAAGGCAACAGGCTAGAAAGAGGCCAACTGCGTCTGCGTCTGCGCAGCGCCTCTGCTTTTATCCATCTGTGTGGAAACTAGATGTGCACTTCAAACAGTGACATATCAGCCCACCCTCCTCCCTGATGTGTGATATGCTGCTGTCACTCAGCAGCAGCCCACCCCCGTCCTGATACACTGTTTGGTACGGGGAGGAAGAATAAAATGGTATTAATCACCATTTTATTTTTCAGGGGTTGGGGGGGATTTTAAGTGGGGCAACGCTCCTCCACTCCAGTGGAGGATCCGCCCCTGAGTCTCTGGAAGCACATGCCAGTAATAAGTAGAGATAACTTGTTGGCCCTAATTAAGAAGGTCTCCATGAAGAAAGCTCCGATTGTCAACTTTGGTCTGACTCCCAAGAACTACCATTTAAAGCTCAGATCCAGCCAGAAGCTGTCTAGCTAGTCCTGGGTGTATTTCATGCAATAAAGTAAGTCACTAAATGGTTAGGTGAAGGGCAGCAAAGTGAGTGATTATAATGGGCTGTACAATTTAATTATGAGAGATCACGTGTTCAGTAATTCCTTTGCAGAGTTGTGCCAACACCTTATTGATTCCAAGCATACTGTGCCCAGAGAGCTTGGGGAGGAATCTGACCTTTAGATCAGTACCAGAGATTCAACGAAGGTGCCAGTGGGACCACCAGAAAGATGGATAGGGTCCCCACCAGAAGAAGCTGGGGGCTTGGGAAAACCAAAAGATTGGTGATTAGGCCTTTTGGAAATGGCCCTTTTTGCATGGTCGCCCCTAAGCATTTTGCCTTCCCCCTCCGCATTTTTGCTGAATACATTTTTTCTGGTCTCTGGGCTGTGAGCGCTTTACCACTGCTAAAAAGTGCTAAAGTGTTTGTGCTCTCTCCTTAAAACATTGTAATATTGGCTCATACCCAATTGGCATGTTAAATTTACTTATACATGCCTTCTGAAGTGGCACTATAAGTGGCCAGGGTCTGCAAATTACATGTTACTAGTGGGACTGCAGCACAGATTGTGCCACCCACTTCATTAGCCCTTTAAACATGCCTCAGGCCTGTCATTTCAGAGCTTGCGTGTACACTTAAAACTGCAGTTTCAACTTGGCAAAATAAACCTTTTGCCAGGCCCAAACATTCCTTTTTAATACATATTTGTCACCCTTGGAGCAGGCTCCGTATGGCCCAGAGGACAGGGTACAATGTAATCAAAAAGTAGGATTTGAACTTTTAAGTTTTACATGTCCTGGTAGAGAAAAAAGAGTGAATTTCTCTTACTATTGCAAGTCCTATATCTCAAATAGGATAACATTTGGATTCCTTATTACATTTTACAAGTGTAATTTCCAAATGGAAAGATATTACTAATTCAAGTTTGGTGTCTCTGGAATTCTAAAAATGCCACTTTTAGAAAGTTTGCATTTTCTTGCATTAGCCATTTGGCTTCTGCAGTCTGTCCCTGGTCACATGACTTGGTGTAGTTGGCAGGTGGTCTTTGTGTAGTCCTCATAGAGTGCCCCACATGATGGGAGCCTATGTGTGACTGAGTAGGCTATCACTGGCAGGATGGGAGGGAAGAACCGGGCCCAGCCTCACTTCCACCTGAATAGGCTCTGTTGTGTCCTATCACAAAGGGCTGCATACCCCATGTAGTTAGTGTGGAGCCAGGGCAGGGAAGGTAGGGCATTTGTGCACTTCAAAGACATGCCTCTAGAAGTATCTCCCCACTTCAAAGGCACAACTGTGCATGAAAGAAGGGCCTCAGACACCACCACTTCAGTACACATCTGGGCCTGTAGTTACTCTGCCAGGAAGAAGGACTCTTGTGCTGCTGAAGGAGTGCCACTCTGCTGGACTACACCCTACTTGACTCCTGCCTTGCTGTGCTGACCTGCTGCCTTGTTCCCCCTTGCCTGGATGAGAAGGACTGGAACTGCATCTCTTGAACCCAGGACCCAGAGTGACTCCAAGGTCTAGTTGGCTGGCCTCCTGATCTGAAGCATCAGGGACATAACGACCTCTCAGCTATCTTTCACCTACACCTGGACTCTACCAACTGTGAATCTACCCTACTAGGTGGTGCCACCCCAGCCCTGGACCTTGGAAGTGGGCCTAAGGTGCTTGCCAGCAGAATCACTACATCGGTTCTGCTGAACAATGCATCTCCAAGCAGAACCGATGCATCTCCTTGGCTGAATGGAGCATTCCCGAGCAGAACAGATGCATCAGCTCTGTTGTAGGGATTTGACCACTCACAATGATCTGCATCACCTACCACAGTCTTCAGAACCAACACATCGCCCCAGAAAAGCAGCGCATCCACGATCTAGGTCCTCGCATCTATTAATGATGGCAGCCACGATGAAGGACTCTGGATTGCACCCTCACTGCTCCCTGGGATCAACGCTTCCCCAGCTGCACGCTGCACTGCCAATGACGGACTTCCCATCACAAGCCCCATAGATGGGATCCTCAATGATGACAGGACAAAGCACGACAGAACAGAAACATCACTACAGCCGTGCAGCACATTTCGACGCAGATCCACTCGCCACTCCGTATCCAGGATTTAAGGTACTCAGTTCTACAGGCCTAAGTGGGTCCCTGTAGCCGGCCTGTGCTCCATTACGCTTGACCTGAACTTGTGACTTTTTCCCAGTCCAGCACGACCAGATATCCCCAGTAGTGATTTGTGCCTTTTGGCGCTATTTTTACTACAAACTTCACAATTCAATATCTTCAGTTCTACTAATTGGATTTTTGTTGCTTTGGTCTTGCTTTATTTATTAGAACTTACTATATTTTTCTAAGTATGTTGCGGGCTCCTTTTGTGGTGTCTTTTCACTGTTTTACTGTTTGAGGTATTGTACAAATATTTTATACATTGCCTCTTAGCTTAGCCTGACTTCTCTGTGCCAAGCTACCAAGTGGGTGAGCACAGGTTTATTTGGGGTTTGCTTATGCCTTACCCTGACAAGGATTGTGATTACTGCTTGACCAGGGCTTACACACCAGTTACTCAACAACCCAATTTCTTACACTGATGTTCCGGGGTGAGGAATAGACTTATGTTTGTGCAATGCCATGCAGTAAATTTGTGTTACACTACCACTTCATAAACATAATTTAAGACCAATACATTTTTCAATTCTCCTTGACTGGCTTCTTTTGGATTTTCCAAATCTACTCTCAGTCCTTCTACTACTATCTAAAGCCATAGCCGCAGCAATAGAGTTTGAGCTAGACATCTAGGAAAGCTATACAATGGTTGAGCTTGAACGGTTCTGCCAGGAAATGGGAAGAAAGTTGGAGCTTCAGAAAGCTCTGTGGGCCTGGACAAAGGTTCACCAGTTGATTGCAGCCACTGAGGAGCAAGAAAATGAGGATGATATGGAGGATGAGGATCAGCCCTGGAATGCAGTATTCAGGGGAGAGGTAGGACACATCTCCTGAATTAGATCCCCTTGCCAGTGCAAGAGGCAGTGTTTCATCACATGGCCTGTCCCCCAGAGGAGCTGGCTGGTGGGAAGGCAGAGAGGGAGTTTCAGCTGCAAATAGCCAAGTTGAAAATGGAGGAGAAAAATGTGTTACTGGCTCATGAGCGAGCTTGAAGGAGCTGGAGCTCAAGGCTATGCAGGCAGAGTCCAGCGGTGATGGTGGCAGCAATTCCACAGTGTCTGAAAGAGACAGAAAGGTTTGCATTCCCAAGGATTGGGTGCCCATTATGTGGTGGGAGATGACATTGACAAATGGTTTTCTGCCTATGAGGTAGCCCTAAGGGTGCACAAAATCCCAGAAGAGCATTGAGGAGAAGATTTGTGGAAACGCATGGTTATATAGTGGCAGGACACACCTATTAATTTAGAGGTTGGGGATCAAACCAGGTACACTTCTATGAAAGCCATTTTGATAGCAAAATTTGGGCTGATCCCTGAAAAGTACTGCCAAAGGATCAGGGACAGCCAAAAGCGTGGGTAGATTTTTGGGATTATCCCAGCAAGGCACTACATGGTTGGTTGCTGGGAAGATAAGTTAATGAGTACAATGGGCTGTACAAATGAATCCTCAGATAGCACGTGCTCAGTAATTGTTTTCCAGAACTGCGCCAAGACCTAGTTGACAGCAACTTGACTGACTCCAGGAAGCTTGCTGAGGAGTCGGATCTCTGGGCCAGCATAAGAGTGTCCAAGACGGTAGCCGGTAGTGACCCCCAGAAATGTGGTTCAGGATCCCCCAACAGTTGTGAGGAGGACATTAAAGATGACCCCTACATGTCCCAGAGCAAGGGGGAGGAAAGGGTTCCCATGCCACCATCTGAGAAACAGAGGGGTGGTTCTGTTGGGTGGTGGCCCTTGGCACCCCATTTCCAACCCACAATGCCCAATTTCCAACCCCGCTGCTTTGAGTCCTCCCAGGTAGGACACAAGCAGGTGGGTTTTGTCTGTCCAAAGAAACTATCCGCAGGTGGGACCTCTATAGGGGTGGGCAGGGTGGCCTTAGGGGTAAGTAGTCCCCAAGGGCAAATCATAGACCATGCCATGATCTGCTTTAGTTGTGAGATGGACTCAAAAGGGGAGCTTGTGATCTGGAGGGTGGGAGTCGTTCGTTCTACCATGTGAAAGTGAATGGGGGCCCAGTCACTGCTCTGAGCGATATCGAGGCTAGCCAGTGGAAAAGCTACTTTCTCCAGAACAGTACACAGGCCAGGTTTGTAGAGTAACTCAGGCCCATGGGCAAGACTTTTTCCACAATATGGCTCTGGTATCCCTGGAGTGGGTTGGGGAGGTTCCCCAGAGTAGGGTCATGGTTAGCCCCCAGATGCCCATAGACTGCATTCTGGGGAATGAGTTGCTCCTGGTGTCAGGAGAACTGAGAAAGGTGGCCGCCAAGGGAAGACTGACAGTTCAGTTTCTGAGAGCACCATTCCCAAGCGGAGAGTATGGGAGTCCACTTGGAGGGATATGACAAGGGAGGACATGGCCCTGTTCTTTGTTCAGCCTCAGGGTACGGACTCTGGACTGAGTGACCAGTTTCAGGATACCACCCTGAAATGGTGGGGCGTAGAGCGGACGTGGTGTGCAAAACCCCTAGGGGTACTGCCCCCCACTCTGGGACACCACAGAGGTCAGAGAAACCTCAGGAGGCCATAGGGAACTTTTTGCCAGCCCCAAGGCTGGAAAATAGGTTAGAGCCTCCACCTAGCAGTGGGTGTCTCAGAACCTTGCTCAAGACACTGCCAGCTGTTAGTGACTTCTGTTAGTTACTGTCCTTATGAGCAGAGTTTGCTGTGGGTTGGGGCCAAGAGTCTGAACCAAGGGGTGCAGTGGCCCATATTACTTTAGTGGCCAGGGTGGAACTGGCTGCCTACTGGGGTGCATCTGTGAGCAAGTTAAGGTTAGGTGCTGCACTGCGGAGATGGGGTCCACACGTGAGGAGAAGGGCTATCCATGGTTAGATCAGTGGCTCAGGAGAGTGTACACAAAGGGGTCAAACTGAATCCAGAAAGGCGTAGAACTGACAAGTGCCCCTGCAGTGGAGGGCCATTGTCCATGTTCTATCGCCTAAGCAGGGAAGTCCATCAAGGTATTGATTTGTCTCCCCTGGCTTTAAACTTGAATGGGGTCATGTAGGAAATGTCCCTTTTTGCAAGGTCACCCCCAAAATGATTGCCCTCACCTTCCATTTTTTGCTGCATTCATTGTTGCTGGCCCTAGGAATCTGAGCACCTTACCACTGCTAAACAGTGCTAAAGGGCTTGTACTCTCTCCCGAAAACATGGTAATATTGGCTCCTACCCAATTAGCACATGTAATTTAATTTTAAGTCCCTAGCAAAGTGGTAGCATAATTGCCCAGGGCCTTTAAATTAAATCCTACTACTGGCCATGCAGCACTAATTGTGCCACCCACCTACTTAGCCCTTTAAACATGCCTGAGGCCTGCCATTGCAGAGCCTTCGAGTGCAGTTTAACCTGCTATTGCAACTTGGCAAAATAAGCCTTGTGCCAGGTCCAAACTTTTCATTTTAATACATATAAGTCACCCCTAGGGAAGGCCCTAGAAAGGCCAGAGGGCAGGGTATAATGTATTTAAAAAGCAGTATTTGTACCTTTAAGTTCAACACGTCCTGGTAGTGAGAAACTCTTAAATTAGGTTTTCACTACTGCAAGGCCTATTTCTCCCATAGGATAACATTGGGATTACCTTATTACATTTTATAAGTGTAATTTCCAAATGGGAAGATATAACTTATTTAAGTTTGTTGTCTCTGGAATCCTCATTTAAAATCCTAACGTATGGTGAAGTTGGATTTCAAATTACAATTCTGAAAATGCCACTTTTAGAAAGTTATTTATGTAGAAATGGGTGACCCAGTATACCCTTGTGGTCTTGGCTGAATACGTCTTGGGTAATAATGCCAACACTAGGCTCGGAGTATCACCTACCAAGACCTTTTTTACTCACTTCCGGCTCTCTATTTACTTAGACAAGTACGCCAACTAGTGCCGAAGCAATTGGCCATTACTTTGACTGCCGGTTCATGGATCTGACCTCTTCCAGTTCAGAATGTGAATCCGGCGTCCATACTCAGTTCCTGCAGGCATACTCGCTTCAGGTATATGCAACTTTTGCTTCACGGCCCCGGCGTTAGAACTTTATGGGGAATCGAGGCATTTACAATTATTTATATTCTGGATATTACACCCACAGGGACTGCCACATTCCATTTTTTACCTCGATCGGAGCACTTGGACAAGCCACCTTATTTTGCACCAGTCTTACAAGAAGGTAAGGGGATGGGCTTGCATCTAACATAGATAGTTTGCAGTATATATTTGTTCCCATATGTTTAAAAATGAGGGTATTAATTTAAGCTATTATTCCCTGAGGTTGGACTTACTAAATCTCCCTCATAATTAGGATTACTATCCATTTGGGATGTATTGACCATCCGGGTCAGAAGTATAACCGGCCGAGAGGTGAGTTTCACCTTTTCCTTTCTGATTTAACCTTTTGACAGATATAATGAGGTGACATTTACTGTAAACATCACGTTGATAATATTGGATTCACTTAATTCCATGTTTAGGACTTTAAAATTAGGACCTAAAGAGCCATACAGGTAGGGAGCCTGCGCCGCCAGGCACATGATTTTATATGCCTCATCACTTTTTGCATGATTTCAGCCCCATATACATGACCATTCACGGTCTAGGTTTCATAACGATTTGTATTCTGAGAGACACAGGATAATGTCTAGTTGTTAAAATCACCCTATTTAGTCTTCACACTCTCCATAGACCTCATCTCATGACATAACATATTTGCATCTTGTAGAGCTGCTGTCACCTGGTGATGATAAAGACTAGAGTGTCAGTACAACCACCTGTTGATCATAATTACACTGGAATGTACAGTCATGATGTTAATATACCCTTTGGGTTTCCACATTGAGGTGAAATGTTTTCAAAATTTGAAGTTCACTATCTCCAGTTCTACTAATTGGGTTTTGTCACTTTGATCTTATTTTATTTATTAAAACTTACTCTATTTTTCAAAATTTGTTGTGGGCTTCTTTTATGCTGTGTTTTCACTGTTTTACTGTGTGAAGTGTTGCACAGATACTTTGTGCCTTGCCACTAAGTTAAATCTGACTGCTCTCTGCCAAGCTACCAAGTGGGTGAGCACAGGCTAATTTGGGGTTTGCTTGTGCCTTACCCTGACAAGGATTCTGGTTGCTGCTTGACCAGTCCTTACACCCCAGTTAACCAACAACTTAATTTCTTACAGTGCCAATAGTAGCCAGAACACTGATGGGACTATTTACCTGTGTAGGTTTCCTCAGGATCGTTATGTCTGAAAGAGTCACCAACTTTATGTGTGCGTACATGAAGTCAATGTGGGATGAGTATGGTGTAAACCACCAGTTCTCCACACCATATGACCCCAGGTGTAAGTGGGATGTTTCTTTTGCCATGCCTAACCTTTGCATACAGGGAAGGGTCCCAGAAAGGGCTGAGGTTCCGTTCCTTTGAACTTCTAATTGACCAGCATGCGCATGGACCTCTCAGTCTTGTGAAGTAGTGGTGGGAACAAGCTCCCAGGAAACCCCCTTTAACCAAGATGTAGTAACCTAGATCTTAGCCCTCTGGTCTCAGATGACGTGCTTTTGGAAAAAGACCACTGTGACACTGGAGACCAGTCAGAAAGTCTTGAAACACTGGTACAACAAGAAGGCCCCTCTGGTGGAGTATTAGCCTGGCCAAAATGTGTAGGTGTTGACGCCTCTGGAGCTCTAGGCCTTGAAGGACCAGGCCCTATGAGGTGAAGGAACAGAAAGGGAAGATCACCTACCTGGTTGATCTGAAGACTTCCAGGAACCTATTAAGGGTCCTGCATGTCAAATGCTTCAAGACTTAATTTGAGAAGTCTATATTCACTATACTCTTGGTGACATAAGGAAGTGAGGAAGATGTGAGAGAACTTCTCCCAGACCTGCTGTCTTCCAACAAGGACAATGACTCAGTGGATGGTGGCATCCTCTCCCCCACACTGACTCCAGAACAGGAGAGAAAATGTTGACAGTCGCTGGGATGATTCTATCAACTTTTATCATACCCCAGGGCTAACTGACTGTTGGAAATATGTGGTGGGAATCCAAAGCAGTTGAGGTGATCCATCTACCCACAAGGAATGGACTTCATGGTGGAACATAACTCTGGGAATGACCACACCAGTGCTGATGGTCTTTTCCGGTATTTCTGCCTTATCGATGCAAACTCCCATGATGGTGGATAGGTCTCCCTGTCTTCTGCAAGGGGGACACATGTTGGAAATGATAATCTTTTGTGTTGTATTCCCCCATTTTTTTGCCTTCTGTTGGTGAACCAGTGGTTGTGATGGCCATGGAAATCTGTCGACACCTGCTAACCAGAGGAAAAGTGATTGTTCTCTCCCTTCCAAACCTGTGAAAATTGGCAGACTCCTGATTAGCACATTTAATTTTCTTGTAAGTCCCTAATATATGGTACTACCTATAACAGGGCCTCCTCCAAATGAAATGCTGCTAGTGAGATGCAAACTCATTGTGCCACTCACTAAAGTGGACCTGTAAAACATGTATCCAGGCCTACCACTGAAGCCTGGGTAAGCGGTTTTAAACTGCCATTTTGACCTTGTAAAATAAACTTTTTGCCAGGCTTAACCCTTCCATTTTAATACTTATGTCATCTCAAAGGTAGGCCTTAAAATCCCATAGCATAAGTTGCATGGGATTTAAAAGATAGGACATGGACGATTAATATTTTATGTGTCCTGGGAGTGAAAATCCTCCAAAGTCAGTTTTCACTACAGCAGGGATGACTCTCCCATAGGATAAAACTGCTTTACACTATTACTTTTAATAATTGCTAAATTTGGTTTGGGAGAAACTAGGGAAATGATACAAGAACTAATTTTAATGGTACTTTAAAACCCAGCTTAATGATTGATGCAGATTTTATGTTACTATTTTTGGACTGGCACTTTTATAAGGTTAAATAAATATAAAGAAGTATGCCGTTCCTCCCGGGTCGGCACGGATGTTGGGTAGGATTCGAAGTGTTCCGCATTACGGACATATAACACTGCACTATTCAGTGTTGAAATCCAGCGCCTACCCGTTGAAACCTACAATACACCACTATAGGGTGCTTAGAACTTTATCCACATTAGTAACCACTTATTAGGGTGCTGTAATAGTGGTAAGTGCTTTAGGAGTTGCTACCACTACCAGTAAGTGTGTGAATTTTCTTCCCCTTTTGGTCCTGATGAATTGCGGTTTAATCTAACCTCTGCAAGAAACATGTTGACCGATTATTGCAGCGTAAACCAGACACCTTCACTGTAGGGTTACGCACTTGTTCATTTTTAATTAAGAGTGGGACACACTTTATTAAACTTTTGTTATTTAGGGTCTCTACTACTTATTTTAAATTAGCTTTCATGTACACACTACTTCCTGGGCCCTCACCCGCACTACACCAACCGGCATAAAGGAAAAAAGATCTCCATTAAAAGGCGCCACGTTGGTCGCCGATCGGGGATTGCAGCGCCGCCCCGATTCGGAGCAGACCTGATGATGAAACATGACATCTGGGTTGTCTGATGACGTAATATGACATCGAGCCTGCTGGATGTGTGAGGGTCTTTTTCCTTAAGGAGGTAACTCCTCCTGACTTTACTGACTCACTCATCATCACTGGCCTTTTTTCATTTCACCCTATGAGGAACGGCATACTTCTTTATATTTACTTTTGTGATTGGGCGGTGTATGCTGGACCTGTTCTAAATAGCCTGATGTTCCTTCTCCTTTCTTTAACACTTTTATAAGGTTGTCATTTTCGTGCCTGAAACCAAAAGATTTTCCTGCCACTGTCCAGCTATCATCTGACAACTGCGCTGTGGTGAGCTTGGTACTGCTCCCAGATGGTGGAAAAAGGCTCTGGGTATAGAGAGGCGGGTCTCCTCCCTTGACAGGATGGCCGGGGGGCTTTGCGCAGTCCCTTCCCGAGCCTTAAACGATGCTTGCCTTGTCACTGGCAGATGAGGCTCACACCTTGGCCTGCCTAACTTTTGTTTTTCTAGTCAGGTTGTCTTCAGCCCCAGTGGGAAGGGAGGAACTGACCAGAACTGGTTTAGGGGCATACAAAGCCTGCCTCCACCCACAAGCTGCCACTGGGTATAAACGTGGGCCCTGTAGCTCTCTCCTCAGAACACTCCTGGACCTGTGAATAATCAGAGGAAGAACTACCCTGCTGTCTGAAGAACGCAAAGAAAGACTGGACCTGCTTGCCTTAAACCCAAGACCCCATAAATGTATCCAATGGTCAGGTGGCTGAACTCCTGTTTGAGCTTCAATACACAACAGGCTTCCAGATTCCTCTCCCCATGCACCTGCCCGGCTGACCAGTTCTAACTGGACCTGCTCTAGGCTGTACTGCTGACAACTGCTGGAGTGAGTCCTAACCCCAAATGATGTCCCCTTCAGGTCCTGAACCCCTGGCTGGTGTCAGAGTGTATTCCTCCTGTCTCCAACTGCAAGAAGTGGGACTGAGAGACTTTTTGTCACCTTACTACTTGGAGAACCAACAGGGACCTGGGTCGCAGTTGAAGCTGTAGCCGTTAATGTTGAATTGCCAGTCAGCCTCAACTTACAAGCCTACCCTGCAGAAGGAGATGCAAATTCCAGAAAAGTTTCTGAGTCCAAGCATAAAGGGCTTCACTGGGATTGACACCATGCAGCATCTGATCGGCAGTGAAGCCTTCCTGGGCATGGACTTCAGAGCTTCCCCAACTTCCTCAGCAGCTGCACAAGAGACCCCGTTCTACAGCAACTTGCCGTTATCGAGCCCTGTTTCGGATCCAGCTTGCCCACTGACAAATCGTTGATGACCACTTTTTCTCCATAAATGTTTCAAAGTCAGAAGCCCCAGCAGAGTGAACCTGGCCCCTCTAGCAAACCTGCGCTCTTTTGTGGTCAGCCTAAATGTTTTACTTTGACCCGGTCTAGCGTGACTAGATGCCCGCGGTTGACGCTTTGTGCATTTTAATGCTATTTTTAATTTAAACTAAAAAATATATATTCCTCTGGTTCTACTTATTACATTTTAGTTTATTTTTCTGTTGTTTTATTGATTAAAATACTTTCTATGTATCCAAATTGGTTTGGGATTCTTCATGTTTTGTGTTTTCACTTTATTACTGTTTGAGTACTGCATAAATATTTTACACATTTCCTCGAAGCTAAGCCTGGCTGTTTTGTGCCAAGCTATCAGAGGGATGAGCACAGGTTATTTAGTAAATTAGGTGGTTCACCATGACAAGGATTGTGAGTATTATTTGTAGTGGGTTCTTCGCCCTTTCAACTTATATTCCAATTTCTTACAAGCCCCCAAAGCAATCTGCAGAGTTTTGTTTCCAATGGGTGAGGCAACTTACTTTCGTTTGGACGAAAAGTGGGAATGGGGTGTGTGGAATGTTTTTAGTGATTTCTTTGGAGACACACCAATAGTATTCTAGTTTACTTTTTGGAAACTAAGAAAAGGAAACGCCCAACACGTGTTGCAGGGAGACATTCTATTGATTTCCATTTCCATTGGAGCGTTGGTAGAGTCTAACCCTCCTCATCATTTTGAACCCCATTTTCTGGAGTTTTTGGCGACTAGGAATGCTATCTGTGGCTTGGTCCATATAGATATTTAGCATTGTTTCTATTGCAAAGCTGCCTGCTGAAAGCAGTCTTTCTTTGGGCTATGTGCTGCATAGCTGAAAATCGAAATTTTCTAGATCCTGAAAGCAATGGTAACCACTAAGATCCCTGACCCAAGTTGATGGTGTGTTGAATATATAGCCCTAAAGATCAGTAAATTTAGATCAGAAGGGTCTTGTAAGGCCATTGTAGACCAGTGGTCCCCACAGGGGTGTAGCTCCGGGGGGGGGGGGCAGGTGGTTGGGGTGTAAATACATTCTGGTGTGTATAGCTAGGATCAGTGGCCGCCAATCGGGCTACCAGTGTCTGTGGTCAGGTTTCTGCTCGGACTGGCACCGCATAGCACAGACACACCTCTCTATGAAACTTTGCAGAGCTTATATACACCCACCTCTCCTCTTCCCTCTCCACAAAACAGGCCAAAAATAAACAAAGGCTCTTTTAAATGAGATACTATTTTTATCCATTTTGCCATTTCAATTGTACTGATGGTCGGGAAATCTTTGCTCCACCCCCCCCCTCCGACCCCCCACTCATTGATCTAACTGACTACGCTACACCCCTGGGTGCCAGTTGAAAACAATTTTGACCTGTCAAGTGATGGCTGGGAAGAGCAGAGTAGACATGTGTGATTATGTCCTGGGCCACCAATAATTTTGTCAAAAGGTCTAGGCATACTGAAATTCACTCTGAGGTAATTGGTGTCATTTTAGAAAACCTTTGGAACTGCTCTAAACCATTGCATCATAAGAACAAAAGAACTTTGCATCAAATCAAGTAAATAACTACTCCTCAGTCTGTCTAGCCTGCAGAAAGTATACATTTTGTCTGGCTGCTCCCCCTCAAGGAATATCACTGATGCCCCTGGTGGATATTTGTAATCACTGAACACAATATTTTACCTTGTTGATGTTTTATTTTAATTTTGTTTCCTTTTTATTTTATTGATTTGTATTTGATGTATAGCCTTTGGTCATTTGTGTCGTTTGCTTAGAATACATTAAATTGTTGTTTTCGTCAGGTTGTTAAAAATAAGAACAAACACATTCCTCTGGCGATTGCATCACTGCTCAGACCTAGCATCCAAACGTGAGCCTCTAAGTGAAACCTATTTATGTCTTTAGAGCGGACTGTATGACATAGCATATGACAACAAGACTTTTAATATAATCATTCATACCTTCCGAAATGTCACTTTGTTAACCTTGGGTTTGGAGAGGGCCTGGCAATGGTAACTCACACTTAGTAGGAGAACCAATTTTAGCTCATAACCTGCACATTTTCAGTGTTTTAATGCAATGTAGTAATCACTGTTTTAGAGCCAACCCAATCATTTAAAATGACTTCTTTTTAATCAGTGATGTTTTTGAATCGTTCAGCAAGGCTGGTGTGGGTGCAATGCAGTGCAACTGTATGATTGGAGTTGCAATGTGTAATATAGGCCGTTAAATAAATCTGTGCTGACGTTTTTAAAGCATGCTTTGGCTTATAAACATTAACTTGCAATCTTACTGCTACTTTAAGGTTTTTTTTAAGTTAGTCTAAGGTTTCGCATAATATTGTTTACTACCCAGCTGCCCAGATCCGTAGACTGTGCGCAGAGTTGTGATGGAATCAATTCAGTATATCCGATTGCTCAAAGGATAAGGTAATGGCCAGCAACCAATTACCAGAAATGTAGACCAAGTCTGCATCTGGATCGTGCTATAATGCGGATAGTGTGCAAAGTGTGTGTCAAAGAACAAGACGTCTGCATTGCAGTTGTACCTCCAGTGTATGGTCAACTTTCAGGCTTATTTTTACGTATTGCAGGCGTCTTTGCTTTTATGCTTCATTTTGTCTTGTTTTCCTCTTTTTATTCTTTTATTTGCGCGCATATTGAAATGGAGTGACCTGTAATTGTTTCTGAAATGTAAAGAGGATTTATTTTCTGTTCTGTAAGAATTTCAGAAAAAATACTCTGTAAACCAATATTACATGTACTTTTCTGTTTTCCTTTGCTTTAAGTCCTCTGTGTCGAAGGGAACGGCATATGTCCGTTAAACGTGTTTGTATTATTCCAAGTAGTGCGAACACGTAAGCGCGTGCATCTGTGGAGATGTGTGTCTGTGCCACTTCGTGGTGCGTCGCTCGTTAACTGAACACTGAATGATTCATGCGCGAACGCCAGAAAACACTTTCACCGTGCACTTGTATGTTGCCCGTGCAAAATGACAACAGGTACTAGCCATGCACTGAGTCTCCCCGCGGTGCTGCAGGGGCCGGCCCTCGCCAATCGCTGCATGCATCTTCGGAGGGAAGAAACGTTGTTTGTTGTCCGCAATGCAGGCTGCAAGAGAGAAAGAGGGGAGCAGGCCTAGAATGAAACACCCTCTTGTGTGAACGGCCTATTGTGTAAGTATCTCGCATACACAATGACTTTTGTTTGGAAGAATAGAACGTTATAAGAACTGGAAAAACACTCAGATATCTTGATTGCGCCTGCTTCTCGGTCCTCGCGACGCCATGAAGTGCTGCCTTCTTTCGGTTACCCTAAAACAAATAAACACTGAAAAGCACAAAATGTATCAAATAACACACTGCGTGGGTCTTTGCTGTCACGCCTGTCCCGTGACTCGACGAGAAGGCCCTGGCAGCCGAGGTGGCGCTTGGCATGGGCACCACGGGCGCGCGGCGCAGCGTCTTTCCCGCATCATTTCAGCTGCACAGTGGGACTGGGGGTGCGAGCGGCTGCGAGCCTTTTCAAGAACGCCTGGTCCACGGGAAGGGCACAGGCGCTGAACACAAGCCATTTAACTGTAATTACTCTGCAAATAATTTAACAGGAGGATTAGCCATGTGCCGGCCATAAACAAAGAACACACATCACACCAGCGACTGCATTATGAGGACCTCCCGTCACAGCTAGAGAACACGCCGTGGGCGCTGCCCAGGGACGGGTGCACAATTCTGGCTGCACAAGGAAATGCACTTATTTGCACAAAAGTCATACATTGGGATTTAAAAAAAGCACACCACCAGGGAACTCTATTGTGAATGGTTCTGGCTTCCCAGTTTGGCTAATAAATAATCCTGCATTTTAAACAGACTAGAACACGATGTACACACCGATATATTAAAGGCCCGTTGTAAAAAGCTGTTTCTGTGTGTAGTGTCGAAGAAAAAACTCGTATTGGGGTAAGTCAAAGAGCTAGGGCCGGATGTGGTAAACACTGGATGCAAAATACTCTTCGCAGTTTGGGATCAGTATTTTTGCAACCAGTGTGGTACTTTGCAAACTGACCCATGTACTAAGAGTCGGTTTGCAAAATACCGAATCGTAGTGGGTTACAATTTAACCTACCTCATGAATATTAATGTGGTAGGTCGCAAGGTGTGGCCCACTATGTTTCGCTGCCATCACAGGGATGGTGCCCTGCTGGGGTCAGTACACCACAAAGTATGCTTTCAAACTAAGCAATCTTTTTATTTCACAAGCAGCTGTTTTCCTTAAGGAAAAACAGGATGTGTTTTTTAAAAAAGAAAAAGATTAACAAACATTTTTTGAGAGTAGACAGTGGTCCATAAGAATACTTCCTACTTTAGAAATGTTTTTGTCAGTGTTCTTTAAGGGGAAGCGGGCCCCTTGGGGACTCCTTGCTGTTTGCAAATTACTTACACTACCTTTTAGTAATAGGTAAACTATTAATGTTTTGTGACTGGATTTTGGTTGCAAAACATTAATACAGCTCATTTAAAATCACTATTTGAAAGGGATGCCCTAAACAGGCCCCTTCCAAATACCAATTCGATATTTAGTCACAAACCCACATTGCCACTGAATCTTAATTTGGGTTTGGTACATACAGAAAGGCAATTTTGCAGTCGCTAATGGTCCAATTTGTGAATCGGGTGCTTTGTGACAGAAGTTGGCTTTAGTACATTTGACCCCAAATTTAATGAGTGGCCACAAAGCAGGAACAGCGATCATCCCTTCCTCAATCCCTCCTCAGTCTGTCACCATTTTAAACATTTTTCCTCACCATTTTCATGCTTCTCCCACGTGTCGGCGAGCAGTCCCGCAAACCCCACATGTCCAACATAAGACTGATCTTGTGGGCTTCATGAGACAATGGCACAACATACCTTTCCCTTTACAATATGAAAGATGAAAATGAATACAAGATTCAATCATTTAAAGACTTAGCAAGAAGATACGCATTATAATAAAAGGAGAAATACAGTTACTAAACATATGAGATGTAATGGATAGAGAAGTCAAAATTAACTTTGTATCCACACTCGAGGCATTTTCTTTCCATTCCTCACAGAGAGTATACCTTGATCAGTGCGAGAATTATCAGAATATAAATCATCAGAATGATGGTGATGGATTAGAGGGATTGAAGGTCTCAAGTACATTTTTGCTCTAAAGTATAAATTGTAACTGTGGATGAAAAGCATTTATCAATTAAAACTGATATTGTATACTGTATGTATAATTATATATCATCCAAGGAGTTACCATGAGAAATTGCCTGTGTCTACATAATTACTTTAAAATTTCGATATATGATGCAAAACATGAAATAAAGCCGTTATATTAGCTATCATCAATGCATTATACACATCAACAGGTAATACATTTTGAACCAGTGTTCACATCACTGAGATGCGAAAGCATTGTATTTTGCAATGTATGTTACATTTGTACTTATTGGAAGGTGTATGCATCACAGACACACACTGAATTGCAGTTTCCTGTTAAATAAATCCTTGTTCTTTTGTGTATTTTGAACACTGTGTTCTTTTTTCTGTGTTGGTACGGGAGAAACAGGCGTGCTGATTTGGAGAAGAGGTAGAGTATTCTCACATTTACGCATACTATATCGATACTGCGCAGGAAATGTGGGTTCTTCAGCTTTGTGGCCACTCCTCACTAGTGTTGTATAAAAAAAAACTTACAATAGCTTCATGAAAAGACTTAGGGCCAAATGTGCATAGTATTGGGTGCAAAAGATTTGTCACAATTTGTGACCAGCAATTTTGCGACCGGTGTGGTATATTGCGAACCGAGCTATGTACTAATAGATTAGACTGCAAAATACCGATTTCTAGTGGATTGCAATTCAACCCACCTCATGAATATTAATGAGGTAGGTTGCAATTTACAACCCACTAGGAATCAAAGGCATCACCGGAATGGTATCCTGCTGAGGGCAGCAGACCACCATTTCTGCGATTGCTTTTAAATAAAGCAATATTTTAATGCAGCACATTCTCCTTAAAGGAAATTAGGATGATTTAAAAAAAAGGGTAATAACAATTTTTAAGAATTGGCAGTGGGCAAAGAGACCACTGCCTACTTAAAAAATATATTTTTCTCATCGTTCACAGAGAGAAAGGGGTCCCTTTGGGACCCCTTCCTGCTTGCGTATGCTTTACGACAACCTTTCAGTTGCAAAACATCAATACATATCAATCCAATTAGGTATTTGGAAGGAACATCCAAGCAGGGCACTTTCAAATACCGAATCAATATTTGGTTGCAAATTCAAATTATGATTTGATAACCTGTTATCAAATCGCAATTTGGGTTTCGTACATAATAAAAACCTTTTTGTGGTCATAAATGCCAAGATTCTGTGAATCAGGCCACTTGTGTCTGCAAAGTAGGCTTCATACATGTGGCCCTTAGTGCATTGCAATCCACAGAGTGGAAACTATGACCATTGTACCTTCAATGCCTCATTATTTTGTTACCACTTCAACCGCCCCTCTACAATGTTCTCATGCTCGTCCCCACGCAGGTGAGAAAGTTCAAGAATCCCACGCCACCAGCATAAGATTGGTCTTTTGAGCTACATGAGAGGAAGATGCAACACTGTGACTTACTGTTGTAGCACTCCTTACCTACTCCTGGAATTCAAAAATAATCTAAGGGTGAATCAAGGCCTAAGTATGCAGTTCATTGATGTTCCTAAAGAAATCAAATCACCATATTACAACATTAACTATCATGTGCCTTTGGAAAAAACAGTTATGTTAACATATTATTGGTTTTCCGTGCAATCACCATCTGTTTGAGTCACTGTCGCAAGGGGAGCATTGTAAATAGACAGGGTAATATCTTTTTAAAACAGTCACAAAATGCCTTACAGTATTAGTATATGCAGCTCCCAAATGTGTTACCTGTACTTACCTGGGGTGCAATAATGCTCCAGTTACTTACCGGTAATATTCATTATCCTTAGTCTGTTATGTCCTAGTCACAGTCATGCGGTACAAAAGGGGGTGGTGATGGACGGAGCATCAGAACCAATCAAACACTCACACCCAGTCAACAGATCTGGGTTTGTTCCATCACCGTTCTTTAGCCCACTCTGCCACCCCAGTTCAGACATGGCCATATGCAAATCAGTCTGACCCTGTGCCTCATGGGAACAGTCCAGCCCGAACTCCCAAGCCATGCCTTCCCTGGACCGGAAACAAGCTTCCTAGGACCGGTTTCTGGCATTTCAGCCGTCTTCAGCCAGGCTTGCTTGAATCCAGTGGCAAAGTGAGCAAGGGACTCACGTCTGAGCATACCCTGCCAACTTATGGCGAACAAAGCGGTTCAAAAGGGGGTGGTGATGGACGGAGCATCAGAACCAATCAAACACTCACACCCAGTCAACAGATCTGGGTTTGTTCCATCACCGTTCTTTAGCCCACTCTGCCACCCCAGTTCAGACATGGCCATATGCAAATCAGTCTGACCCTGTGCCTCATGGGAACAGTCCAGCCCGAACTGCCAAGCCATGCCTTCCCTGGACCGGAAACAAGCTTCCTAGGACCGGTTTCTGGCATTTCAGCCGTCTTCAGCCAGGCTTGCTTGAATCCAGTGGCAAAGTGAGCAAGGGACTCACGTCTGAGCATACCCTGCCAACTTATGGCGAACAAAGCGGTACAAAAGGGGGTGGTGATGGACGGAGCATCAGAACCAATCAAACACTCACACCCAGTCAACAGATCTGGGTTTGTTCCATCACCGTTCTTTAGCCCACTCTGCCACCCCAGTTCAGACATGGCCATATGCAAATCAGTCTGACCCTGTGCCTCATGGGAACAGTCCAGCCCGAACTGCCAAGCCATGCCTTCCCTGGACCGGAAACAAGCTTCCTAGGACCGGTTTCTGGCATTTCAGCCGTCTTCAGCCAGGCTTGCTTGAATCCAGTGGCAAAGTGAGCAAGGGACTCACGTCTGAGCATACCCTGCCAACTTATGGCGAACAAAGCGGTACAATAGGGGGTGGTGATGGACGGAGCATCAGAACCAATCAAACACTCACACCCAGTCAACAGATCTGGGTTTGTTCCATCACCGTTCTTGGGAAGGGTATGCCCAGACGTGGGTCCCGTGCTCACTACGCCACTGGAATCAAGCTATCCTGGCTGATGACGGCTGATAGCCAGAAACCGGTCCTAGGATGCTGGATTCCGGTCCAAGGAAGACATGGCTTGGCAGTTCGGGCTGGACTGTTCCCATGAGGCACAGGGTCAAGACTGATTTGCATATGGCCATGTCTGAACTGGGGTGGCGTGGTGAGCAAAATAACGATGGATTAAACCCAGATCTGTGACTGGGTGTGAATGTTTTGCCATTGTGCAGCATTCCGTCCATCATCTTGTGTGTTTTGCTGTTCACCCTATGTGGGAAGGGTATGCCCAGACGTGGGTCCCGTGCTCACTACGCCACTGGAATCAAGCTATCCTGGCTGATGACGGCTGATAGCCAGAAACCGGTCCTAGGATGCTGGATTCTGGTCCAAGGAAGACATGGCTTGGCAGTTCGGGCTGGACTGTTCCCATGAGGCACAGGGTCAAGACTGATTTGCATATGGCCATGTCTGAACTGGGGTGGCGTGGTGAGCAAAATAACGATGGATTAAACCCAGATCTGTGACTGGGGGTGAATGTTTTGCCATTGTGCAACATTCCGTCCATCATCTTGTGTGTTTTGCTGTTCACCCTATGTGGGAAGGGTATGCCCAGACGTGGGTCCCGTGCTCACTACGCCACTGGAATCAAGCTATCCTGGCTGATGACGGCTGATAGCCAGAAACCGGTCTTAGGATGCTGGATTCCGGTCCAAGGAAGACATGGCTTGGCAGTTCGGGCTGGACTGTTCCCATGAGGCACAGGGTCAAGACTGATTTGCATATGGTCATGTCTGAACTGGGGTGGCGTGGTGAGCAAAATAACGATGGATTAAACCCAGATCTGTGGCTGGGGGTGAATGTTTTGCCATTGTGCAACATTCCGTCCATCATCTTGTGTGTTTTGCTGTTCACCCTATGTGGGAAGGGTATGCCCAGACGTGGGTCCCGTGCTCACTACGCCACTGGAATCAAGCTATCCTGGCTGATGACGGCTGATAGCCAGAAACCGGTCCTAGGATGCTGGATTCCGGTCCAAGGAAGACATGGCTTGGCAGTTCGGGCTGGACTGTTCCCATGAGGCACAGGGTCAAGACTGATTTGCATATGGCCATGTCTGAACTGGGGTGGCGTGGTGAGCAAAATAACGATGGATTAAACCCAGATCTGTGACTGGGGGTGAATGTTTTGCCATAGTGCAACATTCCGTCCATCATCTTGTGTGTTTTGCTGTTCACCCTATGTGGGAAGGGTATGCCCAGACGTGGGTCCCGTGCTCACTACGCCACTGGAATCAAGCTATCCTGGCTGATGACGGCTGATAGCCAGAAACCGGTCCTAGGATGCTGGATTCCGGTCCAAGGAAGACATGGCTTGGCAGTTCGGGCTGGACTGTTCCCATGAGGCACAGGGTCAAGACTGATTTGCATATGGCCATGTCTGAACTGGGGTGGCGTGGTGAGCAAAATAACGATGGATTAAACCCAGATCTGTGACTGGGGGTGAATGTTTTGCCATTGTGCAACATTCCGTCCATCATCTTGTGTGTTTTGCTGTTCACCCTATGTGGGAAGGGTATGCCCAGACGTGGGTCCCGTGCTCACTACGCCACTGGAATCAAGCTATCCTGGCTGATGACGGCTGATAGCCAGAAACCGGTCCTAGGATGCTGGATTCCGGTCCAAGGAAGACATGGCTTGGCAGTTCGGGCTGGACTGTTCCCATGAGGCACAGGGTCAAGACTGATTCGCATATGGCCATGTCTGAACTGGGGTGGCGTGGTGAGCAAAATAACGATGGATTAAACCCAGATCTGTGACTGGGGGTGAATGTTTTGCCATTGTGCAACATTCCGTCCATCATCTTGTGTGTTTTGCTGTTCACCCTATGTGGGAAGGGTATGCCCAGACGTGGGTCCCGTGCTCACTACGCCACTGGAATCAAGTTATCCTGGCTGATGACGGCTGATAGCCAGAAACCGGTCCTAGGATGCTGGATTCCGGTCCAAGGAAGACATGGCTTGGCAGTTCGGGCTGGACTGTTCCCATGAGGCACAGGGTCAAGACTGATTTGCATATGGCCATGTCTGAACTGGGGTGGCGTGGTGAGCAAAATAACGATGGATTAAACCCAGATCTGTGACTGGGGGTGAATGTTTTGCCATTGTGCAACATTCTGTCCATCATCTTGTGTGTTTTGCTAGTCACAGTCATTACTTGTGTAGTGATCTCACCACTGACATGAGAAAGAAAGGAAGCAAGCTAAAAGATCCCTGTCCACCTTCCAGGAATATAATGCATAGCCCACCAAGGGCACATCCTGTAAAAACCAAACCTCAGAAAGTCAAGAAACACAGGGAGTGTGAGCATGTTAAAATGACTGTGACAAGGATGTAATGGACTAAGGATAATAAAATTATCAGTAAGTAACCGAGGCATCATCCATACGTCCTATGTTCTTGTCTCACTCAATAGTTATGAGGTATAGCAAAGCCCCTAACTGGACATCTGATGAAACAGAAGCACAGAATGAATTTCATATTACTCTAGTTTACTGCCCCAAAAAAAAAATACTTTATTATGAATTCATTATTTCTCTGTTGTGAATGCTTTCTGTCCAAAGGCATTTTTATCAAACCCACCTCGGTTAATCCTGCAATGGTTTGCAAACGTATGACTAGACGACTATGTTGCTACTCTGCAAATTTCACTCAAAGTAACTCCCTGATTTTGTGTCCAGGATGTAGAAACACCCCTGGTGGATTTTCTTGAACCCTCTCAGGAGAAGGTAAATTAGCTAGAGAATTGGCCATTAAGATTGTGTCTTGTATCCATCTGCTAATAGGTTAGATGTTTCGTGACTCTGACCATTAGCACCAAAGGTTACTAACAAGAAATCTGCTTTCCAAAAATCTGTTGTCCTGTCCAAATATATTAACACTGCCGATTTGATATCAAATAACTGCCAACGTTCTTCCTCCTTGTACACAGATTTAGAAAAAGAACGTATCACAATTTCCCCCACGGTAGGGCAAAAAGCAGGATTCTTTACAAAATGATCTTGAAGAAATTCTAAAATGACATTGATCCACCCTTCCAAAGAAGTAAAAATATTCAAAGATCATCAGTGCTCAAAACTTCAATGTTTTCAACATGATTTCAAAGTAGAAGGTTGACGGGGTCCCTGAATCATTTCAGCCACATCGGAGGTGATCCATCTACTTTGAAGTCCTCTCTTTTCAATTTGAAGAGCAGTAGGCTTAGCTGAGATAGAAGAAAACAACCCAGTTCTTTCATAGGAAAAGGCATCAGTGGAATATTCCAGCAAGGTGCCAGTGCAATAATTTTAACCCAGGGAAACCAAGACCTGCACAGTCAATTGGTATCACCACAATTACTTCTGCTTTCTCTCTATTATCTTCAGAAGCAATCCTGGTATCAGAGGAATTGGAGGAAAGGCAAAGAGAAGTTGTTGAGGCAATGGAATAGATTGGGCATCCAGTTCCAAGAACCGTGGAGCTAAAAAGAGTCAAAAGAATGTATGCACCTGTTTGTTCTATGGGGATGCAAACAAGTCTAAAGCTGAAGTTTCAAACTCATGACAAATCAGAACAAAGGTTTTGGAGTGAGAGAGAGAGAGAAAGAGAGGACAGAAACACCATGCTTAAGTGATCTGTCTCTACATTGCCCTTTCCCTTTTGTATGCAGCACCTTTAGGGACAGAAGATGGTTCCCCACCCAATGATCAATCTTCATTGCTGTTCAGTTCAGGGCTGCGGAGTTTGTTTTGCCCTGCCTGTTCACATATGACATGGACACCATGTTGTTTATCCTTATGATCACACGTTGTAAATGATCTCCTGAAATCCAAGAAGAGCATAATAGATCATCATTAATGCTCTCCAATTTAAAGATTTGTCCATTGCCAGAAACAACCAACTTTTCTGTATTGTAGATGAGCACATGTTGCTCCCCATCCTTTCTGACTGGTATCTGTTGTGATTATTTTGACAGGTTCCTATTACAATGAGAATGCCTTTTCCAGTGAAACCAGGATCAACCACCTCAGTAGATCTGTTCTGATCTGGTAATTTATTGGAATTAATATTTCTAGACAAATGGAAAAAAGATTCCAATACTTCAAAAGACGCATGACTACCGGTCTCAGGGGTAGTCTTGCCCAAGGGATGAGAAACACGTTGGATGCCATATGTCCCAGCACTTGAGACCATAATCTCACAGATGCCTGATCTGACTTGAACAATTGTGTCACCGTTAGTTTCAGTCATTGCACACTCTCCATTAGGAGAAAGACTATTACCAAGTTTCTCTGGAAATGTCCTCTGATGAGTCCTGTGCCAGAATAACCTGACTTTTTTTTAGATTTATTCATAATCCATGAATCTGCATCCCAGAAGTGCTTTCTCCTTCAGTGATGTCTGAAGTAACCAATCGTCCAGGTATGGATAAACTCTGAATCCCTAGAGGTGAAACAGAGACACCAACAGCACCATCATTTTGGGGAACACCCTTGGTGCTGATTTTACTCCAAAAGGCAAAATCTTGAATTGGTGACCCCACAGACAGAATCTTAGGAGTCACTGATGGTTGAAATGCATAGGCAATTTGGAGATAAACTTCTTTTAGATCCACCTTAACCAAGAAACCCCCCTATGCCATTACAGGAATTATATTCTGGAGAGTCTCCACCTTCAATGATGTTTTTCTCGCCCATTTGGTGACCTGCCTGAGATTGATGATGCTTTAGAATTGTTTTGAGAGTTTTGGAACAAGAAAAACAATGAATAACACACGCACACGCTGTTCCCCTTTTCTCTTCGGGCGCCTTCTTTAAAAGTAATGTCTCTACTGCTTTCATAATAACTTCTTTTGTTATGAGATTGGAAGGACAGGGAGTAGTTGTGATCCCAGTTTCATTGTGCCCACAATAAACAGGGAACCAAAAGCAGCTTCAGCTGATGAGACACAAGTGGGTTTAATAGGGAAAGTATTGTGCTCGATGGTGTTGGAGGCACTCAAGCACAAAGTGTTGATGCAATGGCTTCTCTTCAGTATTAACATGTGCTTGTGTCTGGTGTTATTTGTGAAGTGTGACACCTAATCTCAAGATATGTTTCTCAATTTCTGTACATAATTTTCCAATTAATAAATAAGACCTATTATGCACCCAAGTGCATCCAAAAATAAGTGGCCTGGGCTTTCTTGGGTGAGGAGAGGGTATGCATCCTCACAATGTCCACAGCCTAACTTCTTAGCCCGGTAGCACAATTTCTTAAAACTGCCCCATATTACTCTGGTGCCTAGTGCTTTGTGCTGTATACCCTGTCTTGGTAACAGTGTGAGAGATTGCTTTGTGGTGCCGGTCTCGGGTGGACAGAAAGGAGATTGGAAAAAAGAAGCAGGGACACAGCAGGCAGGGTAAGCCTAACAGCAGATACGGCCTAAGTGTCTGCCAGCTGCCAGACGTCCTCTGCGCTGCTATGGTTTGGAGAGCAGTGACCTATGCATATATTTTATTTCTACCCACAAACTATTTGATGTTGCCTTACCCAGACACTCCATATGTCCACAGTTAGCTTCGAGGTGCTTTTCTAGCTCTTCAGACGGAGACAGCCTTCTTCTAAGTGATCTCAGTATTAGCAAGCAAGATTCCTGTTTATATAGTGAGGCTACTCACCCGTAAGGGTCTCAAGGTGCTGGGGGCTCCTGATCCATCTGGGCACAGTGGTTCAGATGAAAAGCCAGGTCTTGAGATCCTTCCTGAATTGGATCAGCGACAGGGATTACCTGAGGTGGCCAGGCAGGATTTTCAAGGTCTTGGCAGCGAGGTCAAAGAAGGATTTTCCTCCAGTTTTGGTCTTATGGAACCGTGGAACGGTGGCCAGGGACAGTTTGGCAGAGAGAAGGTGTCTGGCCGGTACGTTGATTGAGAAGCAGTGGTTCAGATATGCTGGTCCTGTGTCATAGATAGCTTGAATGTGATTCTTTTGTTGACTGGGAGCCAGTGGAGTTCTCAAAGGTGTTTGATGATGTGGCTGCGGTGGGAGATGCTAAGAACCAGTCTGGCTGCGGCAGTTGCATGTGATGTATTTTTATTTATTTACATATTTACTTATTTATCTGACTATTTATTATGAAATTATTTCAGAGTTTCAGAAAGCACTACTTGTCTTCTTTTAAACTCAAAATACACATGAGCACACCCAATTGTAGTGTCTGTAATCCATAGGTATAGTTAAAACCTGACCAGAATGTCAAAGAATCAATTGTTCAAATGTCTTTTATCGTGATGGCACAAAGAACTTTTCAATCAGGTCCTGTTGCAGAGTTTTAATGGTCAAAAAACATGCAGAACAACAACAGCCGATGCACGTTTCGCCCCCTGGGCTTTTTCGGGGCTGCAGAAAAATACATACATAACAATAATTGTACAACAATCAAATGTGACCATCTCAAGTCACAATAAAGTTAAAAACTTTATAGATGCCCTTAGAACAACACTTCAATTACAAATGTAGGTTGATATATCAATGACATCAGCACAATCCTAATCCCACACCCTAAGCAAATTATACTTTGAGCTGGAAATATAGGGACAAAACACTCTGTCATTCTAATGAATTCAATTCACAAGAAAGCACAAAATGATTTAGAGACAAATGTGACCTGAACACAACTCATAACAAGACCCTCCTATTAACACACTGTTGACACACTATTAAATGGCACAATATATATACAATTTGCCATTCGCAATGAGTGTATCGTCCATTATGGATCTGTACTAGTATGAGCAATCCCCAATTCATAAACAGAAAACACGAGAAGAAAAAGTATTCACCAGTGTCAGTGTCAGAAGTTAAAAAGCATCACACCGTGATAAATTCGAAAGGTAAAAATCACACTACCACGTGAACAATACCACCACCGGAACAACAATAGTTAAAACCACAGGAGAAGAGGACAGCTCAAGTGAATAGTTTCCATAACCTGTGACACGCGCCCTATGTTACGCCTAGTCATCTCACCTTGAGTTTCGAAGCTATGTATTCAGTTTTATATGGTATTAGTTGTTGTATACAAATCACTTGCTTGATTAATTCTAGAAGAGAGGAGGAAGGATTTGACAACCAACTTTAGTAATACAGATTGCAGTGTATTAATGTTGGTTAATCCAAGTAAAGATCATAGCGGTTTCTTACCCCGAGTCACGGGCGTAAACTCACTCGTCTTGTACCACGTCGGTATGTTCGACCATAGTGCGTGCTAAATTAAAAGTTTATCGCAGTTGCGAACAGAATTCCCAATTGGTTTCTGGAAATCGTTTTCGGACCTTGATAAGTCCTCTGTTAAAAAGTTGATCAAATGGTGTGATGTCGACGAAAAACAGATAAATAAAGAATAAAAAAGAAAAGGCAAAATTAATAATAGTGCACCCTAATTATTGCATCGTGCCTAAATATTCAGAAAGATTTGACTTCTATTAGCATCGATCCTGTAGTTGAGTCGTATAAGGCAGAATGTTTACCTGAACGCTAGTATACTCTGATGGCTGAGTATTGCCAACACCATTGCAGCACCCCTAAAAGAAAGACATGAGCTATATATGTTGCTGATCAATTGACTTTTCTCAATGGATGTGCAGATCCTTAAGCAAATACCCATTAAGTTTTGAGTATAACTTGTCTCCTTTTGATTGCTTCAGAGAACTGAAAGTCTAGATGACAAAGTCAGCTTTGGTCACCGTAAGGGTTTTTGAATCCGACTGGTGAGACAGAAAAACATAAAGATTTATTTCCATCTCAACCTCTTTACTGTGAAAGGTGATGTGTAGGCAACTTTCGAAAGTACTCTTTTCAGCACTTTTTTAACCATTTGTAGTGTGATTTGGCCCTAATATTTGGGTTCAGGGTGTTCCAAAACCTCGGTTACTTAACCCTAAAAGATTTGTTTTTGTGCGGGATCCATTTGACGGGTCGCAGGGTGATTGAGTAGTGGAGAGTGGTGGGAAAATAATTCATTAATCTTTTGCATTAATTCACCAGGAAAACTACAACTGGTTGAACTTCAGAGGCATGCTTCTATAAAGATCTATGAATTTACAGAAGTTTTAATTCCTGATCCATGTGAGGTCATAGACCTGTGTGTTGAGATTCATGACTATTTCCAGAAATTTAACTCTAGGCTGTAAATTTCAGGTATAGTTAACATCTGGAAGAGAGGAGGAAGGCACAACTATTCATAAAAAGACTTTGTGAACCAAACCTAGAAGCACAAGTGTGTTATACACCTACAACAGGAGTACAACACTAATCAGTGGGCCTGGCAATGTTTTGTACACCCTCACTGACGTTCAAGAAACTCAGAGATAACTCTCATACAGGCTAACCCTGGGTGGTAAACTCCACTCTGCTCACAGAGTTTGCGCAGTTTTCTACACTCCGGGTTACACGAAAATCGCAGAGTTCCAAAAAACTCCCTCTTTGCATTGCGGAGCGGAGTTTTTTCCCTCGCTCGAGTGCGTAAACGTCAAGTTGGAGATCGCGAGTGAGGAAAACCAACCTCCCGGTGAGATTTTTCCTCGTTCGCGATCATCAACATCAAGTTGGCGAACTCGAGCGTGAAAAATCAACATCCCGGCGAGATTTCTCAACGCGGGGGTCAGGTTTCTCATTGCGAGTGGTCGCGTATGCTTTAAACACATGTGCTGTAGGCCTGCCGGTGGCTGGGTGGGTGGAAAGTGAGATTTTTGTGAGCACAAGTCAAATGCAGAGCTCACGGAGGAGGCTGAAGCAAAGAGGAGGAATAAGAAAGAGTGAGATTGGTCCCTGGCGTGGACTATTATACGCTGTGTCTCTCTCGCTCCCACGAAGCCACAAAATACCCCCTGACATCAGGCCGGTCCCATCATGGCATGGGAATAGAAGAAATTGACAAAAGTGACACCATTGTCAGCATCAGCCTAATGTCCGCAGTCTTCAGGCAGTTATGGGGCCCTTTCAAAGAAAAGACGCATTTCATTGCCATTTGAATACAAGACTTCCCCTCCAGAAAACCCGAGTAAATGTAAAACATATGGGCAAAATATCATTTCTAATAGCTTTTTATTGCTACTAATCGAGGAGTCGGCAGGGGGTAGCACTTTCACATGGCTGTCTGCACTATGTAGGAGAGGTTAGTGCCAGTCTTAGCTTTTGTTGTGTGCTAGAGGTTTGTGCCAGTGTTAGCTTTTGCTGTGTGCTAGAGGTTTGTGACAGTGTTAGCTTTTGCTGTGTGCTGGAGGTTAGTGCCAGTGTTAGCTTTTGTTCTGGGCTGGAGGTTAGTGACAGTGTTAGCTTTTGTTGTGGGCTGGAGGTTAGTGCCAGTGTTAACTTTTGTTGTGGGCTGGAGGTTAGTGCCAGTGTTAACTATTGTTGTAGGCAGACGTTTAGTGCAGTGTTAGCTATTGCTGTGGGCAGGAGGTTAGTGCCAGTAATAGCTTTTGTTGTGTGCTGGAGGTTAGTGCCAGTAATAGCTTTTGTTGTGTGCTGGAGGTTAGTGCCAGTGTTAGGTTTTGTTGTGGGCTGGAGGTTAGTGCCAGTGTTAACTTTTGTTGTGTGCTGGAGGTTAGGGCCAGTGTTAGCTTTTGTTGTGTGATGGAGGTTAGTGCCAGTGTTTGCTTTTGATGTGGGCTGGAGGTTAGTGCTACTGTTAGATATTGTTGTTGGCTGGATGTTAGTGCCTGCGTTAGCTTTTGCTGTGGGCTGTAGGTTAGTGCTACTGTTAGCTATTGGTGTAGGCTGGAGGTTAGTGCCAGTATTACCTATTTTTGTGGGCTGGAGGTTAGTGCCAGTGTTAGCTATTGCTTTGGGCTGGAGGTTAGTGCCAGTGGTAGCTACTGTTGTTGGCTGGAGGTTAGGGCCAATGTCAACTTTTGTTGTGTGCTGGAGGTTAGTGCCAGTGTTAGCTTTTGTTGTGTGCTGGAGGTCAGTGCCAGTGTTTGATTTTGTTGTGGGCTGGAGGTTAATGCTACTGTTAGCTATTGTTGTGGGCTGGAGGTTAGTGCCAGTGTTAGCTACTGGTTTTGGCTAGAGGTTTGTGCCCGTGTTAGCTTTTGTTGTGGGCTGGAGGTTAGTGCTACTGTTAGCTATTGTTGTGAGCTGGAGGTTAGGGCCAGTGTTTTTTTTGTTTTTTAAGAGCTTTATATAGCGGGAACTAGACCTGAAGATATCAGGTATCAGAGCGCCCGTTTCGTTACACAGGGACACATGTGGGCTGGAGGTTAGTGCCAGTGTTAGCTACTGTTGTGGGCTGGAGGTTAGTGCCAGTGTTAGCTATTGCTGTGGGCTACACTGTGTATTATCTGCATTACCGTTGGGGACTGAGGGTGTGGGTCATAACCAGAATTAAATAAACAGCATAAATCAAATGCAACACTTAGAGCTCGGCAGACAATGTATGCGAAGAAACTGAGCAGCTCATTGGCGCTGCGTTTCCCCAACAATATTTTTCTAGGCATAAGTGAGCAGAGCTGTTTATGAAAATCTACGGTTTCCCTTTGTGAAACTGGAGCAGTCCTTCTGAGAGAAAGGAAATTATTAGGCATTCTAGTGGGTTTTTTCCAACAAAAACTAAGATAGAGGTCAGTGAATAAGTATGTGCAGGCTGCAACTTAAATCCTCTGGGGTGACTGTGGGCTAATTAATAATTAATGCCAGAGACACGGTGTTTGAAATGCAGATGTGATAACTGGAGGCCTGGCAGAGCTGTTCAGAGGAAGCGCGCCGGGATCCGGTGGGGATTGGCTCTCCCTCACCGGCTGCCTCCAAAGCAGACCTGGGTGCAAAACAGGGTCCATGGTTTAGATTATGTTCCCCTCAGCTGTTAATTACCTGAACCGGCTTTGAAGTTTTCCGCTTTTAATCCTCTGCATGAAAAGAGATTGGTTCAGTCAAGGGACCTGGAGAAATGATCAAATACATGTTAGAGAACAGGGAACGATAGATAGATAGATAGATAGATAGATAGATAGATAGATAGATAGATAGATAGATAGATAGATAGATAGATAGATAGATAGATAGATAGATAGATAGATAGATAGATAGATAGATAGATAGATAGATAGATAGATGGATGGATGGATGGATGGATGGATGGATGGATGGATGGATGGATGGATGGATGGATGGATGGATGGATGGATGGATGGATGGATGGATGGATGGATGGATGGATGGATAGATAGATAGATAGATAGATAGATAGATAGATAGATAGATAGATAGATAGATAGATAGATAGATAGATAGATAGATAGATAGATAGATAGATAGATAGATAGATAGATAGATAGATAGATAGATAGATAGATAGATAGATAGATAGATAGATAGATAGATAGATAGATAGATAGATTATTCTTTAACAAACAGGATAGTGGGTTGGGGCGAGGCAACAGAGGTAGAGGGAGAGGACAGAGGAGAGGAGATGGGGGAGCACACAGCTAAAAATTATTTCTAAGAAAAAAGCGCTATATTGCTGTAAAAAAAAGCACATAGTGCCGATCGCATCAAAGCATTTCTAAAAAATTAGTTTTAGCTGTCCTACACAGCGTCGCTCTGCTGTACAGCATGGCTGCAAATCATTGCCAAAGCCAATATCTCTCATAAGGGAAACCTTTTGGCTTTGCCAAAGCTTGTTTCCTTGAACTCAAGGTGTAAATCTGTTCAGGGCCCGGTCTTTCACACTCTTGGTGGTCCTTCCACGAAGCATTGTAATGTTACTAGTGTTTCAATGCCACACTAATAGTAGTTTGTGGGAAATACAAATCCCAGAGTGCATAAATACAATAAAAGCTCAACTGCAATTAAATATTACTTCAAATAGTGACGTCGTTTTCTTATAATAGTTGAGTAGTGACATCACAACTAGACTGTAATAGACAGGTTTTTATAAGGTTTTGGTAGGCTACTTGCATTATAAAACAGTAGACGTAATTTAGTTTTTTTATTAAATTACCAATAAATAAGTCGTAAAGTGTGATGCAAAATAATTGACAGGCAGGGAAAAGATGGTGCTGATTGCAGGGCAGTGTGTTTATTACATTCTAAGAGAAGTCTGAATGAAAAAAAGCCAGAAAATAAAGAGTGAATACTTTTGAAGTATATCCTTCTCCCTGCAAAACTTAGAGATCCAAGTCAGGGGCGGGACACAGGCCCCCTGCAGCCTTTGTGACATAGGGGGCCCCCAATGCTTTAGGGGCCCCCAAACCCTTCAAAAGAGCCCCTTTTACACAAAGGCTGATAATAATCTGGGAGGCTCAGAGGCCCTTCTCCAAATTCTGCAGAGGGGGGACCATCATGTTATGTTACACCACTGATTCCGCTGCTGCAGAGCTGTGAGCCTAAGTAGCCCAACGAACATTTAATGTGAACATCAACTAAAGAGAGACTGACTTTCCACTCCATACAGTGAGTGCTTCTCCCCATCCCCCCAAACCCCCGGCACACACTATGAGATCAGGCACAGGTGCAGGCACCTCAGCTTCAGAGTTAGGACTTCCCCGCGTGTTTCTGGTGGAACAAATCACACACTGGACGGGTTGACTCAGTCCCACCTGGCATGTATATAACCAGGGCCACTGGAATAATGTGATTGTGCGGCTGCTGTGTTTTCTCCATCATTATGGATTTTCCACATTTGCCACTGAATCCATCATCTGCTGCATAATCTGCAGATTCTATCAAAAACATTTTGTTTGCAGCTCAAACAGATCATAAGGTACTAAAACCATGGCTACATGTGTTGCCATGCAGTGGATGGCCCTTCGCGAACGGTGACTGGTCCCATTTCTGTTGCTTAATAATGTATCTGGCTGTCAAATTGGTACTAATGAGATGACAACGTTAGCCTGGTTGTGTTAAGAGGTGTAAAAATGACAAAATAATGAGGTAATCCTATTCCAAAATGTGCCACATTATGCCACATAATTTTCATAATTTAGTCAGCCCTGCTGCATAATTTCGTCTTCCCCTGCTGTATAATTCCAGTGGACCTGTGTATAGCTGTAACATAGCATGAGTTTGCTGCATCGGCTGTGCCCAGCTAGCCATCTCTAAGGCCATGAGCTCAGGGGCAGAAGGCCATACTCTAACACACATATATCTTGTATATGAAGACAACAACTTCTCTAAAGTGAACAGGTCATAAGCATATAGTTGGTGTCACGTTAGCCAGCTGGGGGTTGGGGGGGCTCAGAAAGCTCCTACAGGAATCCCCACTCCGAGGGACCTTCTCCTCTGCATGATTTCCAATTCCATAAGAACATCCATACTGTGCGATTCCCTACCACTCTCAAGTCCTCCATTGCTTTAAAATACATCAAACCCCTGTAGGAACACCCACACATTATAAGAAACTGTAACATTTAAAACAGACATGAGCTACCCACAAAATTCTTAAGAAGCGCTGATACAGAAACCACAGCTTTGGTTTGGCCCTGAGAACCAAAGCATGAACTGAGTCATCAATTAACCCATTATGCTAATTACATAATAAATGACATGCAAAAACAAGACAGGATCACTTCAATTTTGAAAATTCAGTTCACTATTTGCTGTGCAGGGCTGAGTTACTGTGGAAGTTTAATAATAACAAACAATGAAAGGGGTCTTCGGGAATTAAAGACCTACCTTGGGTTCTGTCGCCAACCTCAACATATGAACTAACCAGAAAAACCCGGAGGTCTACTAACTGACTACCAGTCTACACGGTGTGTGCCTACAGTGATCATGAACTCATATCTATACAGAGAGAGAGTTGCAGAGTAGAGAAAGACCCTTATGAGTGGTTGGATTCCCATCAAACACGTAACCTTGAACAGACTTATCTTCTGGGTTTCCAGCCTTCCATCCACTTACCCTCTTGATCAAAGAGGAATGAACCGTGGATTATGTCATGAGGGGGTCTTCAGACGAGACAACGGAAACAAACAGGTATAAACAGACCCTATAGAAGTGGTCCTGCAAATAGGTGTTACAGTGAGAATATTAAGTGCAGTGCAAAAGTGTGTGTGAGAAATAAAAAGGATTTATCCCAGAGAAATATTTTATTATGGTATCTGTTATAATCCTAGTTAAAAACAGTGCATAAAGGCAGTTTCATACATCACTGCCTATTTCTATGGTCAACATGTTTCAGCCCTCGGGACTATTAGTCCCTGGCTTTCGTCAGGACCTACTTTTTATCTTGCAACTGCATCTGTATCCAATGTGTAATAAGTGCAAAAAAATGAACTTTAAAAAGTTTCTCAAAGTACAGATTGGAATAAATACAACCTCACCTATCACGTGTATATCCTCTGTATCCACAGGGTATAAATGCACCTGGAATAAGAAGATCGTGCATAGTAATGATACACTTAGTCACAAAACAATAACATTTTCATGCAAAAGACTGGTAGATCAAAATAGAGGTATAGAGAACTTGTACAACCTCCAACTTACAGCAACCTTATATTACACCAAAACAATGATTTTGTCTGGCTCACCCGTAAGATACGAGGAATGGGCCTCACCTCTCCTGGAACACAGCTCAGATATAAGAGGCCCGCTCTGTCAAATGTGGAAACAAAGAAGGGAAAGAGCAACAATAAAGAGAAGCAACCCTCCTAGTGCGAAGGTCTACTGAGGTTAGATACCTTCAAACTACGTCTCAGAAGTTGCTCAGGGGTAACCTTGCGGCGTGTAGCACGGTATGATAATGGTCTTATATAACCCATGGAACCCCTTTCAGCGTGCCTCTACTGTTGTTACAATGTACAAAATACTTCTAGTTTGTATATGCGGGCGCTGTTCCCAAAGGGTGCTATATTATCAGATGTAGCATCAAAGGTCACACAGGCCAAAAGAGGGAAGGCAAAGCGGCACTTCAACATTTACAGCATAATGCATCGTGGAATTGTAAGGTGCGCATCTGTGCGCACATTGACAGTCTAACAAAACAACAGACAAAAAACGGGCAGTAGGACAAGTGACTCTCTGCCTTTTGCATAACCAGTGAAAATCGGTAAGATCTCTGTCTTGGCTCCTTACCTCTCCGTCGTTGCCCCACGCTATGCCCGAGCTGTGGGTGGACGTGACGGTCAGGGGGAGCGGATGGTTTTTATATCATGAGGACACCGCCAGCTGAAGCAAATCAAGGGACGTTAGGCGCCAACCTTGTGCGTCACTGCAGACTACAAAGCCAAGACAGAGATCTTAACGATTTTCACTGGTTATGCAAAAGGCAGAGAGTCGCTTGTCCTACAGCCCGTTTTTTGTCTGTTGTTTTTTGAGACTGTCAATGTGCGCACAGATGCGCACCTTACAATGCCATGATGCATTATGCTGTAAATGTTGAAGTGCCGCTTTGCCTTCCCTCTTTTGGTCCATGTGACCTTTGATGCTACATCTGATAATATGCAAAAACAACAATTGATGGACAGTGTTAGAAGGTGGTTCTGACACTATGGGCCGCCCGGATTTTTTGATTTTTGAGCACCTAATTGTTGAGCTTTTACTGTGGGGGAGCCTCATAAGTTGGGACTCACCCACAGTGAACTCAAGATGTAAGAGTCTGCATGGGGATTTTACTGGTGTTCCCCTGGCTTGACCAGGCCACTGCGCAGCAGCTGGAGTAAGGGACACCGGGCTGGTTACATGCAGACACATGTGTACATGCGTGTGCACACGTGTTCGGGCTGCGCATGGGAGATTCCTAGCGTGCTCAGTCCAGGAGCAGCTACAAAGTGAATGGTGTGCCAGGACTTATGCAGTATTGGATGGTAATATGGAATAGGCTTTATACGCTGGAAAGAAACATGCCAGGGAAAGTCAGTGTGTTTTACTGTGTTTTCACTTCATTATTTCCCTAAGGGAATGTGGGGCCCATGGCTAAATTAACTTCCACAAGGCCTACAGTTTCCAGACATGCACTAAAGTCCATTGTATTGGAGGTGAAAAGAAGTATTCTGCAGAGTCCAAAGTCATATTTGTACTGCTTTTGGGTCATCCAGAACTGTCATATTCCTGTGAGCCAGCCAGGACCAGACCCAGGCTGAGGGCTGACCTCAGCTGGATGGATTGATAACCTTTCTTCCACAAGCTAGGGCCTCCTCTCCACGAAGTGAAGATGGGAGGGGATACAGGTTCATCAATCAGCAGCTGTCACTGGGTGCCAGGCACCAGGCTGCACCAAGGACGGAAGGCAGCGTGGGGGATGAGGCTTCAGACATGTGGCCAGAAACCCTGGACGACACCATTTTGAACAAGCTCCGAGGCTGGACAAGAAAGAGGGAGCAGGGGCAGGGACGTGATGTGTCGCTGTTTGATAGGACCAACAGAGACTTCCTGCCAGCCCCCTACTCAACTTTTAAAAAGTGCTTGCACAGGAAGAGAAGGTCTCTCTGGGGTGTGTGCTCGGCTGAGGCTGAAGGTGCTGGAGCCTGGCGCAATGGGCAGTTGGAAGGAGAGACCCCCTGACTGCCCCCAGGACCCTATCAGCACCAGAAGAAGAGCCCAGGACTGGTGCACAGAAACAGGGGCCTCTGCGCAGGGACAAGAGGGGCCCAGAAAGAGAGCCTGGCAAAAGGCTGGCGCAGGGAGCCAGTGAAGACAGCACACAGCTGAATCTACCCTCTCTGAGACCCAGAGGGCAGAGGAGAGTGTTCCCAGTGGCGGGGGCTGGTAAAGAGGAGCAAATCTGCCGTTTTGGTGCTTTGTGGCCCCCAGAGGAGGGGGGTCACCCTCACTTGTGAAAAGGTGCTGGGGGAGCTGCTGGAGAAGCGCAGTCTTCCCCCCCAGCACGAAGAAAAGTCCCACCCTCAGTGTCATGGGGACCTAAAGGAAACTACCCCTCAAGGGCTCAGCTAGCATTTAAACACATTCTAGGCTGGAACTTTTGTTCTACAGCTGAGGGTGTGTGGAGAAGTGCATCATGAAGTGAAGGGCTGAGTGGGGGATGTGCATCCCCTGGAGGTGAAGTGATGTAATTGCACCGAAATGCATTTACTAGTGGTTATTTCTTTTTAGGTGAACTGAAAGTCACATGTGTAAAGTGAAGTACCTGTGTAAGGTGATGTTAAGCTAAATGGAGTTATGTTGTTGGACCTTCCTGCTAGGGGGTCTGGCTGTATTTACGTAATCCCATGCTTTTACCTGTGATTCCTTTTAAAGTGAAGAGGCTAACTGCAGGAGAAGTGTAGTTGCCAGGAGTACTTCTTTTGAAGGGACTGTAAGTCACATGTGTAAGGAGATGTCATAAGCCAAGTGGGGTTATGTTGCCAGACAGTCCTGCTAGGGTGTCTGGCTGTAGATGCGTAATCCTGTGATTTCATCTGTGATGCCTTTAGGGGCTGTAATTGCCATGCATTCAAATGATCAACCAAGGTGATGAGTACTGTCATTCTAAAGTGTGCGTAAACATGGATTCTTGCTGCTGCGCTTAGGTGAAGACCCCAGACTGCTAGCCCTTAAGATATAGAGGTGCATACTGTATGGTCAGTAGGAGATGCTCAGTCAGAGTCATGTGTCACCAAGGCAGGTTTACCCCTTTTTAATGCTTGTTGAGGTAATGGGGTGGGTCGCCACTGGGATGGTGCCAGTGCGCAGGGCCCTCGCTCCAGGTTATGTTCAACTATCTGCATTGGGGGCAAGTTGATGTGCATACATGGGAGTGGTGGTACTAGACCCCACCCCCCCCCCCTTTGCGGGAGGGGTGGAGATGTTATGCAATGTCACAAAGTAATTCCAACAGCTTATGTATATTTGTAAATTGTTGCATAGTATTGAGTAGTGTGTGTGTTTAATAAATGCACTCTTACTTTTATAAAGCAAAGTACAGACTGGACAATCAATTATTGAGTGTTATTTTTGTGCACCTGCAAATGGCGATTACTAGCCCACACCACCTCCCTTGAGTAAGCCTCAGACTGCTCTGCAACGCTACCCTCTGAGAGTCAGGCGCTACAATTGGGTGTTTGGTTCCCAGTGAAGGACAAATGTAGTCATGTTATTTGTGCAGGCCTCACAGATGCTGCCTCGTTTTCCAACAGACAGAATGCAGAACAATGTCATACATTCACCCCAGTAAGAGATCTGGGCCTAAATCCATCGTTTTTTTGCTCACAATGCCATTCCAGTTTGAACCCAGCCATATGCAAATCAGTCTTGACCCATTGCCCCATGGGAACAGTCCAGCCCGAACTGCCAGAAACCAGTCCTAGGAAGCTTGTTTCCGGTCCAGGGAAGGCATGGCTTGGCAGTTCGGGCTGGACTGTTCCCATGAGGCACAGGGTCAGACTGATTTGCACATGACCATGTCTGAACTGAGGTGGCAGAGTGGGCTAAAGAACGGTGATGGATCAAACCCAGATCACTTGACTGGGTGTGAGTGTTTGATTGGTTTGGATGCTCCATCCATCACCACCCCCTTTTGTACCGCTTTGTTCGCCATAAGTTGGCATGGTATGCTCAGACGTGAGTCCCTTGCTCACTTTGCCACTGGATTCAAGCAACCCTGGCTGAAGACGGCTGAAATGCCAGAAACCGGTCCTAGGAAGCTTGTTTCCGGTCCAGGGAAGGCATGGCTTGGCAGTTCGGGCTGAACTGTTCCCATGAGGCACAGGGTCAGACTGATTTGCACATGGCCATGTCTGAACTGGGGTGGCAGAGTGGGCTAAAGAATGGTGATAGATCAAACCCAGATCTGTTGACTGGGTGTGAGTGTTTGATTGGTTTGGATGCTCCATCCATCACCACCCCCTTTTGTACCACATCTGATAATATAGCACCCTTTTGGAACAGCACCCGCATATACAAACTAGAAGTATTTTGTACATTGTAACAACAGTAGAGGCACGCTGAAAAGGGTTCAATGGGTTATATAAGACCATTATCGTAACGTGCTACACGCCGTAAGGTTACCCCTGAGCGACTTCTGAGACGTAGTTCGAAGGTATCTAACCTCAGTAGACCTTCGGACTAGGAGGGTTTTAGCCTTTTTTTCTATTTTTTCCATTTCTGTTTTTCTAGTTTGAATTTACTCGCGACTCTTGCCCTGCCCTAGTAATATTGCACATTACGAGTGCTAGTGAGTCGCTCCACTGCATTGGACACGTGTCAATGGTGGTGTATAACTGTGGTATCCTAATGAGTAGAAGGGGGGTTTTCTTTAAAGATGCATTAAGAGATGTCTCTTTATTGCTTCTCTTTATTGTTGCTCTTTCCCTTCTTTGTTTCCACATTTGACAGAGTGGGCCTCTTATACCTGAGCTGTGTTCCAGGCGAGGTGAGGCCCATTCCTCGTATCTTACGGGTGAGCCAGACAAAATCATTGTTTTGGTGTAATATAAGGTTGCTGTAAGTTGGAGGTTGTACAAGTTCTCTATACCTCTATTTTGATCTACCAGTCTTTTGCGTGAAAATGTTATTGTTGTGTGACTAAGTGTATCATTACTATGCACGATCTTCTTGTTCCAGGTGCATTTATACCCTGTGGATACAGAGGATATACACGTAATAGGTGAGGTTGTATTTATTCCAATCTGCACTTTAAGATACTTTTTAAAGTTCATTTTTTTGCACTTATTACACATTGGATACAGATGCAGTTGCAAGATAAAAAGTAGGTCCTGACAAAAGCCTGGGACTAATAGTCCCGAGGGCTGAAACATAATGACCATAGAAATAGGCAGTGATGTATGAAACTACCTTTATGCACTGTTTTTAACTAGGATTATAACAGATACCTTAATAAAATATTTCTCTGGGATAAATCCTTTTTATTTCTCACACACACTTTTGCACTGCACTTAATATTCCCACTGTAACACCTATTTGCAGGACCACTTCTATAGGGTCTGTGTATACCTGATCATTTCCGTAGTCTCTTCTGAAGACCCCCCTCATGACATAATCCATGGTTCATCCCTCTATGATCAAGAGGGTAAGTGGATGGAAGGCTGGAAACCCAGATGATAAGTCTGCTCAAGGTTCCATGTTTGATGGGAATCCAACCACTCATAAGGGTCTTTCTCTACTCTGCAACTCTCTCTGTGTAGATATGAGTTCATGATCACTGTAGGCACACTCCGTATAGACTGGTAGTCAGTTAGTAGACCCCTGGGTTTTCTGGTTTGTTCTTACTGTGGACGTTCCCAAAGGTGGCAGATTAAAGACAAAGAGCTACATTGAGGTAGATTTGTTGGTCCAGAATAGTAGAGTTTGGCCAATGGAGGAAGTCAGGATTTCAACCCAGGTTTCCCATCTCACAGTCTTCAATTCAGCCACAGAAGTTACCTCCCATAACTAGATTTACACTAAAGGCCAATATTGTATGCAATGTAATCTTTTGAGAGTTAAATTGTTACACTGCATTCAACCTGTTCAATAAAGTTGAGTTGCTAATTATACAAGTTGCCTAATATCCTACCTGGCACTAAAAATTAAGGGGTTTATTCACATGCCCCTTGTGCTGCCAGATGTCCTTTTTTCCATATTAAAAGTAATGCAAGGAGCTTGAAAAATGAGCCCCTAAATCTAAAAACAGGATGAGTAAACTGATGGTCATTCAAAGGTGATATCTTATCTTCAATAATTAGTATGAAAGATTCCAGGAAACTATCAGAATTTAAAATGCATCTATGTAGTCCTCTGTTGCCAAATTTAAATGCATGGAATGCAGAGCACTGGATGTACATGATATAATTCCTGGCCTTCCTTGATTTAACATGTAACATTGTCAAAAAATCCCCACACCTTCGTGAATACAATAATGCAGACTAAAAAGCATAAATTGTACCAGAGAAGGTGGCATTGAGCATGCTCTGTGTCACAGTATGTTAATGGAGAGTCAGCTATGGGCAGTTTAGGCCCATGGGACAGCCCCCGGGCCTAAGAACGACAAGCACAACTTCTCTAAAAATAATACCACATTCAACAGTGAGGCTAATCATCAACACCAACAAAGGTCATATGCCGGCAGATTTAAAGGTCTCCGAACTGGCTCCCAGCAGAAGAGTGCTGCATACTCAGGAGAGGGACATGGCCTATACAGACATACATCCCCAGGCTCCAGCCTGCCTGAAGCAGAAACTGGATAGCCTGGGAGAAAACAGAAGAAAAGCAAGCATTGGCATAGCCAATAGGTCTCGCCTTTGGGACCTTATAAGTGTTTAGCCATGCAATAGTTGCATAACAAAATACTTATAAGGTCCCAAAAGCGAGACCTATTGGCTATGAAAGCGGCCGTGCGGCCGCGAAAGTGAAACTGATCGCGATCACGATCAAACATCAAAGCGGCAGTGCGGCCTCGAAAGTGAAAGTAATCGCGGTAAAGCGCGGCGCGCGCGCTCGCGCACATGCACTGTAGCGCCAGGCTGGCCTGGTAGCACTTTTTGGAGCCCTCTCACTAAGTCTCGCCAGACCAGCGCATGCGCTGGGTCAGGCGAGACCTAAAAACGAAGAAGGCTTGATGTATGGAATCCGAAAATTAAACAACCTCAGGAACTGTTTCAGCCCTTCTGGGGAATGCGCCCTGAATCTGGAATTACATCCTTGCTGATCTCAGGACTGTCGCTCCTTCCTCTCCTTCAAGCGAAGAAAGGAAGCGTTTGTATTTAAGTGATGAAATACCCCCGTGGACGGTTTCTACAGTCATGCAGTCTACAAGAGTATATGACCCTGGCCTCCTTGATCCCAGGCCGCCCTCACAACAAAGACTTCAATACACAGCAATCTTAGCATTCAGATAGCTTTCCTGGACCATTACCTCTACTGAGGATAGTCCCACTTTCGGATTTTAGTCCAAATATTGTTTCCTGCTAGCAGCGTCATTTCCAGTTGGACTGTGTAAAAAGGGTTGTATATTGTCTTGTTACAAAACGTTGGTTCTGGTAATTTTAGAGTATTTTGACGCCATCATGATTTATCAAACTTCAAATAAATAAACAATTTTTAAAATTCCACTCCAGACGGCACTTTTAAACTTATCGGATATTCCAACATTATTGGGATCTGGTCCCTTCGGAACATCCCGCTGTAGTAGGAGTTTCGCCCCTTAACGATCCGGCTCCTTTCGCCAGATCTTCGCCATATAAGGGGCTCCACAAAGCTGCGAAGAGGCCACAGCAAGTCACCACCACACCTGAGGGATGGTCAAGAACCGGTGCAGGGTCCGCCAACCTCCATGAGTCAAGGAACACCGCAACTCCAGATGGTTTGTAAAGACCGACCGCTCTGACACCCACCGTGTGCAGTGTCAAGGAGGTACACGGACAGCGACGCTAACTACCCCATCCTGGGCAGTGCAGGGGACGTAGGCGGGCAGCGTCCTTCAGATTCCCACCTCGTGTATTACAAGGGAGGGACATAGACAGCCTCTCTCTGAACCCCACCTCTTGCATTACAATGGAAGTAGGGGGGCAGCATCCTTTAGATCCCCACCTGGTGTATTACAAGGGAAGTACAAAGACAGCACCTCTCTGACACCCATCCAGTTCATTACAAAGGAAGCAGATGTGCAATATCAGTCTGAGACCGACAGCTCCTCTCTGTACCCATCTCGAGTATTACAAGGGAGGGGCATAGACAGCTCCTCTCTGAACCCACCTCGAGTATTACAAGGGAAGGGCATAGACAGCTCCTCTTTGAACCCACCTCGTGTATTACAAGGGCGGAGCATAGACAGCTCCTCTCTGAACCCACCTCGAGTATTACAAGGGGGGGGGGCATAGACAGCTCCTCTCTGAACCCACCTCGAGAATTACAAGGGAAGGGCATAGACAACTCCTCTCTGAACCCAATTCGAGTATTACAAGGGAGGGGCATAGACAGCTCCTCTCTGAACCCACCGCGAGTATTACAAGGGCGGGGCATAGACAGCTCCTCTCTAAACCCACCTCGAGTATTAAAAGGGAGGGGCACAGACAGCTCCTCTCTGTACCCACCTCGAGTATTACAAGGGCGGGGCACAGACAGCTCCTCTCTGACCCCACCTCGAGTATTACAAGGGCGGGGCATAGACAGCTCCTCTCTGACCCCACCTCGAGTATTACAAGGGCGGGGCATAGACAGCTCCTCTCTGAACCCACCTCGAGTATTACAAGGGCGGGGCATAGACAGCTCCTCTCTGAGCCCACCTCGAGTATTACAAGGGAGGGGCACAGACAGCTCCTCTCTGTACCCATTTCGAGTATTACAAGGGAGGGGCATAGACAGCTCCTCTCTGACCCCACCTCGAGTATTACAAGGGCGGGGCACAGACAGCTCCTCTCTGACCCCACCTCGAGTATTACAAGGGCGGGGCATAGACAGCTCCTCTCTGAACCCACCTCGAGTATTACAAGGGAGTAGACGGGCAGTATCCACCTGAACCACGCCACCTGTGAAGTACACAGACCGCGCTTCTATGAACCCCACCTCCTGCATTACAAGGGAGGGGCATAGACAGCTCCTCCCTGAACCCAAATCGAGTATTACAAGGGAATGGCATAGACAGCACCTCTCTGAACCCACCTCGTGTATTACAAGGGAAGTACATATATATCACCCCTATTAACCACACCTCGTGTATTACAAGTGAAGTTTATAGACAGCACCCCTATGAACCCACCTCGTGTATTACATGTGGGGGGTATAGACAGCACCTCGCTAACCCACCTCGTGTATTACAAGGGAGTAGACGGGCAGTATCCATCTGAACCCCACCTCGTGTATTAAAAGGGAAGTGCATAGACAGCACCTCTCTGAGCACCACCTTATGTCGTTCAATGGAAATGCAAGTGTAGAAAGGGCCACCACGCAGCGTGAAAACTGAAAAACCACCCCAAACAAAAACCCACCCTGTGCAGTGCCATGGGGGTACACGAACAACCACACTTGTAAACCAACCCTGTGCTGTGAAGGAAAAGCCCCGCGACAGCACCCATCTGAATCCCGACTGGGGCAGTACAAAGTCAGCATGGACAGCACCCTTCTGACGCCCTCAGGATAAAGCGTTAACTAACAATTCTGGTAGCACACTTAGGACACACCCCTCACACCAGAGTCCGACTATGACAGACAATATACCTGGGGATTAAAATAAAACTGACCCACGTGAGCGAGGAGATAGCTAAAAAAGGTTCCCGACATTTACAAATCGGGCGGTGTTAACATATAAAGACGCCCTCTAGGTGTTTTGCAAGGAATGGGGGGCTGCATGCATGTGTGCTTGTTGCAGCCAAATCTTGATGTAACTTCGGGGATATCCACAGTAAACACTGGCCCATCATACCATAACTCAATCACACAAACAGTCAAAACCCGATCCACACACTGGCCTGTTTGGGCAGCCCTTCTGGCTTTGCCAGATTGCCATATAGGCCAGTCCGACCGCGCTCTCACAGCCAAGAGGCACGCGGACAGCGCCCCTGAAACATACGGTGTAGATTGGTTGCAGGTGCATGTACACCACCCTTTAAAACCTAGTTTTGCAGTACAAATGAGGTAGACGGACAGAGAGAGCCCTTCTAAAAACCGCCAAGAGCAGTGCGAGGGCGGTACAGGCACTAAAACGACAAGTGCAGTGCGAGGTATGTACACGAACTGCACCCCTCTAAAAACGCCAAGTGCAGTGCAAGGGAGATACAGGAACTGGGCCCCTCTACAAGCTGCCCAGTGCAGTGCGAGGTATGTACACGGACTGCAACCCTCTAAAAACACCAAGTGCAGTGCAAGGGAGGTTCAGGAACTGGGCCCCTCTACAAGCGGCCCAGTGCAGTGCGAGGTATGTACACGGACTGCAACCCTCTAAAAACACCAAGTGCAGTGCAAGGGAGGTACAGGAACTGGGCCCCTCTACAAGCGGCCCAGTGCAGTGCGGGATATGTACAAGGGCTGCGCCTCTCTAAAAACGCCAAGTGCAGTGCAAGGGGGTACAAGGTCTGTGCCCCTCTACAAGCGGCCCAGTGTAGTGCGAGGTATGTACACGGGCTGCACCCCTCTAAAAACGCCAAGTGCAGTGCAAGGGAGGTACAGGAACTGGGCCCCTCTACAAGCGGCCCAGTGCAGTGCGAGGTATGTACACGGACTGCACCCCTCTAAAAACACCAAGTGCAGTGCAAGGGAGGTACAGGAACTGTGCCCCTCTACAAGCGGCCCAGTGCAGTGCAAGGTATGTACACGGGCTGCGCCTCTCTAAAAACGCCAAGTGCAGTGCAAGGGAGGTACAAGGTCTGTGCCCCTCTACAAGCGGCCCAGTGCAGTGCGCGGTATGTACACGGACTGCACCCCTCTAAAAACGCCAAGTGCAGTGCAAGGGAGATACAGGAACTGGGCCCCTCTACAAGCGGCCCAGTGCAGTGCGAGGTATGTACACAGACTGCACCCCTCTAAAAACGCCAAGTGCAGTGCAAGGGAGATACAGGAACTGGGCCCCTCTACAAGCGGCCCAGTGCAGTGCGAGGTATGTACACGGACTGCACCCCTCTAAAAACACCAAGTGCAGTGCAAGGGAGGTACAGGAACTGTGCCCCTCTACAAGCGGCCCAGTGCAGTGCAAGGTATGTACACGGGCTGCGCCTCTCTAAAAACGCCAAGTGCAGTGCAAGGGAGGTACAAGGTCTGTGCCCCTCTACAAGCGGCCCAGTGCAGTGTAAGGTATGTACACGGGCTGCGCCCCTCTAAAAACGCCAAAAACGCCAAGTGCCGTGCAAGGGAGGTACAGGAACTGTGCCCCTCTAAAAACCACCAAGTACAGTGCGGGGGAGGAACACGGAACTCTTAAAACCCCAAAGTGCAGGGCAAGTGACCTGCATGTTTACTTCATGGTACAGAAAACAATACCTCGATCGTGGGTGCAGAATGCTGCGCACTTAGGGGCATATTATCAAGACAGGCGATACAATTATCGCCGCTTTAGCGGCAGAAAACTGCCGCTAAAACGGCGATAATGGGCTTGATAATATGCTCTATGGAATTCCAATTGAAACCCATGTTAGATGTGAAGGACATCTAACCTGAGCTTCAATTGGAATTCCATAGAGCATATTATCAAGCCCATTATCGCCGCTTTAGCTGCAGTTTTCTGCCGCTAAAGCTGCGATAATTGTATCGCCTGTCTTGATAATATGCCCCTTAGTACCGAAATGAACCCCGCTGTGACACTAAAGGTACATTTTTAAAAATCGTTGTTTTGCAATGTCAGTATTTACTAAAAACAGCTGTGCCTTATTATCAGATGACCGGTGCTCGCTCGTGTCACTTTAGGGATGTGAAATGGCGTCAGTGTACCAGGCCTAAAATCATGCACAGCGCGAGGGGCCATACCCAAAGTACACCTTAACCCTGCCTTGACTGACTTGTGCTCTATGCCTTCTTTTAAGGGTACAAATGAACAGACCAGGAGAGATACACAATGTGAGAAGTCCGGGTGTAAGCACACCCGGGAACAGCCGCAACCACCACGACCCCCCCCCCCCCCCCCACCCACCCACCTCCCCGACCTCCAGTCTACCCAGTGCTTGAAATGGAAAAATAGAAGTGCGTGTATCATGTACCGGACTGCCCGCTTGTTTCTGAGAAATGCTGGTACTCTCCGATTAAAAGTATTACTTTTGTTTTTTGGAAGTGCAGGCACCACCCCTCTCAAAATAAAACAGTGACGGTACTTTTATGTACCGGCCCCTTTTAAACCACTGAGTTTACCTTAAAGAGACGCGCTCCACTTTCTAAGCACACGGGGCTCGTGAGCAATCAAATGGTGTCACCTACGAGGGGGCGGAAGTGGATGCCAAGACGAAAGTTTAGCTCTAGTTCCGGCTGCTTCCTCACGCTCCTCTGAACGCCAATCACGGGCTGCACTGCTCATTAACCAAGCCCGATTGCTTCCTGGACTAATGAAAAGTAAACAGCGCGATCTTGCCTTTGGACAAACTATTGGCCGGTCTGTCAGAGGACAGAGCACTGAACGTGCGCGTGCTCGTATCGTGTCAGTGAAAATAATGTACCACGATAACACGTCATTTGGGGCAAGTGTGATGATAAACACGGATGTAGGCCTTGTTATCACCACAGGTGGGGGGTGATGGACTTGTACCGTACTCTGGGACTCCCGCTTCACCCTCGGAGACAATGCAGGGAGGTTGTGCCCGGGTCCGCCTTAAATACCGTGTTTGTTGCCCTGCTTTTCTGTCACGCCTCGTAGTTGTAAACACAGGCGCCCAAGCTAGACCCCGGAAACTGGGGCTTGAACCCATGTGTTTAAAGCACCATCACACCGAAGGGGCCTTTTCACATTCGCAGAGTTGCTTTCCTCTGCCCCAGCGTGGTAACGTGCACTCAGCGAGGCAGCAGTAACTCTAACATAACTTAATGTCGTAATAAAAGTGCGAGTGCACGTGCGGTAATACACTTGCTCTAAATTACAAGTGGCGGTGGGCTAGAATGGTTTTCATTACCACTACTTCAGCAGCACACATTAGAATATATTTATATATCCAGAGAACGAGATGTATATACCTATAAATCTAGATTCATTTTAGCGATATTTGGATATATACTAAATATGCCAGCAGAGAGCTCCAAAGATTGCCGAGGCGTGAGTGTTCACATTAGTGAAACGTGGCCGACGATTCAACTAAAGGCAAATTGTAATGGTGTATTTTTAAAGGAACTTCGGTTCTAATAAGGAACTGGTTCACTAGAAATCTGCATTTTAGGGTCAGTTAGAATATAACTATATTAAATACAAACAAAATACGAGCTCCCGTCTCTCATATTATTTCTAGTTAAGCAGGTGTTGCGGAATTTGTTTGGAATATATCACATCAGAGTAAGGGGTGTGGGGCAGTATCGGGATGCCCCCCCCCCCATACGTCTGATATCTCTCCGCCCCCACCCTCGCAAGGATTGTAAATCTGGTAATACACCGTCCATCGACGTTTTACCCTCAAATTAGGTTTTGGTTTCCACAATTTATTCGCACCCATAGGTGCCGCGTGATTGTGCTTTACAAACAAATCGTTTGAAAGGAATTGCAAATCGGCGATTTCCTTGTCACAGTTGGAATCAGACGGTAACACGTTATGTCGATTTTTTTAAATATATATATATATATATATATATATATATATATATATATATATATATATATATATATATATATATATATATATATATATATATATATATATATATATATATATATATATAATGGCAATATTAAAGGCGTATTATGCATCCACTCAAATGTTCATTTTAATTCAGGGAGTAGACGACACCAAGAAACCTCACAGAATATATATTATTGTAAGTCGCGTGCTCTTTTAGTGGTCGGTGGATGCAGGGTTTCCTCTGATGTGAATTCGGACTGTCGTCAGCCCCACACGCAGCGCCGTATTTAGGGATCTTTCGGAAACGTTCCCACCTCTAACTTTCGCATGAGCTTCAGTGAATCCCTTCCACTCGCGGATCTGCGGTGACCGTGGGCTCCACGCATAGATCGCATGGCTCTGAACAGTCACTTGTTTTATAAACCGCTTTACATTCGCAGTAACCTTGTTTTTTTTAAGCAGTCCGAGCCGAACCTCGGCACCAGCTGTCGAGGATCACAGTTTATCCAAAAGGAAAGCTGAGACTGGGTCCTCACTCTCCTGAAACCAAGGACAGGAATTTTGACCCACTTTGCCTGCCAGTCTTTTTTTTTAATTATGAATAGACACCAAGTTCATAGAATAATGACGCTTAGTGTTACTTCTATTACTTAAACAGGGGGTATAGTTTGAAAATACCATGCATTTTGTTAGCTCGAATTAGAGATAAACTAAAAGTTCTAAACCTTTCTATTAATCATACCTTGACAATAAAAAAACACGCGCGCATAATTTCCAATTGTATATTTTGTGTTTATTTTCCAGTGGGAAGTTCAAAGGAAATTAAGATTCGTCATTAAAGAAGAAGAGGCGTAGAATAAAGTATAAACCGGTCGGTACAACTGAAAATAAACAAGGAGACCACGGCGTCCTCGGGAGAACCCCTGGAGGAGGGAGCCGGCTGAAGGCGGCAGCCTCCGGGCTGATGCCCGGCACTCCCTGCTGCAGGCACTGGGCCACCAAAGAGAGACAAGCGCTCTCTCGTCCTCCGCTTCTCTCTCTTCTTATCTCGTTCTTTTGCTCTCTTCTTTTCTCCCACGCTCTCTCCTTCTGATCTCTATCAATCCCTCGTTGTTCTATATCGCTCTCTCTAAGACACACATATATAGGTGTGTGACGTATGCTCATACCTTTATCTGCCTTATTTTCTGTCTCCCTCTCCTTCTCTGTCTAACTCAGCGTACTCGTTATACCCTCCTCTCTCTGCCTCACTCTCTCTTTCTGTCTCATTCTAGCTCTGCTTAGCTCCACCACTCTCTGTTTCACCCGCCCCTCTCTGTTCTCTCGAACAATCCATCGCTTCTCTCTCTCTTACACACACACACACACACACTCTCTCATTTTGGCTCTGCTTAGCTCCATCTCTCTCCGTTTCACCCCCCCCCCCCCTCTCTCTGTTCTCTCTGACAATCCATCGCTTCTCTCTCGTTTACACACACACACTCGGTCTCCCGTTCTTACAAACACACACACACTCTCTCTCACTCTCTCATTTTGGCTCTGCTTAGCTCCATCTCTCTCTGTTTCACCCCCCCCCTCTCTGTTCTCTCTAACAATCCATCGCTTCTCTCTCTCTTACACACACTCTCGCTCTCTCGCTCTTCTCTCGCTCTTACAAACACACACACACACACTCTCTCACTCTCTCATTTTGGCTCTGCTTAGCTCCATCTTTCTCTGTTTCACCCCCCCCCCTCTCTCTGTTCTCTCTAACAATCCATCGCTTATCTCTCTTTCACACACAATCTCTCTCTCTCTTACACACACACTCGCTCTCTTTCTCTGTATTGCACACACACACTCTCGCTCTCTCTTACGCACACACACACTCTCTGTTACACACACACTCTCTCTCTCCCTCTTGCACACACACACACACACTCTCGCTCTCTCTTACGCACACACACTCTCTGTTACACACACACTCTCTCTCTTACACACACACACACACACACTCTCTCTGTCTCATTCTGGCTCTCCACCTTTCTTTCAGTTTCGCTCCTTCTCTCTTGCTTTATTTATCAATGTATTCTGTCTCTCTTATACTATCAATGACATTCAGTTTAGTCTATTACACATCACAGGCATGACATTTTGGATACAGATGCTCTCTTTCTCTCTGTTCTCTTTGCTTTCCATTGACTTAGTCGCCAAGGACCTGTTTACTCTCTTTCCAGGCCTGTATCTCTTTCTGTTGTTTACCTCTATCTAAATCCATATATCTTTAGGTTTACCTTCCTCTCCTTCGCACCCTCTGTCACTCTCTGTGTCTGCCTGTTCCTCTTTCTCTCTACTGTCTCTAGCACTCTATCTGTTCTCTCCCAGTCATACTCTCTTTTTTGTCACTCTCCATTCTTTATTCCGTCCTTCAGTCCTCCTCCCTCCTCCTCCTTGAGGCTACCCATCCGTTCGTCTGTCCGCATTAACTAGCTAGTTATTTATCTAACTATATACCACCCCCTCCCCCCTCGTTCTCTCTTCCCCTTCATCTCTCTGTAAATCTCCCCATCTCTCCCATCCCCCTACAGTCAGCACCCGCCCTTTTTGGGTGCTTTATTTGCACGTCTGCTTTCAAGGCTTCTGGCCTGGCGTGCCCTATTTGCATGAACAGTTTTACTCAAAGGATGTCTAGCAAGAATGCTGGCCTCCTCGCGCCACCAAATCTTTCTGTGCCTGCTCATAAATCCTTCTGTTCTGTGCAGGTTGCATGTTTGGGATGAATTATGCAGAGCCCAGCCCAGTGCAGACATCAATAAACGCCACTGTCACCCATTTCTGTTATCAAAATGCAGCGCATGTGTCTGCTTCCCCGACGCATACATTAGAGGCAGCGGCGCGTGTGTGCGGAGGGGGCAGGGCAGCGGCTGGGCTCCGTGTGGGGCGCGTGGAGGGCAATATTGCTGTGCGCGGGTGCAGCTTGGTGCGTGCCCTGATTTCACAGGGCGTTCTTGACAGCCTAGGTGTGCATACTGCCTGCCCAGATGCAAAAGCCCCTAATCCTTCCAGTCATGGCCCTCAGCGAGCAGTAAATACAAGGAGAGGTTGCCAGTGTGGCCCCCATTGCTACCTCTTTGTGTCTGTTTCCCCTTGCATGTGTCCTTGCGGTTGTGTGAGTCCCGTGTGTGTGTCTCTTTGCTTCGAGTGTGTGTCTGCTTCCTTGTGTGTGTGTCTGTTTCCCTTTGTGTGTGTCTCTTTGCTTCGCGCGCGTGTGGTTATGTGTCCTGTGCGTGTGTGTGTTTCTTTTCCCCCTGTGTCCCCCCATTTCTACCTCTTTGTGTCTGTTTCCCCGTGTGTGTGTCTTTGCTGCGCATGCGTGGTTGTGTGTGTCTTGTGTATGTGTTTCTTTGCTTCGTGTGTGTTTCTGCTTCCCTGTGTGTGTCTGTTAGCCCTTGTGTGTTTCTCTTTGCTTCACACGCGTGCGATTGTGTCCTGTGTGTGTGTTTATTTCCCCCTGTGTGTCTGTACTTCCTATGTGTGTATCTGTTTCCACTAGTGTGTCTTTCTTTGCGTTGTGTGTGTACGGGTGTGTCTGTTTCCCTGTGCGTGTGTATATGTGCTTGATGTGTGTATAGGTGTGTGTCTGTTTCCCGTGTATATGTTTCTTGTGTGTCTTTGCTTCGTGTGTATGTGTGTGTGCGTGTGTCTATTCCCCGTATGTGTGTGTCTTTGCTTTGTGTGTATGTATGTTTCCTCTTATGTGTGTCTCCTTACTTCCCGCGCGTGTGTGGTTGTGTGTGTGTATATTTGATCCGTGTGTGTCTAGTTCTCCGTGTATGATTTTGCTTAGTGTGTGTGTGACATTTCTCGTGTGCGTCGTTGCTTCGTATGAGTGCGTCTATTTCCCCGCGCGTGTGTGTGTATGTATTTGCTTCGTATGTCTGTTTTGCACCTTGTGTGTATCTCTGCTTTGTGTATCTCTGCTTGGTGTGTGGGTCTGTTTCCCTGCATGTGTATATCCTGTGTATCTTTACTTCGTACGTGCCTGTCTGTGTGGGTGTGTCTGTGTTATTTATGCCAACACAGGGCAGTTTGGGTTATTTATTTACTAGCTGCGTGCAGTGCCTTTCCACAAACTCTCGAAGTTCCACCAGCTTGTTTTGGTTGTGAGAATGTGAGTTCAGCTGGATATATGTTAAAATCGCCTGTCCATTGCTGGTATACACTGTGAAGAAGAAGTAAGTTACTGATATCACCAAAAAACATACGTATACGCGGTGCAGAAGTTCAGCGCGCCGGGGGTCTCGGGTGGGCGCGGGTGAGCACGCGCTCACCCGCAAAGAGTGGCTCTGACGACTAACGGCCTTCCTGTGGTTCTAGGCCTCGCTCGGCATTGCCGACGGTGGAATGAGTGACCCATAACCTAGAGAAACACTTAAGATGCACGTGCGAGCACTGAGGGGTCCAGGTCTCGCCTTCCTGTCAAGGAATCACTGAGTTCTGAGGCCCAGGCCTGAGAGAGCCCCCTCTTTACCTACCACCTGTTTCTTCTCATCCCAGCGTCGTGTGGGTGTTTGGACATGCGTCCACTGGACGCATTAGGCCTTCTCCCTTCTGTGGGTGGCTCGGGGCACTCTCACACTTCAAAGCTTGTTTCCCTCTGAGGTTTTTCGTTTTCGATGCGCGCGGCTGGTTGGTGATCTGGCGCGAGTCTGAAATAAGCGCATCCCAGTGTGTTGCATCAAATTCGGAGGGCATTGGCAGGTGCCAGTGGGGTGCGGTGGGCGCAAACACTGGCTGGTAGCCCACCAGCCAGTGTTTGCGCCCACGTGAGTGCCCAGGGAAGCTGGCTGAGAGTGATGTGAACAAACTACAACAGACTTCAGGCCGGTGAGTACCAAACAGACCTCTGGGGGGAATCTCCGCACGCACAGGAACACCTCAGAGTGCCACCACACCACAGAGAGAATTATGTGGTGCTTGATGTGGTGCTCCCCCGGGTGGACACACGAACGCCATATTCCTGCACCCGAGAGTGCCACCACCCTACGCAGAGAGGATGTCGTGCTCCCACGGGTTAACAACACCTCAAGTCAGGCTGCCAGCGCCCCTCGCAGCAGGAGGCACACCCCAAGTTAACACTTGAACGTCGGCAGGCTGATGTGGGGTCCCCAAGGGTACACAGGCGGGAGCTGGGTGCACATAAGAATGCACCTCTCTCCTCACAGAGAGCAGTCCGTCCACTCAAAGGTACATAGATGGAACCTCTCCTGCACGTGAGAGAGCCCGCACCCCTCGGAAAGAGGAGGGCTCACACCCACAGGGAAAAACACGCAAACCAACCTGGTGCAAGTGAGAGTGAATGCCCAACACCCCATCACAAGAAGCAATCCATACACCGAGTGGTAAACACTCAGAATCCGACTGCACGTGCCGCTGGAAGCCCGCACCAACACCAGGGCACGATTAATTGCGTGATTTAGGGGCGGTAATTGAAGTAATCCATCAGCAGTGCAGGGTTCGTGCAATGCTGTAGTATTTGGCGCGGTAAACCCCCGTCATCTTGTAATCGTCAGAACAGTGCTGGTAGCATAACTAATACAGAAATGAGCAACCCGCAATAAAATCTAGTTGGCCAATTGTAGGTGGTGTTCCCTGGATCAGGATGTGGCGCATGGGCAGTGTGGCACAGACCTGAGAACAGAGGGCCGTCGGCGAGCAACAAAGACACGTGCTAACTGCAAACACCCACCACACCGAAGTCGCACTACGGGACAGAACCCAATATAAATAATGCGTGACATCGGGGTTCCGTTCTTCCCCAAGGCTGGATCCAATGTTGTCCCAAGCAGCTAGGCCTCTGTGCTGCGTGACTGGAAGTTTCAATCCTTTCGAGGTTGGCTCTATGCGTGGCGATAGCAGCAGCTTCCAGCGCTACAGTGACGCTTAAATGAACAATATTCAGAGATGCCCAACTCGATAAGGGGAGGTCCGAACTCAGCAGATCCAGGGGTAACGTAACCCACGCAGGGGCGGAGGAGACCAGTTCACCCGTGAACTCGAACCTTTCCCAGGGAGCGGTTAATGAGAGCGAGGGTCTGGCAGGGCCAGTCCATCGACCGCAGGCAGGGTCAGGGGGAGGTGGTGTGACTGGGGTCGCTGTCAAAGATTCTGGTGGTCTAGCCGGAGAGGCTGAGCAGCAGCACCTCACAAAGAGAGGAATTGGTGTGTGAACCCGTTTTCACTGTAAATTCGGGGCCGTACACGCGTCCTCTGTAGTGGTTACAAAGATTCTGGTACATTCTCCCCTTATGCTCAATTTTTGTTCAGATAAATTCGAGCGCAAGGATGGACGCCCCTTTAAGCGTCGTAAGGGTGAAATCTTCTGCATTCCCGAGACCTTTTTGCATAGGACTCCTATCAGCTTGGGAGCAGAGCCGGACTTGTTCACATCTTTACATATGAATCCAAAAAATCTGAATGTCTGCACGCCTCTTCCTGTGTTTCGCAGATGGACGTACGCAAGCATTGCGCCTATTTACACGTGGTTCAGACGAATTCTGTGTGACATTAGGCAGCAAGTGTCACCTCTTTAGAAGTTTACATGTGATTCGAATACCTTTGAGCGCGTCGCCACCTCTGGTTCGGGTGAATCCGTTACACACAGATGTACCGGTTTACACGTTGATTCAATATATGTATGTGCATCTGTTCACATGGCTCGTGTGTATTCATGTGAATGCTGTGGCGTATATACAGCAGATTCGAACACATTGTGGTGCCACCATGCCTGTTGTTTACATGTTTGCCTTTGATTCGTCGGGGTTCGTGCGCTGTGTCTGTTTGCGTGTGATTTGGTTACCTATTTGAGATTTTCTTAAGTCACGTGATGTTCGGTTCGGATGAATTCGGGTGCCTGCTTCAGTGCACGCCTGACATGCTCTACGCTTCAGCCACAAAACTCGAAACTGTAGCGTGTATTTGACTCTGCCTATCGTTGGATCACTAGACTGAAGCACAGTGGTCCTTACTGAGGCCTTCTCGGCGCTACTCTGCTTCCGTCTTCTAGCTAATATACCCCACACTGTGCGATTTATGTTTAAGCGGGCGAGTACTTAAAATGCTTCTGTTAAAACTGTTGTCCTACCATAGTTTGTTCCGAAAAGTTGCAACACTGCCTTGTTCAAGACCATATCAGATCTGCCAAAAGTGAAACTGTCCTTTGACAACTGTGACGGAACTGCCTATGGTGCTGTTAAAGTCCCAAATCGTATCCCTTCTGTCCTAAGTGGAATCCCAGCTAAAAGCAGAGCAGACACGTCCGAAAGTGTCCGTACTGGCCTGCGCATAGTGTGACAGGCCTGCCTCAAAGCGCTGACACCATCTTTTTATACCATTCTTGCCCCAAAGGGCCGCCTGCCCTGCTCCAAGGAACACAGGCCTTCACACTTCACAGTTAACCAAGCAGCCCTCTACAAAGTGCCCGGAAGTGACGGTGTTACCCTGTTTAAAATATATATCAGACCTAATATGACGTGCTGCCGCTGTCCCATCACCTGCCCTTTACATAGTATCACGGACACCCACCCGCTCGAAATACTGCAGCTCCGCGAGCAATCCGGAGCAGGACTGCTCGTCCCATAGCAGCAAGAGCCCGGATCGGCCGCAACTGTTGAGAGTAAAAACCAGTTCCCGCGTACTCTGAGTCCCGTCCTCCTCGATCCCGACAGTACAATACGACTGGAGGGAGAAAGTGGGGAGGAGGCACTGCAGACCTGCCCAGAGGTGCCTGCCTTCCCGAAGTGCCAGCACTCTCCCTTGGCAGGCCGAGAAGCGCAGGTACTCACAATCCGAGGGTACCCAAACGGAGGCATTACTGTATACATTTGTTCCTTCACTGGCTGAATTTCTGGGTTGAAAATTACCGGTCGGGCACAAAGAAATGGGCAGTAGTGTGTTTCTTTCTGCGCCCCTCCCCTCCCCCACGGCTGGTGCTTTCAGCTGCGCACTTGTTCCCACCGAGCAAGCGCTCCCGGTCGGCCCTGGGGTGAACTTGTGCTGAAGGTGAAGGTTTCGGTGCAGAGGTCATGACCCCGAGTGACAGCTGACTGCCTGCGCCTTCATGCCAAGTTACACACGATGAAAACTGCGCGCTCTGGGCATCTGGGTGCATTTCATTTACGGATTTTTCCACGCCCTAAAGAAAAACAATATAAACCGCTTGTTAAATCTATCCTTGGTATGGTTAAATATTTTTTTAAAGCGAACATTAAAGTTAAAATTCCTGTTGTTCATGTTATTGGTATTTTTTTGTATTTTGTGATATGTTCGGTGTGTTTAGTTTTGTGTTATAATTATTATTATTATTAGTATGAATATAATGCCAGAAAAAGAAGACATCCTTATTCGTGATTTTTATGTTTATTTAACTTTATATTATGATATTCTTATGTTCTAGCGTCAATAATAAACAGCAAAAACACTCTCCTCACAATAAAAACACGTTTACAAAATAGTATAGCATTTGTTGCCATCCATGTTTTGAGTCATACAAATTAAAACAGTGCAACATTCACATTTTTGAAGCGATGTGACTTCGAAGCTGTTTTGGTCCCAGCTGTGGGAGCTTGAAAAACGATGTAAACTTTAAAGAATCGGCAACGCTCTATTCGCTATTTTTTTGTTTCCTGTTTATCAATTCTTATTTTTTAGATGGTATTATATAGCGCGGCATTCAGTGCTGCCCGAGCCAGAAGGACCCATCTCCGTGTGTCGGGGGAAGCACCAGAGACCCTCTGGGGACGCACAGGGGTGTTGTGCAGCTCCGGGAGTGTGTCTGCCCAGGGAGGGTGTGAGAATCCGCTACAGAGCGGCGCTGCTTGCAACAGTAGCTGTGCTCGAGCGCACTTTCTTCCCATGTCCAGGCGGGGTCGGCCATTGAATGGTGGTCCTTTCTTCTGCACAGGCCAGGGGATTTGTGGCCATGGAGCCGCCTTTCTTCCCCTCGCTATGGAAACCCGGCTCCCGGGGAGAAGTATGCCAGGCTGCATAAAGGGAAGCCGCGGCCCGGGCCGCCTGAGAGCGGCATCTGTTACACTTGGGAAGTTAGACTGACAGCCCGGCGCGAAAGAAACCCTCTCCATCAGCTCAGCGCTGCAAGGGGAGCAGCTTCTGGCCTTCGAGGAGCGCAGGAGCCGCGGACTCACGGGTGAACCTTCCCTCGCGGCCGAGAACCAGGACAGCCTTCCCGTGGACGGAAATAACAACCCCGCCTATTATCTGTCTGTCCATCTAGCTATGTACGTGCGTGCATGGCGATAGGAATCCTTAGATCTATTAATCTACATACACACATAGATCAATGACGTCTCAAGTCTTTTTTGTACCTCGTTGTCTTATTTTCCTAAATTGTGATCAGTGGCGATTGTTGCAGCTTATCCACCAATGTTCTAACATTCCATGTCTGCTTTTACTTAGAGAATATAACCTGTCCCTTCTTTCCTGGTGCGTCAATAATCAAAGTGTAAGTTACCTAACAACTTTTAGATAGCTGCGACTAGAAGCACTTTGTTTGTTGAAAGCAGGCGAAGGCGCTCCTTTTAGCCTTCTTCTCACCCTCTGCTGCTGACAAGGGTCACAGCCGCCGCCTGGGAGCCTGCAAAGAATACAAAGAGCGGTCATACTCACCCCCTCACAGCTCCGACCTCTGAGCGTCCTTCACCCGAAGCCCTGGCCGACGGGTCACAACTCCGCACCAGCAGGACAACTCTCGGGCCGTGCAAGGAAGAGCGACCCCTGCCCACCACGTAACATCCACGGGAGCTGTCACCAGCACGGTTCGGTTCAGTTTAAGAATCGCTTTAAAAAAGCCAAACACCTGACAGGCTCAGCACTGGCGGGAAACGGCCGCGAAATGCGCGGATTTGTTCGCGATATCGCGTTTAATCTCGCGCTCACCTCCTTGGCTTCAGGTTCCCTCCTTTCCTGGTGCCTGGAGTTTCCCTCAGATCTGCCTCGCCGGGGAAAGTAATGCCTTAATGACTTTCTGCTAGCTGCAAGCCTTCTTTTATTTCTGCTAAATATATGAAAATGTATGCAAATTTAAATCAAGCTTAACCTAGGAGCTCGTGCAATATATTTAATGGAATTTCAAACCAATAAGGGGACTCTGATGCAGCCCTCTATAAGTGCAAATATAATTACGCAGCTAGGTTACCTCCAGAATTATGCATGGAAAGGTCATTTTTAACTTCAGGGATTTTCAAAGGTATTAAACGGATGCTCCTTTCTCCCAAGCTTGAACACGGCTACAAATCTGGAACCCTCTCACGAGCGCAGAATGGAGCAGAGATGGGACCAGCCCACCCTTCTGCACCCCAACCATTTCTTACTTCCCCCAGTGCACACACTCCCTTGCGATGTTTGTAGAAGAAGGCTTAGAAAATACACTTGCCCCTCTGCCGACTTTTGCACAACTCTGGAAATGTGATGTGAGAACAAAGCCCCATTCTCAGCCCTTCGCCCAATGCAGGGACGGTTTTCCCCATCCGCCACCCAAGCGGATGCTTTTGTATGCACGGCCAGGCTGCGTGGAACCTCCAACGCCCTTACATTTATTCAGAGAATCCCAAACCTGACAAGTGGACTTTACAGCAATGTGTCTGTGACTGAGAAGGACGAAACGATTGAAAAGATTATGTCATGCACCAGGCAGGTCCGTCGACCTGCGGTGGAGGTGGTGTGATGTTGTGGGATTGCAACCAGCACCTGAGGGGGTGGAGGTTGCTGATCAGTGTGGTGGCGGTGTGGTGATATTGAGAGGTCCCATATTCTGGAGGTCAGGTTGACGGGGAGGGGGGGTCGCATCTGTTGACTGCGTTCCAGCCCCCTTCCTTCCTCCCCCGTACTGCTGATTACACACAGGCTCACGCACAAACACTGTTCCCGTTTAGTCCATAAAAATGCATTCTGTTAATTAACAGCAGTGATAAAAACCCACCCCACGGCACTTACCGCATCTTCCCCGCGGTGTCTTTCATTTCAGTAATTAATACTGCATGCCCATGTTTAAACTCGAGAACAGCAAATTGAACAGGATCTGCGCTGTTGTATTAATCTGTAGGAAATATAAGGATGACCATTGGATGCATTAAGGGACTCATGCATTGACGCGAAAATGAAGACGAAAACAATACCACAATCTGCAAACACTTAATTGTACAGCCGTTGTCATTTCGACAGTATCATATTTTACAGTGTGTGGCGCAGTATGTGCGTCGGGGTGGGGGCTTGCGAGAAGACTGGGTGAAATTTATACAAGGGGCAGATATTTAGCCTCGACATGTATTTTTGCTGTCCCGGGAATTAATCATAATCATTGCATTTTGAATCCTTGCAGTGTCATAGATCCCTCCCCGTTGGGCCAGGCGGCGGGGAAGGGGTTAACACGGGTACCACGGCAGCCAATGGTGCCCTGGGCCCGGTTCACTTCCTGCTTCAGCCTCCCTCCAGCTCCCGGGCTTCCCGAGCCTCGCAGGGGAGGTGGTCCTGCCTCCTTACGCCCCATTGGCAGCGGGCATCGAGTCGGTGGAGATGAAAGGCTGCCATTGGGCGGGGCTCCCGTCCATCACTCGCCAGTGGCTGCTCGGGCTCCCTCGCCTGCTAGATGTCAAAGGCTGGAGCTGCTCCCTTTGCCACAGTAGAACTAGTAGGGGATCCGGGAGCCGAGCATGGCCACCGCCGCCTCCAACCCCTACAGCATCCTCACCTCCAGCTCCCTGGTCCACGGAGACTCGGCGGGCATGCAGCAGGGCAGCCCCTTCCGGAACCCCCAGAAACTTCTGCAAAGTGACTACCTGCAGAGCGTGCCCAGCAACGGGCACCCGCTCGGGCACCACTGGGTGACCAGCTTGGGCGACGGCAACCCCTGGTCCACGGCCCTGTCCGGGAGCTCCCTGGACCAGCAGGACGTGAAGCCGGGCCGCGAGGACCTGCAGCTAGGAGCCATCATCCACCACCGCTCGCCCCATGTCAGCCACCACTCGCCACACACCAACCACCAGAACGCGTGGGGTGCCAGCCCGGCGCACAACCCCTCGCAGCCGCTCAATGTCTATTCGCAGTCCGGCTTCAGCGTCAGCGGCATGCTGGAGCACGGGGGGCTGACGCCGCCGCCGCCCTCCCTCAGCACGCAGACCCTACACCCGGTGTTGAGGGACTCCGACCACGGCGACATGGGCTCCCACCACTGCCAGGACCACTCGGACGAAGAGACGCCCACCTCGGACGAGCTCGAACAGTTCGCCAAGCAGTTCAAGCAGCGGCGGATCAAGCTGGGCTTCACGCAGGCGGACGTGGGCCTGGCGCTCGGGACCCTGTACGGCAACGTCTTCTCGCAGACCACCATCTGCAGGTTCGAGGCGCTGCAGCTCAGCTTCAAGAACATGTGCAAGCTGAAGCCCCTCCTGAACAAGTGGCTGGAGGAGGCCGACTCGTCCACGGGGAGCCCGACCAGCATCGACAAGATCGCGGCGCAGGGCCGGAAGAGGAAGAAGCGGACCTCCATCGAGGTGAGCGTCAAGGGGGTCCTGGAGACCCACTTCCTCAAGTGCCCCAAGCCGGCCGCCCAGGAGATCTCGTCGCTGGCGGACAGCCTGCAGCTGGAGAAGGAGGTGGTGCGGGTGTGGTTCTGTAACCGCAGGCAGAAGGAGAAGCGGATGACCCCGCCGGGGGAGCAGCAGCAGCACGAGGTGTACTCCCACACCGTGAAAACGGACACCACCTGCCACGACCTCTGACTATAGGCTCCAGCCCAGCAGGACTGCGGCGGGCTGGGCCTTCGAGAGGCTCTTAACTTATGTTCTGACAGGATCAAAACAATAATAAACAAAAGGACCGAAAAACTGAGCAGGAGCTTAAAATACTCCGGTACATGGGCAATATTTATCGCTGACAAAAACACACCGTTTACGCGAACGCAAGGTCTGTTTCGTTGTTCGGCTCTCTCCTGGGACGACAATGCAGATGTGTGCCTATCCATGACCTCCCAGCGCCTTGGATTTCAGGGGAACCCCTTTTACAGCAGACTCCTAGTCCCGTTTGCTTTTTTTATACGCAGCGTTTCTAATGTCTGAGGTGTTTTACTACGACCCGTACACAATATTTGTGGAATAACTTGTAGCCCTTTCGCCATTCTTGTGCACACGTCATACGCACTCGCCTCTCCGCACACGTAGCCCCGCTGGAGTGCGCACCGTCGACCCCGGCGTCTGGCTCTGGTGCGCCAGTCTGTGGCTCGCGCCTCCACTGCGGCACTGCTGGCACTTCCTCCCCAGAGCAGCGGAAGCACGTCCGCAGTGGCGCGCGCCCTCCCCGTGCCACCAAAGCACAGCCCTCCTTTCACGGTTTGCAGCTTCTTAATTGTACGGTTTCAGCTTCGCCACGCTTCCTACTGTTCTCTCCTACACATTTCCCCTGTTGTTTATGTTCTCCTGAAGGTAAAGGAAGCAGTGTGTTCCGAGTAGAAAGACTCCCAGGCTGGAGAGGTCTGTAGTAAAACACCTTTCCTTCATTGCGCTTTTCACAGGGAAACCATGTTTGTGTCTTTTTTCATCATTTCCACTGACACTCGGACGTGGTCTCACTGGTGTGCTGAACTGTTTACCACAGGTGTTTTTTTAAATCTCAGTTGTTGATGTTATTTGCACCCTGTTATTGTCCGACGCCCATCTGTCCATAGCGATGAAGGTCTTAATGCGATAGAGCAGGTTGTTTTATGTAGTGCGGGTGTTTCACTGCAGACAAGATTGTTGAGGAGACACCTACTGTGGCGTGGGTTTGTGTGTTTCATCTTTTGCGCAGTATAGAACTCAGCGTACTCGCCAGGACTCTACCGTTATACATTCCACAATTCCGCCGCAAACATGCACAGTGTAATGCCACAGTCCACACAAGTGCGAATTTAGGAATGCCATCTTTGTGTGCCAGAAACACATACATCGTACATAAACACGCTCATATTCAAGAGGAAACCCTCTCTCCCTCTGTCAATACACAGGCACACACGCCAAATCATGCAGCCACATAAAAAATAATCCTTACCCTCACATTCCACCCATGCTGAGACGCACGCAAACACAACAAACACATGCATAGAACAATAAAGACTGATAAGTGAGCAGCACATATACACACCAACCGAAGCAACCACATACACATTCACGGGCACTTAACACAGATGCGTAGGGACACTGACAGGCACACACACGTACACATAGAATAGCGCATGCGCAGAGGTGGGCGCCAACACACAGTATTACACTCACAAGTGCACACTCATATCAAACTCACGCAAGAGCACACAAACACCTGAACGCAAAAACATGCATACAACAATAAAACGAATAGGTGAGCACTACGCGTATCCATAAACACACACACCGCCACCCACATGCTCACAGGCATTAACACAGATGCGCAGTGACACACCTACAACACACACGCACGCACACATAGAAAAACGCATGCGCACAGGTGAACGCCAGTACACAGAGATACACTCACAAGCACACCCACATCAAACTTTAGCGCGCAAACACATATACATAGGAAGGGGAATCACCTCCAGGCCGTGGTCTCTGCCACAGACGAGTTCAGGTCCCATATGAACTTCTAGTGCCCACTCCGGGGCTTGCCACAGAGATCAAAATGTGACCCCCCTGCACCTTCACTTTCTGCGTTCCATTTCTATTTTACATTGATATATTTTTGAAGTATTTTTCGGTACGCTGGAAATCGCAGCTCTCAATACATGACTATTTCTGCCAACTTTATAATTGTACAGTTTTGTATATTACACGTTTTTGAAGTTATTAATTTAAAAACAGATCATTTAGTTTACCCATTTAGTAACTGATGTATAATAAACGCTATTTTCATTAAAGGTTGCTTTTTCAACTATTTTATTCAAATTGCCTATTGCAGTCGCCAGCAATTATTTATTTTCAATAAATTCCGCTTTATGTTGAAAATGTCTTAAAATGAAATGGGTGTCCAAGAATAATTCTCTGTAATGTTTGATTGTTGAGGAGTTTTAGTTGAGGGATTTATATTGGCACACTATTTTATTTGTTGTTAAGAAAATAATTAAAATAAACTTTTTTCTAAAAAAATAAAAAAAAAAGCCTTCAAGAAGTTTGTGGTGTATACTTAGATAATAGAAATAAATATAAATATACATCCGTTGTATATACCAGAAGCTCCTCTATGACGATTTTCCTTCTATATTTGCGGTTCTTTCAAACAGATTTGTCTCGCGGTTTCTTCCCGTTACCCTATAGGCTTAAGAATGTTCCAGGTATTCGAGATTACTCAGTTCATAATAAGAAATAGTCAACCCCGTTCTCTGCTCGCGTGGATTTTGCGACATTTTTTGCATCACACTCTATCTTTTTTAAGACTATATTTAGAAGAAAGTAACTGTTTATCGCGAGCTTTGGGACCTTTTATAGGTTACAGATTTAACTTCTGTATTTAGCATTATTTTAAGCTCATAGACTGTTTTGAAAATTACTTTGCAATGTTGACATTGGTGAGGTTCAGCAGTTTAATTGATTTTGAGAAAGTAGGCTGTATTCACTTCTTTAGCAACCCTTTCTTTGTGAAATGTTTAACTAATGTAAACGTGGTTATTATTCGAAACTGATAATATACAAAACATTTAGGATGTTCGATGTTTCCCCCATACAATAAAAACCATCATAAATGCTGCAATACAATATTTTGCAACATTGTGGTGGCACACGACGCGTCAGTACCAAGGGTATTACGGTTCTGCAAATGTGCCGTATCCCTTATATTTACACGAGCGCGCAACGATTCATTGCAGGTTATGAATATGCATGTACATACTGTTTGGCAGAAAGAAGGCAGGTGTTGGGGAGGGGGTGGCTGGGGTGTTGGGGTGCAGTTGACCAGCTAGAACGGCGCTCTACCACACTGAAGCAAAAGGGACATACATGCACACTATGAAATAACAGTTTAGGTGCAAACACGCGCGATGAGCCTTGTTGTGGTTCTCGCGCATACACCTGACATCTCAGGGCATCTTTGGTGAGGGGCATCTCGGTACGGCGTGGCGTCACTGAGTGGATGCAGTTACTACTGACGCCCATTGTGGTCACCTGCACGCAGGTGTCCACGTGCCACAGCAGAGTTTTACAATAGGGAGATTGTTGTGCGCGCGCCGTCCGCAATCTTTTACTGTGTGATGGATGCATTAAACAGCCCCCACACACACACACAAACACAAATCAGTCCATATCAGTTCGGTTGTAAATGTTAAACAACTCCTGCTCCCGCCTCCCGAAGATGCAACCCAAAGCAACTGAAAATCAGCGCAAACTCTGGATAAAAGTATAACATTATCTCTATCTTAGGTCTTATTTATTTGTCCCACATGCCCTATATACAGATAACATTAATATACATTTAATGCATGCATTTGTAATCACTACCATGTCTTCTTCTGCCATTGCAGTGCATCAATGGATGCATCTGTGGACCTACACGTGCATGTATGGAAAACTATAAAACGTGTAAACATTCAAAACCACAGCGCTTCAGTTGTAATGTGCCTGTACGGAAAATAGTATACCCACATATAAAGAGGCAAGGGAGCTCAGCGAGCAGCGCGCTTCATCCCCCCCCCCACCCTCCCCGGGTGTAAATGTATCTAAGCATCCAAGCACGCATAATAGCTTTCAATTATGTCAATGCATAGCTTCATATTTTATGCCATTATTATTATTGGCATAAAATATATTCATTGTTATGATTACAAGAAAACGCTAGAATAGAAGCAATCCACTTGTTAAACCAACTACATTCTTCGCTCAAAAAAGTGTCTTTGCTTATAGTAATTAGTATGTTGTTATGTGTGCTTTTGTGCGTCTTGTGTTTGTCTATTCATTCACACACATCCGCATATTTACATATTTTTCATATTTTGCATAGTTCTTGCTACTGGCAACTTCACCGCCATCTGTGCCCAGTGTGTGAATGATCGCATGTATGTAACGTATGAAGGGCACTGAGCAGGGTGTGCCGGATAAAAGGTGACGTCACCAGAAAAGGCAAGGATGCGAGTTATGCTCGCGTTGCAACCCCTCACATGCATTTCACAATTTTCGTTTTGTTAAATCTTATTTAGACACCTTAACAACTTAAGAACAAGTTTGTTTTTTTCTATTACTTTTAGGGCACGTACATATAGCGTTGGAAATAACTTTCGTCAGAGAGGAGGGGCCATGATGTCCTTTCTTCTTATCTCAGGACCGCAGTACGCAACTATTTGGCTCGGATTTAACTTCTTGGTGCCATTCCCATTGAACCTGCAGCATGTTTTTGAACTAGCTTAGGTGTTGAAGATCACTCTCTTGAAGTCACTCTCTGTCATTTAAGGCTGGAAATCTCACCTTGAACATGTCCTTTCACATATTGCTTGATGCTTTTTGGCTTTCCAAATTTCTGAAAATATGCGAGAAGTGTGGGACGGGACATTATGCCAAGCTTATTCCTGCTAGAAGAAGGCGCCCACGAGTACTCACTCTGTATCGTATTTTCTTCTATTGTGCGACTGTAGGCGGGCTGGTATTAAAGTGGGGCTCTCACGATAATTCAGATTAAAGCGCAAACCCTGAATAGACAAACGAGGCAAAGTCATCTCTCCCAGTACTGCTAACAAGTGCTTTCTCTGCCCTCGCGCCTCTTCCGTTCTTCGACCTTATTTTGTCTCCTTACCCCCTCCCGCACACCTCCCCTCCCCCCTCCGAGCTGCACTCACCGGGGTGTTTGTTGTCACCCCGATCCCGCCTGGGGTCACGTTTACTTTCACAATAACAGTCTCGGTTCCGAGGGGGGCTTCTCGCGACGCTGCGAGCAGCAGAATGGCAATGAAAGGATTTGTTGTGTTGTAGATTTGCCGCATATTTATGGCACATTTGTTATTTCAGAAATCTTAAAGTGTGTCATGGGCGTTGAATTTAAGAAAATGCGTCGCGGGTCTGGGCTTTTTCGAGCGAATGACGCCTGTATTTCTTGCTCTGGGAGCGAGCTGGCAATAATAACATTGGCATTTATATTATAATTATTGTTTTTCAATAACAATCACAACGACAGTGACAATGATTCTTACATTGAACTTTGTGGGGGACTTGTGCCAATTTTAAGAGAAGTAAAACATCAAGGTTCGCTATTACTCAATTCACTGACCCAAGAGGCCGAGTCCGCCCGGCCCAACATCCTACTCATCACGTTTCAATAACTCACCGAGCCATCCTACCGCAGCTCACGCACTTTATGCTGCACTTTCGGTCTCGAGCAGGTGTGTGAAATGATAGGTGGTTGTTATCCCGCCGATGATTGGCTTCGCAGCGCTCTCAGTACCAAAGGTGTGTGGCAATCACGCTTGAACATATTTGGTAACAGTTTTTACCAATTCGCCCAAAGGCACATTTATGTTTAATGAATTGTGTCACTTTTTGTGAGGAAGAAAGCCCACACTAGAAAACACAGCAAATTGAAAGCAAGACAAAAACCCTTCCCCGGTGATATTAAAACACAGTGACAACGTACCTCCTGGGTCCCTCATTGAGTGACTGCAAGGAGGATCCGTTTTAGGGCCTAAGGTGGCTGGATCAGGGAATATAGTGGTGGATTCCATCCCAGCCGCAAATCAGTGTGATTCCTTGGTGAAAGTGGGGAAGAAAAACCACCAATTGTGATTGTATTTTACATATTATATATGCGTGTATATAACGGCTATATAGCACAGGCATGTCCACAAAGCTGCAGAGTAACTGGGAGGAATGTCAGGGGCGGGGCATTCCATGAAAAGGTTAATTACAAATTAGAGCCAAGGAGAGATTCATTTAATGTTCAGATTGTGTGTACCATACTGCTGAAAGACTGCCTTCGGCTTATGACATGGGACGGAGACAGGATCTTTGTAGAGACCTGGTGTCATAAGACCTGGTGTAGGAGGAGGTACACAGTAGGTACCCAATTGCTGGTGGACCAGACAGAAGTCGGTGCCACCTTTTGGATGCCATGTACTGAAGTATGGCCTTTTTTCATTTCTTTAAATATCGCACATTGTGGCAGAGTGGCAGTTGAATAGGCCCTGAAGAATGCTATGAACCTTATGGTCACTGAGCAGAAAGATGTTGACCAACACATAAAAGGGGAATATTCATACACCCTTTCTCATTGTTGCCATGTTTAATCCTAACCAATGGGGACCAAATTAAAATAATAATTTGTCTACCAGGAGTTAGTTTTAATTCACTTATCATTTATTTTGCACTCTGCCCCTCACTCCCCAGAACATTGGTAGAATAAAACACCTCACGCTCCTCTACTACAGGAGAGTCATAGCCCACACTGTGTTTACCTTGCGGGCACAGTGTGCAAGAGGGAATCAATGATGAAGCATGTCATCCTTCGGGGCGAGTGAGGGTTCTCGTCCTTACAAAATTAATTGTCCGTCTCCCCACATACCACATTCAGTTTCCTAAACTAGTGATATAGACCATCCGGTATCTTTTTTGTGAGTTTGGTGATCTTATATTTAGCCAGGATGTATATTTATATTCAATGGTTTTGTGAAGAGCTGCAAGTTTCAGACTAAAATGCAACGAATATAGATTTTGCTCTGCCTTTGCTTGTTTAAAATCTCTGCACTGACTGCCTATGCACAAAAGAGTAAAATGTAAACTTCTCTGCCACTTACACAGGCGCTCCACAAATCTGACCCAACAATTCAAACTTCCAAACAAGAATTTTACAACACAACCCAAAACTTGAGATCTCAGAACCTGGCTCTGCCTAAGACAATGAATATCAAAAATTAGGGACAGGGGGACCCTCTTTTTTAATCTAGTGGCGGCCCAATGCAGATTACTACCACTTGACATTCACCTCATGGACAGCCACATCAATTTCAGAAAAAGCTTAAAAACTTGGCTTTTCCCAGATTCATTTCTATACATCTGATGCACCATACAGCAGTTAAACGCCTTACTTGACTCAGTTCTCCGCAATTTTAGTGCCGTGATATCCCCTAGTGGAGGAGTGGTGTGCTCTATGAATACTGTAAATCAGTAAGTTTGCAGTGGGTGAGCAGTGCAAGGGAGTTTGTCCAGTGAACTGACCTGCCCGGATGGGCTCACATGCCGTAGGCTTGTGAGGGGAATAGCCATGATGTGGTATTAGCAACTCCTTAGCAAGTTCAGCATGGACATATTGAGTTCAATAAAATGGTTGCACCTAATTCTGGCGAAATCATATTTAAGGACGTTTTCCACACACATTAGGAAATCAGAGGAGCTTTCACCACAAACTTCTTTCCTCAAATTTATCAAAATGAATGCCATTAAAAGGAGGTCCATCCACCACGGAAAACGCCAATTTGCTAAAAAAAAATCCTTTTGTTTAGCATCACTGAGATTCCTTATTTCCCACTTGCTGGAGGGACACCAACCATAACACCTCTTTACCACTCCATTTCTATCTATTCTTCTTGTTTCTGATGGGTGGGCCCCACGGAGTTGTTCTCTTTTCTCTCAGCTCTCTCCATTCGGGATCCTGTGCCAAGGTCATTTCCTGACCTGCCTCTTCAACTATATTTTTCTTTACTCGTGACCTCTATCCCTGCTGGTACCCTGATACCTCTCACTTGTTTTTAAAAGAGTCCTGATACCGATATCTGTCGCTAGTGCGTCTACCACTACCGATTCTCTGGTACCTTTAGTCCTACCTCTACCCTAACATACCCTCTAGTACCTCTTGAATGTCCTATATACTAGCCCCTCTACCTAAGCCTATACTTTAATGCCCCTGCCACCATCTTGAGCTTTTTGAGGAAAAAGAGTTTTTCTAATTTTAGAAATGGAGATTGACCTTCCTCAGTTCTCCAGGCTGGTATTCCTGTTTGGAGCAGCTGCTGCACTTTAGAAGTTGGTTTATTCATTCATTCCAGTGGACAGTTACCTACATCGCTAATATGGGGAAGAACCGACACCAATGCCTATTGTCTGGCTGCTGCACACAGAGCTCTTACTTCATTCCACAACGCTCGCTGCAAACTGCAGAATATCCAAGAGCATCATCCCAAGACTGTTGGTCTCACAGTTCTTTTATTGAAACCTTCACATGGCTAAGACATCCTCAGTTGAGGTCCATGTGCTTAATTGCATATGCAAGGATGATAGAAACCAAGTGGTTTTTAAATAAAACAATGTGATCCTGCCTGTAAAAGATGTTTATGGTTCAGCCCAGGAGCCAATATGCCACTTGTTTGACAACTGCGCAGAACAAGTAGGTCTTCAGTTATCCCTGGGGCATTTCAAGGTGTTGCCCAATAGTTAAATCAACACCAAGGGCATTGGCGATTTAAAAGGCCTGCAGCGGAGGCAATCTGACTTGCATTCTTTCTTTCAGACTTTGAAAATGGCTTATTGGGGTATGTTGGTGGACTTCAGAAGTCTGGTCTGTTGGTAAGGCTGAAGAATGTTTGGGCGGCGTCCCTGTATATGAGCATGGAGTGTCTTGTAAATTGGGAAAATGGTCTTGAACTGTCATCTTTACATTGCTCACAGTCCCTGCAGTCCCTGCAGTATTTGAATGGGTGTGGTGTGGTTTTGGCACACACAGACAACTATGAGCCCGGCCACGCAGTTCTGAATTATGGCATAGAGCAGTCTGAGAAGGGCATGACTACATCTAGTACCAATACAATGTTGCGAGGCTATGCCGTAGTAGAAGATCTTCTTGGGAATATGGTAGACTGTGTTCTTGATTGTGATGTTTTTCCTGGTCGAGTGAAGGTGAGGTTGCTTTGAACACCACTCACAGGTTGTGTACTTCCTGATTTGCTAGGGAGAGGTTTTTAACACTGAGTAGGTCACGATGAAAGGGGCAGGTTATAGGTTGGTAATAATCTTACAAACATTCAGACCAATCCACGTGAGCTGCATGTATTGCTTACTATCTTCCAGCCAGTTCACTGCTTGCTAATTTGTAGGCATTAGCAACAGAAGTTAGTGCATGTTATGCCTTTGTGTGGAGGGTAAATAGTTTCCAGGAGACTTGACTGCAGAAAGCTCTCTGAGGATCCTATGGAGCCAATGCGACGGAGAGCACGCTGCTGTGTCAGTGACTTCCTTACAATGGAGCACTCACTATCTTAGAAATTCACATCACCAAAGAGGTCATTGCTGTAAATGATTTCATGAACAGTGTGAGGTTTTGTATAATCTGTGATGTCACATATGTGCTATCTTAAATTCGGCATTTTGGGGTCTTCTGAGGTACTGCACTATACGCTCAACTGCAATTCAAGTAAAGGCAAATAGAATCTTTATTGTATTTCGTTATTTAAAACCATTACAACAATACACAATGAATGTCATGAATTATTTACAACGAAAAAGTTCCAATTGCTAATTATTTAAAACTTCATTACATTTATATACACTACTTTTTCTTAATTATCATTCACGGTCACAATTTTAATATAAAACAGCTCTAAAACAGCATATTTTAAGAACCATCAATAATTCATTTCTCCTGTAAATTATTATTATATGTAATTTAGGTAAAGGATTTTCATACATTTTTTTGGGATAGTTTTATGACCAGTGCACAGCATTCCGAAACCATTCCTTTACTACCATTAGATTAAAGATTTCTTAGTGAATGTTAGTCTTTGAATTATGTATGGCAATACGAACAACACTTGCTTGTTTCGTACCACGCCTACATTTAACCGATGGGGCCTGTCTCAGTAGACTAGTGATCTTGGCTTACAAGCCATATATGCCAAAAAAATGGACTGTGGTGGCCAATGTCAGCAGTCTTCGTTTGGAAGATGGTTCAAAGAAACACCCACCACTGTGATGAGTTCTATTTTTGCACCTCAAATTCTGAGTGTACTGTACTGTATATAGACAGTTCTGGAGAACCCATTGCAATATTTGCTCTACTCCTCGAAAGGTGTGATAATTAAGATGATGTTTTCTAAGAATATGTGTCAGAAGACACAAGTAAGTAAAATTATTCATCTCCACCAAGAGAATCTGGTTTCTGCCTGGTTCTTAGCTGCTGTTCCATAGGTTTGGCAGAATAGGACCGGTGAGGTGAGTTGGAGCTATAGTCTGGGCCAGCACTGCAAGGAATCACTGGAAGGCCTCTTATGGCTAATAGGAAATTGGCTTACAGGTTTGAAACTTCTCAATCGGCTCTATTCTGCAGGTCTGGCACCGCTATGTTTCTAGACAGCTTTATTATTTTGTACGTCTCTTTGATCTGCATTACTGGCTTAGGTAAATTGTTTAATGACATTACTTAATTATATTATAGAAAAGTGAAATAACACAATTTAACATATAAACAGAAAAGTGAATCTGCCCTCCTATAAACAAATTATAATTCTTAGCAGCTCTGAAGTGGGCCACTGGCAGCAACTGGCATGAAGAGTTGAAACAGCACACTCATTTCTTCAAGGCTTTTCTCTTAGTATTTGTTAATGTAATGAAGCCTTTACTATGATCATCCATTGGTACCTGACACACTACTTTTTTTCATTTGTTGTATTCTGTTCCCCTGCATATGCATCGTTTTGTTTAAATTATTGCTTTTGAAACAATTCTAGTGTATTATTGGCCTTTATACCTAGTTACATGGCTTAATAGGGCTTTCCCCATGCTGCACCCGATTACACTGTAGTCATCATCACCATCAGGATGTATCTCATGTGTTCGTCAGCCAAAAACTGCTATTGTGGGTAATTCTGTTAAAGCAAATGAAACTTCTCTGGTATCAGTTTTCCATCCGACAGTCACCTTGCACCAGCAACTATAGTTGTCGCTTCTGGATGATGGCAACTTTGTGTGCTCAGTTAGAATTGCAACTTTTGAGTCTAATTCAGCATTGCCAAAACAACAGCACAAATCATGAGTATTGACAGGGATATCAGCTAGCTATCCATATGGGGACCCCCTAAAGTTTCAAGAATATGAAAAAAGTTTTCAATTTCAATTGACCATTGGCAAAAAGAGCAAGTTCTGTGCAGAGTTAACTTAAAAAAAGCTTCAACACGATTACAAAACCTAACCCAGGTAGAACACTTACGATGCTAACAAAACTGATTGTTACTTTGGTCACTTTTCCTCTGTACTGTATTGTGATGGACTTATGTGTCCCCAAACTAAATGCAGTGCTGCCCCCACCTGCAAAGAGGCCAAGCCTTAATTATGTACATTTTCAGATATAAGGTATTTGTACACCCCCTGGTAATTCCTGAGATGACGGCCATATAAATACACATTTGTGGCCATCATTTCACTCTGAATCTGAATGACTACAGCGCACAATGAGTAAAGCTTCTCTGGTGTCAAAGCCACATTATTGAAAATTCACAGATATCACAAGTGTGGTTGCATCTGACTGTACCACTGAACGCTCAGCAAACTTTCTTTTCTTAAGAACAATTTCTTAGAAAGTTGTTTTTTCACGTTTGGCCTCCTGTGCTCACTTATGAGCTTCATTGTGAGCAGGAGTTTTCTTCTTGACATGTAGCCTCAATAAGCTGTCCAGTTAAAGAAAACTAATAAACACGTCCCTTCCTGGGTCCATCTTTTGAAATGCAGCGGCTTTCAGTCAGGGGACGAAAACACCACACCCTACTCCTCTGGTAATGTCCATGCAAGCAATTCACAAGTTGTCTCATTTCCTGGTAAAAACTAAAAAGCAGCGTTCTATGTTTCAGAGTCATTTTTCTCATTTTACTCTTGTTGAGTCACTCATTACCCCAAATTAATTCCGCGCCTAGTGAATTTACCGGTATCGTTCTCAGCTTTAAAAAAATCTGAATTGCGCATTTTATTGAGCAATTTTGCTCATGGTCTGATTCATATTTCCCAATTCATATTGTATCCAGTTTCAGGAAATATGATGTTCTAAGAATTATTTATCCATATTAAATAACCGTCTAGAAATGGAACCAAAGTCTATGCACACTGAATCAATTTATGAAGTCAATTCCATACAATAGAATTGCTCTATATTTTAAATGTCTATTTGTATGATTTCGTTATTGCATGCAGGTCGACCTGAGGCTAAAATTGAAATCCTGCCACTTGTTCATAACGACAAGCACAATGTCCTACTGTAGTACCATGAGGTCTTCCGCACAAAGCCCTTTTGCGAGTGCCTACCACGTGGATCTCCAAACCACAGAGTTTGTGACCATAAAAGTATCTTTTAATGTTCAAAAGCCCTTTTATGATCCGGAAAATTCTTTCAAGCTTGTAAAGCAGCTTTTGCAATCTTTTCCAAATTGCAAATAAAAGTGGACATGGAGGATACCCACTCCCTCAAATTTCTAATTTGAAGCAGTATATCTGAGTGGTTTATAACATCAATTAAGGTCACAAGTCACTGATGAGTTACACACACACAAACTAGGATGGTAAGTGATTCCCAAGGAAGCAGGGACCCGAAGGGGACATCTTCTCCTGTCTGAATTATGTCGGCAGCCGCTGGGAGAGCAGGCAGTGGTCTAGGGGACCACTGCCTGCTCCTCTGATGTTTTTCCAAATTGCATTTTTCTTAAGAAAGCAGGTCTGGCCCTTTAATGGATTTGGGAATACAATGCAGGGAGGGAGGTCTGCAGTCCCATGCAGGCTCCAATCCCTGTATTTGCTGCAAATCATAGAATTGCAAACTGTACCTGCCTAATTATTATCAATTGGACAAGTTGTGTTGTGACCCCGTGAATGTACAATTCGTAATGCTACACATCGGTACATAGGTCGCATCGCAAGCTGCATTCCTATTTGCAGTCAGCGTGTACATTGCACATGGTTGGTTTGAGAATGGGGAGAGTGTATCAGATCCTAGTTCCTGTTCACATACCACCCAATCAGATCCTTGTCATCGCTCCAGGAGAGTCCCTCACTGGCCCAATAGAATGAAATCAGTTTAGTAAATTTCTTTACATTCAGGAAACGCAGCCCTCTTTGGAGTCCTTCCTTTGTATACTGGTCTAGAAGCAGATGTCAGAAAATGCAAACAAATGGTGGAAGAGTCAGCTTTTGTGAGAACTATACTGCCAGACTGTGCAAACGCTCCTTGGAATAGTACCCTGTGACCCCCAGACCTCTTCATAAGGTCTCTGACTCAATGGAATGGTTTTGAATGATCTATTCAAAAACAAAAAATTAAATTAAATAAAATGTATCAATAAATGTTATACAATCCCTAGGAACTATTATGTAAGTAACGTAACATTCTGTGTTTTTTTAAAGAAATGCCAAAGTAGTGTTGTGCAAAAAGTGTATGGATTCTTTGAAATGTACCAACAAAAGGTTTACAGTCCGAAAAATATTTTGAGCTTTCTAAACAAGGCAGATTGAGAAATATTTTTATATGTTTTCACCCTTGAATAATCATTAATATAGCAGATGAACTATTTTCACGCTTTTCCATGCTTGCCCCAAGTGGTAAAACATTAAGAAATATGGGGCATATTATCAAGCACGGCGTTAAAATTATCGCCGCTTTAGCGGCAGTTTTCTGCCGCTAAAGCGGCGATAATTTTAACGCCGTGCTTGATAATATGCCCCAACGTAGGTAAACCTAGTAAGACATATATTCCTAAAAACCTGGTAAAATTTCTCAATTCATAAAGTAAAGTGTGGTTGTGTGCACTGCTACAAATGCAGCTCAGTGTATTCTTCATCACTGTGAGACCAGTTCTTTTTTGTCCCAGTCTTGGGATGCACGAAGCAGGCAGCCTCCTTTAGATTGATGCTCAAACTAGCACTAGCTGGCAAGAACGATTCTTTTTCCTACAAAAATCTTTGTCCACTTTTTACTATTTTTCATATCTCTGCATCCCTTCCCTATAACCTCACTCCTTCTTCCTATAAGGACACCTTGGTTCTAGGGACCACGCTAGGCATGGCCAGTGGGGGCTACTGTCTAGGGCCCCACGCTCAGCCCACCAACATGGGCCTACGCACCAGGACACAGCGAGGCTACTGCATCACGGTCCTCTCCTGATCAGTGCCCATCCAATTAAGAGACAGGTGTCTCTTTGAAATTGTGTCCATGGAGCCCCCACCCCTGAGTCTTGCAGCCATGGTGTAGCAAAGTGAGAATTAGGGGAAGGGGGCCTCCTATGGACAGTGCTTAATTTGTAATGTAAATAAGTCCCAGGCCCAGGTAAATAAGTCAGTGGGCCAGTGCTGCTTGCACCACCCATTGCCCCTACCAGCACAGCCAGTGGGAGTACCATCACAACCACTAACGATCACACACTTACAAGTGTGACAATCCACACTACTCCAGGCCCCATAGCTATAAGAATAGCTTGGGTGGCAGGTATGAGTCCTTTTAAAATTGTGTTGAATTGAGAAACAACTGTTGTTATGATGCTCTCTAAATTACACAAACAGTGCCACCATGTGGCAGACTGTCATTAGTGCTGGTGTTGCCAATGTAATGCCGGTGTCAAGCACCAGAAATCACCGGCTTAAATTAAGCACTGTTTAGTGTTTATGGGCCCATTTGCAAGGAAATACATTCTGCAGGTTTGTCCTGCAATCAGGCCTGCTGCCCATAGAGAGGCACCACTTGGCGCCCATTCTCCACAGTGGCTGAAGTATAGGAGGGCCTGTATAAAGCATCTTCAGGAACAGGGTCATCTATTGAGATGCTACGAGCCCTGAATGTGTCACGTTCTATGCAAATTTTCGGGCCTCTCACATTTTTTTGGGCCCAGATCCCTAAAATCTGAGAACCATCTCTGCTTGGTTCTGTGCCCTACAAAAAAGTGTGCCTTTCGTCTGAGCTGTGATGTTTTCAATTGATAACTGATGGGAGAAGAAGATAATGTACTCTGCCAAACATGCAATCAAACATATACAGAAAGAATACTAAAAAATAATGGTTAACATATGCTAATCGTTTTCCATCAAGGATGATCTATGAAAGCAACCTCTATCTATAATCCTCCAATTCTTCACACTTGGAGAGACTTCTAAGGTATATACTTTGTCTAAGTTCCCCAACTCAAATGACCGAGCCCAGATTCACACCATCTCTGGACTGAAAACCAAGCCAAGTTATCTGCTATTACCTACCCCTGCCAATACTCCAGCACCCCTTCACCTGGCTTCAATCTAGTCCAGTTACCCTAGTGCTTCTACCACTTTCACAACCCTAACATCTTTACAGCTACCCATACCTTTGTAACCCCACCCTAAAATATACTGTAGTACCCCACGACCTACCCATATTTCAGTCTGTTTACCCTACCTATGCTCTAGTACCTCGGCCTCAAGAGATTTTCTTGGTTTTGAAAATGGACCAAAAATGGAGATTCAGCCCACCCTGTTCATCAGGCCGGTGTTCTCCATATTATATCTTTGAAAACTGAGTAGAGTCTACCGTGACAGGCCTATCATGAGGACCCAGATGGGCCATACAGGGGCTGATCTAGGCACATATAAGAAACCTCTTATGGTTTTGACTGGCTAGTCAGACTGGGCGTGAAGGAACGGTAGGACAGGACATGTATCGAAATCACATTACATTAAGAGAAAGAAATAGAAAATTGAGAGCAAAGTAGTCTATTTTGTTTTTCAAAATGTAGAAAAGTAGATAAAAAGCTGAGTTCGTGAAGGAGTGACTCTCATAACCAACAAGAAAAAATATTTTTGAAACATAGTCAACAAAATGATCTTCAAAATCCATCAAAGATTATTAATACCAGCAAATGCAAAACAATTCCCCTTTCTATATTTCTATATCACTTCATCGAACAGCACAGTGGAGAGAAGCAGTCCAGTGCGGCTGCCATGTCAAAAATATTTAGGTTACACATTTTTATTGAAGTTTGAAAGTTGGTACATGTGATTATTTTCGCCCAATAACGCCAATCACTCAGAAAACGATAACAACCTGATGCACTCCATGAAAACAGGCACTGGAGGGAATACATGTGAAACTCGGATTGATCATTGAACGTCTTTTACTCCGGATGCCCTGTGAAAGAAAATACTGCAAAAGGCACCCATATTTCTTAGGCTTGCACGTGGCACCCTACAGAACCCCATTGCTAAGAGCATTGTTAAACGGCTCACACACAATTTTAATTATGCTTATGTAATTGGTGTATTTTTGGTAAATCCAGCTAGTGAAATTTACACGTACTTACCAAGATTACACCTCATTGTGTAGCAAAAATTCAGTGTGGTTAAAAATCATACCACGAGAAGAAGGGAAACAATGCCAACAGCATGAACGGAGGGCATCTTCTCAATGCCAGCGGTCTTTGAGGCCGGCGTTCAACAAACGCTGCATGTTGATTTTTAACCTGAGCGATTGGTTCAGGTAACTTTTTAAAGGTATTACTACAATTATAAATGCAAGCAGCAGTTCTTTTAACACGAGCGACCGTAAAATCAACTCAAATACATTTTTGAGTTGAATTTTTATCGAATGGGTCATTTGGGTAATTTGTTTTTTATATAAAACAAAGTTTCCCTTTTTTTATCAGGAAGAAAGTGTTGTAGAGACTGGAAGGGTACTGTACATACAGTAGCAACCCGCTCTTGCTGCCCTGAAGCCTACTCCATCTGCTTTGTGCAGCCCATGCTCACTTTAGATTTGGAATTTGGAGGCGAAGCATCTCTCTGTATGTCAACAATATCTGCTGTATAAACACCTTTGAAAGCTTTACTTTTGGGGGAAAATCAAGTAAGTTCAATGCAGTGCTTAGCAAAAAGTGTGCTGTTTGAGGGAGGGCAGGCACCACTTTTTTATCATTTTTTCAATATTATTTTCCACTTCTCTTTGTTACTAGGTGGTCTGGAGTGTGTAGTAGTAGCCCCTGTGGGATTACGTTTATTAAGGGATAATGTTTGCACATTTTTGGGATGGTAGAGATTTGGGGTTATAATATACATTTTCTCCATTTTCTTTTTTTCTCATTTTGTACAGATTTCGTAATCATTTTCCTCTGTCATTCGTCTGTTTGGGGCAAGGCCTGCCCTGCAGCAGGCCTGGGGTATCGTTTTTAATGTATTTTCACATTCTCACTAAAGGTAAGCTATTGGTTTTTAATTAATTTTAGGAGCTTGTGGATAGACTTGTGTTAAATGCAAAATGTAGGGTATTTTTTTCCTGCATATGCCATTTGAGACTAGCGTTGGGATGACACCATGTGGCATATTTGCTAGCCCTGTGCCCCACCTGAACATCATTTTTGTGACGTTCCAGTGGGGCACAGGGCATAGCCATATCTATTTGGTTACGTAAAGCTACCCTGCATGGTTGTTCATGATCTTGTACATATGTATTAAGGCGATGCAGCACAAGTCTCTGATTTGCCTTACCCTGCGTGAAAGAAGTGTTCAATGGCTATTGCTGTGGGTGTTCCCACTCAACACCCATGGAATTCGACGCAGCCCCAGATTTACAACATCAGGGAACCCTGTGGCAGTGCCATAACCTTGTGCATCCCTAGACCAGGCGTAATGGGGAGAAATGCTTACATTTCTCTTCGTTCTTTCCTCTTTCCATGTGTGCTGCATTCTGCAGCACACACTGAAATAATAAAATGCTTATCATGCTTGTTTTTGTGCAGGAAGGTGTCCTTTACTGCACAAAAACAATTATTGCAACAAAACAGACACCTTGGCACCATGGTGGAAGGGTGCCTGCATTTGTGCATGGCTGCAAAATGTGTGCCATTGCTGGCAGAAAGGACAGGAATGCACTGTATCTTGCAAATATGGTGCATCCCTGTCTTTTCGAATTGGCATATGGCAGCGCAGCAAAGTGATTTGTGATGCTGTCCTACTCCAATTCCTTGTAAATACTCCCATTTCCTATTTCTCAGCTACCTTCTTCCCCATGTGCTTTTCTGCAATTTTTGTATGAGTTTGTGCATGGGGGACATGCTTAATATTGTGTTTTACTTTTTTTCTGCAACTTTTTAAAGTATTTTTGGGTGGTGGGAAATTAATTGACGTTACCTCTGGCTGGTTGTAAAGTTTATATCATTTTTTTTTAGGCAGGGAAGATGCTTCAGGCAAGATAGGGCAACCATGTTCTTTGTTCTCCATGTCTCCTTCTTTGCTAGCCATGCACAATTTTGTGTTGCCAGTGGAGGTGTGTTACGGACATTTTGCCTTTGTTCTTAATGCCTCCTTTTTTGCTGGCCATGCAGCGACCGCAATTTTGCGGAGCCAGTGCATGTGTGCTACGGTCATTTTGTTTTTGTTTTCCATGCCTCCATCTTGCGGGCATGTGGTAAATGAGCTAGCTGCCACTATTTTGTGCAGCCAATGTGTGTTTCAATTCTTCTATCCCACTTTTAAAAACAGTTTTCTACCAACATTGATAGAAGAAGCCCAAGGCATTTGTGTTATTATTTTTTTGTATTTTCCTTATATATTTATTTATGACTGTGGCTGATTGTAGTACATCATTGTTATTTTTAATTCATTTTTTTGTTTTGTGCCTGCCCCCTCTGCCTCCATTAGGGGTCCTCTGGCCCTGGAGGGACACTAGCAATTCATTAATTTATGTATTCATGTTTTGCCTTCCTTCACCTTCCATAGGGGCCTACGGCACCCTGGAGGGTAAATTAGCATTTCTTGTGTAATGTCTAGCAAAATAGGTAGTTCATGCATAGGTACATTATTCTTTAGCATTTGTGCTGATAATGATGATGACTTGTTTTACATTGGTTAGATTTCCCAAGAATCACTGGCTTCTTTTTTTTTTAAGTTAACTGCAGGTGCATACGATTTTACACACAATACTGAGATGGTGAGAAGTCTGCAACTTAGCTCACATTGACACCAGAGTCCTCTGCTAAGGGCTTCGACTTGTGCAAAGTGCTAATTGATAGTGCTAAGATGATGGTTTCAAATATGGAGATTCCTGCCAAGAAATTGGCCAGTTAGAAGTCTGTGGTCAGTGCCACCACTGGACTCAAGCTCCCACCCTTGTTCCTGAAACAAGACACACCTGCTGCACCCTTCTCTGGGCAGGAAGAGGCTGGGAGCAGAATCACCCCTGGTCAATGGTACCACCGCCAAAACCAAAGCCCATATGTCTCAGCACTGGCGAGACTGCTGTTGTGTAGATTAACAGTGAGTTTGAACTCAGTTTGTCGCAGCAGCAAACCAAATCTTCACAGAAAGTCAGGTAACTGTAGAGAAGGGATGCTGTTACGACTAATCTTCCTGTGGGCACATAAGCTTCATAATCTGTGGGAAGGACAATAAAGAGCACTCCCTCATCTTCTCCAAGCACCCCTTCTGATGATCTTGACATGCACTGGAACCTGACGAGACCACCATGAGAGACTAGGGAAAAGCAAGGTTCCTGAAAGACTTGGAAGTGAGGAAGGTGATAATAAATCAGTGATTGTTAGTGCTGAGAGTGGCACAGAGAAATTACAGCTTACCTCTACTCAATCTACTCTTAGCCACTTTCTTCTGCCAGCATAGTTTCCATCTTTTCAAGAAGACCCCTAAAGCCTGCAGCAATCACTCTCACCGCTACTGCTAGGGGTGGGGAGAACTTGCAGAGTTTCACCCCATGAAATTTCGAGGAGTTACATTAAAACTCTGCGAGATTCCTGGGCGTTCTGCAGACAGGTAGAAATCGACATTTCGCGCTGCTCTCACTGATTTTTAGCACTGGGAGATTGTGTCGCACTGCAAAATCAGCACAAATGGGGGCACTGCTTCTTTGCTGTTGCTGGAGTACATTTTCTATTCGAGTGGCAGCTTCCTCACCACGAACGGTTGCGGCCGCCTGCGACCAACAGGTTTGGGAAAATCTCACCGGGTGCTCTTCTAGCACCCAAAAATACTGCTAGGGGATGCCAATTCTCGCTTGCACTCTCCAACTTACTGTTGCTGAGCCGTAAGTGAGAAAAAGGTCCACCACATGGCAGTTTGCAGAGTTTTACTTGAACTCCATGTAACAAGCTTAATGCAGAATTGGCAAAACTCCGCCGTGAACTCCGCTGGCAAAGCAGAATTTATCACCCACCCCTACCTACTGCAGGCACAATCTGCCGTAAAGAAAGGCCAAAACAAGTGCCTAGCTCCACCTCAACAAATTCTTTAGTCTTTGACACAATAAGAAATCTCTTCTCACCCGTTTGGACATCTTTACACTCAGGCCACATAGGAAGCACATCGCAGAATGCTAAAATTGCTAAAAAAATGTTTAACGTGGTTAGGCAGATGGAAATGATGGTACCAGGGGCTGACTGGCCCATCTGAACAATCAGCATGCATTTGTTTGAGAAGAGCACCTCAAAAACATAGCTGCTGAAGAGAGAAGAATTTCAACTCTTATAAGAAGGTGGTGATGGTGAAGAAGAGGAGTCTATCAGTGTCATGTAAAGCAGGCCTGTGAATGTCACTCATAGGAGCATATCAGCAAGGGCCGGCGATAATTATCGCTCAGCGCTCTTAGCATGAGGTTAATTATCACCGGCCAACTCTGAATTTTAACACGGTGATAGCGTGCTATTAGCAACGCTTATCTCCAAAGCGATAAAATTCAGACCGCAAGCTGCCAAATGTGCGATTATTGCTGGAAATCCAGCGATAATCACACAACTTTTGGCGATAGCTTGCTGATAGGGCCTCACATACTTAGCCATGATATCCATCTTCCATAGGATATCATGGCTAAGTCAGTTTCAAAGCAGGCGTAAGGAATGTAGCGATAACAGAGGTTATCGCTACTTTTCTTGTCGCTATGCTGCTTTGCGTGAGGCTTGATAATAGGAGAAATGTCGCTTAACGACATTTCTCCCGTAATCCTGGGGAGGAACGCCCACTTTGCATCTCATTAGAGATGCAAAGATGGGCGTTAAGGGATATGGTGATAAGGCAAGGTTTCACACGATAGCGTGACCTTGTTGATAAGACGATAAAACTGTCGCCGCTTTTCGTCCGAAAACGGACGCAAAAGCGGCGATAATTTTTTATCGCCGGCTTGCTGATATGCCCCATAGTGTTCAGTTGTAACCCACAGCAAGCTCAGAATGGCACAATGAATGCAGGGATACAGTCGCCCCAAATCATCCAACTAGCTTACCTCCTCCATGATGGTCACAACAACCAACTATCAAGGCTATGTTCACCAAGGAATCATGTGCCTCTGAAACCATGAATGAGTCCATTTATACAATGGGATGCTGGCCAAAATGTTTAGCACTTGACCGCGCCCGTTTTACTTTTGTGAAATGAGAGTCGTTTCTTGAATTTAAGGAGACGCTCTGCCCATAATAGAAAGTTCCAAGCCAGACCTATTTTTCTAATGTTGCTCTGCCAGCACTGCAATCCTTTGGCAAAGCTATGAAGGAAAGTACTGTTTAGTCCATCTACCTCACTATAGACATATAGACCAATTGTCAAGCAACTGATTACATGTGCATCCATCAAGGGAGTGTAGCAGTGGCTAACTGCTGGTCTCACTGCTGCTGATGCTTTTTGGGGCATTCATCGTCATTTAACAGTTGCAATGTTCACCACGGAGAGATCTCATACAGCTGAAAACATCTTAGACACACTTAATACCAAAGTCTTCTATTGACTTCAACCCAGAGGTCTCAGCATTTGATTTGTTCTCACTGACAATTCTTATAATATTATCAAAGACCATGGCTGATGGAAGATACTTCAAAGTCCTGTGTGTAGCACATTGCATAAACCTAATTGTGCAGGACTTCCTCCAAAAAGAAGTAGCCAACAACATACTGATAACTTGTTGACATATTTGAACTAATTTAGTAATTTGTTCAAAGCAAGGAAGCAGTTGATGATCACTCAATGTACTAGTAAAGTACCAGTAAAAGTCCTCATGCAGGAGATGCCAACAAGTTGGAATTCAACCTACTACATGTTGCAAAGCCCGTTTGACCAGTACAGCCATAATAATGATTATGTAATTCAAAGGCAAGAGGATGCAACTACCAAAGACATGACAATGGAGGTAGACAACATGGGGGTTAGTGGATTACTTGATCTAAATGCTACTCCATTTTGACATTGTGACACAAGAAGGAAACAAGGAGTAGGGTACAATGATCCAAGGGATCCTCTTGTTGCACAAATTGGAGGAACATTTGCAGGAGGGCGAACAGACATTCAGCAATGTCAATTAAGACGCAGCTGCTTCGATCAACAGCTTAATCCTTCACTGCTGGGAAATTCATTGGTTCCCTCAAAGAAGCTCTGGTCTGTTATCTCTTGCAATGGATAAACATCACTGATTGAGGGGACCTTAACCTACATTCTGATAACCTACAGGACCAGCTGGCATTGTTGCTTAATGAGCGTGTGCTCCCTTTGAATTTGACCCAGTTGGTTTCGGCACCCACTCTTTCTGCAGGACATACTATTAACCTGATTTTCTCCAATTGTCCACTGTCAATCTGCCCCCCAAGCCTGTTCTGTGGTCTGATCACTATTTGATCTTTTTCAGCTTGGCAGCAGACATACCCTGCCGCAGGGTAGAACAGCAGACCGCACTGCCGTTAGGACATGGAAGAACCTGCAGACCCCGGACTGGGTGGCTCTCCTTTCCAAACGTTGCCCTTGCTTAAACAACAATATTAATCACAATGTAGGGGATGTCAATACCTCGCTTATTGGAGCAGAAGATGTGCTTGCTCCCGAAGATGAGCTGAGGAAGAGGAAGAGCAAACTCCCTGCTCCATGGTTCTCTGCAAATCAGGCTGAGAAATGTAAATCATGTAAAAAGCTTGAACGCATCTGTTGGAGGGACTATTCCTCGGATGGTAAAGTCATCTTGAAGAACCGGGGTTTAACCCAGCGGCGTCAGGGGCACGCCTAAGATCTTCGAGTTCACCTGTCTTGGTATACAGAGACACGGAATACTTCTGGATGGCATCAGAGACCAAATTTATTAGCTGCAGCTAGTAACAGTGATCCTAGAAATACATCACGGTGTAAATTCTTAGGAGACTGCTCATTTTACTAAGGCGAGAAGTCTCCTTTTATACCCAATATTCACATTATAAATGTACACCCACTGCACACAATTCTAGCCAATAAGGTACATTTTCAAACAAAGTGTCACATAACAAAAACTCAATTTACAGTATCCCAACCCAAAAGTTAATTATTAGGAATGTCCCAAATTCAATCTCCACTAGCCGGACAAACCTATAATTGAAAGCATAATCCATGTAATGAAGAAACATAAAAAAAGAAACGGTAACAGATGCTGAACAAGATAAGGCATGTGCAAGGAAACTAAAAGTTAACGATGTCCTGAACATTTATTGGCAATATCAGACAAAGATCGATCAGGGAAATTGGCTTTGTGGGGTCAGTTTCAGGTGCAGAGGCAGAGGTCAGATTCTTACAGTTCATTTCAGAGTCAAAAAGAAATTCTAGTTAATGTATACATGAACTAAGAAGGCCAGGCCACTTTATTCGCCAGGCTACCTTCACAGGCCTACGTGAGGGCAACACAAAATGGTGGCACAGAACAAAATGGAGTCAGACTCGAGAATTACAGAACATCAGACCCTCCTATTGCCATTACGTAGGCAATAACCTAAGACTCATGTTAATCTGAATCTAGGTCTATGTCGATATTCATTAGGTCATCAAGGTGTTGCTGTAGCATCATCTTATTATTCTCTACTTCTCTCGGGACAGGTCTCCGAACACACATAGTAGCACAAAGACTACAAATGGCGGGACCACACTGGATGCAAAGACAACAAGAGAAAAGGATGGTTAACACCATACCAAGGAATGTCAAAATCTTCCATCCCCATTTGGACAGCAGTCCCCAAAACCATCCCGTCAATCACCAGTCTCCTTCGTCTACATGGATAGACTCAGAGATTTTATACAGCCTAGAGATGGCTTGGTACACTGTAGGGACATTATCTGGTATGTAAACACAGCAACTGGATCCAATCAATTTGCATACTCCTCCTTGATCTGCAAGTATGATGTCTAATACCATACGGTTCTGCAAAGTCATAAGGCGGTCCGCTTGAAGCTCAGCTGTAACATTACTAAGAGCACCTGCTGTCTCATTAATAGTAGCTTCAACAACGCGGACAATCTGTCGAATATGCCTACTATTGATCATAGGACCCCAAAAGGGCAAGGAGCCCTTGAAGAAATCTCCTACTTCATGTGCTGCGGTATCTTCCTTATTGAAGACACCTCTACCATATCTCGTTCAATGATAGTCTGAAGCAGTAGTGTATGTAGGGGGAAGGAGAAACGCCACATAACACGTTCCTGAAAAATCAGGTGGCAACCATGTGTAGGCTCTGTCATGACAAACAAAATATGTGCCTTTAGCTGGCACAAACGGTAGAGAAGTCCGAGATGAATAGACATTGGTTTGAGCACACACACTCTTACCTAGCTGAGCTTTCGGATTCCGACCATTACCTTGAAAACAAAAGTGGCCTCTGTGGGGTACAATCCAAATAGGGGGAGACCTTTTTCGTCTCTCCTTCTCTGTCAAACTGGTACTATATCCAGTCACGTTCCAACCAACGTAAGCCTGCACCTCATCATTAGGGATAGCATTATATGCATCAATATCTCGGATCATAGCTACTATTCCCCTTATTAAGGCACTATTGCTCGAGTTATCTTTAAGGGAACGTAAGGGGCGTACCTCATTTGCATAGATAAACATGGTCTGAAAAGCCCACACAGACCCATTAAAAGAAGAAGGCAAAACCAAATATGGCATACCTTTATCTGTCGTATGAGGCATAAGACCACAAACCCAACAATTAGTGGTATTTACTACTAACTGATGCTGATGCAACAACTGTATAAACGAGTTGTTGACAAATTCTGATCTCCTTGTCTGTTCATGTTCAGGCAACGTATAAAACTGGTGCAAAGAAACAGTAGTGAAAGAAAGCAAAGGTTGGGAGGTGGGTGCAGATGTCTGTTGTGTAGCATAGACAGTCCAACCCACACAAGCTAATGTGATACTTAAAAACATCAAAAAGCACAATATTATAAAACATTTGCTATGTATCAATGTACAAAATCTTGTCTTAAGATCTATTCTCTCAACATCTTTTTCAGTTACAACAGACTCCATCCTCTAACGTGCTGCTCGTGGCAATTTTCCTTCTTCACTCAAGTGTGCGTCCAGGCGTCCTAGACGTCCCTAGAACCGCAGACCTTTCGTCAATACGCGGGCCACCCCTTAAGTTCTTATACCGCGACCCTGCAGCTGAACCCGGATGGTGGTTCGAAAAAGAAAAAGAAAAATAGTCTCTTGTCTGAAAGAGTGTAATTCACAAAAAAATTCAAATTTTATTTGTCCTTTTTAGATCTTAAGTTGTAGCGTTCTTTACCAGGCACAGTTTGATCCTGAAAGAGTGTCTCTGGGTGCGCAGTATCAAGTCTCAAACACGGCGGCACAGCTTCTTGCAAGACTTTATCATCCGCACGTTCTGACTGAGTCCATTCCAGATGTGCATCGCTAAAAGGTACAAATCTCGGAACCCTTTCACTCTCGGAATCGGCAACACCTTCCCGGACCCACTTATCGTACGGTAAGGGCAAAGGTATCTTCATACAATGGGTACCATGTACCCAGTTTTTCTTGCCGAACACCTTAATAGCAGTCCGAGTTGATAACAGGACTTGGCATGGACCGGTCCATCTTGGTTCCAAGTTCTTTGACCTCTGGAAATTCTTGGTTAGAACCCAGTCGCCAGGTTGAATCGTGTGGCCTGCGTCTACAGAAACTGAAGGCAAAGTGTCATGGACCTGTTGGTGAAGAACAAGCAATTTAGCAGTCAAATCATGTAAGTAGTCAACCAACATAGGGTACTCGATATCACTGTACTTCTTAGGCCTCGGCACACCCCAGACATTCGCCGGGCGTCCAAAAACAATCTTGTATGGGCTAAGTCCCATGCGAGAATGTACTGTCGTTCTCGTGGACAAAAGTGCCAATGGTAAGGCATCGGGCCATGTGAGACCAGAGCTCGCTTGCACCTTGGCCAACTTCAGCTTCAGAGTGCCATTATAGCACTCGACCAGGCCTGCTGACTGGGGGTGATTCGCAGCGTGAAATTTCTGTTTAATACCCAGACCCGCACATACTTTCTTCATAATCTGACCTACGAATTCACTTCCATTATCACTCCATACCATCCTCGGCAAGCCATATCTGGGAAAGAATTCTTTGAGCAAAACCTTGGCTGTAGACAAGGCAGTATTATCCTTTAGGGGGTAGGCCTCTATCCATCTGGAAAAGGCACAAACAACCACAAGGACATACTTCAAGTTATTGCATCTTTCCATATGAATATAGTCTATCTGCAGCACCTCGAACGGATACGTTGGAGGAGCAAAATGACCCGCTGGAGTTGGGGTTCCCTTTCCAGGATTATGCATCAAGCAAATCATGCAGTGTTTAACCAAATTCTCAGCACACTTAGGAATTCCACCATTCTGCCATACCGGAGCCAACAACTTACATATCCCTTTTGAACTAATGTGAGCCAACCCATGAGCCATAGTAACCACCCGAAGCACATATGCATCCGGCAACAACCATCGCTGGTGCTCTGACAACTCAACCCAACAACCTGTTGAATCCAACATTCCCGTACTCTCTCTCCACATACTCAATTCTTTCTCAGTAGCTTCTGCCTGAATCATCTTCACGTTTTCTGTTGTATCTTCACACATTCCTCCTTCCACAACCCATCTGGCAGGACCTGCAACATACATCCGACTCGTCACATCTTTCGCCGTTTCTCTCGCTACTTCATCTGCAAACGCATTCCCTTGACCCACATCATCCGTAACCTTTTTATGCGCACTACACTTCACTATCGCAATTTGGGTCGGCAAAGTAAGTGATTCAAGAAGTTCACTCACTAATTGTCCATGCTGAATTTTCGTACCATGGGAAGTAAGAAATCCTCTCTCTTTCCACAAGCGACCAAAACTGTGAGCCACGCCAAATGCGTATTGGCTATCAGTATAAACATTCACTCTCTTTCCTTTTGACAACACACACGCTCTAGTCAATGCTATCAACTCCGCTGCTTGCGCTGAATTCTGTGCAATACGTGCTGTTTCAACAATCGTGTGCCAAGTTGTGACAGCATATGCTGCAGTCGTCTCTCCATTCGAAAGCTTAAAGCACGAACCATCTACCCATAGGGTACCATCAGGATTCGAAAGAGGAGTATCTTTCAGATCAACTCTACCCTTCGTTTCCTCCTCTGTCCGGAGAAAACAGTCATGCTGTTCCTGAGCATCTGTCTCTACAAAAATCGGCAACAATGTAGCTGGATTCAATGTGTTGCACCGCTTGATGTGCACATGGCTAGCCAAAAGCGTCAACTCATAACCTGACAAACGCGCACTGGTAAGATGTTGAGTCTTCGTTCTATTCAATAGGGTATCCACTGCATGTGGGACCATCACAATCAATGTATTATCCAATACCAAACCAGCAGACTGTCGGATAGAAACAGCCGCTGCCGCTGTAGCTCTTAGACAACTAGGCAACGCCCTAGCTACCGGATCTAAAGTAGCTGAAAAATACGCACATGGGCGCTGCTTGTCTCCAAATTGTTGCGTCAACACTGACAACGCACAACCTTCTCTCTCGTGTACATAAAGTGTAAAAGGTTTACTGTAGTCGGGGGTACCCAACACCGGAGCAGAACACAATGCATCACGCAATTCGGAAAAACTCTTCTGACATTCGTCAGACCAAGGAAGAGGGTGTGGTGTGTCCTTAAGAGTAAGTGCCAACAAAGGTTTCGCTAGCAAAGAAAAATTCGGAATCCACTGTCTACAATACGAGGTGATACCTAAGAAGGCACGCACCTCTCTCTGTGTGCATGGCACAGTCATTTGAGCAAACGCTTGAATACGCTCTGGGGTCGATCGCCTTCCCTCCTTCGACAAGAGATGACCTAAGTAGGTCACTTCTTGGAGGCAATACTGCAACTTCGAAGGTGACACTTTATGATGAAGGTCAGACAGGTGTCGCAACAAAGAAAGAGTAACTTCTTTACAAATCTCTTCACCATCACCAGCAACCAACAGATCATCAACATACTGGATAAGAGTAACACCAGAAGGCAATGCAAGAGTATTAAGCTGAGTTTTCAAAGCCTGACTGTAAATGGAGGGACTCTCACAATAACCTTGAGGAGCGCGCTTAAACCGGAAACTGCGGCCTCCTAAAGAGAAGCCAAAAATATCCCTACTTTCCTCAGCAATCGGAATACTGAAGAAAGCGTTCTTCAGATCAATAACAGAAAACCAAGCAGCTGAGGCAGGGATCATAGTCAATAAAGCAGTAATGTCCGGGACAACAGGAAACTGTGGCACAACGTTCTTATTGACCTCTCGAAGGTCGATCACAAACCGATACACAGGTGGCTGAGAAGAGTCAGTACGCTTAAGGACAGGCAGAACAGGACTGTTATGTTACACACATTACCTCTCGTTTCTTCAACCACACCTTTCTCAACCAAATCATAGATAATCGCTAAAAGAGCTCTTTCGCCATCACTGGAAATTTTGTACTGGGGAATGCGAGGTAATTTAGCATTCAACTTAAGGGTAACAACGTAGGGTGGAATCTGCAAGAGACCAACATCATTGGGACCTGTAGCCCAAAGTGTATCAGGGAGAGAACGCAGTTCCAGTGGAAGGCGATCCTTAGACAGATACATCGGGGAAATCACTTTCTTACCCACCGTAAGATGTACTCCCGAAGGAGAACAATGTAATGTTGCATACAGTCTTTTCAACAAGTCCAAACCCAACAGTTTCTCACCACAGCCCGTCGTTAGAATAAGGGGAGCCTCCAATTCACAGGGACCAATAGAAAGGGGCAAGAAACCAGATTACGAACTGGGGCGCCAGAAAATCCTACTGAAACATTGGTCAAGCCAGACAAAGGTGCGCCGGGGAGTTTAGAGTGCATGATAGAACTCTTTGCTGCACCAGTATCCAAAAGAAAAGGTTCTGCCACACCTGATGTAATCACTTCAACATAAAGCCCACTCTGGTCTACTGGAACTGACACTACTCCCTCCCTTTTTCCATGGCTGTCCTAACTATCATTAAAACCAGCACTCTCACTTCCAACATAATAATCATCAGTGTAGTACTGAGCGGACTGGACGGTTGGAACATTCTGTTGGTCAAAATAATTCATAGAATTCTGAGGGGAAAAGGAACGTTCATTCTGGGGAAACGTACCACGTCCCCTACCCCTAGGTACTTGTTGGAAACCACCACGACCTTTCAGACCAGACATACCATTCGCACGCTGTAGCAAGATCGGGCAACTATTCTTGAAGTGACCTTCTTCTTTACAATAAGCACACTGATTAGGGCCTATGGGGAGTCGCAAAGCTAAAGACTCAGGTTTCTGCAACAGTTTCTTAAACTGTGGGGGTTGCTGAAACTGGGAAGGTTGCTGAAACTGACGCTGATTAGGATGAGGCGGATAAGCCTGCTGCAGAAGAACTTTCGTTTTTAATTCTCTAGTCTTCTTCTCTACTTTATCCTTCTCATCTTTATCTCTATTCTCATAGTATTGTGCAGTAGCCAATATCTGAGCCGAAGAAGAAACAGCCCATGAACTCTCAGAGTCCTTTAACTTATTAGAAAGTTCAGGAAGTATATTAAAAACAAACTTATCTACAAACAACCTCTGACCACCTTCTGTACTCATATCCTGACCACTATGATCAATGAATGTTTCCTAAAACCTAGTGAAGAAATCAGACACACTCTCGTCTTTCTTTTGTTTGCATGCTGCTAACTTGTCCCAATTCACCCGCAGAGGAGGCACCATAGTTTTCATTAAATTAATAATCCTACCAGGTAGTTCTGCAACTAAGGGTTCAGGTTTGGCACCTCCTACCTGCCGACCATCTGCAGCAGTAATATTAACCCACGTATCTCCTAACTCTGACGCGTGATCCTCGTGACGGATCTTCGCCCACAAGGGTTGAGGAACTACATTACCCATCAACATATCTATGTCAGCTAAATCCATAACACACGAATCAACTGTCTGAGACAACTCCTTATAATAACCAGCAGGATTTTTTACGAGGGTCAGGCAAAGTCTGCTTAAGAGCCAGGACCTCAGCTCTCTTTCAAGGGACATGCACCCACACTCGCTGAAAATGAGCCGGTGCAGCAGCAATACCATGAGCGGCATCAGCCACAACTGCCTCTCTCCATACAGGGGGAACCTCTCTCATAGGATACTGCTTCACTTTTCTCCTAATAGAAGGGTCAGGTTCGAACAATGACTGAGGTGGAAGTCTAGACCTAAAAGTGAGTAGTGTCTCTACCGCTTCCTCAACATCGGAACCCACTATCGTCCCTTTAGCAAATTCAGACTGAACATTAAGCAATTCCAGTGGAATTGAACCCAACTCATTATCTTCCCACTCCTGCCGAAGGAAGGTACACATGACATCATAAACATACCTTTGTTTTGGTGCCTCCCACTGTAGGAAGATATCTATAACCACTTGTGGACTGTACTTGGAGGTATTCGAAACCCATCTACGAGCAAGGAGATCTAACACTGCCCGCTCTTCGGGACCAGGGAGCTGACTATGTCTCTGCTTACGTTCAGAAACAGGGGTCATATTCAGTGACCCAAAGAAAGGAGACAAAAGACTAGTGACAGTCTCAGTCATTCGTTGCCGAGACAAAGTGTTTTTAGGTGACAGAGACGTAGGGACAGAAATAAGTGAAGACGAAGATAAAGGAGTGTAAGGCAAAGGAGTTTGAGGCAAGGCTGGTGGCAAGGCTGGCGGCCCTGGAGGGGGCTGCGCCGGGGGAGGAAGAACCACCTGTGAAGTAACGGGTGGCTGAACAACAACAGGGGGTTGAACGACATCAAGGGGTGCAACAACTGGAGGTAACGGAGGTGCAGTAGCACCCTGCACATAAGGGGGTGGTAATCTCAGTAAATGTGACATCAAAGGATCCTTTTCAGGGTCTACAGTCACATTTGAAAGGGGAGGTGGCAAAGCTGGGTAACATTTGTCAATGGCCATGCAATGTTGTCTATCTGACACTTCAATCGCACGATCTTCTTCATCTTCCTTAAATTGCCTAGCAGCTTGCATTACCGATATATTCCTTTCCTTCCTATCTCTCTTAGCTTGCTTAATTTCTCGCTGTTTGGCTTCCTTACGCCAAAGGCGGAAAGAGTCAAACATCGCCGACCGGGCTTTCTGCTTAAATAGCGCAACTTCTAGGTTATCTAAAACATCTGATTCAAAACTACCATGTTGGGGCCATCGTAAAACACCATCTTTCCTTGTATAACGGACCCATACTTCATTAAAGGTAATGGGACCTACACCATGCTTTAAATAGAGCTCATAAGTTGGAGTTCCAACCGGAGGTATCGGGCACGAGTCCTCCAATCGGGAATCCCTATTACAACTACAACAAAACCATTTCCTAAATTTGCTAAAACCAGGCATCTTTTAGCTCACTAGTCTTGCTTCAAACTTCAAGGGGTTATCAAAAATGATACACTCGCAAATATACGAACCCCCCCAGGTTCGACTATTGCAATGGCCGAATCAAAACCAAGAAACAAAACAAAGTTGTGGGAGCGACCCACTTATACTTAACCAAAATGTCTGTCACGCCACCAGAAGACCGTCTAACGTCTCGCCTTACAAATCATCACAAGAGGGTCCAAGACAGGGCAGCAGTCCTTCGCAGCCGTCGGAAAGGGGAAGCCTCGCAGAAAAAAACCTTCGGTCCACGTCGAAATGCAGGGGTCGATGAAGTGGCGGCCGTCCTCCAGAATTTCCTCACGGGGCTCCTCACAATCTTCGGGCTTGGACCAGTACCGCTGAAGACGCCCCACATTGGGCGCCAGTTGAAGAACCGGGGTTTAACCCAGCGGCGTCAGGGGCACGCCTAAGATCTTCGAGTTCACCTGTCTTGGTATACAGAGACACGGAATACTTATGGATGGCATCAGAGACCAAGTTTATTAGCTGCAGCTAGTAACAGTGATCCTAGAAATACATCACGGTGTAAATTCTTAGGAGACTGCTCATTTTACTAAGGCGAGACGTCTCCTTTTATACCCAATATTCACATTATAAATGTACACCCACTGCACAAAATTCTAGCCAATAAGGTACATTTTCAAACAAAGTGTCACATAACAAAAACTCAATTTACAGTATCCCAACCCAAAAGTTAATTATTAGGAATGTCCCAAATTCAATCTCCACAAGCCGGACAAACCTATAATGGAAAGCATAACCCATGCAATGAAGAAACATAAAAAAAGAAACGGTAACAGATGCTGAACAAGATAAGGCATGTGCAAGAAAACTAAAAGTTAATGATGTCCTGAACATTGATTGGCAATCTCAGACAAAGATCGATCAGGGAAATTGGCTTTGCGGGGTCAGTTTCAGGTGCAGAGGCAGAGGTCAGTTTCTTACAGTTCATTTCAGAGTCAAAAAGAAACCTAGTTAATGTATACATGAACTAAGAAGGCCAGGCCACTTTATTCGCCAGGCTACCTTCACAGGCCTACGTGAGGGCAACACAAAATGGTGGCACAGAACAAAATAGAGTCAGACTCGAGAATTACAGAACCTCAATCTATAAATCCACCTTGGGAACCTACCATGATTCTCATAAACAGGCTCAGAGCCTGTTTTTCGTGGATAAAATGAATGCCGCAGAGCATAGTTTCCATTCCATCTTCCAAATTGTGAAGTGTTTTATCTCGGCACAAGCTTGCCAAAGGGCAGTTGTTCCATCTCAAGACCTATACAATGGACTGGCAAAATTTTTTGATACCAACATTTCCAACATTCAGAATTTGTTGCCTGTCCTGCAGAAGAATCTCCCTTCTATTGGTCACCTTGACCTAGACAGCCTCAGCAACAGGCTTACCCAGTATTTTTTATATCCCCCTTGGCTTCGGTAGTCGAGCCATTTGGAAGTAAAATCATTTCTAACACTGGCAACACTCAGTTGCTCCTTGCTTTTGAGTATTCCAATGCTTCTATTGCAGCATCTTTCACAAGCTGCATGCATACTGTTTTTAACTGGATGTCGAGTAGTCAACTTAAATACAAAGCAGAGAAGATTGAAATTATTCCATTTGGCTCTCATGAGTCCAACTGGTAGGAAGATCTTTGGACCTCTGCTCTGCCAGCTACACCATCTCGGGTGGTTAAATACTTATATGTGAAGCTGTATACTGCTCTTTCCATGAGGCCGCATATTTCTGCAATTGTAGTCTAATGCTTCGCATTACTCTGTACTTCCAAGAAAAGAGTGGTGATCCATGCCTTGATCACCTCGCATTTGGATTACGCAAACACTCTCTATCTTGTAGCAATCGAAGTGCAAGTAAATCATTTGCAGGTAGCTCAAAATGCAGCCATGTGGCTTCTTCTGCATCTACCCAGGCAATCTTTGACTTCAGTGGTACTGAAAATTCTGAATTACTTGCTTGTAAAGAAACTGTTTTTGTTTAAAGCCTTAGCTTTGGTTCACAGGGCAGTGTAACTCTCTAGCCCTGGCTACATGGCAAAGAGATTTATTCAATATCTTCCTCCCAGAGTGTAGCGCTCTATTTCTGCCTCTCTTCTATCCATTCCGCGCTTTAAGCATGCCCTAAGGAGAGGCAATGACTTCTCCTCTCTTGTTGATAAGGCATGGAATGAGCTCCCTGCAAACTTTGTCTGATCCCCTCCAAGTCCATGTTCCGGAAAAGGCTTAAAACCTGGATCTTTTCCGTAGGACAATAGATCTTGCTGGGGAGAATGTACCAGGGCTCTGCAGTCTAGAGCCGAGACACTCCTCAAAGTAGCCGCAAATTGTATAAATCGCGAATTCATTCATTCACCGGAACACAGATCACATACTGCTAAAATGGTAGTTTTTTTCCCAAGAGTACATGTGTGCACAATAATGGATCCAGAGAACAAGAAGCACTGACCACTTTCATTCCTTTCTCATTATTGGATGTCTCAATTTACAAGAATTGGGTCATAAAGAAAACGGATTATATTTGGCTATCGTGGTGTATTGTAAATAAAATTAAATGGACCAGTCTGCATTGCACAGATATTCAATCAAGAATACAGCAAGTTTTTGGCTGGGTTGACTGAGCAGTGAGAGGTAAGAAAGACTAATTCAACCTTCCAGCCAGCCATAGACTTTGAAATAAGCAATGGTATCTATCAGTCTGCAATGGATGCTAGCACTTTATACAAAGAACAAGAAGATACATCCCATTCCTGTCCTTTGTTTCATTGCCATGCTCGGTCACCGAGGAAGATTCAAAAGACTGCAATGTGTTGTGTATGATTTCCATGGGCTAGAGAGACACATAGGTAAATGGATACCACACTTGAAACAGGTAAATTGTACCAGTGAATACCAAATGATAATGATCCATGTGATGATTGGGAGGATACTTACAGGCAAACTAAAATTGATATGTAATGTTTAGGCAATCATTCTGGATCATTGCATGCTTTCCAGGTGTCATTGGGATAGCTACTTTACTTGTTGTACTTTTGTTAATTTAAATCCCTCATCTCTTGGTTCTTCTGAGATCAGTCAGTTTACATAGACAACATTTTATTTCTTCTTCAATATTTGGATATCTTTGCGGATGAAATTGAAAAGCCCCATTGACAACAGTCAGAAGAAGGACCAAAGCTGATATACGTCTATGGAAAGCACGAGGACTTAAAGAGGCATACCCCTGTGGAACTAGAAAGGGGTGTATTTTATTAGGAAACTGTAGACTAGTGACAAACTCTGTTTAAGTGGCTGTAGTCTTGATATGTCTTAGCCATAGATAAAGCTAAATTGTTTTATTTTTTGGGGAATGAGTCATGTGTATACAGCTAGTTGGTTGTCTTTTTTTCAGAGCTGTGAGATCGATACAAGATTGGTTTATTTAATAGTACACCACTACGCCAGCTTATCCTCTGACTTTTCATGAACCATGCTTACCTTGACTCTCCAATATTGTGATTTTACTTTTGCATTCCACAGTCATTCTCATTCGCAGCAAACCTACATTGTACTCCTGCAGAGTAATTCATTCCTGCACCCAAGACAGACAGTGCTAGAAGAATGCATATAGCCCTCTATTTGTAACCAGTATCAATTAACTTTTTATATAAATAATTATTTTACTGCGTGGGACCTCCCTTTTTGCATTTTTCTTGCCTACTTAATAAACAGCTGTTATAAATCGGGGTCTCTAGTTGGCAGAGGTAGGTACCTTTGTCCAACTAGGGACCCTTCTTCCTAGTCAGGGTAAGGGGGATGCACTTCTGAAATAACCCCTGCTCACCCCCTGGGTAGCTTGGCACGAGCAGACAGGCTTATCTCAGAGGCAGTGTGTAAAGCATTTGTGAACACATACAGTGATACAGTAATACAGTGAAAACACTACAAATGGACACTACACCAGTTTAGAAAAATAAGTAATCTTTGTCTAAACCAAAACAAGACAAAAAATGTCAAAAATCCAACATACAATATTGTAAAAATAGTTACAGTGCAAAATAACCTTTAAATTGCAAAAATTACGTGAACATACAGTGCCTCTGACTCGTTAGCTCCTTTGGGTGCTACCACGAAACTGAACACACCAGAGTCTAACAATTCCAGTCAACAGTGTCGTTACGGGTTAGCTAAAGCATTGACAGACTGGGAGACAGTGCCTTTCTTGTTGCGGCCGACACAATGGTATGAGCCGGTCAGGGGCAACTGTTGCGATGTGAGATGGAAGCGTTGCAGCGTGCAGTGTTCTCACGGCTCGGTGCAGGCAGCAGCTCATTGATGGAGTCAGTGAGACCAAGACTTGCGTTGCAGGGTGAGGCGGTGCCCGAAGCGGTGCTAGCAGGTCACAGTGCGGCGACAGAGCCTGTTGATGTTTGAGCCGGGCAACGATGGAGTGGGTGATGTCTGTGCAGCGTGTAGCGAAGCTGTGCAGAGTGCAGTGCCCATAGGACATGGTGAAAGCAGCGGCTCATTGACAGAGTCGTTGCGGCCAGGGTTACGTTGCGAAGAAAGGTGGTGCTCTCTGCACTGCCTTCAGGACACAAAGTCTGAAACGGATTCGGTTACGGAGTCAGTTGCCCTTTTCTTTTGTGGCAACTGGAACTAGCGAGACCAGAGAAGGTGCCCAGAAGGATGGTGAGGTATTTGCTGTTCCTGAGACCTCTTGAACTGGGGGCAAGCTCCACCTCAAGCACTTGGAGATACTTTCTAAAGCAGGATGCACACACCAGTCCTCTCCTTGGTAGAAACAGCCACTGTCAGCCAAACCCAGACAGCACACAGCAAAAGGGCAGTACTCATGCTCCAGTTTCTCCAACTCTTCTCCTAGGCAGAGGTTCCTCTTGAAGTCCAAAAGTGAACTAAAGTTCTTGGGTCGGTGCCCCAATAGTTATACAGCAAAATCCTTTGTTCTCTGGTGGCAGAGGAGCCCTCTGCTTAGACAAAACCAGTTCGGTCCTCTCTGGTGCAGCTTCCTGGCAGGAGGTGGAGACAACATTGTGGAAGGCAGACCAGGCCCCTTCAGGTGAAAGGAAATCTCCTACCCCTACTCTATTCAGCCCAGCCCTGACTCATCCAGACTCTCTGGAGCCACTGCACATCTCCAGCCCCTGTCACTCCAAAGCCAGACAGTCAATACACATCCTGGCAGAGGCACACTGGATGGCTAAGCAAGAAAATACCTATTTTCTAAAAGTGGTATTTTCAAACACAGAATGTAAAAATCACTCTCACTAAAAGATGCATTTCACATTCTGAGTTCAGGCATACTAAACTTTATTTTCCTACCTTGTTCCCAAGGGTAGTTATGTTGCAGGAGTTTCCCCTGGCTGGATACAATGTGATGATTGGATCCACAGAGGGCAGATGCCCGTCTTTCTTTGATGTGTGCAGAGTGCGCTGGGTCGCGCTGGACTTCCTTGAAATTCATCAAACACAATGGTCTGCGCTCAAGCAGGCAGACACGGCTGTTCTTGATTGGTGCACTGCCCGTGTGCATGACCAAAAGTGGCTGCCGACACTCTGCGAAGGCCCAGGACTGGTGGCCTGTGCTTGTGACTGTCTAGAGGAAATGCACAAAGTGTAGTTGTCACTGCACCCTAGACGTGTATTGGAGACAGGCTGTAAGGCACACAAGAGAGCTAAGAGCAGGCAAATGACCAATTTCTAAAAGTGGCATTTCTAGATTAGTAATATCCAACTTTACCACTAAAGAGAATTTGTCATTACCAAACCAATTATATATAATATAAAGCATCTACTCCTCTGCAATCAGAAATTACACTTAAAAAGGGTATTTAAGAAATTATCTATGTTAACCTATGAGAGAAGTAGGCCTCACATTAATGAAAACGAACTGGGGTGGTTGTCACTACCAGGACATGTAAAACCAAAAAATACATTTCCTAATTTTTACTTACACAGCACCCTGCCCTTAGGGGTGACTGATATGTAATAAAAAGGGAGTTTAAGGTTTGGCAAGTAATTGAAAATGTCAAGTCGAGGTGGCACTTACTTGCGCCCACAGGACCTGCAGTAGCAGGCCTCAGTCAGGTTTGAAAGGCGACTTCTGTGGGTAACACGATCAGTGCTGCAGAGCCACTAGTAGCATTTAGTTTACAGGCCCTGGGCATATGGTATACCACTTTACTATGGACTTATAAGTGACCAAATGTACCAGTCATGGATAAACCAATTACCATTACATCTTAGATGAGAGCACATGCACCGTAGCACTGGTGGGCAGTGGTAAAGCCAGCAAAAACAAAGTTCAAAACAGAGGAGGATGAAGGCAAACAGTTTGGGGCAACCCTGCAAAAAGGGCCATTTCCAACACCTGCCCTCTCCCTTTCAATCAGCAAAGCGCAGCAAGGTGGCTTTTTGCGTTGCATGAATTTTTATTAAATATGCCCCAAAGATTGGTATTTCGGCTGCTGCGAAGGCACTAGTGGTAGCTTGTGGTGTTAAGTGCTGGTAGAGACTGAACTGGCAGTAGCTCGTGGCAGTCGGAAAATTAACAAAACAGTTGCCAAATTTTGGATGTTCTGTAGTTAGCATAAAAAACATTAATGAATTTGTAAATGTCAGCAACATTTATAAAAATGATAAAACAAAATGAAGCAGCAGTCACAAGTCAAATGAGCAAAAGCTTTAAACCAATGTACAATATTCAAAGGGACTTCACAAAGGAAAAACACAAGCAAATTAAGATGATTAAACCTAAATTAGGCCCCAAGAGTACTCCAGGAAATTTACAACCATTTTAGGAGTAGCTCAGGTATTCTTTGTGAATCCCTTGAAAGGTATAAATCTGCTGTAAACGTATGAGCATTCTGCTGGAGTACAGTTTTAATTTTCTAGGTTAGTCTTTGTGAATCTTGGCCTTTAGTCTTCAATAATTTAATATCATGTTATGTTAACATTTGTTTATCTTTTCGTTCATTTATTGGATTTAATGAATGACATTAGATTTCTCACATTGCATAAATATGAGAAATCTAAAGTTCAGCTGAGCTGTCCCTTAAGTGCAATCTCACTTTACTCAGAATAACCATGTTTTGAGCATTTTTCAGAATTTCAGATAACTTTATTCACATGAAATTTAGGGGTGGCACCATCGCTAAGGCGGAAGAGCGTCGCCCCACTGCCTTAAAGCCCAGCAGAAGAGGAAAAATAAAATGAGAATAACAAGATATCACTTTATTTTTCTGTGCCGGGGCAGTTTTAAGAGGGGGGCTAGGCTGTGGTGGTGGCATCCTCCTAAGTGCGCATCCTGCATTCTCCTAAGTGCGCATCCTGCTAAGTGTGCAACATGCGAAGTGCGCATGAATGTTCTCCACCCAAGCTGCATTACAGCCTAGGATGAGAACATGCCCAGGCTTCCATTCCCCATCTGCCGAACCACTGTGCTCAGACCAATCACAATGCTGCATTGCAGTGTTGTGATTGGCTCAGGGGAGCCTGGGTGCTTAACAATCACAACTCTGCATTGCAGCATTATCATTGGGTTAGAAGAGCCTACAGAAGACAGGCGGCGGCCGGCCAGCCAGCCAGCCATCAGGTAGTTTTTTTGGGGGGGATTTTCTCCCCCTTTGACCCACCTCTCCTCCCCTCCCCGCCACACTACCGATTCGCAGGAGCAGCCGCGACTGTTGGAATTGGAAGACATTTTCAGTGTTTCACTGCTACTATATGAAAAGGTTTTCTACTGTGGTTACCATAAATCTATACAAAACGGTGAAGGATGAAATGCTTGAATTAACCTTAGCCACTGGTAATCACTCGGGCTGCATCCCAATCCAAGTTATTTTGCACACCATGCCACCTCAGTTTGGACCCAGCTATATGCAAATTAGTCTTGACATTGCTCCAATAGGAACAGTCCAGTCTTAACTGTCACACCAGGTGCTCCCTGAACCGGAACACAAGCAATCTAGGGTGCAACTGGTCCTAGGTTGCTTGTGTTCTGGTTCAAAGTGCATCTGGCCTGGCAGTTCTGGCTGTACTCTTCCCATAAGAAGCAGGGTCAAGACTTATTTGCAAATGGCTAGGTCCAAACTAAGGTGGTATGGTGGGTTAAATACGATAGATTGGGATGCGGCCCTGAGCGATTGTGTCAGGCTCTGACTCCCATAGACCCCGGAACTAAGGAGGAGGAAGAGACTCTGCCTCACTGGCCCCAATCTTTGTTTCCTTTCCAGCCCCCGTATTCTCTACATGATGTGAACTACACCCGAGATGACCCTGAAACTATGTGTTATGGGCCCTTTAACCCGGGAAGCCCGGAGGCCGAGGAACTCCCAAGCCACGCCCCTTGGAGGAGGGATCTCACCACGCCGGAGGAGGAAGAGGAGTTCGTATGAGAGGACGAGTGCGCATTGTTAACATGAGAGAGGATCCGCTGAGTCGGAGGCGGGACCCACGGTGCGGCAACCCCGAGGAGTAGCAAAGAGTGAGGACGAGACCCTGAAACAGGATTCCGGCTGTGACCCCCGTGAGGTAGTGCCAGGAGACCAATGACCCCGCGACTTGCCCAGCCGCGTTCCAGGAGGAGCGTGGCTTGCACAGGTGCATGCACAATTCCTGGGGAGTGGGAGGCGGGTGGGAGTAACGCCCCAGAATTTTGAGAAGGGAAGCCCCTCATGAGCTCTCTTGAGCGACGGCTCGTGTGTGTTTCTATGACTTTGCGGTGGCAGTCTCTCACTCTTATGCACCTTTTTGAATCTAGAAGCCGGGTGTAATACCTCTCCCACTCCATCTCCCACATATGAGCCGTGGCGCATAGAGCTGATCCTTGTTTTTGTTTGTGTTTTCTTGTTTCTCTCCATCCTGACTGGATCGACGGAAATCTGGTGGAGAAAACCAGTGTCTCAAGGAGAAGAGCAATTCCTCAAGAAGAATCGGGCCATTTTTATTTTCTGTGTTATAGCCTCAAATGGCAATAAATCTGTTTACACAGCCTGAATAGTCGCGTGATTCCTGCAATACCTGACATTTGGTGGAGAATGGGGTCACATTTCCATTGGTGAGCCGAAATGGAAGCCCTAATACATCACCTAGTAGACGGCCAGAAAAAGTTGGAATGGGCCATTGAACGCCAGAAGTCCTTTGCCAAAGCAGGCAGAGACAACTTCAAGGACCTCATCAAGTCCCGAGTGGATGCCCTGCTAAGAGTGGCTGAAGATCAGGTACAGGCTACCTCAGGACAACATTGCCCTCGGGTGGGTGCCCCTGTTTATCCGAACATTGCCCTACAAAAATATATACCCGGAGAGGACCCGGATGCGTTTCTGCTCAACTTTGAAAGGGCGGCCAAAGCCTCGGGATGGCCCATTTGAAACTGGCCATTTTTCTTGGCTCCCCTCTTGACTGGAGATGCCCAAACGGCGTACCAGGTCGCTAATGCTGGGGGTACTACCCCTTATGAGGAAGTAAAATCCGTCATCCTGGACCACCTAGTTATGAATTCCGAGTCTTACAGGGTCAGATTCGGGAAAGAAAAGGGGGCCCTGGAGACAACCCAATGACGCTATTCTTTAAGTTGAAATTAGCAGCGGATAAGTGGCTGAGACCAACGGTGAAAACAAAAGAGGAAATCATGGACCAAATATACTTAAAGCAGTACCTGGAAGCCCTGCCGTTTTCAACCCAAAGATGGTTTCGACAACACTCCCACCTCACAGTCAAGCAGGTGGTGGAAATGGCCACCTCCTTTTCACGGGCACAACCACCTTGTCTCCCCATGGGAGACGGAGAAAAGGCCACGAGGAAACATGGTACCAAAGAAGAGTATACGACCTGTCAGTGAGCCCTCAAAATCCCGGTTCCACCAGCCTGAAGCTCCCCATGATTGAGGTCCCCAATGCTTCGACTGTGGAGAGTGGGGCCACATTGCGCGGACCTGTTCCCACAAGAAGTCAAATCATAAACCTATGGACGTCACTTACCCTCAAAAGTCCCTTCTGTATACAGAGGAAATTACGCTTGTTTTTATGTGAGTGTCCTAGTTAATCGAACTCAGGTAACTGCTCTCCTGGATTCCGGGTCCCGCCAGTCAGTAGTCCAAAAGGAATTGGTTGGGGATATGCAGATACTCCTGGGGAAACAAGTACAGATCAGATGTGTCCACGGGGATGTCAAAACCTACCATGTTGCCCGCATACCCATTCAACCCATAGATGGGCTCCAAACAATGGTGATAGTAGGGGTTCTACTGAACCTGCCCGAAGAGCTGAAACTCGGGACCAACAACCCCAGTTTCCTGTTATTGATCATGGGCAATATTCGGGAGATAAGGGACCCACTGCTAAACACTAAAACCATGGCCCCTCGTGCCCTCCTCACCAAAGAACCCTAGCAGACAGACAAAAACTTCCGATTGGCCCAGGTCAACGATCAAACCTTACACAATGCTTGGCATGAAGCACAAAAATCACAAACCCTGGCTTCCCCAGCATATCCCTATTTCTGTGTGACCAACGGGCTCCTGTATCGGGTGGGAGGACGGAACGATTACCTTCAGCTGTTAGTACCAAAAGACTTTCGCGAGCAGATACTGTTCTTCGCCCACTCCAATTTGCTAGCGGTGCACTCAGGGGCTTTAAAAACCACCCAAAACATTCTGCGACACTTCTATTGGCCAGGCATTTACACACACATAAAAAAATACTGCCAGGAGTGTCCCATTTGTCAAAAGAAAAACCTTTTTAGGCCCCCTCCCGTGCCACTCCAGCCGTTACCCATCATTGGCAAACCATTTGAAAGAATAGGCATGGACCTGATAGGCCCCCTACCCAAAACCAAAAAGGGGGTTTAATACGTCCTTATGTTAGTGGACTATTGCACTCGATTCCCAGAGGCCTTTCCCTTACGATCCCCTACTACCACTAGTATCGCAGATAAGTTGGTTGAATATTTCTCTCCGAGTTGGGTTCCCTCACCAGATCCATAGCGATCAGGGAACCCCCTTTGTGTCCAAACTAATGTCACAAGTATGCCAAATGTTAGATGTAAAATACATCAAGACGTCTGTTTATCATCCCCAAACTGACGGATTGGTGGAGAGGTACAATGGTAGTCTCAAATTAACCCTGAAAAAGATGCTTACAAGGGAAGGAAAAGGCTAGGATCAGCTCCTCCCCCTTGCCCTATCCGTCATCCGGTGGGCATGTCCAAAGCAGTCTGGGTTGTTCTTCTTTCAAACTGTTATACGACCGAAATCCAAGAACCCTGTTAGAGATGACAAAGGAGATTTGGGAGAAGGGGGAGGACGATGCCAGTGAACTACTGGAATATACCAGACGACTCAGAGCTATGATTGGTAAATAGAGGGACCTGGCCCCATTCAAATCTGGAAAAAAGCCCAAAAAAGCAGAAAGCTTTTTATGACAGAGGAAAAAAATGGAGAACCCTACAGATAAATGATTAGGTCATCATACTTCAACCCCTCCTCCCTTACGAAGGTTAGAGCTGAATGGAATGGCCTGTTCCAAGTGGTAGCTAAGATAGGCAAGCCTACTTATCATATTTAAGTCACCCCTAGGAAACAACAGAGTTACCACTTCAACCTTTTAAAGAAATGGTTAGGTCCAATACCACAGACTAATCAACTTGCCCTGGCCCCTCGGGCAGCCCCTTGCACCTTAGAACACCTAGTGGTCAACGAAGAGCTAACGGGGGAATCAATGTTCTGGTCTGTTTGACGTCCTGGCACCCTACTCTGATCTATTTTCCGATCTCCCGGAAAGACCAGCCTGATGGAGCATGCCATGGCGGGTGATAAAACAGAGACCCTACAGAATACCTGCTGCCTGAAGACTGGCCGTTTCTAAGGAGGTCAGGAAAATGTTACAGATGGGAGTTATAAAACCTTCCCACAGTAACTGGTCCTCGCCCATCGTTATGGTCCCAAAGCCAGACGGTTCCATCTGGTTTTGCATCAACTTCCGGCAGGTCAATCCATATACAAGTTTGGCGCATATCCCCTACCACATATAGATGAACTCATAGAAAAGCTAGGGGATGCTGTCTTTATATTCACACTTGACCTCACAAAAGGGTACTGGTAGGTCCCCTTGCATAAGGAAGATCAAGAAAAGACCGACTTTTCCATGCCAGAGGGACTTTTTGAGTTCATGGTTCTTCCTTTCGGTCTACATGAAGCGCCTGCAACTTTTCAGAGACTGATAAATTCAGTCCTCCGGGCCCATCAAACCTACTCTTCGGCTTATCTGGATGACATTGTCATATTCAGTCCATCTTGGGAGACACACCTTGAACACTGTCACAAAATATTCCAAGAACTACAAAAAGCGGGCCTACATGTAAACGCCAGGAAGTACAGAATCGGATTTCAAAAGGTACGATACCTAGGGTATCTATTAGGTAACAAGTGTATAGAACCCCAAGAGGAGAAAATAAAAGCCATCATAAATACACCCCTGCCCACAACCAAAAGAGAGGTGAGAGCCTTCTTAGTCCTCTTAGGCTATTATAGGGGGTTCATATCTCGGTACTCCGAGATAGCAGGCCCTCCTGCAAACCTGCGTAAGAAGGACGTAACAAAGAAATACCTCATGAATCCCTCAGAACCGAATCGGTCTTAAGGGCATTCCATCACCTAAAAGAGGCCATAACCAGCAGTCCAATCTTGTCCTCCCCTGATTTCTCCAGATCCTTTATTTTCAAGATTGATGCTTCTGATGTAGGTTTAGGGGCAGTCTTTTCTCAGGAGGATGCAGTGGGCTTGGAGTGACCTGTACTATTCATCAGTCGCAAACTCTTCCAGAGAGAGAAAAACTACCTCGTGATTTAAAAGGAATGCCTGACAATCAAATGGGTGATAGAAAAACTCAGATACTATCTAGAGGGTAAGCCTTTCGTCCTTTACACCGATCACGCCTCATTAATGTGGATGAGTAGATACAAAGGAAACAACCCCAGAGAATTATGGTGGTTCCTGTCCCTCCAACCGTACGCCTTCGAGGTCAGACATAAGAAGGGCACCCATAACTCCAACGCAGACTTCCAGTCTCGCATCCCTTACCTCCACAATTGGGAAGACTCTAGGGGTTGGGTGTGTCAGGCTCTGACTTCCATAGACCCGGAACTAAGGAGGAGGAAGAGACTCTTCCTCAATGGCCCACACCTTTGTTTCCTTTCCAGCCCCCGGATTCTCTACATGATGTGAACTTCACCCGAGATGACCCTGAAACTATGTGCTATGGGCCCTTTTACTCGGGAAGCCCGGAGGCAAAAGAACTCCCAAGCCACGCCCCTTGGAGGAGGGATCTCACCACACCGAAGGAAGAAGAGGACTTCGTACGAGAGGACAAGCGTGTGTTGTTGACCTGGGAGAGAAGATCCGCTGAGTCGGAGGCGAGACCCACGGTATGGCAACCTCGAGGAGTGGCAAAGAGCGAGGACGAGATGCTGAAACAGGATTCCGGCTGTGGCCCCCCGTGGGGAAGTGCCAGGAGGTCAACGACCCCAGGACTCACCCAGCCACTATCCCAGAGGAGTGTGGCTCGCACAGGTGTGTGCACGATTCCTGGGGAGTGAGAGGCGGGTGGGAGTAGCACCCCAGCGTATCGAGAAGGGAAGCCCCTTGTGAGCTCTCTTGAGCTATGGCTTATGTGTGTTTCTCTGACTTTATAGTGGCAGTCTCTCACTCTTATGCACCCTTTCGAATCTACAAGCCGGGTGTGATAGCTCCCCCACTTCTTCTACCACATATGAGCCTTGACACATAGCGCTGACCCTTGTTTTTTTGTGTGTTTTCTTGTGTCTCTCCCTCCTGACTGGATCGACGGAAATCAGGTGGAGAAAACTGGTGTCTCAAGGAGAAGAGCAATTCCCCAAGACGAATTGGGATATTTTTCTTTTGTGTGTTATATCCTCAAATGGCAATAAAATCTGTTTACACAGCCTGAATAGTCATGTGATTCCTGCAATACCTTCCAGATTGCCAGTGGCTGAGATTAATTTGAGTATTCCATTAATCACCTTGCTGCTATTGCATTTGCCACCCTAAGTGTAGTGGGTATGCCCAGGCTCACTGTTCCACTGGAACCAAGCTGTACATGGCTATCAGAAGCTTGAGCACAGGTTAATTTAGGGTTGGCTTGTGACTTACCCTGACAAAGATTGTGGTTGCTTGTTGTCCAGGGCTCACACCCCAGTCAACCAACAACCCAGTTTCTACAATACTGCTGCCATAATCAAGGGGGGACTACAAAAATGCATTCACCACTTTGAATGCTTGTTGAAACTCGAGATTATGAAGCTACAGTTCAGCATTTTTAGCTGATAAAAGCAAGTGGTGTGCATGTGGTGAATGCACATCATTCATTTTTCAAATGTAATTAATAATCAGACAGAGATTTGTTCTGCTGTGGCTATGTTCTAGAAAACTAGTGAACATGGAAATTGCCTTCTGATGTTGATGATACATCTAACATCTCATTCTGCACTCTGATATACAACATCCCCCACCCCCCACTCCATCAATACGTTGTCCAGGAGTTTTCACACCTCATCAGTCCTCCTCCATCAATAAGTTTTTCAGGGACTCATACCAATTCCATGCTCCACCATCCATATGCTGTATTGAAAGGCCTGATACAACATCCATCCTACTCCATTAAGAAGTTGTCCAAGGGCTCTAACACTACTTCCATCATCCTCCATCAATACATTCTCCAGGTGCTTTGACACTACATTCATCCTCTTCTTGCAATCAGCTGTCCAGGGCCCTGACACAAAATCCACCCTCCTCCATCTATAGGTTTTCTGAATGTTTTGACACCACATCCATTCTCCAGCAATAAGTTGTCCAGGAGCTCTGATACTGAGTCCATCCTCCTTTATCAATACATTCCCCAGGACTCTGACACCACATTCATCATATTCCATCAATACGTTGCCCAGGTGTTTTGAAACTGAATCCAGTCTCCTCTATCATCATTTCTCCAGGATGTTGACACAACATCCATCCTCCTCCATTGATGAGGTGACTAGGTGTTCTAACAAATTCACAAAAGGTGATTGGAGGTATGCTTGCAATAAGTTTAAACACTAGCTACACCTGACTGAAGAGCCCCAATCAGGGAGAAACTGGTCTTTGGTTGCCTGCGGTCCATTTCAGGGAGGATCTTGCCTACCAGTTCGGGTTGGACTGTTCTTACTCAGGGTCAAGACTGATTGGCATACGTCTGTGCCCAAACTGAGGTGGCATGGTGCGTTAAAGAACAGTGGATTGGAATGCTACTCCCAAGTGATTGCCCGTCTTAGTCTAATTGCAACTATTCCTCCCATTATCTTTTGTGCATTTGATGTGACATCCTAAGTGGCCATGGGTATGTCCAGACATGGGTCCCATACTCACTGTGCCACTGGAACCAAGTTAGACCCAAATAAAGTCCCCAATCAGTTAGAAACTGGTCTTGGATTGTTTCACAGAGTACTTGGCCTGGCAGTTCAGGCTGGACCTATTGGTGCAGGTTCAAGACTGATTTGCATATGGCTGGGTGCAAACTGAGGTGGCATGGTGAAAAAAAGAATGATAGGTTAGTGCGCTACCCCGAGCGATTGCCATTGGTTGCACCTATAGCATGCATTCATCCAGTCAGCTTTTGTGTGTCACCCTTTCTCCTCCATTATTCAGTTGTTCAGGTGCTCTGAAAATGCATCCATCGTCCTCCATCAATAAGCTGTCCAGAGCTCTAACAACACATCGATATTTCACCGTCAAAAAGCTGTCCTAGATAAATACTACCATTCGTTAGGTGTAATTGATAGGCAACGTATTTATGATCACACTAGAATGAATGTATATATTAAAATGCATTAATAAATGGACATTGTAGACATTTCTTTCCTGATAATCCATCGTAGAACATCGTCATTTCTACCTGCCCTGTTAGAGAAAGGTGTTTGCTGCTCTTTCCCAAGCGAGAGAGAAATGCAATCTTCCAAAGGAACACTAATAGGAAATTATATCGAATAGACTGAAACTGAAGCAACTAACAGCAGCACCGCTAGCTTACAGCAAATGGGAGAAGCAATGGTATGTGACCTTACCCGGTCAACACTCAAACAAATTAGAGCGAGTCCCAAGTTATGTGCGATACATATGGGAGCAAGAGATCTGAAAGGGTCGCTATTAGAGCAACTATGAGCACATTAAAAGCAGGGCGCTACAAATGCATGCCTTCTTCATCGTGATTCTGATCATGGATTTACAATTCCCCAAATAATTTGTATTCAGCAACATCAAGCCTTTTCTTGAGTTTCTGTTGCCAACACCGATTCTCCAAGAGCACGATTAATGCTTTCCGTATCAACTGGGATGAATGCATTGATGTTGCAAGGCGGGAATTCGAACCACAGGCCCTTTAAAACACAGAAATGCATTCGTAAATTGGCAGCCGGTTAACAGTTGTTCTGAAATTTGGTTGACAAAAATATGTTTTCACTCAATTCCCAGAGTGAAACTACAGAAAATTGGCGCACATTAGGCTTCTGAGTTATACTGAAACTAGTAGAAGAGAACTGTTCAGAGAATGTGATCAATCCATCCGAGAAAAACGAAAATCCGAAGGCGTTAACCTCTCAAATTGTAGAAAGGAATTTAACCACTCTACCAATCCTTGTTTGCAATCTGGGATACATAATCCCTCTATTTCCACTTTTATGGGCTATACAAAGTTTCCAAAATGCATTTACCTAAACGCATACACATATAAAATAAGTTTCAATCTTATAATGTGTACCTTGTTCATCTAATTGGGCTGTGTTTTAGAATCATACACAAAGACAAAAAACAGCTAAAATACATTACAAATGTCGTATTTTAAAATGCTAAATTCTGAATGTATTTCAAATCTTTAAGATTTTTATACTAATTCTAATGCCATTTTGTCCAATCAGTGCACATAAATATTTTTAATGTACATTTTTTTTTATTACTTTATAACATTTCAGTCAGTTACATGGAAATCAACATGATAGTCGCCATTACATTTACACGTTTAGCATATTTCTTTTTGTCCAGGAAAGATATTTCATACGGAAAAATGCCAGCCGGCTGGTGCGGAGATCAAACATTATTGTCCATCTGCATCTGAGGCACAATCTGATGTGGAGCAATTTTGACACAATCGTTATTTTTATAGTTGTTTCAACATAGGCCACTATTACGACTATAGGCGCTATTTAAAACTACTGTATCGGGTGTTTAACCGCGCTATATAAATCCTGATTGATTGATTTAGCACACCTGATAAATGACGATACCACGGAGTATGTTATTTACCAGGTCTGATAAATTGCACCTAATATGAGTTTATGGGTACTAAGGTGGAATTTGGTGTTTAATGCACCAAAATCTAATGATACAGTGTAGTGTATGCTTTTCACGTGCTAAATTTGGTCAGGTTCGACCTGTAGAAATGTAATGAACCTTGAGGTATTTAAGGCATCCACTGATTATCAGATACTTAAATTCCTTTTAATTTGTAATTCCAAACGGTGTGTAAACAGGGGTTTACGCATGGGCCGGAATACACTGACCACACCATAATCAGGCCCATAGAGGTCGTCTCTCTCTCTATAACCTGATCCATGTTCAGGTGTGATTTAAATGTCAGCCAGGTAGCATCAAATATATGAACATGATCATGCAAGTTAGCCGATAATTTCCCCATCAACTCCAGATCTTGCCCCTCCACATATGTAATGGGGGAGGGGCAATCTGATGGTTCCAAACTTCTTCCTCTGCTAGTCTGGCTACTAGCAATAAATGTGAAATTTATTTACCAGTTAAGGTAGTTGCAGGTGATACCAAAATGATCACAACCCTGATACACCCCTTTTTACCAGCTGGGTTTCTTTAGGAGAGCCACATCTACCTCCTTCGCTTTCAGCCATTGCAATAAGGGTCTCCCTTTGATCAAAGAGTTAGGTTATTACTGATATAGTAGCCATTCGTATACTTTCAATTGTGTTCCAACATCCTCCACCTCCTGACCAAATTAAGATGTCCTCATTTCATTGCATACTATGAGCATTAGATCCTCACACTTATTACCTTCAAGGGGACATTGTGCAAGGCTGTATAGCTCACAGCCCCTGCTGCCGCATATCCATGCATGCAGTGAAAAAAACCCAACTAAATACAACTATTTGTCAAACAAAATTAGAACCAAAATATAGAAACTCTGACACAACAAATTGGAACAAGACCATAGTTGTGCAGTTCATACCAGAATATCCATTATCCGGGTGGTCTATATAGCTCTTTAAGGGGTTAAGCCCAGTGTGTATAGGCGAGCTCTCATTTCCATCCATGAGACTGCATGTGAATTTGTGGCCATAGGCCTTCAAATCAGTCGACTAATGTAAAGGCAGTTGTTGAGATAGAAACAATAAGGCAGAGCAAATCTTGGCCATTGTAAAATAATTAGACCGAGTGCGCTCATTCGAATGCCATGTAGTTCAACAAAGCATAGCTGAGTAGATGTAGGGATTCCAAAGAATAATGCAATTTAGCTTCAGCCATCCTCTGAAGTTGCCTGCCAATCCTAATTTTCCTGCAGTTGCCTATGCCTCCTACTTTCTTATCGAGCTTTGTTTTGGGAGTGAGCTAGTTACCTTGGACATCCGACTCTTGTATAAGGCCATCGTCTTCTGTCTTAGTTTACTGTACGTTGTTTCCCCTTAAGCTAGAAGCAAAGATGAAATGGAAAACCTCACCTGAATGGGATATTATTCCACCTCAAACAGGATGTACTGTCCATAAATTCCTTGTGTTTCACCAGTGCAAACACACAGACATATTGAAACAAGGTAATCATGACACCTGTGGTGGGATATTCTCCCACCTCAAACTGGACATACTGTCCATATATTCCTTGCGTTTCACCAGTGCAAACACACAGACATATGAAACAAGGAAATCATGACACCCGTGGAGACTCTTTGTCCCTGTTTGTGTGCAGTTGATAAGATGCTTTCTTTGCCCCTGAAATAACAGACTCTGGTGATAATATGTGGTGCTAGATATTTTTTCTGCAGATACGTGGAAAACTCTCTGTGGGTGGAGTCCAAATGCTTGCCTCCAGGAACAGCATCTTTAAGCAAATGATTAAATAATGCCTGAATTTAGCTCTACAGGTCCTTGTTGGCAACCTCATTCGGAATGTCTCTCATATGAATATTATTCCTCCAGGATTGATTCTTGATGTCATCCATCTTCTCAAATCTCTTTGTTTAATTTCTAGCACATTTAACTTCTGTGTTAAGTCATCCTGTTCGTGCAAGTGTGTTACAAGGTCATTCCCCAGTCAAGTTTCTGCACTTTGAATGGAATGATCCAAATCTGACAGTGCTTCACTAATGTCTTATGAACAGGAAGAGATTTCTTTGTGACTCCTGCAAGGACCCTTGGATATCTCCTTTGGAGCTTGGAGGTTACCACAGGACATTTTACCAAGGGAATTGGATGATGCAGTCTTATGATTTGCAATGTACCCCAATGTAGTCCTGGGTAGTCACTTAAACCTTTCGCCTTCATTTACCCTGCCATTGTACTACAAAACGGTTTTGGTGCTGACCTTTTACCTAGTTAGGTGCTGCATAAATGTTGTGTAGTTTTCCCTGAAAACAAGCCTCATTTATTATGCATGGGGATTCTCAGAATCACAGCAGGATTACCATCTTCTGCAAAATAACTGTGTATAAGGTTCATCCCTATCGTCATTCTCGGCTGACATGACACAGCAAGGTGGAAACCCCTGAGGGTATCTCTTGGGTATATAAACACCATATCTTTGCCTGGGCAGGCAGAGGAGAAAGACTTCCATGCTGACACACAAACACTCCAGCACGCAGTGGTCTGACATCCCTCGCGGGGATTCCATTTCGAGACCAAGACGGGGTCCTTTGTTTTCTCACTTCAGGTAATTGGTTTGGCTCTATCCTACGGGGATTCTTGGCTATACACCTACTTACATGCTAGGTACACTTAGGTACATCTAGTTAGGGTTTGCATCGTAGAAGTACGCATTATTACTTCCATGTATTTATATGCCTGCATATATTCATTGTTTTAGCACTATGGTAGAATTCTACCATCTATTTACTCTGTTGTTGCTCATAACCGTACACAGCTGTTTCTGACTTATGGCTGTTGCAGCACACATATTTTACACTAAATGACTCTGGTTCAATAAATGCTTCTTGAAAACGTCTCCATTGTTTATTCTGTGTATCTCTCTGACACGAAGTGAGCACACGTGACTGAGCGTAAAATACTGGACTGTTTCCACGATCCCTGAGGGGTCAGGGTTGTCATGTTCGATAGTTGCCAGAAACTAGTCTCTCCTTGGTAAGAGGGGTTTATAGTGGCACTGTGAGCTAGATGGTATGCAGGCGAGCATATCCGGTGGGGGTGTCTGGAATCAGTTCGGACGCCACTCCCACAGTTTATATTGTCTAAACACTCAGATCCTATATAGATTTATAGGAACTACATGACATGGCGGCGCCAGCGTTGGTTTGGTTCCTCATTTAATGGTCAAATCTGAGTAGTTCAGTTGTGCTTTTCTCAGAGACCCCTACTCACATCTATCCATAGATGTCTAGAGTGGAAAGGGAAAAATCTGTTGCAGCTGAGTAGGCATATCCTATGTATTGGCTGTAGGTTTATTCAAGCTTGAAAGATTATTGTTCCCTTTTCTGCATAAAACCTTATCTCAGTTTTCTTGAAACTCTTTCAACAATGTCTGTCGAAGAGAACGCTGCGGCCGCATTACATGTAAATGCAGCGGGGGATCGGGAGCTGGAAGGTGCTATAAAGATTTCAGAAAATGTCAGGAACGCACTTCCTTTAAAACTAGCAGACTTTGTAGTCCCAGCATTAGGTGGGACTATTAACTTAGTGGTTGGGGCACAAAAGGCATATAGAACAGAGGTGTTCTATTCATGGATTAAATTCCCACCTACAGATGCATGCACACATACATTTCATTCTTATATTCCAGATGGAATACCAGAGGAATATTGGCCTTACGAGGCCATTGAAGTTTCGCGCATGTACCAGGAGCATATAAACTGGTTTAAAGGCACCCTCCCATACACCACAGATAAAGTGAGACTCGGTCTGCTCAGCAGATACAGAGCGACTTGGCTGGTCCTACCGGCTTACACACCGCATCCAGACATTGACACATTGCCAATTGCAGACGTACGTCTGCTACACAAAGAAATAATAAAACTTTACAGAAACTTTACACAGTTCGTTATGAGAACACTCATACTTCAAACAATGGAAATTATCACAGCAGGTCAACTTCAAAGGACTGCAACTAAGATCATCCCACAAACACTGAAAGTGGTTATGGTAAGAAAGCCCACTAAATGTGAGCAAATGCCATTCTGGATAGCACAGAAAATAGCACAGTTAGAGGCAGTGTTTCCACACAAAATCCCACAAGAAAAACATAGAATACTGACAGTTTGCTTGCCAATGGGGATAGCTCCCTCGATAGAGGATTGTACCTCTTGGGGAGAAATGTTTGCTGCCATCTATACCAGAACTCATGGTATCCCTTCAATAGCTGTGATACCAGAAGTATTAAGACACATACAAAATGAGTATGGAACAGAACCTGCTCTGAACTTAGGGATGAAATAATTAGGCAATTTGCCAGGTATCAACAATTATGTTAGCAAACATAAAAGGTGCGGCAGCAGCGGTGGCTATACGCCAATGCCTGTGGGAATGCACTCCTGCTCAACAGGAGCAAGAACTACCTAAAATTATCGAAGACACATACGTCAAGTTAGGTGGAGATAATTTGGGAGTTAGAGGTACAAAATGACAAGTAATGGGTAGTCCTGAAAAGGATACCAGCAAGTAAACATCTGATTCTTCTAAAAAGAAATGGGATAATACACAAAAGAAAAATATAAATAATAGATCACAATCTAGGGGTGGGTCTCCTCAACGGGAGCCCTCTGAAAGGAGGTATAACCTTAGAAATCATGATAACATTAAAAAACATGACAGGTATCAGGATACTGATACACGTTCCTCTCGTTCCTTTCAGGATTCATCAAAAAACTTTGAGAGGGAAGGACATTCAGAACATAGAACAGAAGAACGAGTAAAGTCCAGCGATACACATCAAACTTCAGACTGCAATATTAAAAAAGAAGATAAACCAAAATCAAAACCTCAATTTAAAAAGAAGAAAGTGCTGGCCTTAAAGTAAGAAATGCCCAGGCTGCTGAGGACTCAACGTCTGAACGGGGAATGGGCTCGGACCATGCTAGACAGTGCAGCAGAAGTAACAATAGCTCTCCAGAACCTGATGGAATTTCTGGTGACAGCGGCATTGAATGAACATATCAAGGTGGAGACACCTCTTACTAGCGTAAGTGTCCCAAACCCATTATATAAAATAATACTCTAAATGGAGGGGGACAAACCCAGGAATGTTAAAAAGATCACTTTTGGGAGAACCTGACTTTTGCATATGAAATCCTTTTGGCTGAGAAAGATTGGCCATCTGAGTTCGTTATGGATTGCCCAAAAGGAGGAACTGTAATTTTTACCTGCTTTCTGTGACCACGTTCCAAAATCACTACAATATTCACACGTGTAGGCGTGATCGGCAGTTCTTGCTCCTGCATTATATCGCAACCATGAAGGGTGGGATGCTGAGTCACCGCACCATGAAATCCCAGTAAAAACGACTTCAACTCCACATAGACAGTACCCAATAAAACATGAGACAAAAAAACAAATCAGGGAGATCTTAGATCAACTTGACTATCAAGGTGGGATTGCACCTCTTCCATGAATAATCATTTGTTTCCCGTAATGAAACCCGATATTTCATATTGTCTAGTTTTAGACTACAGACATTTGAACATATGCACAACCAGAATGCACACAGTGCCGCATTGATAAATAACATAGTGCGGAAAAAATACAAAACAACTATATCTCAAATGGATTCTTTTGCCAAACTATAGCATCTGAGAGTAGATATTTGACAGCATTTTCAGCCCTAGGCTCTCAGGTCAATTCTGTTGACTGCCCCAAGTGTATAAGAATAGCCATGGGTTGTTTTCAGCAAGGGTAACAGAGTTGCTTCAAACATTTGGTGAGGATGCATTGTCCTATGTAGATGATATTTATCTGACGGATGATGACCTATTGGATCACTTGGTCAGAGTGAACAACATCATTTTGGGGTTCGCATCTGAGGGCTTGCAAATTCAACTTAAAAAAATCTAAAATTGCCCACGTCAATGTCCTATTTTTGGGATATGAGTTGTCAAGTGAAGAAAAAAGCCTAGCAGCTAGCTTTTTAGAAAAGTGTGCGCTGCTCCAACCTCCAAAGACTCTAAAAAATTTACAATCCATTTTAGGATTCCTAAGTTTTGGCAGAACATACATTTTGGATTACGCAGAAAAAGTAAAACCTTTCTATGTCTTAATCAGACCTGATTTTTCAGGCCATCACTTGACACAGAAACACACAGAAATCCTTAATTCCCTACAAGCTGACATGATAGCTTCCAAACACTTACACACATGTGTAAACACTACAAATTTGGTGATCTGTGTAGTCGCGGGTCAACCCGGGTACACTTACCTAACCTTGAATGAAGGCGCAACTGTACCCATAGCATACAAATCTCATCTATACACAAACACTGAGATGCGCTTTGAACCAATTGAAAAGATTCTAACAGCAGTACAGACTGCTGTAGTGAGAGAAAGACCACTGGCACAGAGGAAACAAATAATTTTCATGACTCCAGTACTGGCCTTAGAGGCTGTTAGAAATCTAGCGTTCCAAATGCAAAATCACTACATCGACGTTGGAAACAATGGGCTAATTCTCTTACTGCAACAGATGTAGACTACAAATTTGATTCTACATTAAAAGCTCAAGCATTTCTACAGTATGAACAAAATATCCTCTCCGAAATGAAATAATGCCTCTGGATCAGTATGAATTCATAATTTACTATATAATTTACACTGACGGATGTGCTCAGCCTGTTGTAGGAAGTAAACACCAATATAGCGCTGCATGTGCGGTTGTTAAGGGGCATATGTGGGACACTAAGTTCCGTCCTAGCAATATGCAGATGCAGTCTCTAGGAGATTGTATAGCTTAGCTGCAGAACAAAAATCCCTAGTACTGGCACGAAAGAACACAGATCAAGAATTCCCCACACTTAGTCCGCCCGCCACCCTAGCAGTGCTGGGACCGGCCACCAGTGGTGCGGCGGTCCTGCACCTGCAAATAGGATGCCACTGCCACCACGGTGGTGGCATCCTCCATTCCCAGCATTGTGGCAGGCGGTGCTCACAGCACCACCCGCCACAATGCTGGGAATGCACTGTGTGCATTGTCATGCACAAGGTGACAGGCATGGCGAGGTGCCTGCCATCATGTCCATGACAATGCAGGGGGGTACCATAGGTACCTCTCACGTGCACCCCCCAATACCCTGGGGGCCAGCAACGGGTCCCCGAAAGCAGACTCCGCATGGCTTTCCATGGTGGGGTCTTCATGCTCCGCTGCCCATGCTAATATGGATGGCGGTGTCTAGCAGACACTGTCTCCATATATATCCACTTTTACGTCTGGTCGACCGGTGGAAAACTGGCAGGCGGTCTTTCCATCTGCCGGGGTCCCCCCGCCATACTAATATGGCGGGGGGAAATGGGTGGCAGGCGGGGAAGGATGTAGGGTGGATCGCCACCGCCATGCGGGCAGTGGCGATCCACCCTACATCCTAATCGACCCCTTATTGTGTTTGATTCATTCTATTGTGTCCAATCCTACAACTAATATCTTCACTACTGGGGTCAGAACATTTTTAAAGACTCAAAAAGATGCATAATGAAGCATAAACTGTTTGGGAACAAGTGGCAGAGCTGAAAAAATGTTTGCCCCGGGCTCACATGATCCATACGCTGAGTCATCAACGCGTTGGCGTGCAAGTCGAAGAGAATTCATTGGCTGATAAAGCTTTGAAGGCGACAGTGCCAACTGCTGCCGTAGCTGCAATTACTCGTTCTCACACAAGAATAGATGGACAGATAATGGTTGCTGTCATTGCTTCATGCAAAAATAGCCCAGCCTTGCCAAAAGATTTTCCACTCAAGTACCCCTACAAGTTAGATGCACAAAATATTTCGGATGCTCAAATTCCAGGAGTGGTGGATAGAGTAATACCAAACATGGATTGCAGATTAGGTGTAATTCTAGCTGCACACGAGGGTCTGGGTTCAGCACATGCAGGGATTACTGCAACAGTTTCGCTATTGAAACACCGCTATTAGTGGCCAGGTTTAACAAAACAGACAAAAGCATTTGTCCTTAAGTGCGACATCTGTCAGCAGATGAAGGGTTCCACTGTAGCACGTCCACCACAAACATCACTACTGATATCAGACAGACCTCTTGCTTGTGTCTAATTGGACCACTGCCACTCCTTACAATCTGATGGGGCTTACAAGTATATCTTTGTGGCAGTGGATTCATGCTGTAGATTCCTGTGGGTTTGGCCTCAGCCTTCGGCTGATGCCCAAACTGTTATAAAGAATTTGAGAGTCTTTTAGGACCATACACAATTGGCCCTTCACATTCTGACCGTGGCCCCACGTTTAGCTCTTTGACTTACAAGGAAGCCATGGGAAGTTTGACTGTTGCATTGCAGTACTCATCTCCATATCATCCCAAGGGAAATTTGATTGTGGAGAGGAAAAACCAGGACTTAAAGCAATCCTTAACAGCAAGGGTATAAGGCTCGGGTGGTAGTTGGGTCAATCACCTATATGGGGTCCAGATGGCATGATTAATATGCCAAGAACTTCCCTCGGAGGCAGTACCCCTTACAAGGTCCTGTGTGGGTAGCCGATCTTGATTGTGGCAGCGAAGTGGCGGATGAAAAACCATTTGACATCCATAACTGTTTGGCCTTTTTACAGGAACTCAATGAATTGCGGGCACTACAAAGCAATGTCCAAGTAAAACGCACTGCCACTGGGGAAGTAAAATCAGTAACGGTAAGACCTGCCAGGGTTCCAAAAGTCTGGGATCTGGTCAGATAAAAGATTGTGGACAAGTTTGACGCCTCTACCTGTCCTTGCTGTCGAAGGAACAAGAACAGTACTCCTTCCGCCTCTTGCCAGTGAAAAAGAAAATAGTTTCGTCTCCATTGATCTGATCAAACCACACTATGTGGCTGATGCTGAATATCAGGCCACATTGGCCCCTGGGTAGCCTCCGATCTCCTGTTTCTACCATACAGGAGGTTCAGACAGAAAGACTAATAACATTTGAAGATTCTACTCTACAAAGTAACAGAGTTGCCAATAATAGAATGGAACTCGTGCCTATTGAAATTGAACAACAAAGCACAAATGAAACACAGATCTCAATTCGGCCTAATACCAATTTGTGAATATGCCTCTAAATGAGCCATCTGCCATGTTCAACAAAACCTGCTGAGCTACCAAAGATATATCGAACTGCATCTGGATATTTCATCAATTTTGATACCCTTTCTTTGGATCCAAGTGAACGTGAGTCACCTCCAGCTCCAGTTTCCCGCAAAGAACAACTTCATGATTTCTACCTTTGGCTAAAAAACCTGCCTTGTCTCACCTTGGCTACAGCTATTGATAGCACTTGGTCTATTGTTCCAAGTCCTCTGGATAGGTTTAGTGACTGTCTTTTCCTTGCTTCTGAATGGACATTATCTCCCAGAATACTTCATAGTAACACATGTGAACTTGGTCCTAAAACCACATATGTCATCTCATCATGAACAGAGAGACCTGTCCTTTGTGAACATTACAGCAGCTTCCGTGCCTGAAGGAAGAGTTTGGGATAGGATTTCATATGATGTATTTGGTCCCACTGAACGTTTAAAAATACTGCATGTATTTAAAATGTCTTTGAATGAAATCACCTCCAGTACATACTCTGACAATTGGGACTTTGAAACTGTAAATAGTATGCTGCCTGATTTAGAACAATCTGCTGCATTTTCTAAAAGTGAAATGTATGATGATATGTCTAATTTTGACACCATGTACTGTTACTAACATTATCGTCATCATTTTTTGCATAAAACAAGTGCTTCACTTAATGTTTTCACATACCATCAATAGGAACATTGCCCAACACCACCGAAAGTTAGTTCCCAAACGTTTGCACAAAAGTTATCACAAAAGTTTGCTTATTTTTCTGAGTTTAAGACATCAGATCCACTCTCATATTATTATAAGCTTGCACCTACATCTGAAAAAAAATATGCTCACCAACACTAAACAGATTTGCTTCTTTTATCTCCCATTTTTCTGAACAGGGTTTCAACTTATGGAAAGACACAATAGACATAAATCAGCCTGGGAGACTAAGGAATGGCAGGTTCAGGGAAATGAGGCACTATTTAGAGCGTGCCTCAACACTGTCCCAGGTGAAACAACACTTGTCCTTACTCTCAGATGACATGAGTTTAAGGGATGTTTTGCTAGGTCCCACGGAACCACATCGTAAGCGCTTCTTATACGCTATTTACAATGAAGTAGGACAATCTCTCAACAGAAAGCTGCGGAGAGATTGCATGAAATTGACAGAGTTAACTTAGAAAAGGCTTTGGCAGTGGTTGACAATGGAATGACCACACTAACATCCAGGATTTATTCACTGGGCAACATTGTGTCTTGTGCTATAGATATAATAGAACAGGATCTGTCCATCCTACAACATGGACAATCACAGTTACGATCCCTTCTATTATTAAGCTGGACACTCCAATCATTGTGGTCTGGTTACAGGCCTTGGCAGTATATCAACAGCATGTGTCTGTCCTCTGCATACAATTTAACACAAAGGCAGACAACAATGGCACAAAGAGATGCAAAGTATACGATGCTTCACATTGAAAAATTCGATTAATTACCGTTCACCTTGGCAGTCACCACCCACAGAATGGTTAATTCATGGCCATATTACATTGCCGGTAACAACTTTCAAATTTCAATATTGCCTAGAATACCACCAGGTAGGCAGATATGAAGCAATGGGTAAGGACTTCATCCATGAATCTTGGGAATTACCGTATAGATTTAGATGCAGGAATGGGGACACTGAAGTGTTTCTGAGCGGTACAGCCTTCGTGACTTCATTAGGTGGGTCTCTAATTTTTCAGGCTATTATGCTTCACGGCGCCTGTAATGGTTCAGTTGCAAACTTCTCCTGTCATTTAAAGGGATCCCTAGCTGCCGTGGGTAATCCAGCTTTCAGGCTGCTCTCAAATGGGAGTTACTTGATGCTGAATGATCAAGGTTGTTGTGGGATGCTTCCAGGTATCGCATATCTAGTCACAGTAAGTTCCAGGGTTACTTGTTGTATGCAAGTATTGTTTCCCCTGACCCACACAGTCAGGGGGGTGCCGTTATGGCTTTCGTTGAATGGTTCCTTCATACAGTTTGATTCCCTGAGCCAACTGAAAGCCATGCTTTTACAGAAGGATGTGCTCTTAACCTCAGCCCGAGAAACTTTTGATCTTCAGGTTGCAAGGTCCTCAGCTGAGATACAGGCACTAGTACAAATGAATTGCCCTTTCCATTTAGGAGAAATGGTACAACGTATTTTTAACATGTCTGATATGAAGGATAAAGTACACCTATTTAAGACCATAGGTTCTGAATTGTTAAGCACAGTCTTCAGAGTGATTCCAGCTTTCATACACTCCATATTAGGAAGCATTTTTGGAAGGCTTCCACTAATCCTGCTACTGGTAGTGGGAATCATGATTTAAATTTTCGTGCTACGCAATGGATGTCCCAATTACCAAGGAGATGTAAAAAAGAGCTCTTGGAACGATGTTGCTGTGTTCGCATGGTACTCGTTCTGGACACACCTCGACTTTGGGAGCCAAGTGAGTCTTGGTTCTAATATTCGGACCCATCTGGATTGACTGTGTTTTGCTTGTTCTCTGCTGCTTATTCTGCCTAGAATGCATGGTGGACCTCCGTCTAACACTTCCATATGTCGTACCATCGTACGTGGAAGCATTGCTGGACCCGTTAAAGGTCCATGCAGTGCAGTGTCCTCAGGGTATTCCCATGTTGATGTCAGCATTCTTAGAGTGACCACAGGATGCTGTTGTATTGGACACCGGCTCTGCTGCATGCACACAGGTTTTGGATGTTTCAAATGCTTCCTCAGCATCGGTTGTGGGAAGTGAAGAAGATCACCTTTGCTCGATAGACCTGATCTATGAGGCGTTACAGGGACCGTCGTCTTTGAAGGCAAGAAGCAGTGATGTTGCGTCTCCCACACAGGACACATAAGCATTTTGCTCTCCATGTGCTAGGAAAAATGTGGCCTTTTTTCCAAAACAACCAAAATTGGAATCTTAAAACAATTTTCTTTCGCTCTCTCACTCTTACTCAGCACCATGGCTACATAAAGGACTTTTTAAAATAAACTATATATTATTATGAAGCATTTTTTTATAACTTTTATACATATTTATACTAAGCATTTAACAAAACTTTTATAGTATCTTGTAGTATATCATCCAGTCAGATGAGGAGTGGGTGTTATGATTTGCAATGTACCCCAATATGGGCTTGGGTAGTCACATAAACCTTTCGCTTACATTTACCCTGCCATTGTACTACATACGGTTTTGGTGCTGGCCTTTTACCTAGTTAGGTGCTGCATAAATGTCGTGTGGTTTCCCCCAAAAACTAGCCTAATTTATTATGCATGAGGATTCTCAGAATCACAGCAGGATTACCATCTTCTGCATAATAACTGTGAAAAAGGTTCATCCCTTTCAACATCCTCGGCCGACATGACACAGCAAGGTAGAACCCCTGAGGGTATCTCTTGGATATATTAACACCATATATTTGACGGGGCAGGCAGAGGAGACTGATTTCCATGCTGACACGCTGACACTAGACGCTAAGGTCCAAGCACACAGACACTCCAGCACGCAGTGGTCTGACATCGCTCGCGGAGTGTCCATCTCGAGACCAAGATGGGGTCCTTCATTCTCTCATTTCAGGTAATGGGGTTGGCTCTATCTTAGGGAGATTCTTGGCTATACACCTACATACATGCTAGCTACACTTAGGTACATCTACTTAGGGTTTGCATCATAGGAGCACGCATTATTACTGCCATGCATTTATATGCCTGCATCTATTCATTGTTTTATCACTATGGTAGAATTCTACCATCTATTTACTTTGTTGGTGCTCATAACCGTATATATCTGTTTCTGTCTTATGGCTGTTGCAGCACACATATTTAACACTTGAATGATGCTGGTTCAATAAAGTGAGCAGGATTGACTAAGCAAAAAGTACTCTACTATTTCCACGATCCCTGAGGGGCCAGGGTTGTCATATTCGATAGTTGCCAGAAACTATTCTCTCCTTGGTAAGAGGGGTTCATAGTGGCACTGTGAGCTAGCTGGCATACAAGCGAGGATATCAGGTGGGGGTGTCTGGAATCAGTCTGGACGCCACTCCCACAGTTTCCATTGTCTAAAGGCGCAGATCCTATACAGATTTATTGGAACTACACACCAGCAGTTTCAGGATCCTTCTGGCCTTGGGGCTTGTCATATCTTTGATAGTGGAACATATCCTTTGTTAAAACCATTTTAGTTGCTAATATCTTTGCTGTTGCCATCTTTAACAAGCATCTGTAATGCCTCTGCATGTAAGTCATTTGGCTGAAGCCAAACCTTTTGGGGTCACCTTGGAAACTTCAGACTTTTGTAAATACACTGCACCAGTATCTACATGCATTGAAATGGTGCAAACCATACTATGTTTCACCACACTGTCTTTTATCAACCATTCTGGTTTAACAGAGATATGGCAGGTAATTACTGACCAGTCGATCAATCTTTTACTCAACTGCGGCCCCGGGCACCTACTTGAGTGAATTAGGTTTATGTATGGTGTCTTCTGATCCTCCCTTCCACCAATTTTCTGGCCCAATATTTGTGCCAGCCTGCTAACCCATTCAGGGAAAGGCACCCTGATCTCCAACATGTGGGCAGCATGAGTTGCGACAATTGCGTATTCACCCACTTCTCCACGCTATGCTCAACCCCCTATACAGATATATAAACTTCAGCCACCGGAAACGGATTCCTTCCAAAACTTGGCATCGGGCCTTTGAGGGGATCACTTGCTATGCAGTGGTTCCAATGTCCAGTGATATGATCCAGAGCTTATCAGAAATCTGGAAATCCTCCAAGTGGGCAACTTTCTGGCTTGAGTCCTTACGGCATTGCTGGCTCAACTCAGCAAACACAACTTCCAAAAGACAGCCAACAGTGGTGTTTCTGGATGGCACCAGTCAAATATCCCAGTTCTCTTATGCCCACTCCTGGAGTTCTGACTGCCCACTAAACTCAAATCACAATATTAGGAGGGCAACCTAATTTGCTTGATCGCATTGAACTTTCCAATTCAAATTCTGTAATCACTCTTTTGTTTTCAACTACTTTCCATATTTAGTTTTTCAATTAATTTCCAGACGTTTGTGTCTTTTTCCATAAAGTTCTTTTTTATTAAGTATCCAATGACATCACACTTAAAACAGACCCAGCCAACGCGCTTCATCTCTTATAGGGACTTCATCTGGTCCTAAACAAATTTTCTTTAGGAAAAAAACATTAAATCAATACATTTCACTTATTAAAATCAACAACTCTGGTTCCTATTTTTACATGAAATTTTCTAAATTTCCCGAAAATTTTCTGTGTATAATCTTGAATCTAACGTGAACCACTGTAGTGTATATGTAAGTACTATTGTTAAATGTAAGTTTGGTGTGTGTGATTAGTTATGGAATGCATGGGTGTCATGGTTGGAAGGTGATGGTGCGGGAGTTCGAGAATGGAGAGAGTGGAGCAGAGGATCGGGCTGGAGAGTGGAGTCGTGTCCCTGGCACTTGCTTGTTCCTGTATTACTTATATCTTTCAATAAATCCTTTCCAACAACCAATCTGTCTTCGTGCTTCGCAACAAACTGGCGACGAGGATGGGATTCGGAATTCAGAAGAGGAGGTGCTACGAAGCATTTGTCATTAAAGAGGAGGTGTTTGAGTTCGTGTTTCCGATTTGAGAGGCATTATACGGAACGCGCATCGGCACACATCGGGAAGAATGGAAAATCGGGAAAAACGGAATTTGTTGGGAAGGTGTGAAGAATTTAAAAGGTAAGATTACCTTATGAGACTTTGTTGGGCGACGGTTGTAACTGTCGTTGGAGGCATCCTTCAGACGGGGATAAAGTTCCAGAGCTGCACGCGCGTTCAGCAAGCTTCTAGGCATTGAGGCGCACTGCAACACTGACGTATGACGTTGGCACGCTAGTTCACGCTTCATGACCTTGCGTGGCGTCCATTTTTGCTTTTAGAAGTGATGCTAGTCTACGGTATGCCTTAAGGCTCGCATGGTGAATTTTCAGCGTGGCAAATAGAAACTTCACTGCGAGTGCTCATGAAGGAACTGCATTATGGACACAAACAGGAACAGGTGAGACTGTCGGGGCACGTGTTTTGAGACATATTCATTTGGTTTTGTGCTTTTTCTTTCACAATTTCTAAGCATAGTGAAGGGGGAGCAGAACCTTAATATTCGTCCTGGACCAGCAAGAGAGTATTTAAAATATTTATTAAATAAGCAAAGAAGTTGTATGGATCAAGGAGATCAAGGTGAATGTGCAACTGTAAGTGAAAGCTTAACTGAAGGTACAATGGCACAACAAAGTTTTAGCATCAGCTCTCCTCATCCTTTTTGGATTAATGGCTCGCAGCCAGATATGAAATGGCTTGAGTGGAAAGAATATTTTATAAACTATGTATGTGCAATAGATGAGGCAGGCAAAATGAAGCCAGAACAAAAGAAAAGAATCCTTCTTCATTCATTAGGACCAATGGGAATAAAAACGTATTCTCGTATGACAAAGTCAACTGTAGCTGGATTGGATGTTTTTGAAGGTGCACTTAAAGACATGGACAAATATTTTGCGCCAAAAGTGTGCGTTGGTGTAACGAGGCATACATTTTTCCAGAGGAAACAAAGTAAAGAGGAATTAGTTGATGAATGGCTCAATGACCTAAAAAAGTTGGCCATTGATTGCAAATTTGGTGATCTCCATGACAATTTAATTAGAGACCAATTAGTGGTACACAACAACAATTCACCTATTCAAGATCGGTTATGGGTGAATGGAGACGCAACTTTGGAAGACATTCTAGCTATTATGAGGAAGTCAGAAAGGTCTGGGAGATGTGCAACAGTTTTCAAGGAATCTGAGAAAGACCCAATGAAAGACTCCTCTGGGGTTTTTAAGTTACAGGGATCGCATAAGAACCAAAGTCAACGAGCTACTGGACGATGGCCTAATCAGTCAAATAATTTTTTTCCCAGCAATAAGAATTTGGAGACAAGGAGGTGTTACCGTTGTGACAGCAGTGAACATTTAGCTTTTAGCAAGAATTGCCCTGCTCTGAAGAAGAAATGTGGAATATGTGGTTTATTGGGACATTTTAGCAAAATGTGTCGTAGGCGTAGTAATGTTAAGTATGTGTGTGAAGATGAGCAGGACACAGAGGGTGTTGTAGAAGGAGAGGACATTGGCGTTAATAGTTTACAAGAGAATTTTGTTTGGAACATTGATGATAGTTTTTTAAAAAACAAACCAATTTGTGAGGTGTCATTGGGTGGTGTAGTTACGAGAGTATATGCTGACTCTGGATCACCATATACTATCGTATGTGAAGAGGTATGGAAGAAGAATTTTGTGGGTAAAATTGGGAATCATCTAAATGTTTCGGATGTCAACCCGGTAAGTTTCACAGGGGAAAAAATAGACATGCTGGGTTACAGATGGCTTACATTCCTTTTCAAAGGGAGGTTAGCTAGGGGCAAACTATATGTTGCTAAGCGGGGACCGTCAGTTTTAGGCTGGCATGATCAAAAAAGTTTACATATCATTTTAGACCCTAATAGCCACGAAAAGGTGTTGATAATTGATGAAACAAGTAAAATGGGCGATGTCCTTTGTAAGAAATTTCCTTCAGTTTTCAGCGAGCAGTTGGGGGCGCTCAAAGGATTTGAGCACTGTATTGTGCTAAAAGAAAATGCAGAACCTAAGGTACATAAGGCAAGACCAATCCCTATGTTAGTAAGGGATGAAGTTAATAAGGATCTCCAGGAGTTGTTATCCAGGGGAGTCATTGAGGAAATTGACACTTCAGAGTGGATTTCTCCAGTCGTTGTTGCAAGAAAATCGAATGGAAAAATCCGTCTCTGCATTGACTTGCGCCACTTAAACAATAACATCGTGGTTGACAAGTTTCCACTTCCGAGAATTAATGAAATGGTATCATCATTGAAAGGGGCGACATGGTTCTCCACGATAGATCTTTCAAAGGCTTACCATCAGGTTGTACTGGAACCGAAATCAAGGAGATTGACTGCCTTTATCACTCCTTTTGGCTGTTTTCAGTTTAGGCGCATGCCTTTTGGGCTTGCGTCGGCAGCCGCAGTTTTACAACGGTTAATGCACAAGCTATTGGGTAATTTAGAGGGAGTTTCCTTTTTTCAAGATGATATTCTTATTGCCACTAGGAATAGGAATGAACATGATACCATTTTGTGTAAAGTTCTGCATACATTACAGGAAGCGGGGTTATCTGTTGAACTATCCAAGTGCAAGTTTGCAGAAAGAACTGTTTCGTATTTAGGGCATGTTATAAGTGAGGAGGGTGTAAAACCAAAGCCTTCACTGATTGACACTATTGTGATGACACCTGCTCCTAATTCTAAAGAAGAAGTCAAATCATTTTTAGGTATGGCGGAGTATTGTGCCAAATATATACCTAACTTTGCAGCCAAAGTTTTTAATATTCGTTCTCTCTGGAAGAAACATGTAAAATTTGAGTGGTCAGGGGAGTGTGAAAGGGAGTTTTTACTAATCAAAGGTGATTTACAGCATGTGAGTGCGCTAAGCAGTTTTGATCCAAGTTTGGATTGCTTACTAACTACGGATGCGAGTGATAAAGGGCTTGGGGCGGTTCTCGCACAAAAAGAGAGTGATGGGGGCAAAGAAAGGATCATTTTATTTGCTTCTAGAGCCTTAGCTCCGGCAGAAAGCAAATACCCAATTATAGAAAGGGAGGCTTTAGCCTGTGCATGGGGTTTAGAGCATTTCTGTGCATTTCTATGGGAAGACCGGTAATTATCCGCACGGACCATCGTCCTTTAGTGCGTATTTTAACCACGGAGAGTAGTGTGGGAGCTTCGGCCAGATTAGCAAGGATATCTATGCGTATGAAAGAGTTTATCTATAAGATTTGTTATGTACGTGGCAGAGATAACGTGGTGGCGGATTGTTTATCCAGACTACCGATTCCTTTGGAGGAATGTGTTGATGATCCTTGGGCTAGTTACAGCATAGCTTTGGTTCATGACTCAGGTGCTCCAGCTATTGCTAAAGAAGAATGGTTAAATGAATGCCGGAAAGACAGTGATTTAACTGCTGTGGATAGTTTTATATGTAAAGGATGGCCTAGGAAAGACAAAATTAAAGCAAAGTTGAGACCTTTCTGGGAGGTGCGTATGGAATTATCATGTGATAAGGATGTATTGATGAGAGGTGACCGCATTATTCCACCTAAATCATTGCGAAGGAGAATTTTACAATTGAGTCATGAAGGGCATTCTGGAATTGTTAGAACCAAATTAGTGGTTAAAAAGGATTTTTGGTGGCCTGGGATTGATAATGAAATCGAAAGGTTTGTCAGGTCCTGTCCAGTGTGTTCTTCAGCTGATAAATCTTTCAAGACACTACGTCCTCCAATGTCTGAAGGCTTAATTCCAAACTTTCCCTGGGAGACTGTAGCGATTGACATTTTTGGACCTGTGGGTGATTCAAGAGAATACGGTTTGGTCTTGATTGATCTCTTTTCTAAATGGCCAGTTGTTAAGATTGTGGATAAGGTAGACACCTGTGTGGTGTTGAGGTTTTTAGATAACATTTTCATTACTGAAGGACTTCCAAATTGTGTACTTAGTGACAATGGTGTGCAGTTTAAATCTAAATTGGCGGAAGATTATTTTGAGAGGTGTGGTATAAGACACAAGACCACTTCATTGTATAATCCTAGTGGGAATGGCACTGTGGAGCGTTTCAACAGAGTGATAAAGGGGATAATTCAAGCAGCCATGAGTAAGAATTTGGATTGGAAGTTACAGGTACAGCAGGCTGTTTGGGCGTATAGGATCACTACTAATACATCCACAAGATTATCTCCTTTTCTTATGATGAGGGGTAGGATTCCGAGGTGTAAGTTTAATTCGTCTTGGTCTTTTCAAGGGGAAGTACAACATTGGTCCCCGGTTCAAGTAAAAAATGAGTTAGATTTCACTCATACAAAGAGTAAAATGTTTTATGATGTTCGTCATGGAGTGAAATCTGTCCCTGTAAAGGTTGGAGACTGGGTCCGTGTAAGAAGACCTATCAAAGTACCGAAAGGGGAGAGCAAATTTGAGGCACCGAAATGAGTGGTGGAAGTTCTTTGTAATTCTGTAAGGTTAACGGATGGGAAGGTGTGGAATCTTAAGAATGTGGCATTAGATGTTTATAACAGGAAGGTACAAGGTGATCAACAAGCTGTTGTGCCTTCAAAAGATGATTGGGTGGAGGATTTTTTTCAAAACAGTGGTATTCAATCTAAGTTATTTTCGGAGAATTATTCGGAAGAAGATTTCAGCTCTGTGGAAGGTAATCCCAATGCTGCATTGTCTAATGGAGAGGAGTCTCAGAATGGTTTTGCTTCTGTTACAACAGGAGGGGATGGGTCTCTTGTCGTGCCTGAAGTTGACCATGATTTTCCGGTTGGTTCTGAAGCTGTTCAAGGGTTCTCTATTTCGGATACGCAAGGTGTAAAGTGTTCTAAAAGGCATAGGGTTCCTTCTGTGTGGCTTAAAGATTATGTAACATGAGGTGTGGTAGAAGTGTTGTTGTCGTTTTTGTTTTCTGTTGTTATTTTATTTTGTGTTATGTTTTTGTGTGTTTTCCATTCTTTCTTGGAGTTGTTAAGGAAGGGGGATGTGTGGTGTATATGTAAGTACTATTGTTATATGTAAGTTTGGTGTGTGTGATTAGTTATGGAATGCATGGGTGTCATGGTTGGAAGGTGATGGTGCGGGAGTTCGAGAATGGAGAGAGTGGAGCAGAGGATGGGGCTGGAGAGTGGAGTCGTGTCCCTGGCACTTGCTTGTTCCTGTATTACTTATATCTTTCAATAAATCCTTTCCAACAACCAATCTGTCTTCGTGCTTCGCAACAACCACTTCCATTACAAGGAGTGTATTGATCAAATGTTCTGTACCAACCTCTGTCAGGTATACAGACCAATATATACACACCATCTGTAAAAAATAAATTAGGGGCATATTATCAAGTGCGGCGTTAAAATTATCACTGCTTTAGCGGCAGAAAACTGCCACTAAAGCGGCGATAATGGGCTTGATAAAATGCCCTTGAGAATTCCAATAGAAGCCCATGTTGACACCAGAACATGGGCTTCTATTGGAATTCTCAAGGGCATATTATCAAGCCCATTATCGCCATTTAGCGGCAGTTTTCTGCCGCTAAAGCGGCGATAATTTTAACACCGTTTCTTGATAATATGCCCCTTGATACTTATATTCCTTAAACCAAAAGATACCAACTTTTGAAGGAGTGATTGCAGTCACCACGGGTACCTCTAGCACTCTTCAAATGCGCATACACGAAGATCTCTACTTTACTTACAATATGATTTATCCTCCTTCTCAAAATTCTTCTTTTCAATTAATTCCCCGTTTAAATGTCTGGGCTCCTATTGTCAAGAAAAGAGTTTCATGTGTCAATAGGCCTAAAGCCTTTCCATCTCTTCATCTTGTTTATTGACTTGTGTTTCTCCTTGTTTCTTTCCAACCTGCTTGACGCAGTGTTAGCGTTCTATCCCCTGATTAACTTCCACTCCCTACAGCAGAGTAAACCTATATTCCGGACAGAACAAAAATTCCTCTTCTCTCAAATCCTGAATCATTTCTCCAACATATCATTAAATTATACCAGCATCATCATATACAGTGTCTTCAGACCCCATATTCCTCCTTCTGATCTATGTCCCGCCCCAAGGGGTTATCTCACATATCTCCCAAGATCTCTTACTTTTCGAGCAGCCTTTCTGCTTGTGTGTCATAGTCCTATCTGATGGCTCTGTCTTAGGTGCACTCGCCCGCCTCTTTAATATCCCTCCAAGTTCAGTAACAGGTTTAATCTGTGCCCTGTCCAAGTCTCGACTGCCAATCCATTATTCTATGGCAGCCATCTTGAAAGTTCCTCCTACTGTATTCATCCTGCATAATGATTCAAGTATCTTGACATTCCACTCTATTGTTCCTTTCCTTTCATAAACTGAGTATGTATTTCAAGCCTATACTGGGCGTTTTTATATGTGCTGTACTTTATAAATGCCGGAATCCATGTTTCCAGCACATATACGTGGTTGCCATCTTGTAACGGCTATTTCGATAAACTCAAGAGTGGTCTCCATCTTATAACGGGTTTCTTGTTACTAACCTAAGACTACCCCGAGTCCTGACTGCCAATCCATTACTCAATTGCAGCCATCTTAAATGTTTTTCCTATCATATTTGTCCTCCATAATCTCATTCAAGTATCTTGAAGCTCTACTCTATTGCTCCATTCCTTTTAAACAAAGTGTTTACCTCAGTCCGATGATTTTATAATTGCCAGACCCCCACTTATGATAGATATACCTGGTCTCCATCTTAAAATGGCTATCTCAATACACTTAAGAGTGGCTGCCTTCTTATAAAGGGTTTCTTATGATACATAAAAGTGGCTGCCATCTTGTAATAGCTGTCTCGATACACCAGAGAGTGGCTGCCATCTTATAATGGGTTTCTTGTTGTTAGCCTACAACTATCCCCTTTCCTATTCATATGAGGTATACCTCTGACCCGTACCTTGTCCGTTATATTTCTAATGTCTTATTCCCGTTCGCATCATCTTTGGCCTATATATCAAGCCCTGTCCCCACCTCATATCTTTATGCTAGAATATAATGTGCTGTAGTATCTTCCCTATTAAGTTTCAAAACTCAAAATAAGTCATTTAGCTCATTACCCTCCCTTATTGTTTTTGCGCAATGCTCTGTACTGTGTGCTGTACCATCCCTTCTTTCCTGATCTTTCGAAGAACATGTGAAAGTGTCAAATCATCCAGACAATGGCATCAATAGGACACATTATGCAACATCAGTTTGAGAAAAGTACTTTGCAATCTATATTTCAAGGTTTGATAACACAAATAACAAGCAATGTGGTCTGAATTCACATATTTTTACCATACTGGTTTATATAAGTGCATCTTAAGGTTAGAATATTGATGTAGACAGTTTTTCTTTTCCCTAAAAAATGTATTGTATAAAAGGCTAATCAAGTGCCTACTTAGGGAAAGAGGTCCTTCGCCCAGGTTATAGTGCAAGCTACTGCCAGAGATCCTGACAGTGACTGCCAGATTGTCTTAATGCAGCAACATTCGGTCCTCCACCGAGAGCTGATATTGAGATAAATCTGAGAGTAGAGGAGCTGAGCCCAGTTGATGTGCGTTTTTTTTGAGGGAATACTCTCTACCAGCTATGGATATTTGCAACTTGTAGTAAATCACTTCTCTACTATTCTCCACTGTATAGCTCAATAGAATGTATCATGACATCATGGAATGCCTGTGTGTCTCTCTGGGCTTACAGTGGCAGTTGGTCAACTCAGGCTGAGCTGTTGGAAGCCTGCTCCTGGTGGGGTTGTCTTTGTACTATCTATCTACTCTTTCTATCCTGATCATCTATGCTGGAAACGAGTCTCTAATAAAGGAACATCCTACATGTACAGATGGACTCTGTATCTTCATTTACAACAATCTTTGGCGACGTTTTTGAACCTACGTGTGCAGTAAGGAGTAAGGTCAACCAAGGAACTAAAGGACAAGCAGTTAAATACTTTAAGGACTTTCAAAACGTCAATTGAAACTGAGAGATAACGCCCTAGACAGCCCCACCAGTGTCCTGTACCATCTGGACAGCCTGCAGCCTGGGCGTTTGTCTCCATACTTTTAAGGAGCCTGCTGTCACCTGTAAGACTTCAAGAGTGCACAGTCTCCCTGGCAACAAGCCTGCGGTGTCCTCTTGCTGTATTTGAGCCCTCAGTCTGCCTGGGAGTGTCGTGACTTGTTTGCACCCTCGGTGATTTGTCACCAAAGTCTTATCGTGAGAGCAGCGGTGTATTTAGAAAATGGAAGGGAGACTTCTTGGGACAATCTGAGCATCCTGCGGTGAGCAACTTTTATTCAACTGCTGAGGAAATCGGCAATTAATGTGTTTGTTTGGTAAAGCTGCATGCAGCACAAGCCATTGGTTCGGTGAATGTGTTGGCTTCTAGTACGTCCTGTTTAACTGTGTACTGAGGAATGATTTGACCGCAAACAGGACCAGTCTTACAATGCCCGAGTGCCTCCGTGCAAGCCATCTGATCAGTGATGTTCGAATATTTCTATATTCGCCGCGAGCGCCATTTAGGGAGATGAAACTAAAATTAAAGTTAACAGGAAGCATGCTGTGTACTGCGAGTCGAGACAAACTGCCATACACTAAACATGTCACAGTACTCAACTGCTATCAACTGTAAGCCAAGACGTTTACGTCGCTGAAAGAAAGATCACAGGTCAGAATAGGTGATTTACTGGAGTGAAACCTGCACATTTAATTTAAATGGAGCCAATTTAGAAAGAGACTTGGGAATTTGTTGTCCACAGTAAAGGCAAGCCGCTAGAGGGATCGTTAGGAGATCGGGTGACACGCTGGAAGGTATGTCTAGCACCTATGAGGCAGCCGTGTTTGAGAAAACTTGGTAATTGGCGGCACCGGTAATCTTAGGTTAAGCGTAGTGTTCGTTTGCCCTGAACTGATTCACGGACTGATTTACTGATCTTACCGTTTGCCAGCCTAGTGTTCCTCCTGCGGAGCTGCCATTCTTACAATGATGACGTCGTGGAATCTCCATATGTCCTAGCGGAGAACCGGCGCATTCACAGTGCTACGTCATCAGCATCCAGAATCTGACCTGAGAAGGACTTTCAGTGCGTCATGGCGCAAGGTCACGCAACGTTGAGCAGCCATTTTGGTATTTTGTTCCCAAGGTTACCGGAACGCAATGCCACGGAGTGTGATTAACAGGAAGATAAACTTGACAAAGCAGTTAAACGTGAGGAAAAGAAACAGTGAGTAATTGCTGTCCTTTTGTTTGAATGCTGCGCTTCGAAAGAATTGTTTAGGAAATCGGGATCGCAACACAATTAACTTAGTGTCAAGCCCGAGGTTTATTGTGTATACGCTGCATTCCACCCGTAATGGTGTATGAAGACTGTCACAGCATCAAATTTCTTACAACACTGTCACCTTGTGGAGCTTTTAATTATCACAAGTAAGGGAAAAAATAATACATCAAAGAGCTCGTTCAAGAGGAAAATACATTGTTATTTATTTGAAAACTATTTGCGGGGTGGTAGGACAGGCAGTACACTCATAATCAAAGTTTCCACTGGAATATGTCTGGAGAGGCTAAAGTTCACATGGCATGACTGTAAGTTCAGAACTAGGAAAGTATAATACTGTGGAAAAGAACACAGAGCAAAGACAATGAGTTTAAAACCAGGAATGTAAAGAACAGGAACAGCTATTGTTTTGGTGCTGATCTTCAAAAGCACATAAATTAGTAAAGTCACCAAAGAAGACCTAAAAGGAGTATCCTCTTGATCCTCTTGATGCCGCCAAAATGTCAGAACACAGGGTATGAGGTGTTGAAAAGGAGACTGTTGTGGTGCTGGTGGTGTATTGCGTGTTCAGTCAAATTTACACATTTGATTTGGGTGCTGAACTTGAAGGGTTTTCATTCAATTCTGTCTGTATGATGAGATATTTCTCAATCACTGCCATGAGGAATGCAATTACACTGGCGGATTACATGATGTTAATATCCATCTAAAATATTTTGGATGCACTGTTGGTACATAGCGAGCTGGCAATTAACAAATATAGAAGCTACTTGAAGGTGATGAGAACAAGGAAATGGTTATTGAGAGCCAAACCAGAACATGGAGGAGACAAAGGTATCACAACCAGTATCGGGCGGGGACAAAGGTCCCAGAACCAGTAGCAGAGGGGACAAAAGGTCCCAGAACCGGCAATGGACATAGTTCACAGAACTAGTACCAGAGTCATAGAACCAGTTCCAGAGAGGACAATGGTCACAGAACCGACAACGGGGATATAGGTCCCAGTATCAGAGCCGAGTGGAGACAAATGTACAAGTAACAGTATTGCAACCAAGACTAAGTGTTCATTTAAAAAAAAAAAAACTTCAAGCTAGAATGGAGTTGTGTGTAGAGACCTTGGGTAATGCTTATACTGATGATGCATGTTCTGTAGTTGTGCATATCTTTCTTTTGTGGGGGCACTCAGTTTATAACATAGCCTCTTCAGTGTGCGGTTAATGCTTAGCTGTTTCTAGGCGGTCAGTGCCTCAACTTGTTTTTTAGGGTGACGTTTACTCGATTACTCTCTTTGTACCCTAATTAGGGGAGGTTGTGGGGTTTTCCAGGGCGAATGCCCTGTGGTGTACCCTATTTAGGGGAGGTTGTGAGATGTTTTCCAGGGTTAGTACTCTGCGGTGTACCTTATTTAGGGGAAGTTGTGAAATTTTCAAAGGTGATGTATCTTAGTTAGGAGAGGTTGCAGTTTTACGGGAGGTTGTATGGTTTTCCACGGCGAATATCCTGTGGTGTACCCTACTGCTCTGATACTAGGACCTTTGTCCCCTTTGTCGGTTCTGTGACCTTTGTCCTCTCTGGAACTGGTTCTATGACTGTGTTGGTTTCTAGTATGTTCTGCTTAATGGTTTACTGAGGAATGATTTGGCCGCAAGCAGTAACAGGACCAGTCTTACAATGCGTGAGTGCCCCTGTGCAAGCCATCTGATCAGTGACTGTTTTCTGTAACGCAAAGCAGAGCGTTCTGACTGACACCCGATAAGCTGTGTGTGTCCCTAATTTTCGGTCCTCCACCGAGAGCTGATATTGAGATAAATCTGAGAGTAGAGGAGCTGAGCCCAGTTGATGTGCGTTTTTTTTGAGGGAATACTCTCTACCAGCTATGGATATTTGCAGCTTCTGGCTGTAAACAGGTATGTAGTGTGCTGAATCCTAAGAAACTCTAGTTGCAAGTTAGGTGACTCCATGCTCTGACAGTATAGCTCATAGAAGTGGACTTTAGGGTGTTAGATCAACAAATGATTGCAAGTATGGAAGAAATGTTCATATTCTCTTTGTTAGTAGCATGCTTTAGTGCTGTTTTTGGATCTCGCCTAGGCAGCACTTGTGCTGTCTCTTTAAAACATGCTGTATTCAGGAATGGACTTGAACCTCCAACCATTTTCTGTCCATCTTTCCAATTGGCTCCTCTTTCTGTCCTTTGTAAATGGTGGCTTTTGATTTGTAAGTAGGCTTAGGAGTCCCTCCTTAGTACCTCCTTTTCTCCTTCTGTAACCTCCCATGAGGACTGCCCCTCTAAAATGTGTAGTTGCTTGGTAAGTTTTATTTACAGTCTGTCAGTATAATTTACTTAAATGACTTTCTCTGATTGCAGGCATGACATGCTCTCCTGCAACCTGCAACAGCTTGTTTTTTTAAGCAGCGCGGCCGAGCTTTATCATATCTTATGTTTTTTGCTTCAAGAATGGTGGGTGCACCATAAATGCTGTTCACGCTATCATATATTTTTTTAAAGCACCGCAGTTTTGAGCCGTGCTTTATGTTAATTTTTCAACCCCGACGCATGCTTGAGATTCGAGAATGGCGACCGTGCATTTCTTTTGTTATGCACGGCTTGCCCAAATCAATCAACACACAGTCAACAATGGCTCTCACGCAGATCGCAGCCCCTCATCCGTGTCCCAACCCCACGCTTTAGGTTTCAGAATGGCACCCGCTTTCATATGAACAACACAGGTGCCGCGCTTAATATTCTAGCATAGCACCCACTTTTATGATTGTTTCTTTTGATTAGCATGGCGCCGGCTTCACGGGCCGCCATGCACATAACTTTTATCTGCACGAGCGCCATGCTTTATATTTCTGCAAGTCGCCCGCTTTCATATTTACAACACGGGTTTCCACATCCTGAAAACCTGCCCATCACTGATGCTATAGGAATGTGGAATTACACAGTCTCCTTATACAGGAAACTCATTCAATATGTGCCACAAACCATGAATACTGAACCAGCTCTAGCAGGACTAGTAGTAAAGAGGCAGATTGCCATACAAGCAATCAGTCCATAAACAAACATCACCATCATGGGAACAATGCCCATGAAGTATGATAAAATTGCCTTCTGGATTGCTAACAAGACCAACCAGAAGGAAGTGATTTACCCTCACATGACACCGAAAGAAAAGCATAGAATATTGACTATGTGTCTTCCCCTTGGAATGGTGACACCCAAAGAAAAGCATACAAATATTGATTTTGTGTCTTCTCCTTGGAATGGTCCCACCCAAAGAGGAGTGTAACAGCAGGGGAAGTATATGTGTATGCATTTACACTAGCATGCATAGCACACCTTTATTGGCAGTTCTCCCTGAAGTATTGAAACCAGTACAGCACAAACATGGGCTGCACCATCTCCGGAAATAGGAATGAAGTTAATGGGAAACTTGTCTACCATCTCCGTGGTCATTCATTAAAGGAAAATGATTGGCTCTGGCCACATGTCAGAGGCTTGTAGCAGTTCCAGTTCGAGACAGTAAACGGGAATTTCTGAGAATAATTTCAGAAGCTTACACCTCTGCACGCTGTGCTACCTTGGGTACACGAGCCCTTAAACCACATTTAATACCCTAAAAGGGAAATTGAAGGTTCTGTTATGGAAACGTTTGTAACGGAAGGTAAGAAAAAGTAGAGGGGGAGACAAAAAAGACAAATCTGATCTCCCGTATCTTGAAAGTTAGTCAGGCTGTTTATAATTTAAACATTTAGGGCCTCATGTAGGTAGCCAAATACCGGTCGGTAACGGCCGATTTTCGGTAATTATACCGTTACCGACCGGTATTTTGGCTATTGGTATGTAGGGGGACAAGTTTTGGTTTCGGAATTTACCGAATCGGTAAAATTACCGATTCGGTAATAATACCGAATCGGTAATGTTACCGAATCGGTAACTTTTCCGAATCGGTAATTTTACCGATTCGGTAAATTCCGAAACCAAAATCGAGATGTAGGGGGAGTGTGTGGGTGTGTTTAAGAGTCGGTATTTACCACCAACTTATAGTTGGTGGTAAATAATTAATGTATGTGTTTAAGCATTTTTACGCGCGTAGCAGTGTGCAATGTGGCATACATACATGCCCTTAGGGCATGTATGTGTGCCACATGTGCACACATGGCTGAATCAGGGGTGCAACAGGGTGTCAATGTGACACCCTGCCACCCTTGCTTGTTCTCCACCATTACCGAATCGGTATTTACCGATTCGGTAATGAGGCATACCTTCCCCTCAATGGGAAGGTATGCCTCATTACCGAATCGGTAAATACCGATTCGGTAATTACCGAATTGTAACGAATCGGTAAAAAATACCGACTCATTACCTACATACGAGTTACCACTTCTAAAATACCGATTCGGTAACGTTCGGTATTTTAGAAGTGGTAACTGGTATGCTACCTACATGAGGCCCTAAAACATTTAAAATGCTGCAATAGTATCAGTAGTCTGATAGCCACTCTTTCAGTTCTTTTCAGGACTCTGATGGTAAACAAGCAAAGAGAGGGATTCGACCAAGTACCGAAGAAAAGAAGAATATTTCGAAGGAAAGAAGAACATAGCAAGCAAAAAGGTGAAACAGGACAAGAGACTGAGATCAGCGTAAACAGGAAAGAGAAAGGTTCAGAAAGAAAGTGGCAGGATTTTCTAAGAAACATGCCATATCGGATCCAGATACTTCTGCAGAACATTACTTAGCTGGGAATGCTTCTAGACAGTGCAGCTGAAGTAGCAATAGAGCATCAGACTCTCCAGAGATTTCTGGTGGGAAGTCCAAGTTCATACAGATTGAAACTCCCGATAAACATTTAAAAATTCCTGATAGGGTTTACAATTTAGATATGAAGACTGAAGGGGATATAGTGTGCACCATTAAAACAGTCTGGCTGCATTTATCTGAAGAATATGATATAAAAATAGCAATTGGCCTCAAGTCTTCCTTAGGGAAGCATCCCAGGGAGAGAAAGTACTGTGAGGAGCCTTTCCCCTACAGTACTTGAAGATACCAGGGAAATTTACACCAGTGAATGGGCTATTAGACAGGCTCCAGCCTTATACAGAAAACAAGTGGGGTGGGAAAAACACTCAATTCCACATGTTATTCCACATGTTATTCCCTCACACAGTGAGCCCCAAACACAGGTTCAATACCCAATGAAGCCATAAGCAAAGCTTGTTATAAAAGCAATCCTAAATCTATTGCAATATCAAGGATTGTAGCTCATTGTTTTTCTCCAAAAATACTGTTATTTTTCCTGTCTCAATACCAGACAGCCCCTATAGAATAGTTATAGATTATAGAATCTGAACACTCACACACCAACATATGTAGTGCAAAATGCTCACAGCACAGATTTAATCACAAACCTAGTACAGAAAAAGTACAAGACATCTCTGGGCATCTCCAATAGGTTTTTCAGTCAGAATATAGTGCCTGAAAATGATTATCTAACAGCCTTCAGTTTCAATGGAATCCAGTACTCGTTCAAATGATTGCCTACGGGGCATAACGACAGCCAAGGCCTCTTCTCAATACACATAATGGAGTTATTATTATATCCAGAGACGCTAAAATATATTGATAAAATCTATCTCATATATGATGATTTAGATGCACACCTAACTAGGGTAGACCAGATAGTGACAATACTAAGATTTCATGGTTATAAGATTAACTTTAAAAAGTCTTGAATTGCCTATCTGATGGTGACATGTCTTGGATATGAGTTATTTATTGAGGGCAATCTTCTGGCACCTGATTTTCTTCAGAAATGTGCTAACTTGCAACCTCCTAACACATTAAAGAAGTTACAATCCCTGTTGTGGTTTCTTATCTTTGGATGCACTTACTTGCCAGACTATGATGAGTGAATCAAGCACTTGTAAGTCTTAATTTCTTCCTGGTGCAGCAGTGCAGGGTGTAGTGAAAGATGATGAGTTTAACCCACAGCGCACCCACACCAAAATCCTTAGCGTAAGCATCCCACAACATGCAGAAATACGTCCCTTGATACTTGCACTACAGAAGACTGACCCATCAGATCCCTCAATAGTCGTGTCCTATTCATCCCTCTGCCTGCAAGGTTCCAATGTAGATTCAAAACATTGCTGTTGTAATGGATTCAAACGTCCAAAAGGTAAACCTATTAGGAATAAACAGCTCTGGGGAATGGTAGTTGTCTTACAAGATAAGCTTCCATTGGTCCATGTAGTACAGGTGACTATGAACAGTGAAACGCCTCCAGGTGGCAATGCTCTCAAATACAATTACGCCCCTGATTCCAATACCCCAAGTGGGGGGGGTGGGATAAACCATATAAAGCTATCCAGATGAGACTTAATCAAGGAAGCCCAAGAGGGTTGGCTTCTGCCCATGCTGGAATAAACTAATGGTAGCAATGCTATATCAGTGTGTCACGAGCCAAGTACCGGTAACGCACTGTTCGCATTACCGCAAACCTCCTGTTTCCCCCACACGGACTCTGCGTGAACTACACTCCCCATAAGGCCAGAGGAACATGCCCCACGTGACCCGCGGCGAGCTCGGCCGTGCATGCCCCACGTGACCCGCGTTACGCTCGGCAGAGCGGATATAGCCCAACGCGTCCAGAGAGCGGTGCCGATGATTCCTGGTTGTCCTTTGATCCTCCGCCGAACCTTCGATTCTGTGCTGCTGCCTCGGCCCTCTGCTGAACCTTCGCACAGACACCTTCGCTCCTGCGCCGACGTCCACTCCAGGAATTCTGGGCTCTGGAAGACGGCGCCTGAGAACCTCCGCCCACGACGCCCCAGGCTCCCGGAAGCTGCTCCAGCGCTCCTCTGCCCACGGAGTTCCGGGTTCAGAGTTGCAGCGCGAACAGGTGCTCTCCTCTGCCCCCGGAGTTCCGGGTTCAGAGTTGCAGCGCGAACAGGTGCGCTCCTCTGCCCACGGAGTTCCGGGTTTAGAGTCACAGCGCGAACAGGCGCGCTCCTCTGCCCACGGAGTTCCGGGTACAGAGTCGTAGCGCCCGCCACCGGTCACCGCTCTTCGGAACCGTGAGTACTGGGTCGCCTTTTGCCTTCAGGGAGGCATCTTCTTTTATTTACGCATATGACCCTGCTGTTTGAGTGCGCTCGGGAGCATTAAGCACTGATTGGAAGTGCTGTCCTTTGCTCCCAGAGGTACAGTACACTATCTCCGGAGGGACCAGTGACTAGGTCTCCCCCTGGCTGCGTATCCGTCATCCAGTGCCCCCTCATAACTGGAGTACGGGTATCCCCCTGGCCTAGCGCCTTTCTCTACACGGTGGTGGAGGAGGTGGCAGGTGAGAGAGTACAGGAGAGAGAATTGGGTAACAGGACAGGGGTATAAGCAGTTATCGTATCTCTTATGGTGTGTTTGTGTCTTTCCAGGTCCCTCTCCCAGCTGTTCCTCCCCTTCCTTCCCTTGCTCTCCTATCTCCCGAGTCCGTGTGTATAATACGTTTTCCGGACTGGGGGCAGATGAGAGGTGGACCCCTATAGAGCATCAGCGCCATCCTGAGGAGAGAACATCCCGGCCACCGTGACACAGTGCTAATGGTGGCCCTGTTTACATGAACAGACCAGAGATTATGATAAAGAATGTGTTGTTTGTCAACATGTCAAGGCTTCTACTGTTAGAAGACCCCTGAGGACTCACCTAGCAGTCTCCAATGTCCCATTTAGGGATATATTTTTGGACCATGTTGTGCCAATAAATTCTGTTAACCAATAGAAATATATATTGGTGGCAAGATATGTTCTCGATTCCTATGGGTATGGCCACAGAGAAATGCAAGGTGCCCTAGTAGTCATAAAGGATTTGGAGTGTCTGATAGCCATGGGAGCAGTTCATATATTTAATTCAGAAAATTGTCCTGTGTTCACCTCCAAGGCTTGCAGGGATGCTATATCTGCTCTGGGAGTATGTCTGCAATTCAGCAATCTGTATCGAACAGAGACTAACAGATAAGTTGAGCGTACTAATGGCATGATTGAACAAACTCTGACAGTTAGGGTACTGAAAGTCAGGGATAGAATTCGAAAAAAGTTCCATGATAGGCAAGCTTTTGAACTCTCCTACAGACCACCCATTCCAGTTTGTGGGATAAAAGGTGAGCAAACTTTGGTCCTAACTCATTTGTCTGCTCCAAAGAAAAAACATCAGATGTCTATTGACCACATCAAGAAGCCCTATGTGCCAGATTCTGTACAGCAGACCCTTCTGGATCTCAAGAAGGATTTAAAGTAGAACCTTTTAATCTCTACCTACTCTGATTGAGATACCCCTAGAATTGAGCAGTGACATCACTAGCTTGTGTACTCATCCGGGGGTATTTGAGTACTGCGCCCTCAGATTTACACTGAGTAATGTTCCTAGCAACACCATGGGTTATTATGAACCTCCACTTGGCTTAGCATTAATTGAGATGATGCCTTTTTGAGAAACAATATGAAATTAAATCTAAATTCTACACAGATAACTTTTCATTATGCTCAGAAGTCACTCTACGCCACCAGGTTCTTCTTGCTTAACATTTGTTTTGTGACAGGAACTTGATACCACTGTGGTCCTATTTTGGATCACTATAGGAGTGTTCATTTTCATGATGAAGCTGCTAAAGCTGACAGTCATTCAACTACTACTGAATGGACATTATGTCCCTGAAAGAATTGTTCCACAACCCATGATTTGAGAACTTCAACCACATCGCTCATCCCACAGAGCTGAACAAGATCACCACGCTGGAAACATCATAGATTATCCTGTGACCAAGGGCACAGTTTGGGAAAAAGTTCCTTATCAGATTTTGGGATAGACTGAGACATAGCAATTGCATGTGTCTTGGAAGTTTCAATGAATGATGCAAATATTTCAGGTTCTGTTTCAGATGACTTGGATACTGAAAGTGTAAAGGATATAATGTTTGATTTACAGGTGTATACCACTGTGAACAATGAAGATGCTTATTTGATTGCATTAGATTATAAAGAAATGTATTGTTTCTATCATTATGCAAATTATTACATACATAGAACTAGGCATCTTAGAGAGATACAATTACACACAATGGGAACATTGTGATGCTCCGCCCCTTAATAGTCATACAAATTTCTTAAAGACATTTCCCTAGCTCCAGAGTGAGGACAAGTTACATCCATCAGCATTCTAATATTTTTCACAATGCCCACAACAACTCCAGAATAATTTAATAACTACAAATAAACTGATTTATTCAATTTAATCTGAATTTAGCCATACAGGGATATGAGTGCTGTAAAGAAAATGTTGACAAGAAGAGCTGTTCAATGATTCAATGCAAAGAAGTCCTGTTTTGAACATGAATCATACCAAAACAAATAGTTTTTCTGAATGAAACTATCCAGCAAACTGTCTGGGATTTGGAACCATGAAAGATCTTTAAAAAACCTTGATACCAAAGGTTTATTCTAGCCTATTCTCCAATTGGCAATTAAGAATGACTAATCAAAAAAATGAGAGAGTGGGACAGGGAGCTAAATGAGGGTCAAGCAACTGTGCTCCCGAGCAATGAGTCAAACACTAAAGAGAGTCACTGTTCCTGAAAGCAAAAGTGTAGGAGAGGTCGTTTCAGTAAGAGGGGAAGTCAAAGTGACTTTTACTGGATGCCCCCACACACCCCGAAGGAAGTAGTGCTTCATTATAGGGCGGTACTCCTCGTCGGGCCCGTACTGCAATGCCCTACGTGTCCCCAAAGGGTTGATTTTTCAGGAGATCTTTTGGTTATCAAGTCGCATGATGTGTGGGGATCAGTGCTAGTTCTTTGATGGGTGGGTTGTGGGTTAAAAAGATGACTGTAGGACATATAGAATGAATGAATTTAATGAAAGGGATCCCTCTGTCATGGTTAAAAAACCAAAAGGTTAATATTATTGTTATTATTAATAATAATAATCAGCATTTGTTAAGTGCATAGCTACCCGCAGGCATCCCAGCGCTAGTGACAACAAGCAGACAGAGTTAGGGGTTCTAAGATATATTCTGGAATAGCCAGGTCTTCAATTGCTTTTGGATGGAAAGGTGATGGGCCGTTGATCGAAGATGACTAGGAAGGGTGTTCCATAGTCTAGAGGCGTTGTAAGAGAAAGAGCAGCCACCCGAGCGGGCTCTCTTGATTTTGGGTACAGATGCCAGAAACAAATTGGATGAGTGGAGACATCTTAGGGGGCAATAGAAAATGATGAGGGAGTGATTGATTTTGGGGCCGTTCCCCCAGAGGGTCTTATGAGCTATGCATAATGATTCAAGTATTATGCGCTCATTTATTCGTAGCCAATGCAGAGTGAGTTTTGGGTATATTGTGTAGCAGCCTGGCTGCATAATTCTGCACTACTTGCAGTTTCCTAGTAGTGGATTTGGGGGCACCCAAGTAGAGGGAATTTTCGTAGTCCAGGCGGGAGAGAACCAGAGCCTTAACCATGACTCTCCGAGCGGGTAGCGGAAGAAGAGGTGCCATTTTCCGAATCAATCTAATGATACCAAAGCAGGTGGCTGTGAGCTTCACTGCTTGGTAATCAAATTTGAGAGAACTATCCAACCAATCTCCCAAGTTTTTAATCTTATGTTTAGGGGCATGTGAGGGCCAAGACAGTTAGGCCAGCCCAATTCCGATGTAGAGATGGAATGATTGCCCAGGATCATTAGCTCGGTCTTGTCTCCATTAAGCTTGGGGTACGACTGGTTCATCCATTTGGCCATTGTTTCCAGACAGGTTTCTAAGTTAGCTGGCAGGTTTTTTGGATGTTTTCATGCTATGTCTAGCTGTTTATCGTCAGCATATGTGATGATATGGATCCCGTATGGCAGTACTAGCTCAGCTAGAGGTTTTAAATAGACATTAAACAAAGTGTGGCTCAGTGAAGAACCCTGAAGAACCCTGGGGGACTCCGCATGTGAGTGGCACACGTTTAGAAGTGTGGTTATATTTCAATATCTGAAACGATCTGTCAAGTAAAAAGGACTTAATCCAGGCCATGACGTTACCTGAGACTCCAACCCTTCTGAGTCTGTCAAGAAGAATGGTATGGTTGACAGTATTAAAGGCAGAGCTCGAGGCAAATAGGATGATGGCCACTGCTCCTCCCTGGTTGAGGATTTTCCTTGATTCCTCCACTACTGCTAGAAGAGCGGTTTCCGTACTATGATGTGGTTGGAATCCTGTCAGGGAAGTATGCAGTAGGGAATGAGTTTCTAAGAACTCAGAAAGAGTTCTATTTACATATTTCTCTAATATTTTGCTTGTCCCTGGGAGAAGCGAGACCGGGCGATAGTTGCCCCATACCTTAGGGTTAAGATTAGTATTTTTTAGCTGTGCTCTTATCATGACATGTTTCCATGACGAAGGTACTTGACAAGTGGATATAGATAAATTTGACAGTTCTAGTAAGACTGGGAGTATATTTTTTTCTATCTTCCGAAGCATATGGAGGGGTGCAGGGTCGAGCGGGGAACCAGATTTGACCTGGGCATAGAGTTGAGAAAGGGTGGACAGGTTCATAGTTGAAAGTTCCTCCAGTTCTGGTATAGTGCCAGATGGAGTATCAGGAAGAAGGTGTTATATATATCTAGAACTTTCTTATTAAAGAATTCTGCAAGTACATTACAGCGTGCTTGAGAAGAGACAGGTGGTGTCTCAGGCGAAGGACACTTCATAAGTTGTTTAGCTATCTGAAAGATTTCCCTGGGAGCGTTGGCAGCGGATGTAAGTTTTTCTTCAAAGTACTGTGCTTGTGCTCTCTTTATTTCTGTTTGGTAGGTTTTGATGGACTCTCTATAATTCTGTTTTTTTAAGGTACTCTTTCCTCCAAGCCCTTTCTAATCTTTTGCAATTTTGTTGAAGTTCCTGAAGTTTGGGTGAGTACCAAGGTGTCATTCTCTCTTTAGGCCTTTTCTGGCTCAGTTTAAGCGGTATAGTGGCATTCAAAGATGATTCGATACAATGGTTGAAATTATCAGTGGCAATGTCGTGGTTGGGGTCCAATAGAGGTCTCGTATTTATCAGAGCTGTGGTCCATGCCTCTAATGAGAGTTTTGCCCAGGGGCATCCCCAGCTACTAGAAAATTGGCTGTTAGTGGGCTGTGGTGGGATACTCCATTGGATCGGAATCAACAAATGATACGACCACGGCACCGAGATAGGGTTACCTACTGCAAGCTTCTTATTATTAGAGAAGATCGGGTCCAGATGTGCCCTTTTGCAATATGTCGGACTGGTAACTTTTTGGATCAGTTGAATCACCAATAAGTCTTGGGTAAGATCCACGGCTTCAGATTTAAAAGGGTCCTCTAGGTGCAGGTTAAAATTGCCTAATAGGGTGATGTTAGATGAGGTACTTGCTAGCTTAGCAGCGGTATCTGTGAGAGTTTTAAGAAATTTCCCACAGGGGCCTGGAGGGCGATAGATGAGAATTCCTGATATGAGAGAGTGGGAGAAAAAGAGGTTGCAAAGAACATATTTTCGCAATCCTGAATGATATCAGGCTCAATACACCCCTTCAGATGGTCCTTGAGAATGATGGCAATGCCTCCCACTTTTCCCAGTTCCCTGTCTTTCCTCAAAATATAGTAACCAGGAGGAAGTGATTGCACCAGATCAGGGTCAGACTCCTTGTGGAGCCATGTTTCTGTTAAAAACAGAGCATCGGGTTGTTCAACGTCAAGAAATATATTAATTTCAGATGAGTGTTTAGGTAGGGACCTGCAATTGAGGAGAAATATTTTGTAACCCCTAGGATTCTTCATTATACGTTGTGGCTGTGGAGCATTACTGGAGCCAAGAGAACAATGAGTACATGATGCGGGACCCTTTGTTAAACAAATGGAATGCCTGCACATGTCTTTGCAAGGCATCCGCAATAGGTGTAATTGGTAAGAGGAATATCTCAGAATAATTTTGGAGGAAGGACCAGGGGTTCTGTCCCCTGGTCCCTGAAGGGCACGGGTGGGTGCAAATGGGCTTGCCTTTGACGCACCAGCGGTGTGCCCGCTGCGCGCATCTGTTGTGCGTCGGCGCTGCCATGCAACTTAAGTAATCTCCGTGGATCAGCCTGCCTGCCCTATGCCCCAGAAATTGCCCCGCATCCTCTTGCTGACTCCCTCCACACAACCGGAAGTTCCGTGGTGGACCGGGGAGTGAGCGCGAGACTGGAACCTAAAAGGTACAATGAACTAAAATGCCAAAAATAGTTCAAATAGTGAAAATATATTTTAAATTACCACCAATAAAGTGCTCTGTGCAAGTAGTAAATAGCTTGCATGTCTGCTTACTTGTCGCTGCACATCCGTGCTGCCATGCAACTTAAGTAATCTCCGTGGAACAGCCTGCCTGCTCTATGCCCCCAGAAATGGCCCGCCTCCTCTTGCCGACTCCCTCCACACAACCGAAAGTTCCGTGGTGGTCCGGGGAGTGAGCACGAGACTGGAACCTAAAAGGTACAGTGAACTAAAATGCCTGAAATAGTTAAAATAGTGCACATATGTTTTAAAAGGACCCCAATAAAGTGCTCTGTGCAAGTGGTAAATACCTTGTTAGTCTGCTTACTTGTCGCTGCGCGTCCGCGCTCCCATGTGACTTAAGTAATCTCCGTGGATCAGCCTGCCTGGCCTATGCCCCGGAAATGGCCCGCCTCCTCTTGCCGACTCCATCTACACAACCGGAAGTTCCGTGGTGGACCGGGGAGTGAGTGCGAGACCGGAACCTAAAAGGTTGAGTGCTGCTCAAGGGCAGTTATGGCCCTCAGTGGCTAAAGGATGTTGGGCATTTGTGAAAGTGAGATGCGTTAGGTCGACATGTTTCACGCTTTACGTGGTCTCAGGAGGAGATCCCCAGCTCTTCTTCAGGACCAAGAGAGTGTAAAAAAGTTATAAATAAGGGGATAGGTAGTGGCCTCATAAATTGAAATAGTGCCACCAAAGGTGGAGGTGGTCTGTTCTAAAATAACAAGAGGGGTAGGGGTATAAAGAAAGACAATCAAAACAGTGCCACAGTTAGTTGTGTCCACGGTGTATAGAACTATATACACCAAACTCAGTCCCTGGGAGGTGGACCATGATTGTATCTCTGGGCTCAAAATGAAAGGCCAGCTCTTGCCACACATATAGTCATGGAGAAAAACATAGATATAAATAAGGTGGACGAACAACTGTGAAACACGTAAGGCAGTAAATCACGTTAGTAATGTATGATGGTAATGGACGTTTTATCAAAAGCGTACCATGTCGTATGGTTTTGGCATAGTCAGGATAAGGTAAGTCCACTACACACGAATAGTGGTAGAGGGGAACATAGAGTGCTAATTATCCATTCAGCAGTGGAACGAGATCGTGATGTTCCCAGGTAGTCTCGGTTCTCAGGTACATGTTATAGGTATAGTTCCCATTAATGGCATATTCTTTTTATTAAAAAGGTGATAGTGTCCTGTGATAACACTTGCGGAGCAGAGAAGGGGGGCAGGGTGGGAGGGCGGTGGAAAGGGAGGGTTTTAGGGGAGGGGAGGGAAGCAGAAAAAGAAAGGGAGAGACGAGTGTGGGAACCGCTTACCTATTGGGTATAGGTAGATTTTCCCATGAGTCAAGTGAGAGCATGCTAGCAGTCACGATCTGCATAGGAAAAAAGTGTTATAATTGTATGCCCAGATACTTCCATGGTGCATTTACATTAAATAGATTGTAGCGGTAGTACTCACAGTTATGTTGCCAGGCACAGTCTCATGCACCTACCCGACCTCTCGGTTGCTCGAAGGTACATGTGGTGGGATCCCTTCTGCTTTTGAAGTCCCTGTAAAGGGGTGTGGCTGTGGGTGCATTGGAAGTGATGTGATGGTCACATGATATTCCTGACCTCCCCTCTTTCTGAACGACCTCTCCTACACTTATACTTTCAGGAACAGCGACTCTCTTTAGTGAGTGAATCATGAATGACTATGACTGACTCTGACATAATCTATTGGAATTTTATTCTTTTCAACACAGTCTTTATAGTAGATACAGGATTCTGTGCAAGACCATTGTCAAACCATGAGAATCCTCTTAGTGATCACCTGAGGATATTTCAATGAAATGGCGCTCACATGCAGCATACATGCTTGTTGTCGTTAACTCGTTAAGTAGATGGACCAGGTAATGGTTGAAGCCCCAAAGCACTCAGAGATGGTAAACGTGTTTTGTCCAGAGGGTCAAATGATAGGAGGGACATGAGCCAACCTTCAGGAAACTCTTCAAAGGGTGACACCGGTGATGTTGATCCCCTGTAATTATACAGTAGTGACAAAAGCATTGCCCTGCACTGTCTCAGGTGTGATTGTTACCTCCAGAAAGCCCCACACAGTGGGATTGCTGAGTGGTGGTCGGAGGCAACTCCCCCATTCTCCACCACTCTACTATCATGCCTCTCAGCGCACTGCTGGTGTAGGGATGATGCCCCCTTGCCTCTGAGAGCCCCATGACTAAAGTGGACTTCTTCCCTCAAGCAGCAGTGCGCCAGGAGGCACGTTTGCAGAGTGGTGGAGAAAGGAAGCATGGCCTCTGACAACCTCTTAGCAATCCAGCTGTGTGGGAATAACTGGAGGTAACAGGAGGGGTAGTTGGCCCCGAAGGACCCTCAAGAACCAAGGGGACTTCATCCCAACTATTAGTGTGCAAGGAGGCGTGTTTGCAGAGTCATAGAGAAAGAGGGTGTTGGGACTTACTGGAGGTAACAAGAGGTGTAGTTTGCCCCCAAGGACCCTCAAGAGCCAAGGGTACTTCATCCCCCAACTAGTAGTGTGCCAGGAGGTGCAGAGTGGTGGAGAAAGGGAGCATGGCCTCTGACAAAATCACATCAATCCTGCTCTGTGGGACTTACTGGAGGTAACAGGAGGGGTAGTTGGCCCCCAAGGACGTCATTGACATCCAATTACCCCTCCTGTTACCTCTAGTAAGTCTCATACAGTAGGATTGCTAAGAGGTCTTCGGAGGCCATGCCCCCTTCCCCCCACTCTGCAAATGCAGCTCCTGGTGCACTACTGGTTGAGGATGAAGCCTATTTTACTCCTGAGGCACCTTGGGGGCTAAGAAGCACTCCTTTTTACCTCCTGAAAGTCCTAAACAGAGGGATTCCTAAGAGCTGGTCGGAGGCCCACCCCCTTTCTCCACCACTCTGCCAATGTGACTACCAGTTAAAAAACTATAGAAATTCATTTAAAAAACCAAAGGTTACAGGGACGTTACAGTTAGGAAATGGATTTTTAAAAACCTTAGAAATTCACCGAAAAAAACAATGGTTTCAGGGACGTTATAGTTATGCTCAGATATCACTCGGACAAATCCACTTAAATTCAGCAGTAATAGTCAGCTGAGCTAACTATAACTCACTCCCCCCGCAATGTACTCCTTATGACCTCACATATTACATCACTCATGACATGGCCAGTGACATCACTGATGACATCTCAAATTACATCACTGATGACATCACCCACAGAATAACTGATGCACCTGCTCACACCCCATAGAACCTTTCATACACCCACACAACCATTCACAAATCCATTCATAGTCCCATACCAGTACTTACACATCCACTTACTGATTCATAGATCTACACACATCCACTCAGTCACCCATACAGCCACTGACATATCCACTCACATACCCATGCAGCCACTCACACACTTAGTCAGTCATCCATAGAGCTACTCACACACCTGGTGCCAGATGTACGACTGTTTTTTGAGGTCACAAACAGGCAATCGGCCAGTTTGTGAATGCAAACAAAGGTGGTGTTATGTACAAATGCCATTATGTGAGTTGGTGACTCACAAAGTAGTGTTTGCGAGTTGCTATTAGGAAGGGGCGTAACCTTTTTACCCAGAACTGCACAGACAGAGAAATGAGAAACCATGTTCATTTTAAAATGTGCAAAGTTCCACAAATGGAAGTAAATGTAAAGCTTAGTCATGTTGTTAGAAATGGGGGTCTCTAGTTGGCAAGGGTTTGCACCTTTGTCCAAGTAGGGGCCCTTCATCCAAGTCAGGATCAGGGGGTTACACTCCTAAAATAACCCCTACTCACCCCCTTGGTAGCTTGGCACGAGCAGTCAGGCTTATTCTAGAGGCAGTGTGTGAAGCATTTGCACAGAACCAACAGTAATACAGTGTAAGCACTACAAACGGACACCACACCAGTTAAAAAAATATCCAATATTTGTATGTACTTAAAACAAGACCAAACCGATAAAAATCCACAATACAGTACTTAAAAATCTTCATTTATCAAAGTATCCTTCGAAAGCAGTTCCTTGATGTCGATAGCTCCTTCTGGAGCTATCGCGGCATCGTGAACACACATATCCAAACAGTTCTGGCTGACCGTGGTGTCGCGGGTCAGCTACAGTGTCGGGAAGACCCGCAAACAGTACCTTTCAGAAATGCAGGTCATCGATGACCTCTCGTTGTCCCACGCGTTGCAGGTCGATCTCCACTCTGATGGAGTCAGGAGCGCTGGTGTCGGCAGGCGTCGGGTGCTGCATGTGAAGTGCAACGGTGCAGCATACGGTGCCCTCAGGTCGCAGTGCGAGCAGCGACTCGATGGCAGCGTCAGATGGCGCCGTCGGTGAGACTAGGGTCGCGGTGTGAGATGAAGGCGGTGCTCATCACGGTGCTGACAGGTCGCGGTGCAGCAGTGGCGTCGTCATTGCTGAAGCGATGTCGTCGGCTGATGAACTGGAGTCGATGGCACCGGTGTCGGTAGGCCAAGGCTGCAGTGATGGATGAGGGCAGTGCATCATGTAACTTTACGAGCAGTGCCCTTGAACCACGGTGCAAGCTGCGGCATCGAGCCCGGCGTGGAGCGTCAATGTCGGGGATACCAAGGTGTTGTCGTGAGGCAAGGCGGTGCGGAGTGCGGTGCCCACAGGTTGCGGTGCGAGCAGCGGCTCGGTGGCGGTGTCAGCAGGCGGCGTCGGTGAGACTAGGGTCGTGGTGTGGCAGTGCTCTCTGCGGTGCCAAAGCTTCGGCGTGAAGCGAGGCGGTGCGGAGTGCGGTGCCCACAGGTCGCGGTGCAAGCAGCGGCTTGGTGGGGGCATTGACAGGCATTGTCGATGAGACCAAGGTTACTGTGTGGCATTGTGGCGGTGCCCTCTGCGGTGCCTTCTGCACATTGAGTTGGCAGCGGAGTCGTAGACGGCATCTGGCTTGAAGTCTTTGCTGTTCCTGAGACTTCTTGAACAGGTGGCAAGCTCTACTTCAAGCCCTTAGAGAAACTTACAAAAGTAGATTGCAGAAAGTTCAGTCCAGTCCTTTCTCTGCCCAAGACAGAAGCAGCCACTGCAGGCCAACACAGCAGAGCACACAGCAAAGTGGTAGTTCCTCCTCACAGCTTCTCCAGCTCTTCTTCTTGGCAGTCTTCTTGATCCAAAAGAGTTCTCTGAAGTCTTTTCTATCCCTGAGACTTCCAACAGGAGGCAAGCTCTACTTCAAGCCCTTGGAGAAAACTCTAACAGCAGGATGATGAAAGCCAAGTCCAGTCCTTTCCCTACCCAAGACAGAAGCAACCACTGCAGGCCAACCCCACGACACGCATCATAGGGGCAGTACTCCTCCTCTAGCGTTCCAGGTCCTTCTTCCTGGCAGGTTCCTTGGTTCAGAAGTAATCTAATTTTCTGGGGTCTGGGCCCCAATATTTATACCACCAAATCCTTTGTTCTCTGAAGGCAGAGGGTCCTGTACAAAGTTCAAACCAGTTCTGGATGCATTCTGCCAGTGGGCACCTTCTTCCTTTGTCAGTGTGGGCCAGGGTCATCAGACGCACCACAAGAGGTGGAGCCAGCATTGTGGAAGGCAGGCACAGCCCTATTCAGACCCAGGTGCGACTCCCCCCACCCATCTACATGCAGATAGGTCTATTCAGCCCTGTGCTGACTCACCCTGTCTCTTGGAGTCTACCTCAGCCCCTGTCACTCACAAACCAGACAGACAATACACAAGCTAGCAGAGGCAGAGGCAGGCTGGATGGCTAGGTTAGAAAATACCCACTTTCTAAAAGTGGTATTTTCAAACACAGAATGTTAAACCCAACTTCACTAAAAGATGTATTTTATCATTCTGAGTTCAGGCATACTAAACTCGAATTTCTACCATGTTCCCTGGGTCTGTTAGGATTATAGGATGTTATAATCAAACTGCCTATTCTGGTCTATGGGGAACTGGAAGTCTTGCAATAGTGAAAAATGAAGTAGGCTGTAATTCACTATCAGGACATGCCACACACACCAGGGCATGTCCTACCTTTCACATACAATGACCCCTGCTCATGGGGGTACCTATGCCTACCTTAGGGGCGACTCACATGTAGAAAAGGGAAGGTTTAGGGACTTGCAAGTGTGTGCACTTGCCAAGTCAACATGGCAGCCCCAGGCTGCGCACAGGCTCTGCAATGGCAGGCCAGAGTTAAACTTTATGGACTGTTTATGTGGGTGGCACAATCCAGTGCATTTGATTTATGGGCCCTGGCACCTGCAGTGAACTTGACTAGGGACTGACACATAAATCAAATAGGCCAGTCTTACTGTGAAGATCTTTGCAGCCATGAGGGCTTTCAACACCCAATTCCGCCAATGTGAGGTGGTGTCCTCAATATCCAAAAAATCATGCAAAATGGCAAGCTTGGCAGAGACCACAAAGTGGACAAGACTAGTGGCAGGTAGCATTCACCATATATATTGCCAGTACAACCTATTCATATTAACTAAACCCTCAGGGACTGATTTATAAAGGTAAACTTACACATTTGTGTAAGTTTCTGCTTTTTCAGTATTCACAAAGCTGCATTTTTAAAGGAAGTTTACGAGTGTTGATATTCCGCAGTCAGGGCAGAGAATTTCACACATAAAAATACACACCTGACATAAACTTACTAATAAAATGCAGCTTTGTGAATACTGAATAAGTGTTAACATACACAGACATGTAAGATTATTGTTATGAATCAGGCACACTATATTTCTTAATTCCAATTCACTTTGACAGACCTTACATAGCAGAGGCTGAAGAGCTGGCATGTAGTCTCATTAAAACATTAGTAAGTGAAGATTACCAAACCAAAATATTCCACAGGTTGCTGTAGGTCTGTAGACAGGATTATGAAAACAAGACATAATATTTTTTTTTACTGCAGCATATTAGAGCAGTGCCAACATCCGTTCTCCTCCTCGTTCCACCCAGCAACATATTAAGGAAAAAATCCCATCTATTTTTATAGTCTGGTCAAAAATATAGATTGGGTGATGATAATCTGAGTTTGCCCTATCTCTCTTCTTTAAGACAGACACTATCATAGTTACTGCCCATGTTAGTCCTATCATCCTTTGTGTGTATTTCCCCACACTTTTTTTCTTCACTCATCCTGATTTGCTGAATATATTTTTGTTGGGTTTAGGACACTGTGCACTTTACCACTGCCAAACAGTGCTAAAGTGGTTGTGTCCTCTACTTTAAACATGATAAATGGGCTCAACCCTTTTAGCACATTTCATTTACTTATAAGACCCTAGTAAAGTGGTACTACTGCTACCCAGGGACTGCTACTAATAGGCATGCAGCACTTATTGGGCCACCCACTTAAGTAGCCCTTGAAAACAAGTCTCAGGCCTGCCATTGCAGCCTGTATGCAGTTTTAAACTGCCATTTCGACCTGGCAAAATGAACATTTTGCCAGACCTAATCCGTCCTTTTTAATAGACATGTCACTTATAGGGCAGGCCCTAAAAAGGCCACTGGGCAGGGTGCACTGCAGTTAGAAAGTTGGACTCATACTTTTGTGATTTACATGTCCTGGTAGTAAAAAACTCACTAATTCGATATTCACTAATGTGAGGCCTACCTCTCCCATAGCATAACACTTGGTTACCTTACTACATGTAATAAGTGATAACCTTTGTTTGGGAGCAAGTAAACATTTCATGTGTGGTGTCTAGAGAATTGTAATGTAAAATCCTCTTTAATAGTAAAGTCGGATTTTAAGTCACAACTCTGAAAATACTACTTTCAGAAAGAGGGCATTTTCTTGTCTTACCCATTTTGGTGACTGCAGCCTGTATTCTGGTTCACATGACTAGCTGTAGTTGTCATTTGACCTTTGTGTAGTCCTCCCTGACAGTATTACAATTGAGGGCCTAGTTGTTGGCAGGATGGGCCATCCCAGGCAGGATGGGGGGGCAGAGCGGTTGCCTGTCATACTTGCACGTCAAATACACTGCCTCCCCTTACACACAAAGAACTTCACACTAGCCTATTGTGACTGCAGATTGGGATCAGGACAGGGAAGCAGGAAATTCCAGACAGCTCTGTGGGGGGAAACATCAGAAGCTTCTCCCACTACAAAGGTAGCATCAGGTATAAGAAAGAATGTGACCCTCAGATCCACTCTTCTGATCACTCCTGGACCTGTGGAAGACTCAGAAGGACTGCTCTGCTGACCTCCTACTGGAAGGGCTGCCCTGCTGCTGGAAGGACTGTCCTGCTGTATGATGTATTTTATCATTCTGAGTTCAGGCATACTAAACTCGAATTTCTACCATGTTCCCTGGGTCTGTTAGGATTATAGGATGTTATAATCAAACTGCCTATTCTGGTCTATGGGGAACTGGAAGTCTTGCAATAGTGAAAAATGAAGTAGGCTGTAATTCACTATCAGGACATGCCACACACACCAGGGCATGTCCTACCTTTCACATACAATGACCCCTGCTCATGGGGGTACCTAGGCCTACCTTAGGGGCGACTCACATGTAGAAAAGGAAAGGTTTAGGGACTTGCAAGTGTGTGCACTTGCCAAGTCAACATGGCAGCCCCAGGCTGCGCACAGGCTCTGCAATGGCAGGCCAGAGTTAAACTTTATGGACTGTTTATGTGGGTGGCACAATCCAGTGCATTTGATTTATGGGCCCTGGCACCTGCAGTGAACTTGACTAGGGACTGACACATAAATCAAATAGGCCAGTCTTACTGTGAAGATCTTTGCAGCCATGAGGGCTTTCAACACCCAATTCCGCCAATGTGAGGTGGTGTCCTCAATATCCAAAAAATCATGCAAAATGGCAAGCTTGGCAGAGACCACAAAGTGGACAAGACTAGTGGCAGGTAGCATTCACCATATATATTGCCAGTACAACCTATTCATATTAACTAAACCCTCAGGGACTGATTTATAAAGGTAAACTTACACATTTGTGTAAGTTTCTGCTTTTTCAGTATTCACAAAGCTGCATTTTTAAAGGAAGTTTACGAGTGTTGAGATTCCGCAGTCAGGGCAGAGAATTTCACACATAAAAATACACACCTGTCATAAACTTACTAATAAAATGCAGCTTTGTGAATACTGAATAAGTGTTAACATACACAGACATGTAAGATTATTGTTATGAATCAGGCACACTATATTTCTTAATTCCAATTCACTTTGACAGACCTTACATAGCAGAGCCTGAAGAGCTGGCATGTAGTCTCATTAAAACATTAGTAAGTGAAGATTACCAAACCAAAATATTCCACAGGTTGCTGTAGGTCTGTAGACAGGATTATGAAAACAAGACATAATGTTTTTTTTTACTGCAGCATATTAGAGCAGTGCCAACATCCGTTCTCCTCCTCGTTCCACCCAGCAACATATTAAGGAAAAAATCCCATCTATTTTTATAGTCTGGTCAAAAATATAGATTGGGTGATGATAATCTGAGTTTGCCCTATCTCTCTTCTTTAAGACAGACACTATCATAGTTACTGCCCATGTTAGTCCTATCATCCTTTGTGTGTATTTCCCCACACTTTTTTTCTTCACTCATCCTGATTTGCTGAATATATTTTTGTTGGGTTTAGGACACTGTGCACTTTACCACTGCCAAACAGTGCTAAAGTGCTTGTGTCCTCTACTTTAAACATGATAAATGGGTTCAACCCTTTTAGCACATTTAATTTACTTATAAGACCCTAGTAAAGTGGTACTACTGCTACCCAGGGACTGCTACTAATAGGCATGCAGCACTTATTGGGCCACCCACTTAAGTAGCCCTTGAAAACAAGTCTCAGGCCTGCCATTGCAGCCTGTATGCAGTTTTAAACTGCCATTTCGACCTGGCAAAATGAACATTTTGCCAGACCTAATCCGTCCTTTTTAATAGACATGTCACTTATAGGGCAGGCCCTAAAAAGGCCACTGGGCAGGGTGCACTGCAGTTAGAAAGTTGGACTCATACTTTTGTGATTTACATGTCCTGGTTGTAAAAAATTCACTAATTCGATATTCACTAATGTGAGGCCTACCTCTCCCATAGCATAACACTTGGTTACCTTACTACATGTAATAAGTGATAACCTTTGTTTGGGAGCAAGTAAACATTTCATGTGTGGTGTCTAGAGAATTGTAAAGTAAAATCCTCTTTAATGGTAAAGTCGGATTTTAAGTCACAACTCTGAAAATACTACTTTCAGAAAGAGGGCATTTTCTTGTCTTACCCATTTTGGTGACTGCAGCCTGTATTCTGGTTCACATGACTAGCTGTAGTTGTCATTTGACCTTTGTGTAGTCCTCCCTGACAGTATTACAATTGAGGGCCTAGTTGTTGGCAGGATGGGCCATCCCAGGCAGGATGGGGGGGCAGAGCGGTTACCTGTCATACTTGCACGTCAAATACACTGCCTCCCCTTACACACAAAGAACTTCACACTAGCCTATTGTGACTGCAGATTGGGATCAGGACAGGGAAGCAGGAAATTCCAGACAGCTCTGTGGGGGGAAACATCAGAAGCTTCTCCCACTACAAAGGTAGCATCAGGTATAAGAAAGAATGTGACCCTCAGATCCACTCTTCTGATCACTCCTGGACCTGTGGAAGACTCAGATGGACTGCTCTGCTGACCTCCTACTGGAAGGGCTGCCCTGCTGCTGGAAGGACTGTCCTGCTGCCCTGCTATAAGAAGGACTGCCCTGCTGCCTGAAGAAGGGAGACTGGAGCTGCTCGTTGAACCCAGAACCACCAGATTGACTCCAAGGGCTAGCTGACTGGGCTCTTGTTCTGAGCTACAGGGACATAACAAGTTCCAGAGCCCTGTTCTGAATTTGTTCTGTTGCCCTTACCAAATGGACCTGCCTGTGCCCTGCTGCTGGCCTCTGTTGGAGTGAGTCCTGATCCCCAAGAGGTATCCCCTAGGTACTGGACCCTTGACCCGCATCAGAGCTTACTCCTCCTGGCCCAACTGTGGGTTCCCTCAGAACTGATGCAGTGTAACGCAACTCGATGCAGCCTGATGTAGGACTTTGCATTGCAGCACCTCGAAGCCCCTGATCAGCAGCCTCATCGGATCCAATGTAGGTCGACACAATTAGATGCAGGACCTGACATGGCAGCCCTTGAAGCTCCTCATCAGAACCAACACAGCGTGATGCAACTCGATGAAAGACCTCACATCAGAGACCGACAAGCTCCTCATTGGAGCTGACCAAGCCTGACACAACTCGACACAGGCCCCACAGTCCCTCATCAGGAGCAAAGCAGTGCAATGCAACTTGACACAGGACTTCACATCACAGCCCTCGCATCCCCTCATCTGAACAAAGGTAGTGTGATACAGCTTGGCGCAGGACTGCACATCGCAGCCCTTGCAACTCCTCATCAGACCAGATAAACACAGTTGGTGCTTTGTGCTTTTAGGCACTATACTTACCTTAAAACATTAGATTTTTGTCATTTTGGCGTCAAATAGTTTAGTACATTTTACTTAAGTTTTCTTCATTGGTGTGGGATTTTTATTGTGTTGTGGTTTCCTTTTATTACTGTTTAAGTTTACACATTGCCTATAAGTTGACACTGCTTTTGTGCTAAGGTACCAGACAGTCAAGTACATATTCATTTAGTGTCTGTTTGTGGTTCACCCTGGCAAGGATTGTGGCTGTTTCTTGAGAAGGGCTCAAACCTCCCTCAACCAATAGCCCAATTTCTCATAGCCTATTAGATTAAAAAAATCCAATCTTTGTGATTGAATTCAATAGACTTATCAAAAAGGAGACCCAGAGACACGTAAATGAGTGAAACTGAATACCACTGGGTAAGGAAACTTAGGGCCTGATTCACAATCGTAAATGTACACTTTTTTGTAAGTTTATGATTGTTTGTTATTCACAAAGGGATTTATGAGTGGCATCTTTAAGAGGGTGCAGTCCTGTGCATGAAAGATAGAATAGTCCCATCGTTTGATGTGCTGAGACTCATCACTCATAAAGATACTACTCATAAGTCCCTTTGTGAATAGCAATCAATCATAAATTTACACAAATGTGTAAGTTTAACCTTATGAATCAGGCCCGGAATGTTTGATTGAAGTTACACTTATCAATAAAGCTTATCAGGAGAGAACTGCAAAGAGCCAGTGACAAGAGCAGGTCTTCTTTGTGCCAGGCATAGTCTTGGTGCGTAGGAATGGCCAACTATCTCTGGAAACAAACCTAGATGCCAGAATCATACTGTTTAGAGTTACTCCAGAAAATAATATTCAAACAAGAAGTGGAAAAGGTAGAGATTACATGAAATCAGTGAGCAAGCACTTAAGCAAGCACAACCGGACTCAAATAAACTCCCATTAAATAGTGCCAAACAGTATGTAATGAAATTAGAAGCTGGTTCAGTCACCTAGGATTCAGAAAACACAAGTAAGATATGTCATTTCACTGATAAACAATGCATCTATTCATAGCTAAGAAACACTTAACTCAACACTAAAACATGAATATTGAAGTTGAATGGACACCTATATCTAAACTTTCTCCTGCATGTGAAGTAGCGAAGACACAGTTAATACAGATAGAATTTGCCCCATAATGCACCGTGGGGCTCAATCAAGTTGACATGTCCTGGTAACAAAATGGCCACCTAGGACTACCGTGCATCCTAAGAAAACAACATGCCGAGGTGTGCAAGACCCCAATGTGGAATGAGGCCGTCGTGGAGCCTGTGCCTCAGTGTGACAACGCTAAGGCAAGGGAGAAACACTTGCAATTAGACTGTAGTTAAAGTAGATGTTAAAGAGGCTATGTTGTTGCAAACTTTTAACTGGATGAGTGCATTTGGTGACATTTCTCAATTTTGTGTCACATGAAATCCGTGAAACTGTTCATTACTGTTTTTTAAAAACGTCATGAAAAAAATACACAATATTGCACATCCCTCCAAGAGACAGTGTATTGGATGGAGGTCATTGCATAGATTTGGAAAAAGATCTACTGTAAAGAAATACATATCTTTTCTAAATCCCTTGTAAGATCTGACAGTTTTTGGTGTGGCCATCACCTAAACCTTTAGACTTCTCCCTTCCCGTTTGCTGAAATTCATTTTCGTTGGCTTTCGGACATGGCGCCCTTTACCACTGCTAACCTGTGCTAAACCCTTGTGCTTACTCCTTTAGCATGGTAAAATTGACCTACACCTTACTGACACATTAAATTTACTAATACTTCCCTGGTAGAGTGGTACTAACTGTACCCAGGGCCTGTGAAGTCAACGCTACTAGTGGGCCTGCAGCACTTATTGTGCAGCCCAGTTAAGTATTATTTTAAAACACGTGTCAGGCCTGCCTTTACACTCTTTGTGTAGTTTTAAACTGCTAATTTGACTTGGCAAAGTAAACCTTTTCCCAGACCTAGATCTCACTTTTTAATACATGTAAGTCACCCCTCTGGTAGGACCTTAAACATACCATTGGGTAGGGTGCAGTCTATTTAAAAAGTTGTGCATGTACTTTTAAGTTTTATATGTCCTGGTAGTGAAAACTCCCACATTTGTTTTTTCACTACTGTGAGGCTTACATCTCCCATAGTATAGGATTGGGTTACCTTATTACATTTAATAAGTGCTAACGTTTGATTGGGAACAGGTAGAAATGTCATGTTTGGTATTAGAAAAATTGTAATTTAAAATCCTCTTTAGTGGTAAAGTAGGATTTTAAGTCACAATTCTGAAAATACCACTTTTAGAAAGTTGACATTTGCTCGGCCTAACAATTTGTTGCCTGTGTGCTGGGTCACATGACTGTGAATAGTTGACAGTTGTCTTTTGTGGATTCCTCCCAGACAGTGAGTCAAATCGGGGCTAAGTGATGGCAGGATGGGCCACCTTGTCGGGTGCAGCTGTTGCCTGTCCAACTTACATTTAAAAGGTATTCCTCATCACACTCCCAAAGGAACTTGACACAGAGGAACTTGCCACTTGGAGCCAGGGCACAGGAAGGAAGGACATTTCCAGACCCAGATGGGGGATAGCCTAGAGGTTTCACCCACTTCAAAGACTGGCAACAGGTATAAATATTGGACCCTCAGACCAACTCTTCAGTTCACTTCTGGACCTGCGGAGGACACTCTGAAGGACTGCCTTGTATTTCAGAGGACTGTCCTGATGGTTGATGCCTACTTTGTACCTCCGAGAGCTGCCCTGCTGCTACCAGAGGACCACCATCCTGCTTGTTGTCTGCCTTGTACCCTCCAGGGTCACACAAATGAAAAAAGGATGCCTTCTTTATTTTTGTCCGTCGGATATGACTATTTCTCCCCAGACGAAGTAAGACGCTGCTCTGCACCTTTGACAAAGCGCGATAATCTTGCTGTTTTAATATTTAAGCGGCATCATATTGAAGTTGGTGAGAGGTTCACTTCTGGCCAGAATCATTATGGAACACTGCTGTGAGCTCTGACTGAGATACAGTTCCGCTGTCCCTGACCTTCATCCTGAGAAGAAAGATAACCGTGCAAGATAAGTGTACAGGCCTGCATACTCAGATGGGTGTATTTGGTAATGCACAGAGGCCAGCTTCTTGACATAGGGTACTAAGATATGAAGCTAGATCATTCCAATAGGCCTGGCAGATTGGTACTCCCGACATGCTCTATTTAGCATAATGAAATTAGTGATAGATAGGAGTAACCTTAGTAATATTAAGAACAATTAATATCGTTAAATTGTTTGTTTTTCACCATTTTATAATGCTTATAACAATGATTTGACTCATCTTTCTCATATTCACAGTTCATGTTTAATTTACAAATATTAGAGCTTTTCAATAAAATTTGGAAATGCAATATCGTATCTTTTCTTTGTGACACTTGGCAAGCAAAAGTGGCAAAGCAAAATGATCAGATCTGTTTCCACAATTTCCTTGGGAATCAGAGTAGTCATGTTCAAGGTTATTAGCAATATCTATAAGTCTGATCACTACTGTCCCAGAAAGGGCTCCTCAAGCTTGTCAGGCTCAGTTAGCTATGCCTGCAATTAGTCCTGCTACTACTAATACCATTATGGGTAAAGTCCCTACCAAACAGGATTACATTCCATTTTGGATTGCTCAAAAAACAAATCAGCTCGAGGATGTGTTGCCCCATATGGGACACCATGATAAATTAAGAATTCTCACTATTTGTTTTCCACTTGGTATGGTTCCCTCTGGGGGGGAGTTTAATACATAGGCACTGTCTTTGCAGAAATCTATACCACTGTACTCTTTCAATTCCTGTTTTATTTGAAGTCCTTAAACAGATTCAGGCTGAACCTGGATTAGCCACTGCCCTGGATTTGGGGATGAAGTGCATTGGCATCTTTGCCACAGTGTCCTCAATTATTCTAAGTAATATTAAAGGGGAGACAGCTTCTTTGATTATACACTAATGGCTTGCTACAGTTCCCTAGCAGACCAGGAACAATTGCTCCCTAAAATAAGTTCTGAAACATATACATCTTTTGGTCATAATAGTTTGGGAACAATACCTAATAAACCACAGCTCAAAGGCAAATCTGATGCCAAAGTTACCAAGCAGACACCTGAGTCTTCTCAAAAGCGCTGGGATAAAAACAAAGCTAAAGCTAAAATATGGACTGTATCTCCACAAATAATGTCTTCCGAAAAATGCTGTAATTGAAATAACCATGATACACTTAAACAGCCTGGTAGGTATCAGTATTATGAAAGATATCCTTCTTCTTTCATTCAGGACTCTGCAGACAAGCAGTCAGAGAGAGGGGAAATTAGGCGACCGCAGAAAGGAGGATCATGTGAAAACTAAAACAAACTCACAGAACTCCTCTAACCTCATTATATCAATCAATCAATCAATCAATCAATCAATCAATCAATCAATCAATCAATCAATCAATCAATCAGGGAATTGTGAAGTACACTACTCATCCGTGAGGGTCTCAAGGTGCTGGGGGGACAGCTTCAGTCAGTCAAAGAGCCAGGTCTTGAGGATCTTCCTGAAGATGTGCAGAGTGGGGGCGCATCTAATATTGATCGGGAGCTTGTTCCACGTCTTAGCCGTAAGAGAAGGCTCTTCCACCCGTTCCTGCTCTGCAGATGCGCAAAGCTTCGACTAGGGTGAGGTCGGCAGATTAGAAGGTTCTCTTGGGTACGTGGAGATATTGGGGTTGGGTGTTGTGGAGGCATTTGTAGGAATGAGTCAGTATCTTGGAAGTCACTCTCTTCTCGACGGGGAGCCAGTGGAGGTCTTGCAGGTGTTGGGTGATGTGTTTGTATCAAGGGATGCCGAGGACGAGTCTGGCTGTGGTGTTCTGTATAGTCAGGAGTTTGTGGAGCAGAGATTTGTTGAATCCGGCATAGAAGTTGTTTCTTTAGTTCAGTCTGCTGGTTATGAGTACGTGGGTGATATTCTTTCTTGATTCGGGGGGATCCATTTGAAGGTCTTGCAAAGGATGCAGAGGGTGTTGAAGCAGGTGGAGGCAACAGCGTTGATATGTTGGGTCATGGAGAGGGAGGAGTTGAGTATTTTGCCGTGGTTCCAGGCATGGTCCTTGGGGTAGGTGGGCTGTTGAGGGAGGTGAGCCACCAGGTGTAGTCCCATGCAGAGGGGGAGGGTCAAAGGACGAGGACTTCAGTCTTCTCCGAGTTGAGCTTCAGGCAGCTGCTGCTCATCCAGGAAGCAACGTCCTTCATTCCTTCCTGGAAGCTAAGTCTGGTGGTGGTGGGGTTCTTCGTTATGGAGAGGATGAGCTGGGTTTCGTAGGATACTATGCTGAGTCCATGCTGTCTGATGAGGGTGGTGAGGGGGGCCATGTAGACGTTGAAGAGTGTAGGGCTTTGCGATGATCCTTGGGGTACTCTGCAGTTGATCTCTGTGGGTTCGGAGAGGAACAGTGGAAGTCTGATTCGTTGGATTCTGCCGGTGAGGAAGGAGCAGAGCCAGTCGAGGGTGGTTCCCTGTATGCCAGCGTCATGGAGTCTGGCAGTGAGTGTGCAGTGGGAGACGGTGTCAAAGGCTGCAGAGAGGTCGAGTAGGATCAGGGTCGTGGTGTGGCCTTGGTCAAGGAAAGTGCGAATGTCATCTGTAGTGGAAAGTAGAGAGGTCTTGGTGCTGTGGTTGCTGCGGAATCCGGATTGGGAGGGGTCGAGGATGGAGTTCTCTTCGATGAATTTCGTTAGTTGGACATTGATGGTCTTCTCATTGACTATGGCTGTGAAAGGGAGTAAAGATATGGGTCGATAGTATTTAAGGTCCGATGGATCTGCTGAGGGATTCTTGAGTAGGGTCTTGACTTCTGCGTGTTTTCAGTCATTGGGGAAAGTGCGGATTTCGAATGTGGCATTGATGGTGCATCGCAGCTCGGGTGCGATGGCGGCAGCGGCTCTTTGGAAGATGTGTGGATGGCAGAGGTCCACGGGGGCTCATAAGTAAGTGCCTTTCATGGTTGATGCAGTGTCTTCGGTGGTGACTGAGGTCCAGGATTAGATGGTGGGCTGGCTGGCGTTGTTAGAGGAGGGAGTGGTTTCGGAGTCAGGTGTCTGTTTGTTGAAGTTGTCATAGAGGGACTTGATTTTCAGATGGAAGTAGGAGCCGAGTTTGTTGCAGAGGCCCTGGGAGGGAGTGACGTCCGAGGTTTCGCTGGGGGGTTTAGTGAATACCTGAATGATGCTGAAGAATGCCTTCAATTTGCTGGAGTTGGCGAGGATCTTGTTCTCGATGAAGGTCCTTTTGGTGGATCTGACGAGTTGGTGGTATTCTGTCATGGTGTTCTTGTATGTGGTGCAGTCTTCCGAAGTTTTGCAGTTTTTCCAATTCTTCTCGAGACGTCTGTAGGCGCGTCTACATTCTTGGAGGTCGGCTGTGAACCAGGTGGCCTTCCTGGGTAGCTGTCTGCCAGAGTTGTGAACGAGAAAGAGAAACTTCCACAACAAAAATCACTATTTAAAAAGAAGAAAGTGACCTGAGTTTCCACTAAATTTGACACAAATACTCAGAACTGCTCTTTGGAAAAAGACATGGGCAAGAACCCTGCTTGACAGCGCAGCAGCGGTCAAGAGTTTTGGGTGGTGTGACTGACTAATGACAACATTCCAGTAGAAACTTCAGATCAGCAGCTCAGCCTTCCTGATAGACTCTACAATTTAAAATTGATTGTGACATACCGCATAGTAATTAAGTAATATTCTGGCAGAATTTATCTAATGAATATGACTGTCTTGGCTGAGGTAGATTGGCTGCCAGAGTTTGATAGAAAAGTCACACAAGGATAGGATGTAACCATACCTTCCTTTTATGTCATTGTTCCTGAGGATATTAAAACAGCCTATGCTACAGAACGAGCTCTTGCTCAAGCCCCTGCATTATATCCCATCCAGGCAGGTTGGAATAAAGACTCACCCTATTGTGTTATACCTATAAGGTCCAGTCTCCAGGTGCAAGCACCAGACCCTATTAGACATGAAGCTAAATGCCGTGTTAGGGAAATTCTTTTACAATTAGAATATCACGGTGTGATTAAGCCTTCTGTCTCCCCTATGAATACTCCCTTATTTCTGATGCTTAAACCAGATCATTCCTTTCGTATAGTCTTAGACTATAGACAATTAAACAGTCATATGCGTACTTTTGCTGTACAAATTTCACATAGCTCAGGCATACTAAAAAACTTAGTTAATAAAAAACACAAAACTACGTTGGGCATTTCCAGTGGCTTTTGCTGTCAAAATATAGCGCCTGAAAGCCATGACCTAACCACATTCTCAATGCTAGGAGCCCAAAGAAGGTTCTGTAGGATCCTACAGGGGTAAAAGAACAGTTCAAGTCTGTTTTCTGCCTAGGTAACACCAGTTTTACAAGAAACGGAATCAGAAGTGCTGTCCTATGTTAATGACATTTACCTCACATATGATGATTTAAACACACATTTGGCCAGAGATTCGCTGACCATGGCTATAAATTCAATTTTCAAAATCTAAAATTGCCTATCTCAGTGTCCTCTTTACATACTCATGTTAACACTAAAAACTTAGTGATCCATAAAATTACGGGTTCCACTGGATACACATATGTGTATTCAATGATGGAGAAACAGTGCTGATTGCTTAAAAATCACATTTTTTTTTATTCCAATGTGGAAATGCATTTTGCATCGACAGAATTTTTTTTTACCATAGTTCAAATAGCTATTCTGCAGGAACGCCCATTAGCTCAGGGGAAGAGCATAATTGTGGTGTCTCCTGTTCCAGCCTTAGACGCTGTCACCAATGCCAGTGCTCCTAACGCAAAAGCCTTGCACCCTAGATGGATAAAGTGGGCCACTTCATTGACAGCTACTGATGTAGATTATGTTTTTTTACCATACTTTATAAATACCTCCAGTATGAACAAGAATACTCCATGTTTAGCAAAATGTTGCCTCTAGATCGTTATGATTTTTATGATATATACTGATGGTTCAACACAGCCCAGGGTTGGTACTGGATACAAGTACTCGGCTGCATGTGTTGAAGTGAAAGGTTTCATGAAAGATGATGGATGTCATGCACAAAAACATATATAGTAACTTTAGGTGACTGTACTGCTCAGATGACTGAATTGAAAGCTTTGGTTCTGGCTTTGCAGAAGAAGGATTCAGTATTTCCCACGCTTAGAGTGTGTGACTCCTATTACTGTGTCTAGGCTTTTAATGATAATTTACTTTATTGGTGTTTGAATGCATTTACTTATTCTAAAAGAAATGTTATCAAGCATAAGATTTTATGGGGCAAGGTGGCAGCAGTTAAGGATGCTTTGTATGGGCTCATATAATTCATACGGGGAGTCATCAACGTGTTGGTGTACACATTGTTGGGAATTCATTGGCTGATGAAGCTATGAAGGCAGCTGTTCAGACTGTTTTTGTAGCTGCGATTACTCATTCACATACGAGGACTGATGATGACATAATGGCTGCAGTCACTGCTTCAGCTTGTGGCGAGCCATTACCATAAGGCTGTTCAGCAAAATACTCCAATCTTTTGAGTCCTCAAAATATCCCTTAGTCCACATTTCTAGGGTGGGTGATCGAGTGATACCCAACCGGGACCTCAGATTAGAGTTACTAACAACTGCTCTGAAACTGTAATTGTTAAATATCTTGCCCCTTGCACACAATTGATGGTTGCAGTTTGCACTGTATGGAGTTATCGGCACTGATCTTTCTTTTATTGTATTTGTCAAATTGTTGCTTTAAAAACACTTAGGATGCTTCTATTGGTTAATATCTCTCAATGAAATTGGAGATGTGTCTTGTATGGATTTTATTATAGACAAGGATATAACTATTATTTTAACATGTACTTCATTTGGTTTAGGATGTATTACCTATGAATTGATAGTGCACACCTGATGCTTTTATGACTATTTTTATTGTGTCTTTTACTGTGTGTGTATACTTTGATGGTTTACGATAACCAAATAAAGTATTATATATATAACAGCTGCTCATGAGGGGTTAGTGCCGGCTTATGCAAGTGTGACAGTTATAGTGTCTTTACTACAGAAATGCTACGGGTCTTTATAAACAGTTTTAAAAGTTTGTCCTTAGTTGTAACATTTGTCAACAGATTAAAAATTCCACCATTGCACACCCACCACAGACACCTCTTTTAGTTTCAAATAAGCCATTCCAGTGTGTCTATTCAGATCATTGCGGACCACTCCATTCATTATGGTGCCTTTAAATTTATCCTATGGCTGTTGATTTTTATTCTCGATATCTATGGGTATAGCAACAGCTGCTGCTTGAACTGTTATTAAAGATTTGCAAGTCTTTAACTGTATATATGCAGTAGTAGCTATCCACTTGGATAAGGGACCTGCTTTCACCTCTAAGACTTACTGAGATACTATGGGCACCCTGGGTGTTACTGTGCATTATTCCACCCCTTATCATCCTGATGGAAATTTGATAGTGGAAGGGAAGAATCGTGACTTAAAGCAGTCCTTTACAGATAGAAAATTAGGTTCATGTTGTAGTTGGATCCCTCACCTGTATGGAGTCAAGAGACCATTAAATAATCTGCCTAGATGGTCATTGGGTGATTGGACTCCTTATGAAGTACTCTTCGGGGTCCATATGTATTTTCCAGATCTTGATAACTCTAACACAGTAGCTGGAGATGCACCCTTTGACATCAATGAACGTTTGGCTGTCTTACAAGATTTACAAGACTTCCAAGATGAGCACTACAATTTTAATTTTAAACTCCCTGCCACTGACGAAGTGAAGAAGCAACAAGTGGTTTCTGACTGAATTCCTAAAGTTGTGATCTAGTCCAAGAGAAGATAGCAGATAAAAAGGAGTTTGGCCTGCTCTATCATGCTCCGGTGTCTGTCCTTGCTATTAAAGGTACTTGAACTGTGATTTTGCCACCTCTTGCTGGTTGTAAATATAACAGACTTGTTACAATTGATTTGATCAAGCTACACCATGTGGCCACTTCTGCACAGTAGGCCACAGGGGTTGCTGGGTAGTTCCTTGAAACCTCTCCCTACTCTGCATTTAATCCCTGAAAGTGCATTAAGTGGTCCTAATCTTTCTATTCCCCGGCTGGTGTCTACAACAGCTGAACTTTCAATCATACCAGTTGATTAAACACCGGAAGTCTTTCAAATGTGAGTTTGCCTTTTTCCACTGCTGCTCCTTGCAATGAAGTTATATTCTATCAACCACCTTTGGAGTTGCCTACCAGATCTGTTTTTACTCAGACTGCCTCTGGTTATTTTGTCGACATTGATGATTTTTCATTTGACTCTTCGCATACCTCAATGCATGGTGCAAGTCCATTTTTCCTTTGGCTGAAACAGACATATTTGATTCTTCCATGGTCATGCTATTATCTTTTTGCTATTAAATGGAAGATATCTTCCAAATTGTACTTCACCAGAACTTGAAGCTGCAGTGCTTATGCTAGATTTTACTTCACACAAGGTCCAAAGAGACTTGCCCCTGTTGAACATTACTGCATCCTCTGTCCATGCTATGATGGTACTGTTTGGGATAAAGTTCCCTTTGACATTTTTAGTCCAACAGAAACATTACAAATTCCATATGCTTTTAAAGTCACTGTAGACGATGTACTAACCCCAGGTTCCATTTCTGATGAATGGGATGTTTTTACTGATTCTAATATGCTATCTGGTTTAGAATCATACACTGTATTTGAGAATGAGGATTTGCATTTGAATTCCGCAAATTATAGTGAAAAGTTTTGTTACCATCATTATGCACATCACTATTTACACAGAGTTAGTACTCCACATGCTATTTTTAATTATACACAGTGGGAATACTGCTTGTCACCCTCTGTGGGTAGTTTTAAAACATACTTAAAGAAATTCCTTTATTTTTCTGGTCAGGTCCCTACAGATCCTGTTTCACAATGTTATAATCTTACACCTACACCAGCGAAGAAAAATATGCTCACACAAACACAATAGATTTATTCCAATTTATTTATTTCACAACTAGCTTTCAAGGGTTATGGCTATTGGAAGGACAATACTGAGCTTAAATCAGTTTGGGGAATATGGCTTTGGCAGGTTAAGGGCACTGATGCTGTATTTCGAGCTTGTCAGATCCCTTGCCAAATAATATTTCTAGACAAAACAGTACAACGGACTACTGAATCAAGCTAATTACCAGTTGCAAAGGGGCCGATTCGCAGAATCGGCCCCTTTGCGACCGGTAATTAGCCTTTTGGGAAGCATCAAGCCCAAAACCATTTGCAAAATAGGTAATCGCAAAATTTGTGATTACCTATTTTGCGAATGCAGTTAGGGAATCACAATTCGTGATTCCCTAAATGCAATGCAAGAAGCATTCTGAGAATGCAACTTGCATTAAGGAATCGCAAATTACTATCACCTTCAAGTTGATCGTAATTTGCAATTCGCTAGAAAAATGCTAAAAAATGCATTTTTCTATGTGCCATGTGGCGTCCACACATGCCCTTAGGGCATGTCTGTGCGCCACATGTGCATTCATGTCATTTTTGGGAGTGCATCAGGGTGGCCTTTTGGCCCCCTAGTACCCTTGAAATTGCATGTGCAATTTGCGATTACCTTTTTGGTAATCGCAAATTGCAAATGGTTTCCCATTCATTCCTATGGGCCTATAGGAATGAATGGGAAAGCGTTCCCTATTAGCGAATCGCAATTTGTGATTCGCTAATAGGGAAAGTGTAGGAATCGCAATTTATTTAGGCATTCCTACATGCATAGGGAATTGCGAGTCCTTAATAGCGATTCCTTAAAAATCGCTATTAAGGAATCGCAATTCCTAACATTGATGCATGTGCCCTTACATGTCTTGGTTTGGGTAATACAAATGCAAATAAGCTAAGCATTACCTCTGTTGTGAAATTTGATGATTGGCAACAGTTTATCAGTTTCACAGGAGAACAGCTCAATGAGATGGTGCGAAATGGAACATACAATTCCTCATTTTCTAGTTCAGGTGGGTGGTTAGTATGGCCTGTTGACACCAATGGCTGCAAATGCCCATTTTTAAAAACTCTTCCAAGGGGTTTACAGCAAACAGGCCGGACCCCTGGGATATTTAGTCACAACACTCAGGAGTAGTTACAACCTATAGCGTAAGAAAGTTATGCAAGCAATGGTTAGAACATTCCACATTGTCCACATTTAAAGACCACTTATCACTCTTTTCTGATGGCACAGATTAATTGTGTCCCAGAGCTCCTCATTCTAAATGTTTTATACATGACACCTAAAAAAATGTGGACATTTCTCAACAAGAAGCTGCCTAATAGTTGAGACAAATTGATAAGGAAAATCTTGAAAAGGCATTGGCAGTTTTCGATAATGGGATGACCACATTGTCAACGTGTATTTATTCCTTGAATAATATTGTTTTATCTGCATTTGATATCATACAGAATGACCGGTCTATGCTTCACCATGCCCAAGGTCAGTTAAGATTGATTTTACAATAAAGTTTAACATTACAGGTATTGAAATCAAATCAAGTGCCATGGAAATATTTAAATGGAACTGAATTGTTTTTGGCTTGCAATTTGCCATGTATGCAGAAAGCCATGGCAAGGAATGAAGTGACCCACACAATGCTTAATATTGAGCGTTCAGTAGGGGAATTATTGGCTTTACATCTACATACACTCTAGACATACACAGAGTAGAGATTGAATAGTAGGAATACGCCTGATTACTACCTTGTACTATATGTCTGCATATATACACTGTCTTAGCACCATGCTGGCGCTATATCTGCTATTTATTCTTTTGGTGCTTGTAATCACTTTCATCTGCTTCTGTGTACTGATTATCACAGCACATGTATTTTATACGAGAATAACATTGGTTCAATAAATATATTGAATATGTCCCAATGGGTATTCTCTGTATACTTTTCTGAGAACAAGAGTGCACAAGTGACTGAGCGAAAGGGTTTTCTAGATGTGTTTCCATGATCCTTGAGGGGTCAGGGTTGTCATGTTCAGTGGTTGCCAGAAACCATTCGCTCCCTGTTTAGGTTAGTAGAGCTTATGATAGCACTGTGAGCTAGACGGTCTCCAGGCCAACATATACTACAGGGGTACATGGAATCAGTCTAAGCACCTCACCCAAAGTTTATGTTGTCCACAGACGTGCAGAACCTATGGATTAGTGGGAACTACACTACATGGCACCACCAAGGTTGGTTGGGTACGATTTATACAGATCACCTGAGTAGTTCAATCATGCCGCCTCATAGATTCATACTCACCTTAAACCAGAGATGTCCTTGGTGGTAGGGAAATCCGCCTCAACTGAGTGGTTAAACTCTACGGGCCCGATTCACAGAACTAACTTAAGACAAAATCCTAAACTTACTACCATTTTCGTATTCATAGAAGGCACTTACTCATTTTGGTATTCACAGAAGACACTTACTCATTTCGGTATTCACAGAAGTTAGGAGTCCTAACTTTAGGACTCCTAAATGCCTTCTGTGAATACCGAAAGTCTTAAAATTAGGATTTTTCTCAGTTTAGGAGTCCTAAAGTTAGGACTCCTAACTTTACTACTACTAAACTGAGAAAAATCCTAGTTTTAAGGCTTTCGGTATTCACAGAAGGCATTTAGGAGTCCTAAAGTTAGGAGTCCTAACTTTACTACTAATAAATTGAGAAAAATCCTAATTTTAAGACTTTCGGTATTCACAGAAGGCATTTAGTAGTCCTAAAGTTAGGAATCCTAACTATACTACTACTAAACTGAGAAAAATCCTAATTTTAAGACTTTCGGTATTCACAGAAGGCATTTAGGGGTCCTAAAGGTAGGACTCCTAACTTCTGTGAATACCGAAATGAGTAAGTGCCTTCTGTGAATACCAAAATTAGTAAGTGTCTTTTGTGAATACCAAAATGGTAGTAAGTTTAGGATTTTGTCTTAAGTTAGTTCTGTGAATAGGGCCCTACGTATTGGCTGTAGGTTATTCAAGCTTGAAGGATATACTTCCCAAAAAAATGTGTTAACCTATCTACATAATTCATTTACTAATTTCCCTCATCTTCAAAACAGTTTAAAACAATGCCTGAAAATGGAGAAGAAGGAGAAGCAAACATAGCAGAAAACTGCAGAAATTGTTAAACTATGAACTCCCGGCTACGGAGACATTACTTTCGCGGTTGAGGCACACAAAGCGTTCAAAACAGAGGTATTCTATTCCTGGTTTAAATTCCCAGCTGCGAATAATCGCACAGAATTGTTTCATACCTATATGGAGGATGAATCCCCAGAGAAATACACTCCATATGAAGACACAGAAATTACTCTAACTTACCAAGAACATATTAATTGGTTGAACCCCTTCAGGGCTCATTATGGAATGGTTCTGTCATGAGCACCAGTGCTCCAGTGCTCATAACAGAACCATTCCATCATATGCACACGGGCAAAAAATCCCTCTGCTGCAGACAGCAGAGGAATTTCCTTTTTTTTAATTTTGCCTCAGGAGATGGGGAAGAGCTTCCCCAACCTCCCGAGGCATTTTTTCCAATGTAATGAAGAGTGTGCGCATGGCACATTGACGCTGACGTCAATACATTGAAAATAAAACTGAAACTTAATTTCAGTTTCATTGTTTCTGTGCTCGTGGGCTATCTTAGCCCAAGCACCAAATTACGTGGGAGAGGTATCGCTTAAAAGGGGAGAATCTCCCCTTCCAACTGTACTCTTTCCCAGTGCAACCCTGGTTGGGGCTCACCCCAGGAGGGCGATCTCCAAACAGGTATCCACCCATTAGGCACCAGGGAAGGGGGAGTGGACCCTTGGGAAAGGGCCTTTGCTCCCCCCCAAAAAAGTGGCATAATCAGTCAGGCAGATTGGGCAGCAGCCCCTTATCTCCCCCCTGGGGGGGCAGTAAGCCCACTAGGCACCAGGGATTTTTTTTTTTTAAGTTCAGGGATGTGGGATGGCCAGAATGGGCATGCTAATACCCACACCCCCACAAACAATGCCACAGACTTTCTGCTCCCCCCAGGAGGCATATGGGGGCAATAGCCATTAATATGACCCCAATTGCTCCCCACCCGTGCTCCCCCACTAGCCCCCCCTCCCCACCCCTCCACTACTGTGCCCCCCTGAGGAACCCTCCCTACGTTACTAGGCATAATAATGCCTATAGGCGTACAATCCCCCCCCCCTCTGGAGTTCAGAAAGCCCACTAGGCACTGACCTTTTTTTTGCAATGTGCTTAGCTGTGGATTTTGGGCCGTAGCACAGCTGGCACCTAGGGTAACCTAGCAAAACCTCTACATTTGTGAAAACTTGTCAAGAACCATCCCTGAACCATCCCGGACTTTGCTATATTGACATTGCCATGGACGCGCAGTGCAAGGTATACCCAATGTGCCCTGCTTCATTATGTATGCACTGTGAACATTCAAACAGTAGACATTACATGTTTTGCTTAGTGTTTATTTTCAGGCATTCAAACAGTGCATGTTGTGCTTCACGTTTATTTTGCGATCCTGTACCATCTTTATTTTCCTTTAGGCAAGTTTGCATATTGCCTAAATTGGTCGCACCATAGCTTTGCCAATGGCTATAAAGCCAGCCACGCCCAGCCGCACCCTGCGGATTATTCTGTTTGGCAGTGCTGGTGTTTCAGAAGCAGCTCCGTGTCTTTGTCAGTTTCCAGAAAGGGCAAATTCCGGTGACACATGTAGGTTGTTGGCAGCAAGCAGCAGGTAAAAGACGGCAGGGTTCTTTTATTAATCATTCCCCAGTCATACGGAATCGCTGCTGGTAACATCAAAGGAACAAGGAAAAGACACTTTACGGTTAATTTTGGACACGCACAGAACCTAATTAGTGCGCTCTTCACCCACATGTATGGAAAAGGTAAATATTTGATTTATAACTTGACAAAACGCTATGGTTTGTGCATAACTTTGCAAAACGCTTTGGTTTGAGTTTTTTGTATGTTTATAATTTACATGACACGAACGTAGTGTTTCAAAAAACTAAAAACTGCAAAAGGTCAAAAGGTGCTCTCAGACTTTGGTTTGAGCTTTCTGTATGTTTATAATTTACATGACACGAACGTAGAGTTTCAAAAGCTAAGAACGGCAAAGGTCAAAAGGTGCCCTCAGATTACGGAGAGAAAAGGTTTTCTGCTTAATTGAAGAACTGTGTACTTGATAGTTTTTTGGAATCATACACCTGCACCTTCTTTGAACTATATTGTAATACCTTACAATTGGAAACAGTGACTATGTTTTATTGATGGTTTTAGAAGTAGAAGCTTGCATCTTCTTTGAATCTTATTTGTAAAACCCTGCAATTGAAGCCAAGCCGTACATCCGTCTAAGGACATTGAAAAAGGTATACTTAAAGACTTTTGAAGATGTTTATATACCTACTGTTTATTGTATTTCAAGTAAGGTTTAACTAAAGTGCACAACTCATATTTATATTTTTATGCAACATAGACAAGAAGGTAGATTGGAACTCATTGTACTCTGCTGTCGTTTCCAGGTCTCCCTCCCCGCAGTACCCTCCCTAATTTCCGTTTCCGTTATCCGGCCACTTTGATCCTCTGATGTGTTTTAACTCAGAGTCAGAGCTGCCGGAGCTGCCGGAAGGTGAGCCTCTTGAGGGTACTGTTCCTGAGGAACTATGACCCTGACAGATAGACACCAAGCGAAATCCAGGATGGGGTGACTTGTGTGCCTCTCACCAGGTTCTGTTACCTAGAATCTCTTGCAAACCACAAACTTAGTAAAAAAGACACATTTTCCTCACATGTCTGTTCTGAAATCTAAGGGTAGCAACTAACATCTGCCAATCCAGCATTCCCCAAAGTCTCCCAATAAAAATGGTACCTCACTTGTGTGGGTAGGCTTAGAGTCAGTGACAGGAAATGACCCAACACAACGTAGACACATCAAATTTTTTCAGTAAAAACTGACCCTTTTATGCAATGTGCCTAGCTGTGGATTTTGGACCGTAGCTCTGCATCCACCTAAGGAAACCTAGCAAATCTATACATTTTTGAAAACTAGATACCCAGGGGAATCCAGGATGTGATGACTTGTGTGGCTCCCACTAGGTTCTGTTTTCCTCACATTTCTGTGATGAAAAGTTCTGGAATCTCCATGGATCTACACATTTTCACTCACCCAGCATTCCTCAAAGTCTCCTGATAAAAATGGTATCTCACTTGTGTGGGTAGGCTGAGTACCCATGCAGGAAACGTCCCATAATGCAACGCAAACACATCACAGTTTTCCAGTGAAAGCGTACCCTTTTTTCCTAATGTGCCTAGCTGTGGATTTTGGACTCTAGCTCTGCTGGCTCCGTAGGTAACCTAGCAAACCTATACATTTCTGACAACTAGACATCCAGGGAAATCCAGGATGAGGCGACTTGTGTGGCTCTCAGTCAATAATACTTTTATTTGATTTCTTTAAAATCATAAAAGGGTGGGACAAGCCACCAGGGTACATAGAGCATCAAGCAGTCATTTGGTTAGAATCAAAGAAGTAAAAACACAACAAAATTCATATACTGAATGAGCAGTCTACTGATTAAATGGGAAATGTATAAAATATCTGAGCAAAGCGATAAAAAAGTGAATGTGCAGGGCAATTCAGTTTAGACATATTCAGGTCAGTTCTCTTTTTTGTCTATTTCTTTTGCCGTGATGTTCCAAAGTTTTATGGCTCTGCAGGACAGTTGGACAGAAGAGCCTCCGAGTCATTTTATAACTGCCACTCTGCAAGTCCTTATTTGTTCTCACCTTCATATTTCTGGAAGGAAAGTTTTCCGGATATCTAATAGTGAAGGACAGATACATAGAAGATGTAGTAGTGACTCTTCATTTTGTCCGCAGAGATGGCATTCCTTTGTCAACCTCGACTGTTTCCATTTTGGGGTGAGATCTTTCGTGGAGAATGACCCCAGCCTCAATAGCGTCAGATTTAGCTTTTTTTGGTGTGACAAGTGTTCGGACAAGTATGGTTGGGGTTTCAATGTTTTATAAGATTGTATAACGGCCCAAGAGCATTGCTTTTTTGCAAAGGCTGTTTTATCCAGTGACAGTGAGACCCACTTAGTTGGTTTGTTCACTGGGGGGCCGATTCACAGAACTAATTTAAGACAAAATCCTAAACTTACTACTTTTGGTATTCACAGAAATTAGGATTTTGTCTTAAGTTTGTCTTAAGACAAATTTAAGACAGAGTTAAGACAGACTTAAGACAGACTTAAGACAAACTTAAGACAGACTTAAGACAGACTTAAGACAGACTTAAAACAGACTTAAGACAAACTTAAGACAAAATCCTAACTTAAGTCTGTCTTAAGTCTGTCTTAAGTCTGTCTTAAGTTTGTCTTAAGTCTGTCTTAAGTCTGTCTTAAGTCTGTCTTAAGTTTGTCTTAAGACAAATTTAAGACAAAATCCTAACTTCTGTGAATACCAAAAGTAGTAAGTTTAGGATTTTGTCTTAAGTTAGTTCTGTGAATCGGGCCCATAGAGTCAGACTTCTACTGTTCCACTCAGAACCCACAGAGATCAGCTGCGGAGTGCCCCAAGGAACCTCCCTCAGCCCCACCCTATTTAACATCTACATGCCCCGCTTGCAACCATCGTCAGAAGCCATGGACTCAACATCGTCTCCTATGCCGATGACACCCAGCTGATTCTCTCCCTCACAGACGAACCCACAGCCACCATGAGCAACTTCTACAACAGGATGATGGCAGTGCCACCTGGATGAAGGACAGCTGTCTCAAACTCAACTCAGACAAGACCAGAGTCCTCTTCAGGGGCTCCACCCCCGGCATTGAATGACTACTGGTGGCCCACAGCTCCTAGAACCCCCCCACACCCACGGACTATGCACAAAACATCAGCATCATCCTGGACTCCTCGCTATCTATGAACCACCAAATCAATGCTGTCTCATCCTCCTGTTTCCATACGCTCTGCCTGCTTCATAAGATCTTCAAGTGGATCCCCACTAAGTTCAAGAAAACGTCACCCATGCACTCGTCAGCAGCAGACTCGACTACGGCACAGCACTCTATGCCGGCATCATTCAAAAACTCCTACAGAAAACTTTAGAATATCCAGAACGCCTCTGCCAGACTCATCCTGAACATCCCCCGCTGCAGCCACATCACCAGTCACCAGAGCAACCTCCACTGGTTTCTGATCAACAAAAGAATTACCTTCAAGCTACTCACGCACACCAACAAAGCATTCCACAATGCCTGACCTTCTACACTCCCACTAGACATCTGCTCTCCACCCAACTGGCTCTGGCCACCATCCCACAGATCCGCAAGACCATGGCTGGAGTAAGATCCTTCTCCTACCTTGCTGCGAAGACCTGGAAATCCCTGCCTCTACATCCCAGGCAATCCCCATCTCTGCCTCAATTCAGGAAGGACCTCAAGACCTGGCTCTTTCACTGAACCGTAGATCCTCCCCCTTCCACTCAGCACCTTGAGACCCTAAAAGGTGAGTAGTCGTGCTTTACAAGAACCCTGGTTTATTGATTGAACTTCCAGACTTTCACGAGGGCCAATCCACTTGGCGTATCTTTTTAAAAATGTTATTTTATGTTTGCAGAGCAGAGGACATAACATTTTCATAAGATTGGTCATCAGGAAAGAGAACAAATCAAAAACAGTCTGCATTTTACACAGATACACATTCTATACATATGTCAACTGAAACCCCTAACATGAATGAACATACCCTAATTAATCAATTATAGTTTTAAAAGAGTCCAGCAAAACCATATATTCGTAAACATCAGGAACAATTGCACCTTCCCATTAATCTAAGACCCTAAAGCACAGGTCTTCAAACTGTGGGGCGCGCCCCTCTGGGGGGGCGTGGATGGGTTCCCAGGGGGGCGCAAAGTAGAGGTGTGCGGAATTTGCGTAATCGCGCTACGCAAAGCTCCGCGAAACAGTAAAAAATCACTGCGAACACACAGAAATTCCGCAAACACGCAGAATTGCTTGTTCGGGATGCTTTTTTCCTGTTCGCGAACACTGTTTGCATGCTCGGGGGGAAATGTCTCGCGAACACGCATTTTGAGAACGCGACCAAGCAAAAAATTCCGCGAGATCGCAGAACGCAGAATTTTGAGCAAATCCCCGTTCTTCACGGAACGCAAAATTACCCAAATATCGCAAATTCCGCAAGCGGAATGGAATTTACCACCCTGGCCTAGCGCAAAGGCCTCTGCAAGCACATGTAAATGAAGACGCCTGGAAGTGCAGTGATGTTTATTTGCTGCATTTCCAGGCTGTCTTCATTTACTCTGAAGCCCTCAAGAGTGCTGTGGGGCCAGAGGTCAGTGGGTGTACTGCTAGGGGCTTGCTGGGCAGTGTCTAGAGTCTTATTAAGACTTCAGCACGCCTGAGTTTTTTACAGGTCTTGAAAGACCGTTGGCACATTTACATACCTTTGGAAACTGGTTACCGAGGCTGTTTTTTTCTGTTTCCAGTACCCCCTGTACCCCCACTCTGCCTATTCTTACATTGTATTTTACATTTACTGCTGTAGTGTAAGAATGCATTTCATGAAAAGGAATTTAAAGTAGGGTTGCCAATAGAAAAAATGCCAGCCATGCATGTTTAAATAGTCTGCAAAGACCTTGCTTTGTCACTGAATAGGGTCTTAAATAAAAACGTATATATTAATTTGTAATGTGACTTTCTGTCTGTTCCTTTTATTTTCAGTCATGAATCATTCAGGCAGACCTAAATCACAGTTAAAAGTGCTTTATATTCGTTTTTCGAAGTATGCACAGATAAGTGCTGAAAATAGGGCTTTAGGTTCTGTTTATATTTGTACCGTCTGGGACATCAAAATAATGAGCTGGCAACCCTAATCATAAGACTGGAAGTTTTTTGCAGGATCAGCACATTATTTATTTCCTTCACCCTCGATTCCCTGATTAATTCCAGTGTCTGGGAATTCACCCTGCATTTCGACAACTCACTCCTCATTCTCACCCTTCACTTTCACGCTCACCCTGCACTCACAGCGCATAGTTATAGTTTACCCGCATTTGCCACAAAATCCATTGTCTGCTGCATAATTTGCAGAATAAAAAATACATGTTACCTCACAGTGGAAGGCCATTTCTAAAGGTTGACTGGTCACCTTGCTGTTGCTTATTGCTATATGTGGATGTTAATGTGGTACTTATGAGGAGCAATAAAGGCCAGGACAATGTTAACAAGTGTAAAAATAGCAAAATAGCGTAGTAATGCTATCACAAAAAATGCAGCATAATTCGCCTTTGCTTGCTGCAGAATTTAGTCAACCATGCTGCATAATTTGGCCTTCTCCTGCCGCATAATTCCAATGGCCCTGTTTATAGTGCTATGAGGTCCCAGCCTGTGGCAGAAAGCACTGTGAATATGTAAGTCATTATTTTAAATCAGTATTCACATACTCCAAGCTAGTCTGCTGCAAAATGATGCAGTGATTGAAATAAAACAAGTTCTTACAAAATATACTTTTTAGTAATAAGTAATCAAACTGTATCTAATGCAGACGTTTTTGTAAGTGTCTCCACTATTCCAGATTCCAGCTGATAACTCCCTTACATTACATCTTAAAAAGAATAGATCTTTACCACCATAAAGCTTTAAGCAGATCCACTGGAATTATTCAGCAGAAGAGGACAACATTATGCGGCACGTTTGACTAAATTATGCAGCAAGAAAAGGTAAATTATGTGGCACAATGCGGCACATTTTGTGGTTAGCATTACTTCCTTTTTTGTCATTTTAACTCACTGTAACACTGTCAGGGGAAATATTTCACCTCATTAGTACCAGTTTAACACCCAAATACAGCAGTAAGCAACTACAAGATTACCAGTCAATCTTTGCAATGGGCCTTCCACTGCTCTGGAACACTTTGTCACGCTTTAAGTAACTTTTGGTCCGTTTGAGCTAGAATCAAGTTTTTTTTGTTGAAATCTGCAGATTATGTAGCAAATGCAGTAAACTGATAATTATGTGGAAAACGCTGCTACTGCAGAAACTCAGAATTCCAGTGGCCCTGGCTTTAAGTGAATCAATCAATTAATGGCTGGTAAGAAGGTTGGTTTCTTTAACTTTCTGCACTACCACCACACCCTTCGCTTTCAGGCAGAGGCACCTCAAAGTCAGAATTAACCATTATGGGGCAGTTTTTGTGTGAAAGCGGAGTCCATGTAGTGGCTGGAAGAAGGCCAGTAGGGTTGCATTCAGATGCAGAGCCCTAATCCTCTTGATCCCTGGGGCCTCACTGTGATGGTCCAGGAGACAGAGGAAAGGAGCGAGATTCATAGATATTGTCAAAGAGAAGGCCCAGAATAGGTAGCACTGTATGCGGACTCATTTTCATGTTAACAAATGGCCAGAGACCACTTCTTCAGAGAGATGCCCCAAAGAAGGGGACAATATAAGTGTTTTTGTTTTTTTAAAAGGGACATTCAATAGTGAAGCTGGTACTGCTGCCAAGTGTGTAAGTGGCCACTGCTGGTTATCATAAAGGAGCAGATGTAGCCGGACTGGGGCCCAGAGATATGGGGAACCCACTGCATCACAATTATGACTGTCTACCTTTAAAAAAGGGACATCAGAGCTTATTGTCCTTTCAAGCATTAGGACAGAGGTGATGATCCATCATGGTGGGGAAGAGGTAAAAGAGGCAGAGGAGATAGCCTGATACTCAGGACTGCAGTTATCATTAGTGCAGCAGGTATAGTTGCATTGGGGTCAAAGAGTGTGAGGAGCTCACAACACCCCAATTATGGGGAGCAGTTTGTTTGGGATATCTCTTTTAGTTTGATGCATTTTCTGTTTTATAAGTCTCATATTTGGTGCGGTTCATAAGCTATAGAAAAAGTATTCCTGAAATTATCTCATAAGCCCCGCTCCCTGCACGCAGCTATGTCCCTTCTGCTCCCCAATCCTTGCCATAAAGGGGGGGCCTGACCTCAAAACATTTTGCTTAGGGGGGGGCTCAGAATAAAAAAGTTTGAAGACCTCTGCCCTAAAGTGACTTGTGCCTAATTTCCATCAAATATAATAATAATAACAATAAAAACTGGAATCCATTAATAGCTATCTAAAACCTTCCAACTGTGCAAAAAATTGGCATTATTACAGTACAATCATATTTTCCCTAATATATAAGGGCTTAAAGTGCAATGTGCTAAGGTGCTAAATTTTTATCGATATAAACCAATGACAAAAACCTTTCAATTGTAAAGGCCTAAAGTGCAATGTGCTAAAGTGCTGAACTTCCATCGATACCTCCCAATTATCAAAAATCGTCCAAACTGCAGTAAAAAAACTTATTGCCCCAACCCGTTTAGCATATGCTTCTTCGAATCTCCTTATCCTTTGCATTTTATTTATCCATTTTGGATAGGATGGGATCTCTTCCGATCTCCAATTTTGGAGAATTAGAGAACGTGTTACTATAGAGCAAATTGAGATGTACGCCTCTTCAGCTTTGGTCAGGTCTGGCCTTACTTTAGAATGCCCGAAGAGAGTCACTTCTGTCTCATGGTCGATCTTTTTTTTATTAGCCTGGTTTATTGCTGAAAAGACGTTACTCCAAAAAGCTTCAAGCTTCGGGCATGTAAAAAATATATGAAGCCAGTCTCCCTCACCATGGGATTGGCATCGAAAGCATTTGTTATCCACTTCCGCATGGTGTTTATTTAACTTTTTCTGGGTGTAGTAAGCCAGCCATCGTGACCAAAAAGCCATTCTTTTAAAATTGGCTGCTCTTAGGGCCTTACTTCCTATCTGGGCTACAGACTGCCATTCCTAATGAGAGAACGAACAATTGGTCTCCCGGGTCATTTTTCCCAAAAATTCATCAACCAGGGGAAGTGCCTTACGTTTTATTAGCAAAGAATACCAGTTACCTACCCCCTTTAATTTAGCTTTATATAGGGCATTGACCTGGTCGATTGGGGCACCACTTGGCAGAAGATTGTATTTTTTAATAAAATTTACGATCTGTAAGTATTCCAAGAACCCAGGCTTGATTCGATTGCCAGTTCTGCCTAGAACCTCATCCGAAGAGATCACTGTCTTAGCAATTAGAAAGTGTCCCAGATTCTCAAAGCCACTGTCCTTCCATCTCTTAAGGCGACTGGAATGAATTTTCAGACCAAAAACCCTACATTCCTCTAACTTCAAAAAAATAAACCCTGAAGAGTTTGCTTGTTTAAAATAGACTGGAGTCGATCAGAGTAGTCACAAATTGTCTTGTAATGGGACTTTTTGGGTAGTTTAGATGTTTTTAAAAAGATTGGAATTTGTGTGCTGGACTCAGGAATCATTCTTTCAAAATAATATGTGTCTATCCGATCATTAGGTCCCAGTAGACGTACTGTAAAGTATAATAGTGCAGCCTCGTAGTAGGTTCGTATATTTGGTAAGGCTAACCCCCCCTTGATTTATCTCTAGTTGTAATATGGGCAATTTAGCCCTCGAGGCCTTTTATTCCAAACTAATTCCCTAAACATTGAGTTAATTTCTTTAAAATAGTTGGAGTTGATTTTTATGGGTATATTGTTAAAAGAAATATTAATAGGGGAAGAATTTACATTTTTAAGAGTGCTACACGACCACGATCAAAGTCAATGGTAACAGGGTCCACCTGTCCAATAGGGTTTTGATTTTGTTTCGCATGGCTAGGTAATTCATACTGAATAATTGTTCTATATTGTTAAATACATAGATACCCAGATATCTAATTGGCTCTTCTTTCAATGCCTGGATTTTTAAATTAGTAGGTAAGAAGTTACTATCCATATTGAGCATTAAAATCTCCGTTTTATCTTGGTTTATTTTGTAGCCTCCTATTTGTTCAAATTTACTAAATTCAAAATACACTTCTTCCAAAATCTGCTTGTCTGGGCATAAGTACATAATTATATCATCCGCAAAAAAGTTTCAGCTTGGCCATCCCTTCCATTGGAGCTCTAATCAGGGGATTTCTGCGGATTCTTATAGCTAAGGGTTCAATGAAAAAAGTAAAAAGTAAAGGTGACATCGGACACCCTTGTCTAGTTCCGCGGTTTATTTCCACAACCCCTATTGAAGCTTCATTAACTATAACCCGGGCTTGGGCACCTTGATAGATGTTTCTCAACATAATTAATACTTGCCGAATTTCCCTAGACCAAAAAAAAGTGCGTCCCAATTGACCAAGTCGAACGCTTTTTCAGCGTCGACCAAAGTAATGAGTGGGTATTTTATTGTTAGTCGCATAATCAAGGGTTTGAATTTAAAAAACCCAGTATTTGTGGACATCGACCTTCCTGCTACGAACCCCATTTGATCACAATGAATTAATTCCTGAGCAATGGGGGTAAAGCCTTGTGCCCAGATTTTCATCAGTATTTTAAAATCTGCATTAAGGAGACTGATAGGCCTGTAAGAATTGACATCCTTGTAATTTTTCCCCTTTTTAACAAAGCTAACCAATATGGATTCCTTAAAATTTGGGGGAATACAACCTCCCTGTTTGATATCATTAAACAGTTTTACCAAGAAGGGGGTCAACTCTTTAACAAAGGTTTTATAAAGTTCAATTGGGAGTCCATTGGCTCCATAAGGCTTTAGCCCCTGCAATAGATTTGACCACATTTATAATTTCTTCTTCAGAGATATCAAGCTGGAGCTGTTCCACCATAGGCCCTGGAAGAGTAGGGAGATCAACCTCCTCAAAGTAATTCGTAATTTGATTCGCTGCGACTTCATATCTGGTAGTATATAGCTGCGAGTAATGCTCTAACAAAACTTGAGCTAGTTCTTCTTTATCCGTTACAGAAGTTCTAGTCTTGGGATCAATGGTTTTGGAGATCATGGCTGCTTCCTGTTTAGTTTTGGTAGTTCCGACAAGCATCTTGCTGACCATTTGACTCTCCTCATAAACTCGCTGAAGGTATGTTCTGGAGCTGGCAATCTATTCCATTGTAAAAAACTCCCTCAAATCATTTTTGTCTCTATCTATCTGGGCTCTAACGTCCCCCCCTCGCAGCAGGCTGTGTATTTCTTAATTTTGTTGCCTCTACTCCTGCCTGCTGAAGTTGAAAAAAATTCTCTCTCCTATGTTTAACTTGAGAGGCGGAAAGAGCTATCATTAGCCCACGAAGGGCTGCCTTAAATCTGCCCCAAACTGAAAAAATGTCTGCCGTATTTTCATTTATCCTAAAGAATTCGGCAATCTACTCCTTTGTGTCAGTCACCCATTGAGGGTTCTGCAGAAGGAGTTGATCCATCTGCCACCTGGATCTTGGCCTCCTGCTACCCCAATTTCCACTTCGAGTTTAATAAGAGAGTGGCCAGAGAATGGATTAATATATATTTCAGGGGTTGTATAACCCAGGGATTGTGATATTAAGAAGAAATCAATTCGGGATGCCATATGGAATTGATTAGAGTAGCAGGATAATTCCAATTTGGATGGACTGGCGTCACGCCAAGGATCTATCAAAATATGTTCCTGTCTTAATACTTCTATCACCTTTTTGGTTTTGGGTTTAAGCTCTTTTTTATTGTTATTCGAAGTATCTTTCTTTAAATCCTAGATAAAGTTAAAATCGCCCCCAAAATCATTTTCCCAGGTGCCCCCTAAGTATCTCACTAATTTTGAGCAGAGATGTAATGTCATCTACAATGGGACCATAATAATTAATAAAATGTAATATTGTGCCGTTTAATTTGGCCTCGACCCATCTCCACATCCCCTGGGGATCTCTCCAAATTTGGCCAAATTCCCAGGGAAGACCCCTACTGAAATATAAAGCTACTCCTCTTTTAGCCAGTCCTGCCGAAGCAAAAAAGGCATGTGAGTACCACATAGGAAGGAATAATCTTGGAGTATTGTTTTTTAGGTGTGTTTCCTGCAAAAATAATTCTTCCGGTGAAAAAGAAGCTAACCATCTAATTAAAGCTCCATATTTCTGTTTGTTTAATATCCCATTTACGTTAAGGGAAAGAATACAGCACTTACGTGTCAGTTTTTAACCAAGTATCTGTGAACTATACCAACTACATCAATAATTCTCACAATCCTGACCATCTTTCCAATCAAGTCCCTGCTACTGCTCATTTTACTACTGCTTTTACCCCCCCCCCCACCCTCCCCTTCCACCGAAATGTGTTTTCCTTTGGCCCCACAACCCATATTTTCCCCTTTCTCTTAATGGGGTGCCCTGACCCTGCACCCTAAGTGACCAGCCCCACCCAGACGTACGCCTTGGCGTATCTTACCCAGGCTCCGCTATGGTCGCCCTGAAATTGCACCTAAGTCCAGGTCTACTCATGGACGTCATTTGGAGGTTGTCAGGGAGTAAAGCTTTGACATCCAGCTTGTGCCATGCTACTCCTGATACTCCCTTTGCGACCCCTGGGCTCAGAGGGGGCAACATTCTGCCTCCTCTGAGACCAGGGATCAGAAAATAAGTGCCAAGAAGTAGCAGGGAGCAAGCTAGAAGTCTCTGTTTTGGAACTTCTAAATGCTTTACACATTTTCTCTAAGGTTACGTCTCTCTGCTCCTTGCAATAGCTACTAGGTCTTGATCTCAGGTTCAATTTACTGAAACTTTTGACTGGATCTAACAGGATTTGTAACTTTGTTACTTTTGGTGGACTACCATCCACCCTAATTTATTAATTCATTTTTTAGAAGCAAGAAGGGCTTTTCTTAAACATTAGGCAGAAAATCAGACTGCTCTTTTTGAGGTGACCCCAGCAACAGAATGCATATTTAAAAAGAGAAAAGGGTGTGGGAGTCAGGGAAATTGCATCAAAAGGTTTGTAGCAAATGAGGCCTGGACTCCAACAAGGCCACATTTTTCAAACTGGAAAGAATGGAGCAGTCTAGTTGATTGCAGCAGAATAGAATGGCCATTTCAGAAAATCGCAATGCTCATGATTGAAACATTTCTTCACAAAGACATTTAGATTACAACAGTGACCATCTTTAACAACATATTCTTTACAGAGATAGCACAAGTCATGCGTTATTCAAAGTTTGCAATTAGTCATAGGCAACACACAAAACAAACTGTAGGGTATTCTGAGATTTTTATATATAAATTGCGTCATTCATATACATACCCAAAAGCATTTAAAAAGCCGTCAAGGTACAAAGTGATAACAATTTATGACAAGGTGACAAGTGGTGCTCAGTGATAAAGTGCGTGATATGTACAAAGTGCTTGAAAAAAAAACGTGATGGCCAGAAAACAAGTATTTATAGTAGATCTGAACTGATCTACTATAAATACTTGTTTTCTGGCCATCAACATTTTTTTCCTACTTTTTCAAGCACTTTGTACATATCATGCACTTTATCACTGAGCACCACTTGTCACCTTCTCACAAATTTTTGTCACTTTGTACATTGACGGCTTTTTATAAATGCTTTTGGGTATGTATATGAATGACGCAATTTATCTATAAAAATCTCAGAATACCCTACAGTTTGTTTTGTGTGTTGCCTATGACTAATTGTAAACTTTTAATAACGCATGACTTGTGCTATCTGTGTAAAGAGGCTTTTTTCACCCAACAGAACTATTGTTTCTTTGATATAATATTACCCAGGTTCTGAGGGATACTGGGTTACCCCATTGTTCGCCAAGCCATCTTTAACAACAAGCATAACAAGACGTTGCGTCATCATGCGACCTGTTTTGAAGCTGAAGCTGCCCATAATTACCGACCGCGTGTCAATGCAGCATGAGCGCTCAGAACTGCGCAAGGCAGGTCAACTGAAAAACGCCAGGACTTTAAAATCCCCTCAGGTACTTACCCATTTATTCAAATTGAAAGTTATTTTTTATCCTAAATTAAGTTAATATTTACACTTATGAAAATGATAATGAAAAAACACAATTAGGTTCACTGAAATTAAAAACATAATCTTGTCTGACTTTCTCAACAACGCACATTCTTAACCCTAAAATTGGGCTTTCAAACTAAATCATCCAAATCATACATGAACATTCCAAAACCTCATAATCTTATAATTATTAGAAAGGCAAATACATATTTTTCTGCCCAGAAGCAGCAAACAAAAGAGGAAGGAATTGGTGGAGGTTTGAAAGGGATTCTGGGTAACAGAACCTGGTGAGAGCTACACAAGTCAGTCCATCCTGGATTCCCCAGGTGTCTAATTTTCAAAAATGTATAAGTTTGCGAGGTTTCCCTAGGTGCCAGCAGAGCTAGGGTTTAAAATCTACAGCTAGGCACTCTGGAAAAAAGGGGTTAGTTTTCACTGCAAAAATGTGGTGTCTCCACGTTGAGTTTTGGGCTGTTTCCTGTCGTGGGCACTAGGTCTACCCACACAAGTGAGGTACCATTTTTATAGGAAGACTTTGGGGAATGCGGTGTGCATGGAATTTTGGGGATCCACCCAGATTCCAGAACTTTCTATCACAGAAATGTGAGGCAACTATTTTTTTTTTTACAAAGTTTGAGTTTTGCAAGGGATTCTGGGGAGCAGAACCTGGTGAGAGCCACACATGTCACCCCATCCTGGATTCCCCTAGGTGTCTAGTTTACAAACATATACAGGTTTGCTATGTTTCCCTAGGTGGTGGCTGTGCTAGGACCAAAAATCCACAAGTAGGCACATCCCGAAAAAAAGTCAGTGCCAAGTGGACATTCTGCTGCCCTGGGGAGGAGGTAAATCGGTGGCTATTGTGCAGACATGCCCCCAAGGGGGGCTGAAAGACTGTGGCTATTTTCTGGGGGTGGGGGCATTGGGATACTTGGCAGTCCCCACCCCTACGTATAAAAAGCCAGCATAATAGCTGACCCCTAGTGGGCTCTCTGCCCCCCAAGACAGATCAGGGGCACCTGCCCCCATCTGCCACATGGAGGGGCAGAAAGACTGTGGCTATTTTTTGGGGGTGGGGGCATTGGTATGCCCATTCTAGGGAGCCCCACCTCTATGTATAAATAAGCAAGCATAATCCCTGGTGCCCAGTGGGCTCTCTGTCCCCCGGGGCAGATTAGGGGTTACTGCCCTCATCTGCCTCCTGGGGTGGCAGAATGACTGTGGCATCTTTTTGGGGGATGTGGGGGCATTGGCATACCCATTCTGGCAGCCCTCATTTGCCTCCCGGAGGGCAGAATGATTGTGGCTATTTTTTGAAGTTAGGGACATTGGATTGGCCATTCTGGGCAGCCCCTACCACTGTGTATAAAAAAAATTAAATCCCTGTTGTCTAGTGGACTTTCTGCCCCCCGGGGGGCAAATCAGGGGCTATTGCCCCCATCTGCCTCCTGAGGCGGGCTGAAAGTCTTTTGTTTTCTTTGGGGTGTAGGGTGGAGGCATTTGCATTCCCATTCTGGGCAGCCCCCACCCCTGGCCTATAAAAAAGATCCCTTGCATCTAGGGTGGTTTCTTCCCCCCTCCCTGGTGGCTAGATCCCTGCTAGGGGATCATCCTCTGGGTGCAATCCCCAAGCAGGGATCTACTCTGGAAGGGTATCATTAGAAAGGGGAGATTCTCCCCTTTCCAATGATACCTCTCCCAGGTTTTCGGTGCTCAGGGGCTGAGATAGCCCAACGAGCACTGAAACAATAACACTGAAATTAAGTTTCAGTTTCATTTTCAATGCAATGACGTCATTGCAATGAAAATGCAGAGCAGCCTCGGGAGGTTGGGGAAGCTCTTCCCCATCCTCCCGAGGCCAAACAAAAAAAAGGAAATACTTCTGCTGTCTGCAGCAGAGGGATATAGGGGCATATCAGCAACAACCGGCGATAATTATCTCTCAGCACTCTTAGCGTGAGGATAATTATCGTCGGGTAACTTGGATTTTTATCACTGAGATAGCGTGCTATTAGCAATGCTTATCTCCTCAGCGATAAAAATCCTCACGCTAACTGCCTAACGTGAGATTATCGCTGGAAATCCAGCGATAATCTCACGTAGTGTGGCGTTAGCTTGCTGATAGGGACTCACAAACTTAGCCATGATATCCACCTTCCATAGGATATCATGGCTAAGTTAGTCCTGAAGCAGGCGTAAGGAAAGTAGCGATAACAGGGGTTATCGCTACTTTTCCTGATGCTATCCTTCATAGCGTGGGGCTTGATGATAGGAAAAATGTCGCTTAGCTACATTTCTCCTGTCATGTTGGGTCAGGAACGCCCACTTTGCATCTCATTAGAGATGCAAAGCTGGGCGTTAGGAATCCTGACGCTAAAGCAAGGTTTCACGCGTTAGCATGGCTTGCTAATTAGGCGATAAAATTATCGCCGCTTTTCGGCCGAAAACGGCTGCAAAAGTGGCGATAATTTTTTATCGCCAGCTTGTAAATATGCCCCATAGTGCCCCTGTTGTCATGATGGAATGGTTCCGTCATGAGCACAGGAGCACTGGTGCTCATGAGGGAACCATTCCATCATTAGCATCGAAAGGGTTAAAACAGCAAGTTTTTCACACTGGGCCAAAGGGGCAGAGCAGGGTCTTACTTTGGGGGAAAATTGTAGAATCCAACAAATAAAAAATAAAGAAGGCATCGTATTCTCAGTTGTGCAACCCTGGAACTAAATGTACGGACTACAGGGCGACAATGGCTATCAGATAAAAATGTGTGTACAGGTCATTCTAGCAATAGTAAAACATGTGCAAACCACCTTTAGAAAATTATGCTAAGTTAAAACGAGAAACTAAAATGGAGACTAACTGTAAGCTACATAACACCCTCATCTTGGTCATAAAGAGATGGATATAAAAAGATAAGAAAGAGCAATGAATACCTGTAAAAAAACACGTTAAATATGTAAAAAGCATTGAGTTTCACATAAAAGCTTTAACAAGAAAAGCAGATGCTAAAAGCCCCTAAAAAATGGCAAACTAAAAAAACATTAAAACTATTAAAAAATTAAGAAAATAATTTCTTAAATTCAAAAGAAGTCAATTAAAGAGTCTAGAAGATATCTAAATTGATATGAGGCATGTCCAACATGTCCATAGCCAAAATGTCATCTGGGTCCAGGATTGAACCGGTATCCGCAGACAATACATTAACACAGACCTGTAGAACAAGATCCAAAGGACAAAGTAAATAATCTCCAGCCCATTCAAGAGAATTTGCGGGCAACTGTGGTAGCAGTGCAGCCTCCGAAGAGGAACCAGAAGTTGAAAGAGCATCCGGCATTGTCAAAGGCAGCTCATAGTAGGCATCTTGCAGCAAAGGAAGCAGAATGACAGGGCAACACAACTGATGCAACCGCAAAGGATGCACAATTGCATAGCAAGGCACAGATCAAGAAGACAGTTGAAAGAGCACCAAAGGCAACGAAACACAGACTCCACTCTCTGAAACCACATGGGTCAAAAGAGCAGAGACCAGTTCTCGTTCAGTTCCAATTATAAGGAGTCTGCAAAATACTGTACCATGCATTCATGACACAGGAGGACGTATGGTTTTTCCAGTACCATCAAACTCTGTTGTGGGACAGCCATTGTAAAAAACACAAAAATAGAACCAAAATAGTGTTGTGTAGTTCACACTAATCCATAGGATCTGCACGTTTGTGGACAACATAAACTTTGGGTGAGGAGCTTAGACTGATTCAATGCACCCTCATAGTATATGTTGGCCTAGAGTTCAGCGAGCTCACAGTGCCATCATAAGATCTCCTAACCCAAACAAGGAGAGAATGGTTTCTGGCAACCACCAAAAGAATAAATCGCAGATATAGCTCCATCATGGTGCTAAAACAGTTTATATATACAGGCATATAGTACAAGGTCGTAAATCGTACTCCTACTATGCAATCTCTACTCTGTGTCTGTCTAGAGTGTATGTAGGTTTAGAGCCAAGAATCCCCCCATGGGATGATGCTACCCCATTACCTGGCTAGGAAAAATGTAAGACCCTGTCTTGGTCACAAGCTGGACACCCCTCACGGAGATGTTAGGGAGCTGCTTGGCGAAGCATCCGCATGCAGGGATGCCTCGAGGTCAGCTGAAGAGTCTCCTCTGCTAACCCCTGGAAATGCTTCTTTATCGATAATAAAAAGCACCCTTGCAATGTATATGCAGATTAGTGTTGTTATAGGTGTGCAAATAGCCTTGTACTCAGTGTTCGAGGCATCATGATAATGCAAAACTAAATGTATAAGCAAAGCAGTTTCAATGAACTAATCCAACATTGTTGCACACACGAATAGGCAAAAAAGGTCACGGCAAAAAATGTTATTGTGCAGAAAGATAACAATGTAAGAAAATGTGCAGTGTTGCTACATGGGCCTAACTCTGGCACATAACACCCACTTTTAATACTAAGGGTCCACCCAAAAAAAAGCTATCTAAAAAGCAGCAGGCTCTATAAAATGTGAAAACTGTAAAAGTGTAAACCACTTTTAAAATCATCTAAATGCAAACTTCCCTTAAAAGCCCTTGCACAGTTTGAAACCCCAAGCATTCAGAAAGCCTAAGTGCCTATAATAAAAGCATAAACACGTCATTTTTAAATTCCTTTTGTTTAATAACAGGCAAAATAGTTACCACCAAACAGAAAAGCCAATTGTTTATATGTTCTGAGAGGTACTTGCAACATTGCTGTCACTGGCAAGCGCAAGCGAGCAATTTTCCCAGACGCGCACCTCGAAGCAGGTTTACGGAGCAAAGGTAGGTCCATCCACATTAATGTCTGCACAGCAGGCAGTGGAATACAGTTGTACGCAGTGAGACCACACAGGCCTGACCGATAAGAACCAATGCTCATTCAGTTCTCAGAGTCGAGGTGTGCCGAAAAAGTGTATCATGTGCTCACGGCATTGCACTGCTGTCTCCATTTCAGTTTGAACTGGGATATCCATTGCAGAGCAGGAAAATTAAAATGAGAATCCCTGTAAAAAGTAGCAGGACAAGCAGAAGATCTCCAAAACGCTTCCTAGTACAGAGTGTATGAATGATGGTATGATTCCAAAAACTGTCAGACATATTAAAGATTTGATGGACCAGCTCCCCAAAATTCAGTGGGAAGTTAGAATGAGGTAGCATCTGTATTTCGGACAAAGACCCCGCAACCTGGAGCCAAACATCTGTTTTGAAGATGTTAGGGCTACATCCTATTGAAAAAGCATGGCTTTCAGTTTGCTCAGAGAATCGAAGTGTATGTCAGACACATTTATCGAAGGTCACAGCGTTGCCTCCCCAACTTTGTGAGCAGGTAGAAATGATACATGTGTGCAACAAGTAACTATGGAATTAACAGTTACAAGATAAGAGATGCCTCAGTCCATCAATTGTGAGTCTTTTGCTTTCTTGCCCTAAGTGCGCCGGGTATGCCTAGACGTAGGTCCTGGGCTCACTGTGCCACTGGATTCAAGCTATCTTGGCTGAAGAGGGATGAAACCCCGAAACCGGTCCTAGGATGCTTGTTTCCAGTCCAGGGAGGACCTGGCTTGGTAGTTCGGGCTGGACTGTTCTCATGATGCACAGGGCCAAGACTGATTTGCATATGGCCAGGTCTAAACTGGGGTGGCATGGTGAGCAAAAGAATGATGGATTTAACCCATATCTCTTGACTGGGAGAGAATGTTTTGATTTGTTCTGCATTCCGTCCATCAATTGTGTGTCTTTTGCTTTCTCGCCATAAGTGCGCCGGTTATGCCTAGACGTAGGTTCCGGGCTCACTGTGCCACTGGATTCAAGCTATCCTGGCTGAAGAGGGGTGAAACCCCGAAACCGGTCCTTGGATGCTTTTTTCCAGTCCAGGGAGGACCTGGCTTGGCAATTCGGGCTGGCTTGTTCCCATGAGGCACAGGGTCAAGACTGATTAGCATATGGCCAGGTCTAAACTGGGGTGGCATGGTGAGCAAAAGAATGATGGATTTAACCCAGATCTCTTGACTGGGGGAGAATGTTTTGATTTGTTCTGCATTCCATACATCAATTGTGTGTCTTTTGCTTTCACGCCCTAAGTGTGCTGGGTATGCCTAGACGTAGGTCCTGGGCTCACTGTGCCACTGGATTCAAGCTATATTGGCTGAAGTGGGGTGAAACTCTGAAACTGTTCCTAGGATGCTTGTTTCCGGTCCAGGGAGGACCTGGGTTGGCAGTTCAGACTGGACTGTTCCCATGAGACACAGGGTCAAGACTGATTTGCATATGACCAGGTCTAAACTGGGGTGGCATGGTGAGCAAAAGAATAATGGATTTAACCCAGATCTCTTGACTGGGAGAGAATGTTTTGATTTGATCAGCATTCCGTCCATCAATTGTGTGTTTTGCTTTCTCGCCCTAAGTGCGCTGGGTACGCCTAGACGTAGGTGCCGGGCTCACTGTGCCACTGGATTCAAGCTATCCTGGCTGAAGACGGGTGTAACCCCGAAACCGGTCCTAGGATGCTTGTTTCCGGTTCAGGGAGGACCTGGGTTGGCAGTTCGGGCTGGACTGTTCCCATGAGGCACAGGGTCAAGACTGATTTGCATATGGCCAGGTCTAAACTGGGGTGGCATGGTTAGCAAAAGAATGATGGATTTAACCCAGATCTGTTGACTGGGGGAGAATGTTTTGATTTGTTCTGCATTCCATCCATCAATTGTGTGTCTTTTGCTTTCTCGCCCTAAGTGCGCCGGGTATGCTTAGACATAGGTCCCGGGCTCACTGTGCCACTGGATTCAAGCTATCCTGGCTGAAGAGGGGTGAAACACTGAAACCGGTCCTTGGATGCTTTTTTCCGGTCCAGGGAGGACCTGGCTTGGCAGTTCGGGCTGGCCTGTTCCCATGAGGCACAGGGTCAAGGCTGATTTGCATATGGGCAGGTCTAAACCGGGGTGGCATGGTGAGCAAAAGAATGATGGATTTAACCCAGATCTCTTGACTGCGGGAGAATGTTTTGATTTGTTCTGCATTCCGTCCATCAATTGTGTGTCTTTTGCTTTCTTGCCCTAAGTGCGCCGGCTCTGCCTAGGCGTAGGTCCTGGGCTCACTGTGCCACTGGATTCAAGCTATCTTGGCTGAAGAGGGGTGAAACCCCGAAACCGGTCCTAGGATGCTTGTTTCCGGTCCAGGGAGGACTTGGCTTGGCAGTTTGGGCTGGACTGTTCCCATGAGGCACAGGGTCAAGACTGATTTGCATATGGCCAGGTCTAAACTGGGGTGGCATGGTGAGCAAAAGAATGATGGATTTAACCCAGATCTGTTGACTGGGGGAGAATGTTTTGATTTGTTCTGCATTCCATCCATCAATTGTGTGTCTTTTGCTTTCTCGCCCTAAGTGCGCCGGGTATGCTTAGACGTAGGTCCCGGGCTCACTGTGCCACTGGATTCAAGCTATCCTGGCTGAAGAGGGGTGAAACACTGAAACCGGTCCTTGGATGCTTTTCTCCGGTCCAGGGAGGACCTGGCTTGGCAATTCAGGCTGGCCTGTTCCCATGAGGCACAGGGTCAAGACAGATTTGCATATGGCCAGGTCTAAACCGGGGTGGCATGGATGAGCAAAAGAATGATGGATTTAACCCAGATCTCTTGACTGCGTGAGAATGTTTTGATTTGTTCTGCATTCCGTCCATCAATTGTGTGTCTTTTGCTTTCTTGCCCTAAGTGCGCCGGGTATGCCTAGACGTAGGTCCTGGGCTCACTGTGCCACTGGATTCAAGCTATCTTGGCTGAAGAGGGGTGAAACCCCGAAACCGGTCCTAGGATGCTTGTTTCCAGTCCAGGGAGGACCTGGCTTGGCAGTTTGGGCTGGACTGTTCCCATGAGGCACCGGGTCAAGACTGATTTGCATATGGCCAGGTCTAAACTGGGGTGGCATGGTGAGCAAAAGAATGATGAATTTAACCCAGATCTCTTGACTGGGGGAGAATGTTTTGATTTGTTCTGCATTCCGTCCATCAATTGTGTGTCTTTTGCTTTCTCGCCCTAAGTGCGCCAGGTATGCCTAGACGTAGGTCCCGAGCTCACTGTGCCACTGGATTAAAGCTACCCTGGCTGAAGAGGAGTGAAGCTCCGAAACTGGTCCTAGGATGCTTGTTTTTGGACCAGGGAGGACCTGGCTTGGCAGTTTGGGCTGGACTGTTCCCATGAGGCACAGGGTCAAGACTGATTTGCATATGGCCACGTCTAAACTGGGGTGGCATGGTGAGCAAAATAATGATGGATTTAACCCAGATCTCTTGACTGGGGGAGAATGCTTTGATTTGTTCTGCATTCCGTCCATCAATTGTGTGTCTTTTGCTTTCTCAGTCCATTCCAAGGCAGCTTGATTGTTCAACATCCAATAACTCTCAGCTTAAAAACTGGATGAATCACGGAAGCCAGAGAACACTTCAGATAACAAGACAAGTTTGCAACTGATCCATTGCAAGCCACGTAAAGTGCATTGTCCTTGCAAATCATGGACCCGCTTAAAGCATTCTCACAGTCATAACCACTGAGAAAAACATCTGTGTCCCCATTCCTGTACCTAAACCTGAAAGGTAATTCCCAGAATTCATGTACAAATCCTACCCTTAACTGTTCATATCTGCCTACCTGATGATTTTGTGACAATATTGGAACTGGAATGTCATGACTTGGAATGGGATGTATTGATGGATTATCGAATCAGTGGATGGCGTTTCGGCAACAGTGAAAGGTATTTGTTCTAATTTTTAATGTGCAACATGGTATACTTTGCACCTCTATGTACCATTAATATCTGTCTCTCAGAGAGATTGTATGAAGAAAACAGATTGGATGTGTTAATATAATGCCACGGCATGTTGACTGAACGCAATGTTTGATGTATCCAGCTTAACAAAACAATCGACCGAAGTAGACTGTTCATGTTGCAAAATTGACATGTCTTGTATTATGTCAATTGCAGATGACACTATGTTGCCCCATTAATATATCCAAGAGGATAATGTGGTCATGCCATTGTCAACCACTGCCAAAGCCTATTCTAGATTTATCCTATCAATCTCACGCAGCCATCCAGCAGCCTCCTGTTGAAAAACTTTCCATAGTTCATTAGATATTGCATACAAGAAGTGATTCTGACGTGGGTTCCGGGGACCTAACAAGAAATCCCTGAGATCCATGTCATCAGACATAAGGGACAAGTGTTGCTTCACCTGAGATAGTATTGAGATCTTTACCCAATCAAGGCACAACCTACCAACACTATATGATATTACCAACCGCAAATGTTCTGATTGTACATACTGTTGATCAGGCCTACTGACCTTAAACTTTTTAGCATTACCCAGGAATCTAGACTATCATCCATTAGTGTCTAAAACCCAAACCAACCACCCCTTCCTATTGGGGTCTGACGAATTGTAAGAGCTGTTGCATATCATGGCATCAAGTGTATCCTCACTGTATTGTGTGAAATGCTGCCAGGTCTCAAAACATGTGAATGCGGCAATACGTGGTGTGTTCAAGTCCTTAATCTTGGCAATGCCTAGGCATGACGTTCGTTGTACAGTTTTGTTCAGGAAAATCATTTGATGTGGTATTAGGCGTGCTCTAAACTAGGCCTCAGTTCCCTGAATCTGCTATTCCCCAAATAGATTTTGTATCTTTCCAAAAGTTGAAACCCTCTACAGAGAGCTGGGAAAGAAAAGAAGCAGAGTATATCAGCTTAATGATTGTTAGCATATTTTTCTTTTCTGATGTAGATGCAAGCCTATAATAATATAAGGCTGGGTCTGATATATAAAATCCAGAAAAATAGACAAACGTCTGTGCAAATGTTTTTGGACTACCTTTTGGTCGTGTTGGGCAGTGTTCACATTGTGTGCAATTATAAACAGCATGTGGGATTTTTGCTTTATGCAAAAGGTGGTGACCATAATGTTAATAACAGAAAATATCACCGTGATTAGATGTACCATCATACAATTCATCAGAGGAAGACACATTCATTTGCTCTAGATCTTCTAGCATATTATGTACTGTATCAATGTTCCAATCATCAGAAATAGCACTAGAAGTGATGATATAATTTAAAGAAATTTTAAACCAATATGAAATTTGCTAAAGTTCAGTGGGGCCATACACATCATACTATACCCTGTCCCATACTATTCCAACTGGAACTCTGAAATGTTCACCAGGGGTAGGTCTTTCTATTCACGGTGCGATGATGCATGCAGTTTCAATACCAAGTTCACAAGTTGGACTGTAGAGCATTCTGGGAGATAATGTCCATTCAGAAGCAGGAAAAAGACAGTCACCAAACCAATCCAAAGGATGAGGAAAAGTAAACCAATTGCAATCCAAAGGTGCAACCAAGGAGTATGTCTTTTTCAGCCAAAGATAGAGAGCAAGCACTTGGAGCTTGAAAGGGAGAGGCAGCGGGAATAGTGGCTCAGGTTCAGTTGAATCCGATGAGAAATCTTCATAGTCCACAAAGTAGCAAGGCGCCGTCCAATCTATTTTTGGCAGCTCAGCAGGTTTTGTAGAACCAGGACATAATTCAATCTTAGGTATATTGACATAGATCTTGTTTCCTTTTGGTTGTAGAATTTAAATTTGTGGATCTGTACTGGTCGATTGTACAGTTGCTGCTGTTTGAGAAGGGAACAGAAATACTTTATTGTTGTTTATTGTCTCTTGCTGGAGGGGATAATCTTCTTTAGTTATCAAAGCTTCCATCTGAAATTCCTGTTTGGTAGCGAGAGGAGAGGGTTGGCTACCCATGATGGCACATGCCTACTGTTGAGAATCGGCCACATAATGTGGTTTGATCAGATAATTCGCGACAAACCTTTTGTCTTGTCAACCGGCAAGGGGGCGGAAGAAGTACAGTTCTTTTATCTTCAACAGTCAGGAAAGGTACAGGCGCTCTGTATGATGGCCCAAATTCTTTCTTGTCAACAATTTTTTCCCTGACCAGATCCCCAAACTTCAGGACCCAGCTGAGTCTTGCAGGTATAACCTTCACTTCCCCAGTGGCGGTGCGTTTTAGTTAGAGGTTGGGTCGTTCATCCTGGAATTCATTTAGTTCCTGTAAAACAGCCAAACATTTATTAATGTCAAACGGTGTGTCTGCTGCCACTGTGGCAACATTGCTGAGGTCTAGGACCCACATTCTCACCCCAAACAGGATTTCATTTGGGGTACGACCATCCAGGGATGTTCGTGCCATGTTATTAAGTGCCCTCTAGACCCCACATAGGTGATGGACCCAAATGCGAACTGAGCCTAATACCCTCGCTGTTAAAGACTGCTTTAAGTCACGGTTTTTCCTCTCGACTACCGAATTTCCCTCAGGGTGATAGGGGAAGGAGTACCACAAGGTCACACTCAAACTTACCATTGATGGCTTTTTTGTAAGCCCAAAGATAAACTTCAGACCCTGGTCAGAATGCAGCGTGCCAATTGCATACGTCCAGATGAAGACTCGCAAGTCTTTGATAACTGTTCGGGCATCATCCGACTGCTGTGGCCATACCCACAGATATCTAAAGCATGAATCTACTGCCACCAAGATGTACTTGCAAGCCCCGTCTGATTGTAAGGGAATGCAGTGATCCAAATAGATGCAAGCTAGAGGCTTTTTTTAAATCAACAGAGGTTTCTGTGATGGATGTGCAATGGTGGAGCTCTTCCTCTGCTGGCGCATATCACACATGAGGATGAAGTCCATACACTGTTTAGTGAGGCTAGGTCACCAATAGCGCTGCTTTAGTAATGAAACTGTAAAAGTAATCCCTGCATGTGCTGAATTCAGACCCTCATGTGGATCTATTATTAACTCCAATCTGTAATCAGTGTTTGGTATAACTCTATACCCCACTCTGGGAATGTGAGCATACAATGCATGCAGCATTGATGGCCACCATGATGTCTCTGTTCATTCTTGTTCTAGAATGAGTAATTGCAGCAATGGCAGCACGTTGGCAAGTAGTCTTTCAGCTTTGCCACCTGTTCCCAAAGCAGCTTGTGCTTTATTGTGCAACCCTTAGAATCTCGAAATCTATTCTGGCCCCAGTAGTGAAGATATTCATTATAAGACTGTACACAATAATGTGAACCACACGTTATAAGTGTGGAGAATCCATGATCCGTATTCTGTAGTGCCAGTACCAGGGCCTTGAGTTCTGCCAGCTGAGCTGTACAGTCCCCCAGGGACTATTTATGGTTTATTTCAGAATGGAACTTGCCTTCATGCATTCACCCCTTTACGATTGTGCACACTGCGGAAAATTAGTGTTTTGTTCCTACGGCAGGCTGGGCAGACATCAGTGTAGATCATATTGATTTAGAGGCATTATTTCATTTGAAAGGGGATACTCTTGTTCATGCTGCAAAAATGCTTGCTTTTGTAATGTAGAATCAAATCTGCAATCTACGTCTGTTGCAGTGAGAGAGTTAGACCATTCTATCTATCGTGGATGTGAAGCTTAAGCATTTGGAACACTTGCTTTGGTAATGGCCTCTAAGTTCGGTAACAGGGTTACAACAATTATGGTGCCGATCACGATCCGGTAAAAACCGGGTACGAACCGTCGGAAGGAGCATATTCTCCGTCCGACGCGTACCCGGTCGTCAAAATATACAAACATGGAATTACGATTCTCACGGAAACACCATTTCCGTACGAATCGTACAAAACCCCGACCGACGAAAATAAACATACAAATGCGATGTCGGGACGCACGCAGCCTGCCATTCACGAACCAGGAATCACGATTCGCACCGACGTCATCCCGCACGGTGAATATTTTCCGGCTGCCAAAAACTGCCGGGAAATCAGGACGACGCGAACAAGGAGTACCTGTATGCGACGGACAGACATGGACCCGAACCTACGTGTCATCCCGGACCTCATAGCAGTCGACCTCCTCTACAGGTTCGGACGCAGACGCTGCAGAAGGTCAGAACAACAAAGGGAGGGGGGAAGGGGGGGTGCAGGACCTGGGGCAGGCCACAAAACCCCCACCAAAGTCACACAGCACACATGCCCTGGACATACCTGACCCCCAGGCCCTGGTCACTACGAGGGGGTGGGGGCGTGTCCAGCAAAGCCAGCGACCGCCACAACGGAAGTGCTTGACGACGCGAACCGGCAACACAACAATACAGGTACGTCCCGTACCCACGCCTTAAGAGCGTGGGTACGAGTCGTACCCTGCCCACACCTACGTCATCCCAACAATAGCGGGACGGCTGTAACCACGTGGCAAAGGCCAGGGTACGGCTCGCACAAGCATCACATAGCGTGGGGACGCATATGTACGGACCGTACCCCCACCCCCGTATGCATGGAGCGTACCCCCCACCCCAACAGTGTAAGTACGACCCGTACCCTCACCCGCGTACGTATGGAGCGTACCCCCACCCCAACAGTGTAAGTACGACCCGTACCCTCACCCGCATACGTATGGAGCGTACCCCCACCCCAACAGTGTAAGTACGACCCGTACCCTCACCCGCGTACGTATGGAGCGTACCACCACCCCAACAGTGTAAGTACGACCCGTACCCTCACCCGCGTACGTATGGAGCGTACCCCCACCCCAACAGTGTAAGTATGACCCGTACCCTCACCCGCGTATGTATGGAGCGTACCCCCACCCCAACAGTGTAAGTACGACCCGTACCCTCACCTGCGGACGTATGGAGCGTACCCCCACACCAACAGTGTAAGTACGACCCGTACCCTCACCCGCGTACGTATGGAGCGTACCCCCACCCCAACAGTGTATGTACGACCCGTACCCTCACCCGCGTACGTATGGAGCGTACCCCCACCCCAACAGTGTAAGTACGACGGTACCCTCACCCGTGGATGTATGGAGCATACCCCCACCCCAACAGTGTAAGTACGACCCGTACCCTCACCCACGGACGTATAGAGCGTACCCCCTCCCCAACAGTGTAAGTACGACCTGTACCCTCACCCGCGGACGTATGGAGCGTACCCCCACCCCAACAGTGTAAGTACGACCCGTACCCTCACCCGCAGACGTATGGAGCGTACCCCCACCCCAACAGTGTAAGTACGACCCGTACCCTCACCCGCGTATGTATGGAGCGTACCCCCACCCCAACCGTGTATGTACGACACGTACCCCCACCTCGTATGCATGGAGCGAACCCACACACGTGTATGTTCTAAGCGTACATATCGTGAAATAGGAGGGGTGGGTGCAGAGTCCTCCCAGCAGTGCCCAGACACAGGAGGGGTGTGTGCAGAGTCCTCCCAGCAGTGCCCAGAGACAGGAGGGGTGTGTGCAGAGTCCTCCCAGCAGTGCCCAGAGACAGGAGGGGTGTGTGCCTATCACTCCCAGCAGTGCCCAGACACAGGAGGGGTGGGTGCAGAGTCCTCCCAGCAGTGCCCAGAGACAGGAGGGGTGTGTGCAGAGTCCTCCCAGCAGTGCCCAGAGACAGGAGGGGTGGGTGCAGAGTCCTCCCAGCAGTGCCCAGAGACAGGAGGGGTGTGTGCCTATCACTCCCAGCAGTGCCCAGACACAGGAGGGGTGTGTGCAGAGTCCTCCCAGCAGTGCACAGAGACAGGAGGGGTGTGTGCAGAGTCCTCCCAGCAGTGCCCAGAGACAGGAGGGGTGGGTGCAGAGTCCTCCCAGCAGTGCCCAGAGACAGGAGGGGTGTGTGCCTATCACTCCCAGCAGTGCCCAGACACAGGAGGGGTGTGTGCCTATCACTCTCAGCAGTGCCCAGAGACAGGAGGGGTGGGTGCAGAGTCCTCCCAGCAGTGCCCAGAGACAGGAGGGGTGTGTGCTTATCACTCCCAGCAGTGCCCAGACACAGGAGGGGTGTGTACAGAGTCCTCCCAGCAGTGCCCAGAGACAGGAGGGGTGTGTGCAGAGTCCTCCCAGCAGTGCCCAGAGACAGGAGGGGTGGGTGCAGAGTCCTCCCAGCAGTGCCCAGAGACAGGAGGGGTCTGTGCCTATCACTCCCAGCAGTGCCCAGACAAGGAGGGGTGTGTGCCTATCACTCCCAGCAGTGCCCAGACACAGGAGGGGTGGGTGCAGAGTCCTCCCAGCAGTGCCCAGACATAGGAGGGGTGTGTGCAGTGTCCTCCCAGCAGTGCCCAGACACAGGAGGGGTGTGTGCAGAGTCCTCCCAGCAGTGCCCAGAGACAGGAGGGGTGGGTGCAGAGTCCTCCCAGCAGTGCCCAGACACAGGAGGGGTGGGTGCAGAGTCCCCCAGCATTGCCCATGGAAAAAAATAAGGGTGGAGTACCCACAGATCCAATTGCCACAATTGTCAGTCAGGTGCACAAAGACCCTGCAGTACATGTAACACATGTGTGCGAGGCTGGGAGTACACACATGCATACAGCCTAAAAGGGAACACGTCCACATGAAGTCATGTCAACAGACTACATACACAAGTACAGTGATCACCAAGGATGCCACGAATGATGCAGGTGGAGACATCGCTCTGCATGCATGGCCAAAGTTGAAGGGGTCCGTCACACACCCAGCTAATGTACACACAGCACACCGCTAAATATTGGGAACACCCTGCAGGGAAGATGTCAGGGTACACAGAGGAAGGAATACACCTTGGGACAATTTCACCATGCAGTAACTGCTTACATGAACAGAGAAACCTAGCTAACACCTTGTGATGGCACACAGATACCAGGGTCCCCCATATGACCAGCACACTACTACATTTCCCACACACCCAACACATGATCACCACCCAAAATCACGTAGCAGCCCCACCAACAGCAACACCACAAAAGCAGTAGTGTTCTAAGGAAAAAAAAAGGCTTTATTCAGCATTTCCAAATAATGTGTGTGTGGATCAAGTTCAATATTTACAAAGCCCATAGGGCAGTCCATGAGTCACAGCTGGATGGGGGACACAGTGGGACGCGTGTCCCCTAGCTTGCCTGCACAGTCAGACTCCTTCGTCTTCCACAGTGTGGAGGGCATCAGGTGGGGGGGAAGGACCAGGCACCGCAGGGACATGAGGGCGAAGGGTAGGCGTCGTGGGTGCAGGGATGGAGGACTCCACCACAGGGGGTGGGGCAGGGCCAAAGGCGGAGGCCAGGATGTCGCTGCACACCTTAGCAAGGTCCTCCAGCGTCTCCCCTGCACCCGAAGGAACCACAGGCCCCAAGGAGGGGGGGGCGGAGGGATGGGTCGCAGCGCCACTGGGGGAGGGTGCGGACAGGGGGGGGACTCAACCACCCTGACCGGGGACTCCCTTGACCGCTTGCGGGGTGGTGTCACAGTGGGGCTCAGGGACAGAGCGGCCATGAAGGAGTCCTTGCCGGATATGTGGCCAGGAGAGCTGAGGGGAGGGGATTTAGAGGGAGTGGATTGGGTGGAATGCGGACTCCCACTCTGGCTGCATGACTTACGTTTGCCCCCCGACCCAGTGGGTGTGCCTACTTCACCCTGTGTGTGCGTACCAGGAGGTGTGCGTATGACCTTCCCTGTTGGTGTGGTGCCTGTGTCTGTTGTGGTGGGTGCATGCTGACGTCTGGGTGTACGTGGGACAGGCATGGGAGTGTGAAGTGTGGCTGGGGCAGGGGTAGGGGGTGGGACGTAGCATTGCAGGAGACCCACTGCTGCAGTCAGTGTTGAGTCGATGGACCTCAGCAACTGGCGTTGGTCAGCCTGCGATGAAAAAATGCCCTCCAAGTATGCCTCCATGTTGTGCAGCACTTGGCTGTGGCCATGGAGGACATTAAGGATTGCAGCCTGACCAACCTGCAACTGCCGCTGGATGTCCACAGACTCGGCATTGGCGGCAGCAGTGGAGACAGGGGCAGGGGGTGCGGTGCCTGGCAGGAAGGAGACATGTGGTGACCGGGCATGCTGGGAAGGGACACGAGCAAGTGGGAGGCGGCTGATGGCAATGGAGGGGGTGGGGTGCGATGTTGTGCCGCTGTCAGCTGGTGGTGCAGCCTCCGCCCACTCGGAGAGATCATCCTCAGACCCGTCAGCTTCATATTCTGTCGTGCCAGTGGACAGGTCCTCGGCCTCACTCTCCTCCGCCTCAGTACCACTCAATGTGCCAGCCACGATGTCAACGCTGGCACTGGTGCTCGGTCCCTCCGCTCCATCTGTGCTCATGTCTCCCTCCTTGTCCCCCGACGATGCTGTGGGCAAGGTGAAGAGTCAGCAATTAATCACACACCTGTATACATATGTCACATGAGTCCAATCTACATAGGTTACAGTGCATAGCCTGCAAAGAAAGATCAGTAACATCTACAAAACAAGGTACAGATGTAGGGCATGCAACACACAGTTGGTTGACCCACCATGCCAAAGAAAATCCATGGAGAGCATGACACAATAGCAAATGACATGAAATGGAGTTTGACATAGGACCCAGGCCCTGGGGACAATCCAGCACTGCATCTGCACCACACAGCGTTGCCGAAAATAGGGATGAGGAGGGACCATATCCATGAACTTGAGGCAGATGCTGCATAGGTAATACTGAAAACATGCCCACCATGACTGGCTCACTGCACCTTGAGTGTATGTCCAGACAAACATCACACACTGGCCAGACCTAGCAAGGAGAATTCTGGTTTTGACATGTAGGCTTGGCCCGCACCAACCACCCCCTACATGAGACAATTTGTTGAGACACAGGTGGCACTTACATCTCTTAGTCTGGGTGAAATACAAAGGGGCTGCATAAATGCAAGATTGGACGCCAAATTCCCAAGGTGCACCTGTCCAAATAATCATGTACAAATGGTCATCATCAGATGATTGTAACAAGACACACAGGCACTGGCCACTGTGACTATGAACAAGGAAAATCAGGTCAGGCTGTACAGTGGACACTTGTACTACATTTCACGTCAATATACATGGTGCCAGGGGACAATGGCACAGAGCACAACCTATGCTGTAGACACTGAGAGTGTCCACGTTTTGTGATGACACACATAACACCTATGAACATATGCCCCAGGGGACAGCAGTGGCCACACAACTCCATGGTCCTGAATGGGAATGACTGCAACACACGACACCATCCCTGCACTGTGTGTATCGCACACTCATGCACATCATGTCACAGGCCACAACATAGGACATGCGCGCTGTAAGGCATGACACTTGAGAGACTAACTCCCATGTCTGGACTCAGCATCAGTGCCAACTGACATGGAACCCACATGTACTGAACTGGACAGGGCACAGGCAAGGTCCCCAAACCTGTTACACACCACCCCCACACATGATGCTACAGGCATAGTTCACGTGGAGAAAGCGCCAGCCTACATTACCTTGTGAAGGAGTGACTACACACAGACCAGGGAACACATTGCAAGGAGGGGAAGGGAGGCAGGAGAGCACAGCTATACTGTGGGTAACTGGATCTGCACAGCACCTTTAAACCCTGGCAGTGTATCCATGCAACTGTGCACTTACAAATGCTGGTGACACACAACAAACACACATGTACCTACCCCCTTCCTGCTGCTGCTTCTCCTGTAAGCGCCTCTCCAAGTCTGGAAATACCACCGCCAGCACACGCTTGTGGATGTGGGTCAGACGGCGGCGCCCCTGGTTCTTATGGGTCTCAGGTGAGTCCCCCAGCAGGACCCGTGCGATCCTCCGCGTCCAGCACCGGATATCCTGCCAGCGTTTCCTCACCTGGGCCAGGCGCCGCTTGCGACCATCCGCACTCCTCACGGCACTGACGGCGGTCAGCCATATCTGCTTCTTGGCAGAGGCGCCTACCTGTGAGGATGAACAAGTGACACTACATCAATACACCAGGCACATGTCACAGAGAGACATATTAGAACAAATGTGCTATTTACAACAAGGCATAATATGCATCCAACGCATTGCACCTTTGTCATAGGGACATGATCCTCTGGGGAAGGGCAAAAGCAGTACGTGCCATTGAAAGTACACAGGTGGAATGAGGGCAACGACACAATCAATGATCCAGGCTCACACTGTGCATCACAAGCTACACCAGGATAATGTGCAGCACCTCTAAGCAGTCACATGCCACAGGCCACTGACGCCACTGCAGCAGAGTACACAGACACACACAGGCACAGGACATTCACCTGCCATTGCCAAATGCTGCGACAAAACTCACTCTGCACATGTGCCACTAGATGGGGGCGGGGGGCTCACAGGTGTGGGGCTGGCTCTGCACGTCAGACACACAGCACTGCTCCCTGCTCACATCACATGGGCAGGGTATATCCATCCCTCATGCAGCCCGGGCTCTACACTCCACATATGCACCCACCCACATGACAGGGGACTTACACACACACCGATATCCAGGGTACGAACACATCATGTGGACACTCTCAGCACAGGTACACAGAACTAACACACATCTGTGGGTACAGTCACCTGTCACACTGGGCTGACCACATAATCACATGAGGACTGTAGAGGCTACATTCCCAGGAGGACAAGACAGGCAGAATGTGGCATGCACCATGCAGTGATTGTCACAGTAAACACAATGCAAGTGAGGACGGCAGACATGCACCACAGCATGCACTGGCTGGGAGACATCAGGCATTCCCCCCCCCGGGACCCCCCCTACAGTACATAGCATGTGTGCCACACCTGGACACAATGCCAGAAGTCACACTCACAAACAAGCATTTGCAATGCAAATTGGTCTCGCATTTGTGAGAGTTAGAGGTATTGGCGATGTAAATGACAATGTCTTTTACCTATGTGTTTTGGATTGGAGTGGATGTATGTGCTGTGCGGTGGAATTCTGTGGGTCGGATTGGAATTGTTAGTTGTGGAATTGTGTATGGTGGAATGTGTGGAGTGGATTTGTGTAGTGGAATTATGTGATATGGTGTGTAGTGGAAAAATGTGGATAGTAATTATGTGGTATTGACTGTACTGGAATTATGTGGAGTGGGATTGTGTGTGAGAGTAATTATGTGGAATTGCATTTTGTGTTGTGGAGTTTAACTATGTGGTGTGATGTTAAATTTTGTATCATGATGTGGAATTCTGTGGTGTTAATTGGACGTATATGGTGCGTTGCATAATTGTGTTGTTGAGTTGAAATATGTGATTTGTTGTCTAATTATGTGGTGTGGAATGGAAATGTATAGAGTTGAATTATGGGAAGTGGAAGTGTGTGGCATTGAGTAAAATTAGGGCAGATTGGAATTATGTGGCAAGGTATGAAATGCATAAAAACATGGAGCCTCTACATTGAGATACACGCACACATATATCTCACCATATTCAGTGGATTTCAACCACCACCACGGTAGCCGCTCACGAGCATTGAAGAAATATACGATTCCAACAAACGAAGCGGGTACAGTGGGATGCGGCCAGTAGTTTTATTTTTTTAAAACAGTGCAGCGTACAAGCAGGAAACTACCAACTGATCTCTATACATTCACTGAAAGAAAGAAAACAGGACGACAAGAAACTCTAGGCAGTGACCAACATGAAGGTTTAACTCAAGCTGTGCCCATCAGCGAAGGCACACCAACAGACACAAGCTGTGATTAGCAAGAAAGTGTGACCCACAGCAATGATAACCGTGCATACACTCTGCCAAAAGCTAGCTGAAGGTGAAATAACGGCCGTGCTCAAGTTTAACAAGCGCAGCCTTTAAGATAATGAATCTCTGCCAGTTGTTGAGAGCGCGTGGGCAATATCAACAGTTAGGCAGAACAGGTGATTATGCCAGTGCTAGCACCCCTTAACAAGTTTAAGCTATTGGCATTGTAAATAACAATGCCTTTTATTTATGTTTTAAAAAAGGAAGAAAAAAAAAAGCATTGTTATTTGCAATATCAATAGCTTAAACATGCCTAAATGCGAGACCTAATGCATTGCAAATGCTTGTTATTGTTTACAACTTCCAACTTTGCCCAGTGTATTTTCTCAACTATTTAAGAATGACTTCAGACTTTTTTTTATGATACATTCCCACCTTATCCATTACATTAAAAACCTACGAATGGAGACACGATCAATGGCGTGTGACAAAATACATTATCGTTACAGGGAAGATAAATAATGACAGAAATAACAGAAGCCATCAGTTAGGTGATGATTGATAGCCCTCAAAGAGTCTCACAGATTCCCCCAACACTAAAGATATCTGCGGTCGTGAGCAGGCGGGAAGACGCTTGTAGTATTCCACAGCCCATGCCAACATGATGTAATCACGTTCGGGATATATGAAGTGCAGCTGTTTATTTAACTTCAGCTTATCCTGTCTTCCATTTCAACATCTGCTGTTACAGCAATAAGTGCACTCACGTGAACTCATTAAAGGTCACTGCTCAGCCAACTGATGCGCGCAGGGAAAGTGCAAGCTGAACAGCAGTGCAACACGTTAGTGCTAAAATAAGATAGTCAATCAATTAGCTAGCTCAACATTCATGGGCAGCGATTATCATTTTGAAGCATACCCAGCAGCAAGGAACATATGTTTTTATATACATAGTTATTTTTATACCACAAATACAAAGCAACATATCTTGCTGCTTTGGTGCTTTCTTTTATGTTGTTTTTGGCTATATTCCTTTTTATTCCCGTTAGACATAGTGAGCGGATTGGCGGCTAGTTTGCCGACTTTGGTGCTGGACACCAGGGTTCGAGCCTCGGGGTCGGTCCACATTCTGTGATTTTCGGCAAATCACTTTATCTCACAGTGCCTGAATGTGTCATTGCGTAATGTAATCGGTGCTCATGTAAAGCACTTCAATACCTTCGGGTCGAGTTTGCGCTATATATCTATACAAGTCCACTGTTTCCCCGAGTGAAAACACGCCGATGCGGCTTGCATTTTCCTATGAACCATCGTTAATGCGATGACTGTCAAAATTAAACAAACACATGTGTATGAAAAGAATACAAATTCGTTATTATTAGAAAAAAACAGTTTTTACGTAACTTGGAAACTATTTAAATCGAAGCAGAGAGAGAGGTTCAGTGGTGCTTTCTTTTATGTTGTTTTTGGCTATATTCCTTTTCATTCCCGTTAGACAAAGTGAGCGGATTGGCGGCTAGTTTGCCGACTTTGGTGCTGGACACCAGGGTTCGAGCCTCGGGGTCGGTCCACATTCTGTGATTTTCGGCAAATCACTTTATCTCACAGTGCCTGAATGTGTCATTGCGTAATGTAATCGGTGCTCATGTAAAGCACTTCAATACCTTCGGGTCGAGTTTGCGCTATATATCTATACAAGTCGACTGTTTCCCCGAGTGAAAACACGCCGATGCGGCTTGCATTTTCTTCTGAACCATCGTTAATGCGATGACTGTCAAAATTAAACAAACACATGTGTATGAAAAGAATACAAAATCGTTATTATTAGAAAAAAACATTTTTTACTTAACTTGGAAACAATTTAAATCCAAGCAGACAGAGAGGTTCAGTGGTGCTTTCTTTTAAGTTGTTTTTGGCTATATTCCTTTTCACTCCCGTTAGACAAAGTGAGCGGCTGTGGTCTGATGGCTAATTTGCCGACTTTGGTGCTGGAGACCAGGGTTCGAGCCTCGGGGTCGGTCCACATTCTGTGATTTTCGGCAAATCACTTTATCTCCCAGTGCCTGAATGTGTCATTGCGTAATGTAATTGGTGCTTATGTAAAGCACTTCAATACCTTCGGGTCGAGTTTGAGAGTTTGCGCTATATATATCTATACAAGTCCACTGTTTCCCGGAGTGAAAACATGCCGATGCGGCTTGATGGGCATGCGCGAATATGCAGGGGGAGCGCTTACAGACCGGGAGCTGGAAACGACATTGCGTGCGCACCGTTGTGATTAGGCTGGGCGCCAGAAGAAAGTGCGGTGAGTAAAGGGGCCAGTAGCCTTGGAAGGTTACAAATGACGACATAATCGTCATGAGGCGGGACTACCAAGCCGTAAACAAATCGGAGAGCAGCATTTCCTGACCTAAGCCAGTGGGCGGAGCTTCCAAGAAGCTTCCCCACTAAAGTGTATACTGCATGGCTCGGAGAGACAGTGCAAGCACTGTCTAGGCGAGACCTAAAAAGGGACACAGTCTGTGCTGGTGGACTCTGCACTCACCTGATACCCTGGTCGCCCATACAGCATGGGGTACTGTGGGAGGATCACATCCAGCAAAGCCAGGTTCTCCTCCAGGGTGAAAGGCTGTGACCTCTCCACAGACCTTGACATGGTTCCAGGGAATCAGTAGCAGCAGCTGGGTCGTGGAATACAAAGATGTGCAGGCAAGTGCTCCCTCATGGGAACTGGCTGCCTTATATCTGCCTTGCTGGCCTGTTTCATGCACAGGAGTACAGAGTGATTGGTCACTCACATTTGCATCCTATGTTTCCTCCAATCCCTTCAAACCTAGCACAGTCAGTGGGTTCTTATTGTGGTTTTTTTCTTCAGCATGATGTCAACTCCAGAAGCACATTGCAACAAAGTAGATTCATTCAAACTGACTACTGCTGTGCACCTGCTTCAAAAAATTCAAACTTTAAACTTGGTCTCCATGACAACCAGCATGCATGTAGGCCTTTATACTTGTCCCTCATGTGTCCCCTATGTAATTTGGAGCTTCACACACAGGTACGGTGTGTTCCGGGGCCCTAGGGCACCCCAAATGCATAGCAACGGCCCGTACAGGCGCGTGTACGGTCCGTCTCACTATGGGTGTTCTCGCATATGTGTACTCATAGTGGTACGGACCGTACACACGCCTGTACTCTCACTATCACTATGAGTACGCATACGCGAGAACACCCATAGTGATAGTGAGCGTACAGGCGTGTGTACGGTCCATCTCACTATGGGTGTTCTCGCGTATGCGTACTCATAGTGATAGTGAGCGTACAGGCGTGTGTACGGTCCGTACCACTATGAGTACGCATACGCGAGAACACCCATAGTGATAGTGAGCGTACAGACGTGTGTACGGTCCGTACCACTATGGGTGTTCTCGCGTATGTGTACTCATAGTGATAGTGAGCGTACCTGCTCTGCCGTATGCTGCATGATTTCTTAGAGGCCATGTTGCTTCACCTGGATGAGTTCATCCATTTCCCAACCCCTGAAATGTTGACTGGGGTCAAGCGTGGATTCTATGCCCTGAGAGGGATGCCCCATGTCATTGGGTCCACAGATGGGACACATGTGGCTTTGGTACCACCACAGGCACAGGAGGTAGCGTACAGGAATCGCAAGCACTACCACTCCATCAATGCCCTTGTGGTGTGTCTGTCCAACATGGTGATTTCACATGTCTGTGCTCGTTTTCCAGGATCAGCACACGATGAATACATCATGAGGCGTGGCAGGGTGCCTGAAATGGGTACACTCTGTCTGTCCTGTATTTTGCGTAGACTTCCAGCACGACCGCTTCTCCTGTCCTACTTTTGTCCATGTGCTTTCCATGTAGGGGACGCTGGCTATCCCAACATGCCATGGCGGATCACACCTCTCCGCAACCCCATCACGCCGGCCCAGCTCCGCTACAACACCGCCCATGGCCGGACAAGGCGAGTGATAGAGAGGACATTTGGCCTCCTGAAGAGCCGATTCCGATGCCTCCACAAGACCGGTGGCGCCCTCCCATATGCCCTGGTGAAGGTCTGCAAAATCTTCATGGTATGCTGCATGCTGCACAACATGGCAGTTGAGAAAGCTGTGCCACTCATCCTGGATCAAGATGATCAGGACCATCCACCCATGGAGGACGAAGGGCTTGGCAATGGGGCTAGTGATGTGGAGGATGTGGTTCCGCAAGAGGACATCTGGACTCGGCTCATACGCGACTTCTTTGCTTAGTGGTGAGTACCAGTGTCTGTGTGTGCACGCATTGGTCCCCGTGTGGCATGTGTTGCGATGTGTGTGTCCATCTGCATGTATTCCACGTGAGTCAGAGGTGTGTGTGGATGTGTCACTGGAGTGATGGTGCCAGTGATGTGTATTTCCCCAGTCATAATTGTGGCCTGGCATGTTGTCATCCTTACATGTGTCGAGTACATGCACATGCAAGTGGCTGTGCTTTTTGTGGCTGACTTCTTGTGTGTCTCTCATCCCCAGGTACTTGCGCATGCCGTCTGCTGGTTGCATTGTTGTGGCACTGCTATTCCTCATGGACACGTCATCGTGTGCTGACTCAGCGTTACACGCACGGACAAGTTTGGAAGTCTCCTTAGGGTAAGGGATGCATCAGGGGTGTATTGGGTGTGGCAGTTATTTACGATGTATGCACACTGCCCCTGTCGATGTTTGGTTCCTCTGCAGACATGTTGCATCACCATGGTACACATTACATGCAGCTGGGTACACCTGAATAGATGGTCAGACTTGTTGACAGTCATCAGTGATGGGATTGTGGAATGTGATGATGGCATCAATGTGTGTTACACTGCCCTCGGACACATACGGTTTGCATTGGCTTGACATGGTGTGGGACTTCCACATCAGTGGATCAATGGTGTATGGCAGTCTCTCCGTGAGCAGCAGGGGGTGTTTAGCTGTTAGCCGACACTTGTGTGCCAGTTCCATGGCTATCACGCATTTGTGCTGCAGAAGGGGGGTGCCAGTGTTGGACCCACATGTTACTCCACATGACCCGTTCATGTGTACTCCGAGTTGCCTCTGCAATCCCAAATACATGACTAATAAAGGTGTCCCTATGCCTCCAAGGTGCCTCTTCTCAGTCAATGCTGGTGTGTTGCCACGGTGCATCCGTCATGTCTGGCATGGTTTTCCGTGATAGTGGCTATGTGTCTATGTGTAGAGTAGCAAGATGCAAGCTGTTTGTGTGGGATTAGACTCTGTATTGTGCATGATGTCCATGACTGTGTGGGTATTGTGACATGTGCCATCCCCATGCATCCAACGTTGGCCAGGCCAACATTCTCTGCATCCACCTGACTCAAGCTTGCAGGACATGGTTCTGCCACCTGTCCACACATACCTGGGTGCCCCCCAGGACACTCCACATGATCCCTGACCTCTGTGCATGGCTGTCGCTGTACTCAATATGTCTGTCGGCACGGTTGTGCGGCCACCCCCTCAGCTGGTTGGGCCCATCACGGGTGTGTATGGTGCTCCATGTCTGTCTTGCCTAATACAATGTGACCCATGTGTGTCCTGTGCCAGACTCAGGCCCCAGGGTGTGGATGGTTGAAGTCAAATGAGAACTCAGGCATAGTTAGACTTTACAAGACACATGTAAGGTAATAATGCAATCAGTAGGCATCTTCTCTTTATGGTGTGACTTTTTATTTTGGTTGGGGTAGGGGGGGGGGGGTTTGACATGAGGGGCTTTCCGGGTGTGTGGAATCCAAAGTTCACTAGGGGAGTTGGTGTCCTTGCCATTTGAAATCCTCAGAGTCCATGCCACAGTCTTTGTCAACATTGGTCAGACAGTGACCAGCAAGTCCATGTGGCAGAGAATGTCTTTTGCTGCTGTGCTGCTGTTGGTCCAGTGGGCCAGGTGCCAGGCCAGGTGTCCTGGGAGATGGTGCTGTTGCGCTGACCCTCACGGTCTTTTCCGTGGATGACCCGTCCTCCTGCGGGGACCCTCAGAAGCAGGCCGTGACGATGTTTGGGATGCTCCGCCGGATGTCTCCTCCTCCTCCTCCTGATCCCTCCCTGTGGGTGGTGATGTTCTACGCCTGATGGCACAGGGAGGGTTGCCCATGTTGTCGGCCATCCGACGGAGTGTACTGTGAATTCCCGTGAACACCGTCACGAGCTCAGCCTGTCTGTCCTCCATCCGCCGTTGGTGTTGCAGTAGACAGTCATGTTGCTCCGCATGTTGCTGGGCCTGCTGGGTCTTGATCTCCTCGAGGATGGACACAACCTGGGCCATGCCCGTGGTGTCCTGCCGGTATGTGTCCAGGATGTTTCAGACATGGGAATATACCGGTTCCCCAGCCAACCGGTCAGGCTCGCGCCTCCGCCGTCCTCCACTCCCACCACCCCTGCCCACTTGCACCTGGCCTGCCCTTGTGGGCACATCGGGTCTCCGGGACCCCTGAGGGGTGGCATTGGCGTTGTCGCCTGCCTCCTCCTGGGTGCCCGGGACACCGTGTCCCTCCTGGCCAGCCTGGCTGCATTGTGGTGGTGGGGCAGGGATCCTGGGTGTCTCCTGGGATGTGGCAGGAGTGGGGGTGGTGGTTGGCCCAGTTGTACCTGACGCAGGTGCTGCAGGTCGTTGGACACCAGAGGGGCCAGGTTGGTCGGGGTCGGGTGTGTCCACAGAGTGGTGAGAGTCGTCGCTGCCGGTGGCTCCGTCATCCCGCCGAGCCGGGTCCTGTGAGTCTTCCCCCCCAGTGTTGGGGGGTGATCCACGACGTTGACCTGTGTGTGAGAGAGACAATGTTAATTTTGTTCCATGCAACATCCATGTTTCATTGTTTTCAAAGTTGGCACATTTCCTCTGGGAATTTGGATATGTCTTGCATTCCACTCACAGTGCACTTGTGCATGGGTATGTCCCTTGGCCACAGCTTTTGCGACTTTACCTATGTGTGGCAGTCTTACTTGCTGCGTCAATTGAGACTGCAGTCAGCAGTGGAGTGGGCAGGTGTGGCGAGCCATGCATTGGCGCCCTCCGTGTAGCACTGTACGTGTGCACATGGAGTGGTTCCACACAGTTAGATAATGCAGGTAGCTGGCGTTGTGCTCGTGCACAGGTTGTGACATGGCCCTGTGTTTTGCCATGGAGAAGAGGGGGGGGTCTGGCACTGGCCACCCTTGTCTACATGCACGCAGTCCACCTGCTGATGAGCAGACATTCCCACACACCACAAGGCTGATTTGCTCTCCCTGTGTGTCCCTTTCTCGCTCCCTCTCTGTCCTCCTCTCCCTCCCTCTGTGTGTCAGCCTCCTCCCTCTGTCCGTCTCCCTGTGTCTCCCTCCCTCTCTGTCCCCCTCTCCCTCCCTCTGTGTGTCAGCCTCCTCCCTCTGTCCGTCTCCCTGTGTCTCCCTCCCTCTCTGTCCCCCTCTCCCTCCCTCTGTGTGTCAGCCTCCTCCCTCTGTCCGTCTCCCTGTGTCTCCCTCCCTCTATGTCCCCCTCTCCCTCCCTCTGTGTGTCACCCTCTGTCACCTCAGCCCAGCTTCCTGGGCACACACTGTTAGCAGATCTTTGAATGGCCCTTGGATTGTTGATGTGAGTTTGTTTCTGATCTCCAGGCACCCATTGAGTGTAGTGTCTGTGTCTGCACTGCTGCTGTGGTGGTGTGTGCTGCCACTCTTTCACAGTGTTGGCTGTTCATTAGCTGCTGTCATGTGCAAGAACGTGCCGTCACCCCCATGTGTTGATGCAAGGCGTCCGCCATTTGCTGGCGAGTCTTTCCTATGTGGGGACACACTGTTTGTCTGGCTGTGACCTAGGCCATATGGGCAGGGGGCATTGTTGTCTGCTTCTGATTTGCACTATGTGATTTTTGGGGCCCACACTCCCGCCATCTGGCTTACCGTGTCATGTTTTGGTGTTTTCTGTGGCCTGTGACTTGACATTGTCCAGCTGGGTGCATGGGGCATGGTTGCGCCAGTGGCATGTGCGTGTTCATGGAGTGTGGTTGAGTCATGCGATAGCTTGGGGTGGTTACGTGCCTGTTTGTGAGTTTGGTTGTGGATGACGTTCCCCCCATGTGAGGTGAGTTGTTTGTGTACTCACCCGGGTCTCGGAGTCCGTCTAATCCGTCCACTGCCACTACCGGCAGTATGGCCATCACCCTCTCCTCCCAGGGATGGTATTCTACGTGTCTGCGGGGCGGCCCTCCTCCAGTGACGTTGGCCTGGTTGTGTTCGTCCGTCATTTTGGCTCGGACCCTCCTCCGCAGATCGTACCACCTGGCTTGGCATTCATGCCTGGTCCTTCTGGTGTCCGCAACAGCATTCACAGCATCGACGATCGTCTGCCACATGGAGGTTTTTTCTGAAATGCTGGTCTGTCTGACCAATGTTCCAAAGAGGTGTGGCTCAACTCTGAGGATTTCATCGACAAGGACCTCCAACTCTCGGCTAGTGAACTTTGGATTCTTGTTAGTGGGCATGGTGAGGGGTGTGGATGGGGGGGTGTGGATGGTTGTGGGTGTGTGGGTGTGGTTCTGCAGGTGTGTGTGTGAATGTGATGAGGGGGTGTTTGTGAAGGTGTGTGTGTGAAGGTGTGCAAGTGTAAGGTGTGGTAAAGCTTCTAGTATGGTGCTGTAGGTTGTCTGTGGGGTCTGGCAGCAGGGAGTCTGTTGCAAAGGCTCATGGTTTGTGTGTGTGGGCCCTTTTTATTGGTCCATTGGTGGGTGTGGCTGTGTTTGAACTTTGGGTGGGTGTGTTATAAGGAGTGGTTGTGTTTTGGGCCTCTGTTTGGGATTTTGGCAGTTGCAGGTCAGTGAATGTGTTGTTTTTGTGGTTGTTGGACATGTTTTGTGGCTTTGTGCCATTTGAATGGTGTATTCTTGTGTTGTTTTGCTTTGTCCTGGTTGTGTACGTGCGTTTTTAGCGTGTGTACAGTGTGTACATGGGCCATTTTGTTGTACAGTGCTGTCCTTGTGTCTGGCTTGGTACGACTCGTACATGCGCGATGTTGTGTGAAGGTGGTGATGTTGGGGCCTGGGGTACGCTCCATACGTACGCGGGTGAGGGTACGGGTCGTACATACACGGGTGGGGGTACGACTCGAACGTACACGGGTGTACATACACGGGGGTGCGACACGTACACGGGTGTACATACACGGGTGGGGGTTCAACTCGAACGTACACGGGTGTACATACACGGGGGTGCGACACGTACATGGGTGTACATACACGGGTGGGGGTTCAACTCGAACGTACACGGGTGTACATACACGGGGGGTACGACACGTACACGGGTGTACATACACGGGTGGGGGTACGACTCGAATGTACACGGGTGTACATACACGGGGGGTGCGACACGTACACGGGTGTACATACACGGGTGGGGGTACGACTCGAACGTACACGGGTGTACATGCACGGGGGGTACGACACGTACACGGGTGTACATACACGGGTGGGGGTACGACTCGAACGTACATGGGTGTACATACACGGGGGGTGCGACACGTACACGGGTGTACATACACGGGTGTACATACACGGGTGGGGGTACGACTCGAACATACACGGGTGTACATACACGGGGGGTGCGACACGTACACGGGTGTACATACACGGGTGGGGGTACGACTCGAACGTACACGGGTGTGCATGCATGGGGGGTACGACACATACACGGGTGTACATACACGGGTGGGGGTACGACTCGAACGTACACGGGTGTACATACACGGTGGTGTGACACATACACGGGTGTACATACACGGGTGGGGGTACGACTCGAACGTACACGGGTGTACCAACACGGGGGTACGACACATACACGGGTGTACATACACGGGTGGGGGTACGACTCGAACGTACACGGGTGTACATACACGGGGGTACGCCACGTACACGGGTGTACATACACGGGTGGGGGTATGACTCGAACGTACACGGGTGTACATACACGGGGGGTACGACACGTACACGGGTGTACATACACGGGTGGGGGTACGACTCGAACGTACGGGGGCTGGGGGGATGTTCGGTGCGTATGCAGGCACATGTCTCCATGGTTGCTATGGGTGTTCGGTGCGGCCGGTGTTTTTTGCATACGGTTGTAATTCGGACGCACGGGATGGATCGTGATTCCGCGGTCCGACTTCACTTTTCACATTTGTACGGTAAATCGTCCGGGGACGTGTCGAACACAATTTCCGACCCGAGGACGTGTGGGGAATTATTCCCAATGCGATTCGTATGGTCTTTTTCCCATGCGAATCGTAATTGGCAGTTTGTACGGCACTTGTACGATTCGTACGGTAAAAAGACCGGATACGAGTCGTACGGGCTATTTTTTTACTGGATCGTAATCGGCACCTATGTGTTTACCATGAGCTAGTCTTCTCTTTCTCACTAAAGCAGTCTGTACCACTGTGAGTATTATTTCAGTTGGTGGAAAACGCATTTCAGCGTTTGTATACAGGTGTGATTTGTATGCAATAGGTACTGTATCACCTTCGTAGAATGTGATGTAAGTGTACCCAGTTGAACCCACAGCTAAGGGGATCCCCAGAATTGTCGTGTTTACACATGTGTAAATGTTTGGAAGCTTTTATGTCTGCTTGTACAGAATGCATGATGTTTGAATTTTTCTCTGTCCAGTGTGTGCTTCAAAAGTCTGGTCTTATTAAATCGTAGGAAGGTTTTACCCATTCTGTGTACTCCAAAATGCACGTTTTGCCAAAATGTAAAAATCCCAAAACGGATTGCACTCTTTTCAGAGTTGTTGGAGGTTGAAGCAATGCACATTTTTCTAAAAAAAAAATGGGTCTTCAAGCTTTTGCCGTCACTTGAGAACTTGTATCCTAAAAATAGGACATTGAGAAAGGCAATTGTGGCCTATGTGTTCAAACCCCAGAACTATCCGGTCTACTCTGTCCAAGTAGTGCATTAATTCATTATTCATGAGGTACGTATCATCTACATAGGACAATGCCACCTTATCAAAATTTTTAAGTAACTCTGTTACTCTGGCTGCAAACAGCCCAAAGCTATTCTTATACCCTAGAGGCAATCAACAAAATTGCCTCTGTGGGATTAGCGCTGAAAATGCTGTCAAATATCTGCTTCCAGGTGCTATATTTTGCCAGAAAAATCAATTTGGGATATCTAGTGTTGTCTTGTATTTTTTCCACACAATGTTATTCATTAGTGCACCACTATGTGCATGTTATACTGCGAATGTGTGAGTAAATGTGTTTAAATGTCTGTAATACAATGCTAGAAGGTATGAATTATCTGGTGTCATTACAGGAAACAAGGGGTTATTCATGCATGAGGTGCAATTTTCTCTTACACCTTGGTATTCAAGTTGTTCCAGGATTTCCCTAACTTGTTTTTAGCTTCATGTTTTATTGAGTATTGTCTTTGGGGCTGAGGAGTTGATTTCAACGGGATCTCGTGATGAGGTGACTCATCATCCCACCCCACATGATTGCTGTGTAAGGCAAGAGCTAGTGCTAATGCCCACATCTTTGCTTAATAGTGTTTTACTGATGTTGGAATGAGGTCGGAAAAATAAGGTAAAATTACTGTTTCCCAGTTTGGGGATTCCATTACGAACTCAGGTCACCACTGTTTTTCAGCCAAAAGAATGTTGTAACCATATGTCGAGTTCTGCCAAAACAGAGCTTTGAAGTTTCTGGGTATGTCCCCTTCCAATTGGAGTGCAATTTTGTATAAGTGGTGGGAAACACTTACCCTAGTATCAGGTTTTCCACCATGATATGCTCACTCAGCGCTACTGCCGCCAGATAATCCATCAGGTTCCAGCAAGCTATTGTGACTTCTGCCGCACTGTCCAGCATCGTCACTGCCCATTCCCCGTTCAAAAGCAGAGTCCTCAGTATTCTGGACATGCCTAATTTTAATTCCAGCTACATTTTTTGTTTTTGAATTGCTTTTTATTATTCTTTGGTTTTTCTTCTTTATTAATGATGTAGTCAGACAAGCGTTGTGATTCCTTATTCAGCTTCACTAGGTCTTCTGATCTGTGTTGTGACCATTCACATCTCTCTGAACGTGTATCGGATGACTCCTGAAAGGAACAAGAGGAACGTTTATCAGTATCTTGACACTTGTCAAGCTTCCTAATGTTATCACTGTTTCTAAGATTGTATCTTTTTTCAGTGACTTCCTGCTGAGGAGACCTACCACGTGATCGTGTCTTGTCTTTATTTTTTTGTTTATTATTCCAATTCTTCTTTGTTGAAGAATCGGGTGCTTGCTTAGAGTTATCCTTGTCAGGATTGCCCTTGAGTTGTGGTTGTCCAGGTCTAGCTCCCAAATTATCTCTACCCAGCGTAGCATGGGTTGCCTCAATAATCTTAGGTAATTCCCACTCCAGCTGTGAAGGAGTGAGATCACTCATGTGTTGGCATATAGCCAATGCAGCTGCCTCCCCTTTTATGTTACTTAACACAGTGGTGGATACTGCAGCAAAATTGCCCATCAGTTTCATCCATAAGTCCAAGGCAGGTGCCACCCCGTACTCATTCTGAAGCTGCTTCAGCACATCTGGTAAAACAGCCAGAGAAGGGGTAGCATGTGTTCTGGTATAAATGGTATAAATGGTAGCGAAGACTTTACCTCAAGTGGTGCAATCTTTCCTGCGGGCTCGTATGGGAAAAAACTGCCTCAAGCTGGCTTATTTTCTGATCAATTCAGAACGTAATTTGTTCCCGACTGGTGGGAATCTTTTCCATAATGGCATTCAGCGTTTGTAGGCTGATACCTGTGGCAGCCAATTGTGGTGCAGGTAGATTATCAGTGTCTGTATGCAGTTAAGACCAGCCATGTCACTTCTTCTCTGCTAAGCATACCAAGTCTCACATTTTCTGTAGTGTGTGGGAGGGTGTCTTTAACCCCTTTGCTGCTAGGCCTTTTACCCCCTCCCTGTGCTAAGACTTATTTTGGCTATTTGGTGTAGTTCACGCTTAATAATTGAATGAATGAGTAGTTTGTAAAGCAAATGAATCACCCCCAAAGGGGTATCTGCACGCTGGAGAGCAACAGCCCAGGTTAACAGTTGCAGAACAGTTTGGTCAAGAGGCGAATGATTCCAATATAGGGTGCTAGATGGGAGAAGGATTTGCCCTCAGATTGGGACTTTTTAAAACAAGGGATAATAAAGAGTAATTAGTCCCCTGACCGTAGGGATCTGCTTTGCCGATAATGGAGATGTTTATCTGTTAAGCAGCTTAGGCGGATGTAACTTTTTTCCACATAAGGGGGCCGATTCCGATCCTGGAAAAATTTTCCCCGTACGAATCGTATCTGGATTTTTTTCCGACCGAATCGTACAAGTCCCGTACAAACTGGAAAGTACGATTCGTATGGGAAAAAGTCCATACGAATCGCATTGGGAAAATTCCCCCACACGTCCTCGGGTCGGGAAAAGTCTCCGACACGTCCCCAGACATTTTTACGTACAAATGGGGAAACTGAAGTCCGAATGCGCAAGTACGATACGTCCCATCCGTCCGATTGTACAACTGTATGGAAAAAAGACCGTCCGGAGCGAACTCCCATAGCAACCATGGAGATGTCCAAACAGGTGCCCGGTACGTGCCGAACACCCCCCCAGCCCTCCCCGTGTGTACGCGCCGTACCCCCAGCCCCCCCACGTATGTACGGAGCGTACCCCCCAGCCCCCCGCGTATGTACGGAGCGTACCCCCCAGCACCCCGTATGTACAGAGCGTACCCCCAGCCCCCACGTATGTATGGAGCATACCCCCAGCCCCCCGCGTATGTACGGAGTGTACCCCCAGCCCCCCGTATGTACAGAGCGTACCTCCCAGCACCCCGTATGTACGGAGCGTACCCCCACCCCCGTATGTACGGTGCGGACCTCCAGCGCGTAGCGCTGGGGGTCCGCACCGTACATACGGGGGTGGGGGGTAGGTCTGCACCGTACATACGGGGGTGGGGGTACGCTCCGTACATACGGGGTGCTGGGGGGTATGCTCCGTACATACGGGGGGCTGGGGGTACGCTCCATACATACGGGGGGCTGGGGGTATGCTCCGTACATACGGGGGCTGGGGGTACGCTCCGTACATACGGGGGGCTGGGGGGTACGGTGCGTCCATCCGCGGGGGGGTTGGGGGTACGGCGCGAACAGACGGGGGCGGGGGGGTACGGCGCGAACATACAGGGGGCGGGGGGGGTACGGCACGTACCGGGCCCCCTAATCAGCTCGCATCGCCGCGTACTTAGCTTTTCCGGCACTTTTTGGGTGCCGTAAAAATATTCCCATCCGGACTGCAGTCGGTACGAATCGTACTTGCTGGTACGTGAAAACATGCCTAACTCCGTCCGGACATCACGTCCGCGGTGTCCCGGATCACATTCGGATGTATTTTACTGTCGGTCGGTGTTTTTTCCGACTCGTACGGAAATGGTGTTTCCGTACGAATCGTACTTGCAAGTTTGTAGGGTTTTTTTCCCGGGTACGAGTCGGACGGAGAAAACGCTCCGACCGACGGTTTGTAACCGGTTTTTCCAGGATCGGAATCGGCCCCATGGTATCCACGCCAAATTTGCATTCTTTTATTCCAACATCTAGAGGATTCTAAAGGTACCCAGGCTTTGTGGATTTCCTGGAGGGGACCCTAAAATTAGCAAAAATACAGCTAAATTGTTGTGGTTTTTTTATAGGAAAAAGTGCTGCAGAAGAAAGCGTCTGTTTTTTTCCCGGCAAATGGTATCAACAAAGGGTTTGTGGTGCTGAAATCACCATCCTCTCATTTTCAGGGACAGGCAGACTTTTGTTCAAAAACAAAACTTTTCTACACAGTTTGGGCATTTAACTTGGACATAACATATTTTTGATATTTTTTGTGCTTTCAACCTCTTTCCAATTAGTGGTAGAAATGGGTGTGAAAGCAATAATGGATCCTGGAAAGCAATACATTTCTGAAAAGTAGACAACATTCTAAATTCAGCAAGGAGTCAATTGTGTAGATCCTTCAAGGTTTTTTTTATAGAAACTAAAAGTTGAAAACAAAAAATATTGAAATTGAGTTGAAAAAAACAGCCATTTGTGCCAAAATTTTCACCTGTAACTTCTTTTAAGTATAAGTGATTTTTTAAAGCATTATACCGTTACATCTTCTGGACAGTTGGGGCTTATGGTTGGGGTTATATATAGGACTTGTAGGTTCATCAAGAAACCGAGGAACCCAGAGCCAATAACTAAGCTGTGTCTTGCTATGGTTTTTCATTGTGTACGGGTATAAAGCAATTAATTTGGTATAATATAAAGAGTGAAAAATAGGTACCAAGGAACCTATATATTTCTGAAATGGGAACAAAATATAGAATTTAAAAACAGTGGTTATTTGCACATCTCCAAAATATTGGGTACCCATACCAGCATGTGGATTAGAAGACATTTTTCAAAATGGCTTATTTTTTTACAAATTATCTTACATTTGGAAGAGAGAAAAAAGGAAAACTTCGGGGGATCCATGCAAGCCACACACCCCTTCAGATATGCCTGGGTTTGGTACGTTTCCCTAGATTGCCGCTGAGCCTGGGACCAAAGCGCATGTGACCCCCTTGCAAAACCATGTCGTTTTGTGATACATTATTTTGATGTCTCCACAATATGTTTTGGGCCCTTGCCTGTTGAAGGTGCTTGGCCTACCCACACACGTGAGGTACCATTTTTATGAGGAAATGTGGGGTGGTGGGAAATTTGTGTTTACCCGATGATCCCACCACTTTCCCAACCATAAATATGGGAATTGTTTGTTTTTTTAAGCTAAATTTGAGGTTTGCAGGGGATTCTGGGTAGGAAAACGTTGGGGAATCCACGCAAGTCACACCTCCCTGGACTCCCCTGGGTGTCTTGTTTTCAGAAATGTCTGGGATTGGTAGGTTTCCCTAGAGGGCAGCCGAGTCTAAGATCAAAAACGCAGGTGACTCCCTTGCAAAACAAGGTCTTTTTGTAATCGAAAATTTGAAGTCTCCACAGTACATTATGGTCTGTTTCCGGTCACGGGCACTAAGCCTACCCACACAAGTGAGGTACCATTTTTACCGGAAGACTTTGGGGAATGCTGGGTTGGTGGAAGTGTGTTTGTTGCTCCCCTTAGATTCCAGAACTTTCCATCACAGAATTGTGAGGAAAATGGGTTTTTTTCCCAAAATGTTTGAGGTTTGCAAAGGATTCTAAGTAACAGAACCTGGTGAGAGCCACACACATCACCCTATACTGGATTTCCCAGGGTGTCTAGGTTTCAAAAATGTACAGGCTTGCTAGGTTTCCCTCGGTGCCGGCTGAGCTAGAGCCCAAAATCCACATCTAGTCACATTGAAAAAAAAGGGTCAATTTTCTCTGGAAAAATATGATGTGTCCACATTGTGTTTTGGACCATTTCCTGCCACGGGCACTAAGCCTACCACACAAGTGAGGTACCATTTTTATTGGGAGACTTGGGGGAATGTTGGGTGGGTGGAAGTTTGTGGATCCGCACAGAATCCAGAACTTTCTAATCCAGAAATATGGGCAAAATGTGGTTTTATTTTTATAAAGTATGAGGTTTGCAAGGGATTTTGGGTAACAGAACACATGTGGGCTCTCACTCTCTCTTTCCTGTTGGTTTCCTGTTCTGGTCGCTGAGGTAGCGAGGCAGAGAGACGAGACGAGACGAGACGAGGGAGTTGGGAGGACAACCTGCAACCCGCAACCAGTAACCCGCAACCTTCAACCCGTAATCCCCCAGTGATCCACAGCCGGTGGTCCATAGCTTGCAGCTCGCAGCTGCTGCCGTTGCGGTTGTAGTTCCTGCAGTTCCTACAGTTTCTGCCGCAGTTTCTGTCACCGGCAACTGGCGAATCAAGCGGACGAGGATGCGAATGCAGACTTGGAGTGTGGCCTCTCTCGTGTCAGCCTATGGCTAAGCCACGATTCAGCTTTCGGCTCACGAGGCAGAGGGACTGGCACTGAAGGATTTTGGAAGACTGTGGACTGTGGACCCTCCTGGGTCGTAAAAGTAAGCGGCAAGCACGGCTGCCATTAGCAGGCAGCCGCAGTGAATGTGTGCCCTTGGTGCCATGTGGAGGCAGCCCAGCTAGGCCTGGTGCAGCCTGCAGGAATACAACCCAGAGAGCCCCGCTTGCCCCTCGGACCTCTGCCCGCTAATACCGTGCCTCCTTGTCTCTCACCTATCACGCCTGCATCCTCCTGAACACTTCCTGAGCTCACTCAGCATTAAAAGAATTAATAATAAAAAATTATAAAGTGGGGGTGCAATTTTAGACTGGACTGGCTCCTATACTGGCCCCTGCACTAGACACCCAGCAAAATTAGACCAGTGCTTCAGAACCATCAGGACGGCATCAGGACATTAGCAGAGTTCTATCTAGTGTCCATAATTTCATAGGTTGGCAATAACTAATCTGGCATGAGGTCAGGGAGAACTGGAGGTGGTGACAAAAAAGACAAAAAAACTCAAGCAAAATCCAAAAAGAAAAAGGAGGGTCCTTTGGGCATGGATCATACAATCAAATCACCCGGAAATAAGTCGGAGTCACTGAACTCCTCAGAACCAGAGACATTAAAAAAAGGAGAGCCACTTGAGCATGAACTTTCAACTACAGTAACTGCAACAATTATCACAACCGCATTAAAAAATGTCACAGAGTCCGCCCCACATGCCGACCAAGAAGGAAACAACAAAGTCACATCGTCAGCATCGACTAGGCATAACTCAAGCCCAAATAGCAGCAAGCGGCCACTGATTACAGACTTCGAAAAAGTATGCAGTAAAAGCTCCACTGATAAAAACCAGGATTACAGGGATCCCAAGGTCCCAAAAGACATTAAATCAAGTAACAACACCATAGATTTTCAAAATGAACATAACAAGGACTTCCCTCATGATCGTTGTAATATTAAAAGGAAAGGATGCCAGGACATGGGATCAGACGCTCCTTATGTTTTAAATAGAGAAGCCTTAGGCTCGCAATTAACAACTCAGGAGCCATTAACACCTAAAGTCCCTCACCCTCCGGAAACCTGCCAAAAACATAACCATCAAGTCATTGAGGCATTAGTTCACAGTCACATGCCCCCCTTAGATATACAGCAACAGCAACATCAAACAATAATTGAAAAAAAGAGGGTGATCCAATGCATCAAAAGAACAAAAACATCCTCAGCCCTTTTGGAGATACACACACGCTCTTGGTAGCCTTATCATTCCCAGATCAGCCTGGCTTCACCAAAGACAGTGCTCATGAGCAAGATATTTTTGACCTATCATTCCCTTCACTTGAAACGGTACACCAATCTGGTCAGGAATTATCGCATTACAAATCATGCGACTGTACACAAACCAAACTTTAAAAAACCAAAGCAACTCACACCACGACACCTTTACACAAGAACGTACAACCAAGCCGGACCCTGGGTTCTCTGGACTATCTACCCCAACTGGAACCACCAGCCTGTCCACAGTCAGAAGAACCAATCTGCTCACCAACATCTTCTGTTTGGGTCCACTTGCTAAACTCCATCAATACCATTGGAAAGGCAATGATCTATCACGCAGACAAGTTAGACACCCAAGTTGAGCTCCTAAATATCCTAGCAATCCACATCCAGGGGGTCAAACAAAAGTTGCACAGTTTTAACGATATGATCATGAAGGTCCAGCAAGACCGGGAAACAACATATCAAATGTGCCACTGCACTCAAATAATCTACAAATTGGCAGTGGTTCCAACTCTAATGTCAGAATTATTCGGGGAAATCAGGGATGCCCATCCAAGACCGAAATGACAATTGATCAAGAAAAAGAAGTACTAAGGAGAGAAGATCAGGCATGCCCTAAGACCCCTTGGGGGCAAAAGTCAAGAGAAAAAGGGATCTATAATACCCCAGCACAGGCAAGTTTATCCACACTCAAAACACCAAGTGATCCTGGCAATATAGGTGCACTAGATATATCATCCATTGACCAACGTTTGCAATTGTCAGCATGCCAAAAACAAGCGACAACCTTGTTAACCAAGAGGGAGAGAAAACACATGAGAAAAACAAGGAAAAGCAAACCAATTGGACGGGGCCTAACATAACTATTGCACTGACTGAGCACAATAGGAACAAGGGCAGAGACAACACTAAACAAACTATTACGGATGCAGCAGGTATCGAGGAGAACGCTATTTTACTCACAAACTCGTCTATCGCCTCAAGCAGCCAAAAACAACATGAAAAGGAAAATCCCCATTATCAAAAATATACAGCATGTTCAAGCCCTCTGAAGGGCGAGAGAAAAATAATTCAATAACTCAGGCTACTCATACAATGAATACCACACCAACAGTATGGGGCAAAATGACTGAAGTTAGCACATTTTGTCCTCAAGAGGCCACAATCACCAAGCCAGCTAACCCTGCAACGAATCTCAAAACCATTTCACAAAATGCACGAGATTACGCGAACCCACCCTCGAACCATTTGGAGCTTATTATGGTCAATACAGAGACTGAAAGGAGCCTAGACAAGGAACTACAATTTAATTCTTTACACAAAAGCCACAAGATAGACCTGATTCCACACTACATCTCGAGGGGAATGTACGACATGGTAAAAGATGTGCGGCTCGTCTGGATGACCATTCAATGTGCGCGCTCAATGGACGAGGGCAGTCAGACAGCCCTGCAGCATTCACAAGAGTAACAGACAAAACAGGTTCAATTATCGACTACACATTCACGGAGCATGAACTTCTCCCTCTTATCACGAACTTCCAAATAAAAGAAAGGGCAGAAAGCAACCACCATCCTCAAACTTTCACATTGCTCACAACTACAGAAAGATCTGGACAAGACAAAGCGATGTCTCAATCAACTCAATTCTATAACTTAAAACGCCTCACCTGGAAAACGGACAGAATAGGTGACATCATGGGGACATGCACCAGATTACCGGAGGTATTAGAAGTCGAACCATTGCGTATAAAGGCATGGGAGTCATTTGTCTGTGAACTAAACAAAAAATTCTCTGGACAGGGCAATGGTCACAAAGCAGGAAGACCAACAGGGGCATCTTGGTATACTAACAACTTAAGGACAAAAAAAAAACAATTGAATAAACATCTAAGATCACTGCCAACTCATTGCCCAGAACCCTCACAGGAGACCTTCATGTCATTAGCAAGAATAAAAAAGGATCTAAAAAAGGATATCAGAGTGGTGAAGCAAGAGTATAAAGAACAATTTTGGGCAAAACTCCTCCATGCCCGCAAACAAGGTGACTCCAAACTTTTCTGGGAAACCCTCAACCTCATATCAAACGGCAAGAACCGACACCTCAACTCGGATATAATAATGGAGGACACATGGAGAGCTCATATCGAAGTCACATACAACACAATCCCCGGACGTCACCTTCCTGACAGAGACGTGGATGAACGACTCCTCCGCACCCGACATCGCCATAGCCATCCCAGACGGCTTCAAGATCACCCGCAGAGACCGCACCAACAGAGTCAGAGGAGGAATCGCCATCGTCCACAAGAACAGCATCAGGGTCTCGACTAGCACCGACGACACTCTCAGCACCGCCGAACACATGCATTTCCAGATCCACACAGACCCCAACTCCACCCTCAGAGGCACCCTCGTCTACCGACCCCCCGGACCCCGCCCCCAGTTCAGCGACTCCATCGCCGACTTCATCAGCACGCACGCCCTGACTTCCACCGACTACATCCTCCTCGGAGACCTGAACTTTCACCTTGAGAACAACAACGACAGCAACACCACAACCCTGATCGATGACCTCGCCAACCTCGGACTGAGGCAACTCGTCACCACGCCCACCCACTCCGCCGGACACACGCTCGACCCCGTCTTCTCCTCAAGCCAGCACGTCTCCTACAACCACACCACTGAACTCCTCTGGACCGACCACCGCTGCATCCACTTCACCTTCCAGAAACCCACCACACACCACCGCACCCAGCAGATCTCCCGCCGCAGCTGGAGCAAAATCACCGAAGATCAACTGCAAACCTCGCTCTCAGCCCACCCACCATACCCTCCAACACCGACGACACTGCCCACAGCCTCAGACGCTGGATCGAGGACTGCGCCAACACCCTCACCCTGCTGAAGAAACCCCCCTACAGAGGCACCAGCAAGAGGGCCAGCTGGTTCACCCCAGAACTCCTAGCCTCCAAGCAAGCTTGCCGGAAGCTAGAGAAGAAACAGCACAGTGAACAGACCCCGGACAGCCTCGCAGCACACAAGGATGCCATCCGCAACCACCACCACCTCATCAAGGCTGCCAAGAGGACCTCCTTCAAAGACCACCTCGACAACAATGCACACGACAGTAAGGAGCTCTTCAACATCGTGAAGGAACTCTCCAACCCCAGCTCCAACACCAACGACAACCCGCCGTCGCAAGCCCTGTGCGACTCCCTTGCCACTTTCTTCCACCGCAAGATAGCAGACATCCACGACAGCTTCAACACCCAGACAGCCCCAACAAACAGCAACACAACAGACTCTCCTCACATCATCGACTAAGACCCCCTGCTAGCCTGGGCCAGCGTGAGCATCGATGACACCATCAAGACCATCAGCACAATCCACTCCAGCTCTCCGTCAGACCCATTGCCGCACCACGTCTTCAACAAAGCAAGCAGCTCCATCGCACCCCAACTGCGCAACGTCATCAACCTCTCCCCCGAGACCGCGACCTTCCCAGAGAGCTGGAAACACGCCGAGATCAACGCTCTACTCAAAAAACCCAAGGCAGACCCAAGAGACCTCAAGAACTTCCGGCCCATCTCTCTGCTCCCGTTCCCGGCCAAGGTCATCGAGAAGATCGTCAACAGACAGCTAACCCGATACCTCAAAGAAAACAGAATCCTGGACCCCTCTCAGTCAGGGTTCCGCAGCAACCACAGGACCGAGACCGCCCTCATCACCGCCACCGATGACATCAGGACCCTGCTGGACAACGGTGAGACCGCAGCACTCATCCTCCTAGACCTCTCCGCCGCCTTCGACACCGTTTGCCACCGCACACTACGTGCACGCCTCCACGCCGCAGGGATCCGAGACAAGGCTCTCGAATGGACCACATCCTTCCTCTCAGGCAGAACCCAGAGCGTCCGTCTCCCCCCATTCCGATCCGAAGCCTCCGACATCATCTGCGGCGTACCCCAGGGCTCCTCCCTCAGCCCGACACTGTTCAACATCTACATGACCCAGCTTGCACACGTCGCCCGACAGCATGACCTCAACATAATCTCCTACGCTGACGACACTCAGCTGATCCTCTCCCTCACCAAGGACCCCATCACCGTCAAAGTCAACCTCCAAGAAGGAATGAAGGCCGTCGCTGACTGGATGAGGGCCAGCTAACTGAAGCTGAACTCGGACGGAGGTCCTCATCCTCGGCTCCAACCCTTCAGCCTGGGACGACTCCTGGTGGCCGACGGCACTGGGGACAGCCCCGACACCCACAGACCACGCACACAACCTGGGAATCATCCTAGACTCAACGCTCTCAATGACCAAGCAAGTCAACGCCATCTCCTCCTCCTGCTTCAACACCCTCCGCATGCTCTGCAAAATCTACAAATGGATCCCAACAGATACAAGAAAGACAATCACCCAGGCCCTCGTCAGCAGCAGACTCGACTACGGAAACGCCCTCTACGCGGGAGCCTCGACCAAGCTCATCAAACAACTATAACGCATCCAAAACGCCTCGGCACGACTGGTCCTCGACGTACCATGCCACAGCCACATCACCCCCCCACCGGAGAAACCTGCACTGGCTCCCCATCAACAAGAGGATATCCTTCAAGCTCCTCATCCACGCACACAAGGCACTCCACAAGACCGGCCCTGCCTACCTCAAAAGCCGTCTCTCCTTCTACATCCCCAACCGCCAGCTACGCTCCGCCGACCTATCACTAGCCACCATTCCACGCATCTGAAGAACTACCACCGGCGGGAGATCCTTCTCCCACCTCGCCGCCAAAACATGGAACACCCTACCACTGAGCCTACGACAGACCCTAGACCTGCTGACCTTCAGGAGAACACTCAAGACCTGGCTGTTTGATCAGTAGCAGCCCCCCCCCAGCACCCTGAGACCCTCGCGGGTATGTAGTGCACTTTACAAATGTTGATTGATTGATTGATTGAATCCCACTCCCAGGCGAGCAAGACATCACTAATCCAGAAAAACCAACAGGGAAGGGTGACAACTGTGAACCAGCAGTCCAGGAGACAACCAGGTTAGAATTACAGGAACTCTTCCCATGGATTTCACAAGAGCAGGTATTGAAAATCCTAAAAAAATTAAGATCTGATGGAGCACTAGGGCCTAACGGCTTGCCAAACGCATTATTCCAACAAGATCCATTAATTTGGTCTGGCCGTCTCACCCCTCTGTTCACAGACATCTTAGAGACCAGCACGATTCCCGACTCTTGGCGAGGAAGCATCCTTCACCCGATATACAAATCGGGTGCAGGCTCCGATCCATCCAATTGCAAATTGATAGTACTCATTGATGTTGAGACAAAAATGTATGCATCAAATCTGTTGGCAGACTTGGAGGACTGGGTCAGCCAAATAATCCTTATACCAAATATGCAAACAGGATTCCGGGCAGGGATGGGTACCCTCACGAACATATCTGTGGTCATTCTTTTAGCCAATCAAGCCTGCGCGAAACCAAGCACTCTGTACGCGTACTATGTAGACCTCAAGCGGCATTCAACAAAGTACCGAGAGCTAAGCTATGTGCTAAAATAAAAAGCTGGGGAGCCCCAACCAAACTCCTGGAGGCTATTATCAATCTCTACTCACAAACATGGGTTCAAATAAGGAAAGGAGACGGGTGAAGCATAAGAAATCAAATTCCAACAAGCAATGGACTAAAACAGGGGTGCATGCTAGTCCCCTGTTTATTTAACATCTATACAGCTGACCTAGAGAAGAATCTCCGCTCAATACAAGCTGACACCCCAAAACACCAATGCCAAGTCTCCAATATGCGGAAGATATTGTCCTCCTATTTCAAACACCCATAGGCCTGCAGCGATTGATTTTCCAACTAGGCGCATATACATCCTCTGCTCAATTAATAATCAATCAGCAAAAAACATTGGTCATGTGCTTCTCTAAATGTCATAACAAAAAGAAAAAAACAAATTCATCTGGAAGTTAAATGAGAAACCACTGTCTGAGGTAGATTCGTACAAATACCTAGGGTTCCAATTAGACCGCAACCTCAATTTTAAGCAACATCTGGATCAAGGAAAAACAAAAGTCAAACAACTGCTTTTTGCATTCAAAACTCTACAGAATAAGCTCAAAGGCTGTTCAACAAGTCACCTGCTTAAGCTTATCGCAGCAACATTTTTGCTATCCATATCATACGGATCGGAAATGTTGAACACAAAGGACTCAATAGTTCTAAAAACAGCTCAATCTAGCCTCTTCAAAAATGTGTTTCTAATTCCACTACACATTTCACAGGCACAAATATGATTAGAATACGGCCTAAAAAATCAGATACCAGCAAGACATTGGGCCCGATTCACCGAACTAACTTAAGACAAAAGCCTAAACTTACTACCATTTTGGTATTCACAGAAGGCACTTACTCATTTTGGTATTCACAGAAGGCACTTACTCATTTCGGTATTCACAGAAGTTAGGAGTCTTAACTTTAGGACTCCTAAAAGCCTTCTGTGAATACCGAAAGTCTTAAAATTAGGATTTTTCTCAGTTTAGTAGTAGTATAGTTGGGACTCCTAACTTTAGGACTCCTAAATGCCTACTGTGAATACCGAAAGTCTTAAAATTAGGATTGATCTCAATTTAGTAGTAGTAAAGTTAGGACTCCTAACTTTAGGACTCCTAAATACCTTCTGTGAATACCGAAAGCCTTAAAATTAGGATTTTTCTCAGTTTAGTAGAAGTATAGTTAGGACTCCTAACTTTAGGACTCCTAAACTGAGAAAAATCCTAATTTTAAGACTTTCGGTATTCACAGAAGGCATTTAGGAGTCCTAAACTTAGGACTCCTAACTTCTGTGAATACCGAAGTGAGTAAGTGTCTTCTGTGAATACCAAAATGAGTAAGTGTCTTCTGTGAATACGAAAATGGTAGTAAGTTTAGGATTTTGTCTTAATTTAGTTCTGTGAATCGGGCCCTATGTCTTCGGCCGATGAGGAAGGAGTGGATCCATACTAGGGCTTTGTTGCAGATGCTAGCGTCATGGAGACTTATGCAGAGGCTGTGATGGTAGACGGTGTCAAAGGCAGCCGAGAGGTCCAGGAGGATGAGGGCTGCAGTTTTGCCTCTGTCGAGGAGGGTGCGGATGTCATCTGTGGCGGCAAGGAGCACGGTCTCAGTGCTGTGGTTGCTTCTGAAGCCTGACTGGGAGAGGTCCAGGATGTGGTTTGTATGGCTGAACTCTGAGAGTTGGCCGTTAATGGCCTTCTCAATGACTTTGGCTTGGATGGAGAGCAGAGAGATGAGTTTGTAGTTCTTGAGGTCTTTTTAGTCAACAGAGAGTTTCTTCAGCAGGGGGTTGATCTCTGCGTGTTTCCAGTCTTCAGGGAAGGTGGTGATCTCAAAGGAGCAGTTGATGATGCGGCAGAATTTGGGGGCAATGGAGATGCTGGCTCTGTTGAAGATGTGGTGAGGGCAGGGATCCCAGAGGACTCTGGAGTGGATGCTCTTCATGATCCTGAGGGTGTAATCAGAGGTGAGGGTGGACCAGTTGGGCAGGGTCAGCTGTGATCTGGAGCCATTGGGTGCAGAGGCTGTGGTGGGGGGTTGGGTCTTGGGTTGCAAAGGGGTCATAGATCTCTTTGATCCTGTGGTGGAAGAAGGTGGCAAGGCTGTTGCATAGGTCTTGAGAGGGGGAACTGTCTGCTGTCTCTGTGCTGGGTTTGGTGACTTTTATGATCATGGTGAAGAGTTCTTTGCTGTTGTTTTCGTTGGCGTTGACGCGTCCCTGTATGGCTGTTTTCTTTGTTTTCTGAGGAGTTGGTGGTGTGCGGTGATGGCAGTTTTGAAGGTTGCATGGTCTGTCAAGATCTTGCTGCTCCTCCATCTTTTATCGAGCCATCTGCAGGAGTGCCTGGATTCTTGGAGGGCGGCAGAAAACCAGCTGACTTTCTTGGAGGGCTGCTTGCCTGAGGGTTTCCTGAGGGGGGCCAGTGTGTCAGCGCAGTTTGCGTTGATGTCTGTGGATGTCGGTGGTGTGGTGTTGCTGAGGGAGGTGTTTGTCTTTGTTCCAGCTTCTGTGACAATGATGGTGAACGTGGTAGTGTACACTGGGTTTGGTGAAGGAGAAGTGGACGCAGTTGTGGTCGGTCCAATGTAGCATGGAGGCGTGGCTGACAGAGATGTTGTTGCTAGCACACAAAATGGGGTCGAGAATGTATCCTGCTGAGTGGGTTGGAGAGGTGACCAGTTGATCTAAGACTGTTAAGGAGTTAAAAAGTGTGAAAAAAGTTTCCAATGTTCACTTCGGAAAGGGCTGTAATTTTTGTTAAAGAAAAGCTTTGACATTTCTTCTAAGTTCCAAGTCAGAAAGGGAATTTGTCACTCTTTAAGAAGTAAAATCTTCTGTGTGCGTGTCATTGCCAAAACTGTAGCCGCCATAAAACTGGATATTTGAAAAAGATTAGAACCACTTGAGCTCTGGAGATTTCTTGCTGAAATTCTTCTAATTGCCAATGTAGAATGGGACATTTTTACTGGGCTGCTGGGAGCCTTGAGCAGGACCTAGCTGAATTCAGTTCAATGCCATGAACCCCTCGGTCAGATACTTTTTTCTGTGAGACCAGCTGGAGCTCTGGAGGAAAAGTTTTTAAATGTTTCTAAGCTTTCTTCTGGTGTCCAAGCAACTACAGGTGTTCATTTCTAAGGTTTTCAGGACCCCAAGGGAAGGCACTTAGATACTCTCAAGATGTCGGGCAGAGGCCAACAGCAAATCCAGTCCAGGTTCAGTTGGCACTGGTCAGCTGAGCACTTCAGGAAAAAGGCCTCTTGCAGCTTGCTGTGTCCCTGTAGCCACACCGGAAGTCGGCCAAATGAGCCTTGAAGTCCACTTATTTGTCCTGTGTACAATAGGAAGAAGGGCCAGTCCATCAGGGTATTGTGTGAACTATGTACACCGAGAGCAGGAATTTGTTATATCTCGGTAAATATGGCACATTCCCGCCCCTCCATTTGACGCAGTGCAGCAAGCTGTGTTGCTGCATTGTACTGCGTCAAATATTGATAAATCTGGCCCTGAATCTTCACAAAACAGAAAAGAAAACATAACTAACAGAAGATTGCTCTGACATTGTTTTTATTCCAAGACCGAAAGAGAATTTAACTTGAATTGCGTGTGCTTCATACTAGTTAAACGTTTGACTGTTTTTCTTCAGAATCACAGACAACACTTATAGTTCTGCAACATAATACCGAGATTTAACAGTAACCGATGTTGCTTTGACTATGTTTTGTTTCTAGGCGATCGAGGTGTCATTTAGAAGGCTGTTCCTTGTGCAGGTATCACTTCGTCTTGCTCATATTTTATTGTTGGGGCACATCATTCCGAGAAACTTGATGGGTTTATCAGGTATGACAGCCAAACTCAAAGTCCACTCTGCTTTGCATGGGTACATTGGCAATACTATACCTGCCTATTGAGATGTTTTGCTAAAATCTTAATTCACGAACTCCACCATCTTTGTCACATGGACATAACCAGGTAATAAATACACATGGAAGGCACAAACATAACTTTACTATTGCTCTAAGTGTTCCACATGTGAGGATTGTGAATTTCTGTGAGGTGTGTCTCGCGGCTATTTAAACTATAACGTTTTCTCCAGTTTCAGCAGGGACATAGCTATATGGGGGAGCATGGAGGGTGTTACAACCCCCCAAAAATTTTGAGTCGGGTCTGAGGTAGGCTAGATTCGGGATGAGCGTGTGAGGGGGGGTGAAGTGCGCCACAGGACGCCTAACAAATGAAAATATATAGAGCACACGCACATGGAAATGTGTAATGGAAATGGATATGTACATCAGAGATTTTATTACAGTATTTAATTTGCCTTTCAAAGGTCGTGTAATATAGAAATAAACGTGGGAGCAAGGGTTTTGGCTGCTGTTCTTGTGACCTTTCCGAATTACGAATAGAGATATAAAATTAATTGAAAAGCTGATTAATACTGCAATGAGAAGCATAATTTCCAATGGAGTAAGGTCTGTGAATATGCCATAGTGCTAACATGTCATGTTTAAACGTAGTGAGTAGAGATAAGACATTGGCCTCAGAATCAAGTCAACTTTTCACTTGACAAAAGAATTGAGCTCATCGATAGGCAGTGCTTTAAATGCGCAGGTACTCCTTGTACTGAGTTCCTGCACTTCCTACCTTTGAAAGGGAGAGGACCGGGACATCTCAGAACTGCTGCAATACATTCAATGAGAGAGTACCGGCACTTCTCAGGGGCAAACAGGAGACTGAGTACCTGCACTTCTATGTTTCCATTTAAAGCACTGACGAGATGGCCATATCCAAGTCACTTGGCCCTTGAAAAAAAAACTTCGAGCAATGGTTGAAGTACGAGACACTCTAAGAAGAGGAGGGCGCCTGGCATGAAGCTCTGAAATCTGGTTCGTTATTTGAAATCAAGAATGGAGAGTTTTGATGGGAACATAGCGATTATCAACAGACCTTACTGTGACAAAGGAATTATGAGACAAGAAGCGGGTGCAAATAAATACCACTTCTACAATCTCGGAGTCGGGGTCATTGAGCACATATATACATGCATACTAAAGCCGAGATACCTTTGTATCTATATATACAAAGATAACTTTTCCAACACAGATACCTCTAATAATGTTTATTGCGTCGCCTCCGGAAAGAATTCCTGAATGTGACCATGTCTTGTGGAAGGCCGCAGTGGTCAATCTACCCGTTTCTATGTCTCTCATTTCTCCCAGAAAGCAGAATAAAGATAAGGAGACTGGAAGGAACACCTGGCAAGAAAGGGAGACCAAGAGGCCAGGGGCAGGCCAGAGCATTAACAGGTGTGCTGGATGTGGGCTAGCAGGTACTTACCTTACAATTAAGTTCACTACCCACCTCCACCTGAACCATCTGCCTGCCCCATGGAAGGACTCCAATGTTTAAAGATCTGCTTTGAAGCCGCATTTCATGTCTCTCCTTCCGTCGCCTTCTACCCTAGTGTTTCACCAGGCTTAAGCTCAGGATGGGCATGTGGCATTTGGCCAGCGCTCACTCCTAGCAACCCTAGTCTTGCTGAGCAAGGATACCCGCCACAACTCTACCATTCTTCAGGTTGTGTAAGTTGCTCAGCCCTGTGACCTGCCGTTCCTGCTGCCCTCCTGGACTGAAGCCCTGTACATTCCCAAACACTCCCATCGTTGCCGGCCTGTCTAAATTGCCACCCATTGGCCTTTGTTTCACACAACATCCTCTCATACAGAGGAGTTTCCTTTTAACACCCCTGTAATGTGTCAGTGCAAGTGGTTCTTGGAGTAGTTGCACTCACTGTGGGAGAAGGTACACAGGAACTTTGCCTGTAAGTGAAGAAGCCACATTAGATGAGGAGATGGAACGATTTGTTTTCCTTTGATATGCTTTTTATATAGAGATGCTTTTGTGCAGAGATTGTGTTGGGAAACGTTTTTATCTTCTATTTAGCTTTAAGCTTAAACACTCTGCATTGTTTTTGTTAGTTTTGTTAAATCTGTTTCTAATTCTATTCGTCACTACCCCGTGCGACTCAAAGTCCTCTGTTTTTGTGTTTATTTAAAAATGTCCTTACCCTAATTTTAACAGTAATAGGAAGAAATGTTATATTCCAGATCATTGGTAATCCTCAAAATCCATTACTACAATAACAAGCATTGGCATAGCCAATAGGTCTCGCCTTTGGGATCTTATAAGTGTATAGCCAGAGCTATTGGCTTTGCCAATGTTTTTAATCTATGTTGTAGAGAATACGTAACTACCATAATCAAGGTTGCACCAATATACTGTCGAACGCCTTGCTGCCGAACTTCACTACTTGAGTACATCGATTCCTAAAGCAATAATTAAGTACATAGAAGTGACACAAAAGTGCACCATTCAAGACCGCTATTCGCAAAGCTCCCCAATACTTTAATTTTCACCACGACGGACCAGTGTTTGCTCATACAACATTGTGTTTGCCCATACAGTGGCCTCTTCACACACAATTTCCAATGATTCACTTCACAACATCAACCCTTGAAAAACAATTTATAAAGGGGGAGGCAGTGTGGATGCAAAGATGTTTTAGAAAATTACTCATAACTCACTTGCAGGGGACTGGAATCAAAATCACTTTACAACTTCGAAGCATTTCACTTTAAGGAAGTAAAATCAATAAGTCCATGGCCCATACTCCTAGGCTACACTACACACAAATGGTTCCACTGCCCCAAATTTAAAATCTAAAGCGTGGTATGTTCGCAAGAAGAACAAAGTAATATTAAACTTCACATTACAGTTGGATTACCACACGGTTAGCAGCTGCACTCAATGACTAAAACGTTGATTACCAACAAAACTGCATTTTTTGTCACAGAATCCAAAAATGCTCTCATGAGAAGGTGTGAGCCTGTGTCATGTATTCTAACTTTGCAGGAGCACACGATTCACAATTTATGCAAAAGTAAATCTAAAATGTGAGTGCTATCTGTTTAGAAGGCAAAGGTCCCATATGAATCGGGTGTGTGTCTGATTGGAATTTAATATTCACATAACTTGGGCTACCTCTAGTTTCCTCCATGTTCATATGTCTACTCCAAATCAACCTCCAGAGACATCTCCTTCAAAAGACTGGAGCAGGCCGGTGGAAGTGGAAGAATAGTAGTAGCCTCTTGTGTTTGCTTTTAGGCACCTCAAGAAGCAACTCCATGAAGCCTACCTACACTTTATGTTGCAGCCTTAGCGGTGGCTGGAGTTACAACCGCCAACTAAATCGGCCAATATGGAGGGTTTATTCATTTAAGACACGACCTGGTCCAAGGATGCGCCTAAGGACGAAAGCATTAGGCCAGAGAGGTCCCTGACACTTACAATGGGTCCAGATGGTAGTGTGGGCAGTGGGTGTCATAAGCAGCAAGTTTGCCCCTCCATCTAAGCACTCTAGGGCTATGCACCAAAACCCTCTTCCCAACTCCCACAAAAACAGCAAAATATTTTCAACAACTGTGCTTTTCCCTAATGGTGGAAGGAACACTGCATTCATTCAAAAGAAATCCAGTCACAATCTAGGTTATCTCATCAAGAGAAATTCAATTGAAAGCTTCGGTTTCCATGGCAGGGAAGCAAGGACCGACTTTTTAAGCACCAGGAAATTACTACACAGCCAAAGAGCATCTCCTGCCAACAAAACTGAGATGCCCACATGGAGCGATCAAGAACGGCATTGCACTCCAATGCAAGCAATATTTAAACAGAAGCACAAGCCAAACATCTTTCAAGGTGTCACTTAAGTATTGACATTATGGCACCTCTAGTGCAAAAGACATTGTAAAACGTCAAGAGAGGTCAGACTGACCACAGTTGTTCTTTCCCCTCTTGCCCAATGAAAGAATAGTGCCCATAGCAATGCATCTGTGTACCTCACTGAGGTGGCCCTTGGTGATTGTAAACCACCCTTTCCTGGCCCATCGTTCACCTACTGGCAAGTAGGAGTAACAATATAAGAGAAGGCTGACAGGAAACAGCGCCGATATTATTCTCCTGCCACTGAAAAGCAAATAACGAGGCCCCCACAAGGCATCTCTGAATCTCGTTGCACTGCACCCCGGTAAAGGAAAGGCACAGCGCTTTGTTTTATGTAAATAAATGTATTAACATGTAGGAATGCAAGTCATTAAAGTTCATGAAAAGATACATGCCCTCTCGCTTGTGAATTTTGAGTAAAATCCTTTCGTTCCCATGCCATCACTGTCGGCTCCTGGAGCACAGATTTTGTGAAAAAGAAACTGCCACTGCAAATACGGGTGACTCCGGTAGAAACTTCATCGTTTTGGGAAACAAGAAAAAAACATGAATGAAGGAAAGACAGAGAGAGGCAACGAGAGACGAAAAGAGCGTGGGAGACAAAAAGTTGGTAAGGAGAGAGTAGGATGGGGAACGTGAGATGGTGAGATAAGAAAAGAAGCAATAGTGAAAGGAAAACATGGAGGGAGGAAGGAAAGGAAATGGGACGAATGAAGAACAGAAGAAAGAAGGGAAGAAAGAAAGGATGTTTGGAAAGAAGAAATAGATAATGCAAGAAAGGATGGGAGAAACAAGGCAGGAAGAAAGGATATAATGAACAAAGGAAGGAGGAAACGAAGGAATGAGGGAATGGAGAAAGGAGGAAGCTAAAAGTAAAGACGTGAGTTAGTGTGGAAGGGGTATAAAGTAAGACAAGAAACGCGAGTGGTGGAAAAGTGAAAGTAGGCAGCGAGCGCGAAAGTGAAATTGATCGCGGCTGTACACATTGCAAAGCTGCCGGCTGCGCGCGTGCAAGCACTAGGCCAGCCAGCAGCACTTTGAAAACTCATTTACAAAAGTCTCTCTGGGCAGCGCATGCGCGCTGACTCAGCGAGACCTAAAAAGTGCTTGTGTAATCCCGTAAGTATGGCTCTGAATGGCTCTCTTTGGGGGCAGTATAACTAATTTCAACCACTCTCTGGCTAATAATCTAGTTTCCGGAAAACTTTCTCGGTGTGTGATTTAAGATGGTCGCTAGTCTGCAGAAATGCCATATTCATGATTAATCTTCATGGCAGCAAGGGTACATGCTGTTTCGGAATATTGGTTCTCAAATTGATTTTATGTATCACATAATTGTAGAGAGTACACAGTTGTCAACATGCAGCTGGTATGCCGCAGTTATCTGCACACAATTCACAAAATACGCATGGTGTCTGCACAAGGCAATCTGTTACAGGGACACCCTAATACTCTATGGGGCATATTATCAAGAAATCTTTCGCCACTTTAGCGGCACATATCGCCAAAATAGCGGCATTTTTTTTATCGCACTATCAACAAGAACACACTAACATGCTTTAGCGCTTATTTTCTTGAGATAGCTGCCGGTTTTTTTTTGCTTTGCATGTCAGCGATATTTATCGCTAATGACATGCAAAGTAGTCGTCCTCACCAATGCTACATGAAAACAGTTGCAAACACAAATTCGCACTCTTAACAATGCGGCACAGGACCCGCGAAGCGATTAAAAAAGCCACGCTAACCGCGGTTATCGCAGGAATTTCACACCTGTTTAAAAGTTGACTTAACCATCTTTTGTATTGGAGGTGGATTGTGTGGTTAAGTTCACACTTGTCTATTAGCAAGCTTTTCATTAGAGCATACTAATTATCGCTTGGTTTCCCACGCTAATGCTGCTTATTGCCGTCTATCGCTGAATTTGACTTCCCCTCTGATCAAAGCGTTGCTAATACGCCGCTAACACGGCGATGTCTAACCAGCGATAGATGGCGATAAAAGAAAACGCGCTAAGCATTCTATGATAATTATCGCATTCTGTTGATAATATGCCCATGTGAATCCAAAAAGTGTAAAAAAGTTATTTAAAAATACTGTCAGTGGACGATATTGAAACATTAATCACTGTCCCCGATGGATAGCCAGGGGATACAACTTTACACTTAATGTGTAGGCTTTTTTAAATCACTTGTTCACACTTTTCACTACATTTACTTCCCTACACAACACAGCTCACATAGGGATATCCCTTTAGGTACCATCCAAGAGCTCCTCTCATATTCTGTGAGAGTTGTAGCCTACTCCACTAACCCATATGTTAGTGGTGTGAGGAGGAACTCGATGATGAAGCATGGCACCTTTGGGTGGGTGAGGGTTTTTCGTCCTTGAAACTGATTTTCTTGTCTTTCGTTTTTTCAGAAGCTTATAGGGGAGTAGGGCGTCCCTGTAACAGATTGTTTTAAGCAGACCCCATGTGTATAGACCCCATGCATATTTTGTGTGTTGTGTTATTTGCTGGGAGTTAACGTAACAGATACAGTATAAATTGTCTTTTACCAGCATGAGCTGATTCACAAGGCTAAACGTAGAAAGCAATATTGACAGACTTATCAACATTCTATCACCACTATATCAAAGCCTTTTTTCCCATATAAGCCAGTGTATACTCTTAGGCTCTCACATGGTATTGAGGTCAAGTGGAGCCCGCAGACTTCGTACAAGGTGGCACATACCCTTATGAATATACATGAGCACCCATTACTTAAGTATTTTTCCCTTTCAGCGGCCATGCACCTGTGGATGTTACTGCACCTGCTATGAAACTTTGGGTTTAAATTACTGCCCCCTTAGTTTGGCAACATCATGCCTGACTACCACCAAGCTAGCATCACAAAGGATTTTTCTGTATTTCGGAGGTGGATGATCACTCCATATAGCCAGTAACATAACTTTAGCATTACCATTTCCGGAAACTACTATGATGTATGGAAAAAGGTCCTCACCATGCCACATCACCTTAAGTTGGTCTCAGACTGCACGCATCCAAACCTTTTTAGGTGTTTTTGGGTTTTGCCTGCACAGCGCTTGTACTGTTTGTGAAATCTCTTGTATTTAATATATCTTAAAAGGGGACTCTTATCAGTTCCCATAGCCAAAACTATTGTGTTCATTCGCTTTGGCTGGATCTTCTTTTTCTTAACTTTCCCTGGATTCACGCACTTAAAGTACTTCTACTAAAGCTGTTCACACTGTTTAAATGCCATTTCCTGTCAAGATAAGATCTCTTTCCACAGAAAAGGCAGACAGCTTCTAACAGTATGCTGGAATGCTTGCTTTTCATTACACAGTTGTGTAAAGCAGATGCTTTAGCCTTAGAACATTTGTGGCATTTCTTATTCATGCCTCAGTACCTTTCTTTGCACTTTGTAGGCATTATTGGATTAATTATTTCAACTGAATGTATTTGGTCATTGTTATTCCTGGCACCTTGGCGTGGGTCTCCCTTCCATTTTTTCTGTTGCCGCATTTGTATTTGCTGGTATTAGCTGTTCAGGGAACTGTGCCACTGCTGTCCAGTGCCACAGTGCAAGTGCTCCCTATTGTAAATTAATGTACGAATTTGTGATTTCATGATTGGTTGGTTTGGTTTACCTGTCAGACCCTAGTACAGTGCACCAGGAGTGCCCAGGGCTTGTAAATCCAAATGCTGCTGGTGGGCTTGCAGCACTGGTTGTGCCACCCACAGAAGCAGCCTGTAAAAGTGTGTCTAAGGTCTGCCATTGCAGAGCCTGCTTGCAGTCTGGTACTGTCATGCTGACTGGGCAAGTGCACCCACTTGCCAGTCCCTAAACCTTCCCTTTTCTTCATATCAGACACCCCTATGGTAGGCCCAAGGGCAGGGTGCATTGTAAGGATAAGGTAGGTCATGCCCTGGTGTGTGTGGCATGTTCTAATAGTGAATTACAGCCATTTTCATTTTTCACTATTGCAAGGCTATCTGTTCTCCATAGGCCAGAATGGGCAGTTTGATTATTACATCTTATAATCCTAACTGACTTAGGGAACATGGTAGAAATTCGAATTTAGTATGCCTGAACTCAGAATGATAAAATACATCTTTTAGTGAAGTTGGTTTTAATGTGTTTGAAAATACCACTTTTATAAAGTAGGTATTTTCTGGTCTAACCATTCAAACCTGCCTCTGCTAGGCTGTGTATTCTTTGTCTGGAGTTTGAGTGACAGGGCGGGGGAATTCCAGGAGACAGGGTGAGGTAGCCCAGTGGTGAATAGAGAGATCTGCATCTAGATGGGTGGGAGGAGTTGCACCTGGGACCTGAATAGGGCTGTGCCTTCCCTCCACAAACTGGCTCCACCTCCTGTGGTGCGTCTGATGTCTCTGCCCTGCACTCTGAAAGGAAAGAAGGAGTCAGGTAAACAAAGTGCTCCAGGACTGACCAGAACCGGTTTGAACAAGGCAAAGGCCCCTCTGCCCTCAGATGACAAAGGATTTTGGAGAATAAGTATTGGGACCCTGATCCCAAGAATTTAGATCACTTTGGGAAAACAAGAAGAAACCTCTGCTGAGGAGAGGAACCAAGAAGAAACTGAGGAGAGACTTTCCCTGAAACTGGGGGATTGACCTGCAGGGGTTGCCTACTGCCAAAGAGAGGAGAAAGGAACTTTGTGTGTACTTTTGCTCAACTTGTGAAGGATCTCCAAGGACTTGGAAAAGAGCTTGCCTCCTGCTGAAGTCACAGGTACAACAGACTTCAACCACCAGCTCCCCAGAGTTCTTTGGAAGTGCCTGCTGCTGTTTTGGGGCCTTCCGAGGGACTGCTTATCGCAAGGAGCTGGAAGCGTGACTCAAGAAGGAGAAGCGTGCTGCCGTGGTAGCTGTTGTCGTCGCATCGCATAAAGGGGTGTCACCGCTGCAGTTGTCGCATCGAGCAGAAGCGTCTCACATCTTCGAAGAAGTGTCTCGCAACGCCGAATGAGCGTGTCGCCATCATAGCTGACGCATTGCACCGCATCAAGAGAAGAGTCTCGCATCGAGGAAGAAGCGCATCGCCGTCGCAGCCGCTGCCGACGCATCTTGGATGACGCCGCTGTAGCTGTCACATTGCACCGCATCATTTAAAGTGCCTCGCATCCACGGAGATGCGTGCCACCGTCAGAGCTGTTGTCATCGCATCGCGTAAAGGGGTGTCGCCGCTGCAGTTGTCGCATTGAGCGGAAGCGTCTCGCAACGTCGGAGAAGAGTGTCGCCAACAAAGCCGCTGTCATCGCATCGTGTAAAGGGGTGTCGCCGCTGTAGCTGACGCATCGAATCGAGTCTTCTCGAAACATCAGAGAAGCGTGCCGCATCTGGAAGATCTTCACGTCTTTATTTCTTTGCACCAAAACTTTCATTGCCTCAACATCGTTGCCCTGCGTGTCGCATCTAAAGGGTACATTGACTTAAAGTGTCGCAATTTAGAACTAAAGAGAACTAAGCTAAATTCTACCATCTTAAAGTAACAGTATTGTGAATTTTTTTCGTTTGTTTTTTGTGGTAAATCTATATAAAGAATACTTATTTTGGATATAAAACCTGTGTGATGTCCATCTGTAGTGTTGTCACTTGATTACTGTATGTGTTCACAAATGCTTTGCACACTGCCTCTGAGATAAGCCTGTCTGCTCGGGCCAAGTTACCAAGGGGGTGAGCAGGGGTTATTTTAGGAGTGTACCCCTTTACCCTGACTAGAGGCGAGGGTCCCTATTTGTCACAAGTGCATACCTGTGCCAAGCAGAGACCCCCAAGTGTAACATTGGTGGTCAGCGGTGAGGATTCTTCACTTGCATTTGTGACTCATGTACAGTGATTGATTAACACTACTAGTGAGTGCAGACCAAAACGCGACCACATACTTGTTGATAGATTTCTTTTTGGGACTTTTTATTTTTGTGAGTAATGCCAGGTTCAACTACCATGGTGGAGAGAGCAGAATCTGTAGTCTCTGCTGATAATGAGTGGGAGTGGGAAGAAGAGAAAATGGAAAGCTACAAAGTACAACAGCTGAAGTTCTTCCGCAAGAAATTCAAGGTTTCCACTACTGGATTTAAACATAAGGCAGAGTTCTACAAGGCACTGAGGGCCTGGGTAGAAGCAGGGAATGCCACTGATGATGATAATGCAGAGGAGCAGCTGGAAGGGCCAGTGGGTCCAAGAGGAAGGAGAACCCCTTCCCCTCCCGGTAGCAGTGTTTCTGTTAAGAGTCTATCTCCAGAGGAGTTGGCAGATAGAAAAGAGTGTAGGATGCACGAAATGGAGTTGACTCAGCTCAAGTTAAGTGGGCAGTTAGAATTTGAAATGCAAACTAGAAAGTTAGCCCTAGAAGAGAAAAAATGCAGTTTGAACATGAAAAGATTTTGAGGGAGTTGGAGTTGAAAGCCAAGAGCTTATAAATTGCTCCCTCTGGTGGCAGCACACCATCAATGCCTGTGGAATCTAGAGTATATATCCCTAAAGATGTGGTGAAGGATTTTTTTTTAAATTATATTGGGCAGTGGTTCAAGGCTTATGAGGTAGCCATGTCTTCCCACCGGGTCCCTGAGAAGGATTGGGGAGCGGGGTTGTGGGGGCGGTTCCTTAGTGAGGGGCAGGACACACTGCTAGACTTGCCCTCTGATGTCTACAATTCCTATCTCCACATGAAAGATGCATTAATGTCTAGATATGGTTTGACTCCTGAGATGTACAGACAGAGGTTCAAGGGTTGCACAAAGATAGCGAACAGTACCTATGTTGAATATGTCACTTTTTTCTGCAGAGCATTGGATGGTTGGGTGAAGGGTAGCAAAGTTGATGATTTTCAGGGACTTCTTGATTTAATTGCATGGGAGCACTTGTCAAGTAACTGTCCTCCTGAGCTACGCCAGCACCTGATTGATAGTAGGCTCACTAATCCTAGGAAGCCTGCTGAGGAGGCGGACCGCTGGGTTAGAACCAGGGTCCACAAGGGTCACGTGGGAGACTCAGCCAAGAGTGGGCAGGGTCCCCAGCAGAAGAGTGGGGGGACAAGGGTAAACAGAGGGAGTTCCATAGGAGGCCCCAAAGTAATACCCAAGGGAACAAAGGGAAAGGTTCTTAGCCTCCCCCCCAGAAACCGTCAGGGGCCTGACAGGTCCACCTGTTCAAAGAGGGTCCCCGAAATGCTACAAATGTGGAGAACTTGGTCATTGTGCCGATGATCCCAAGTGTCACCTGTTTGGAAAACCAGCACCCCCTGGTGCAGCCCCCCTGGCAGATGGCTAGTGTAGCCCTGGGGGAGGAGATGGGTGCCCAAGGTGGGTGGGGTCCCGCAGAGATGTCCCTTGTCTCATTAGGAGACTGTGAGGTGGTCCCCAGGACCCAGCTGCCTGATAACACTAAGAAATACAGGCAGTGGGTGACCATCAATGGCCATAGAGTGGAGGCTCTTAGAGATACAGGAGGCAGTGTGACAGCTGTCAAGTGTCACCTGGTGTCTCAAGAGCAGGTTGTTCCTGGGGCATTCTACCCAGTTGTTGCCGCTGACAACACAGAGAGTCACTGCGAGGTGGCTCAGGTTCCCTTTGAGTGGGCGGGGGGTCTCTGGTACTCTTCAGGTAGCTGTGAGGCCTGCCATGCCTGTTGACTGTTTGTTAGGGAACGATCTGGAGAGCTCCCCTTGGCCGCAGGTGGAGCGGAGTGCTCATTTAGAAATGTTGGGTTTGCCTGACTGGGCGTGTGTGACCACCCGGTCCATGGCAGCGAGTAAAGGTTCTCTAGAGGACCTGGAGCCTGAGAGAGAGGCCCAGGTACCTGCCGTCAAGAGTAGAGGCATGGGGGGCAGGAAACCGGCCCCCGAAGTTCCCACGATCCAGGAGGGAGCAGACCCTGAGGGGGATGCCCTGGAGCCTACAGGGGAACAGGTAGCCAAACTGGGGGACCTGCCTGAGCTGACCCATTGGCAGCAAGAAGGAGGACCCTCCAGGGAGGAATTCTGCAAGGAGCAGAAAGAATGCCCTTCTCTTGTGGGTCTGTGGTAACAGGCTGCAGACCAGGCAGCAGGTGATCAGTCTGGGTCACATTGGATCTACTGGGAGAATGACCTCCTGTATACTGAGCCTAAGGTTGCTGAGCCTGGGTCAGCCCGTGTGCTGGTGGTACCCCAGCGCTTCAGAGCCTTCCTACTGGGGCTGGCTCATGATGTTCCATTGGCAGGACATTTGGGGCAGGACAAGACCTTTGAGAGGCTTGTCACCCATTTTTATTGGCCCCAAATGCAGGAGTTCAGACACTCACTGCAGGACATGTCAGACTTGCCAGGCAAGTGGAAAGAGTGAGAGGAAGCGCAAGGCTCCGATCCAGCCATTCCCTGTAGTCAGCAGCCCCTTTGAACGGGTGGGTATTGACATTGTGGGGCCACTGGACCCCAAGACAGCCATGGGCAACAGGTTTGTCCTGGTCTTGGTGGAACATGCCACCCGGTACCCGAAGCCATACCTCTGAGGACAGTGACGGCCCCCGTGGTGGGACGAGCACTGGTGGGACTTTTCTCCAGAGTGGGATTCCCTCGCTAGGTAGTGTCTGACTGGGGAATCAACTTCATTTCCAAGTATATGAAGTCCCTGTGGCAGGAGTGTGGTGTAACCTATAAGTTTACCACTCCTTACTACCCCCAAGGAAATGGGTTGGTTGAAAGATTCAACCGAACCCTAAAAGGCATGATTATGTGTCTTGAGGAACCTATGAGGCGTAAGTGGGACGTCCTCCTACCATTCCTGCTTTTTGCATATCGCGAGGTGCTACAGAAATCTCTAGGGTTCAGTCCCTTTGAGCTTCTCTATGGACACCCAGTGAGAGGACCTCTAAGTTTGGTTAAAGAAGGCTGGGAGAAATCTCCCAGGAAACCTCCCCAGAGTGTATATAGCTACATGCTGGCCTTTAGGAACCAAACTCGGCGTTTCAGGCAACTCGCTGAGGCAAACCTGGAAGCCAGCCAGGAGGAGATGAAACGGTGGTATGACCAGAATGCCACTCTGGTAGAGCTTCAGCCTGGTCAGAAAGTGTGGGTCATGGCCCCAGTGGAGCCCTGCGCTCTCCAGGATAAGTGGCCCGGACCATTTGAGGTTGTGGAGCGCAAAAGTCCGGTTACCTACTTGGTGGACTTGCGGTCTCCCAGGAACCCCTTAAGGGTCCTGCGTGTCAACCGCCTGAAGCCCCACTTGGAGAGGTCCCAAGTGGGCATGCTCTTAGCGACAGATGGTGGAATGGAGGAGGATACCAAGCCTCTTCCAGACCTCCTGTCGGCGACAGAGCAAGATGGGTCAGTGGATGGTGTCAACCTCTCTTCCACCCTGACCCCTGAGCAGCTCGCCAGAGTTCTTTAGAAGTGCCTGCTGCTGTTTTGGGGCCTTCTGAGGGACTGCGTATCGCAAGGAGCTGGAAGCGCGACTCAAAAAGGAGAAGCGTGCCGCCGTCGGAGCTGTTGTCGTCGCATCACGTAAAGTGGTGTCGCCACTGCAGTTGTCGCATCGAGCGGAAGCATTTCGCATCTTTGAAGAAGGGTCCTGCAACGCTGAAGAAGCGTGTCGCCCTCGCAGCCATCGTAGCTGATGCATTGCACCGCATCAAGAGAAGAGTCTTGCCGTCGCATCTTCGATGACGCCGCTGTAGCTGTCGCATTGCACTGCATCAAGTAAAGCGCCTCGCATCCACGGAGAAGCGTGCTGCCGTCGGAGCTGTTGTCGTCGCATCGCATAAAGGGGTGTCGCTGCTGTAGTTGTCGCATCGAGCGGAAGCGTCTCACAACGTCGGAGAAGAGTGTCGCTGCCAAAGCTGCTGTCGTCGCATCACGTAAAGGGGTGTCGCCACTGTAGCTGACGCATCGAGTCGAGTCTTCTCGCAACATCGGAGAAGCGTACCGCATCTGGACGATCTTCACGTCTTTATTTCTTTGCATCAAAACTTTCACCGCATCAGCATCGTTGCAACTCTTTCGTTGCCCTGCGTGTCGCATCTAAAAGGTACATTGATTTAAAGTGTTGCATTTAAGAACTAAAGAGAACTAAGCTAAATTCTACCATCTTAAAGTAACAGTATTGTGGATTTTATTTGTTTATGGTCTTGTGGGAAATCTATATCAAGAATACTTATTTTGGATATAAAACCTGTGTGGTGTCCATCTGTAGTATTGTCACTTGATTACTGTATATGTTGACAAATGCTTTACACACTGCCTCTGAGATAAGCCTGTCTGCTCGTGCCAAGCTACCAATGGGGTGAGCAGGGGTGAGCAGGGGTTCTTTTAGGAGTGTACCGCTTACCCTGACTAGAGGCGTGGGTCCCTATTTGTCACAAGTGCATACCTGTGCCAACTAGAGACCCCCAAGTCTAACAGTCATTATGGTCAAATTCTAAATGTTGTAATAAACATTGCACGTTAAAAATAAAGACAATATACAGGAGCTATGCTATATTTTACTATTAAACAGACAGTCACAAATGCAGTTACTTTGCAGTTGAAAAGGACTTGATTTGAATGATGCAGCAGTTATACACTGGGGCCAAAAACTCTAGGTACCACACTAAACCCAGATTATTGCTAAATTTTACTACTAAACAGGATAGTCACAAGTGCATTTATCTAGCAGGCAATAGGGTCAAGGTATGAATGGTGCAGCAGGTGCAATAGCACCAGGACGAAAAGCTCTAGGCACCTCAATAAACATCTAATATTGCTATATTTTACTACTAAACAGACAGTCACTAGTGCAGTTACCTTTCAGGCAACAGGGTCATGATTTTAATGGTACAGCAGATGCAGTGGCATTAGGCCCAACAATTGTCATTACCTCCTCGAAACACCTAATATTGCTATATATAACTACTATATAGGCAGACACAATTTCAGTTCTCCTTCAGGTAAAAGGGTCTTGATTTGAATAGTGCAGCAGGTGCAGTGGAACCGGGGCCAAAGCCCTAGGGCCCCCTCTAAAGGCAGAATATTGCTAAACTTTATTACTGAACAGGCAGTCACATGTGCAGTTATCTAGCAGACATTAGGGCAATGATTCAATGGTGCTGCAGGATCAGTAGCCCTGGGCCAAAAGTTGTCAGTACTCCTGTAAACAACAAATATTGCTATATTCAACCACTAAATAAGCAGTCACACATGTAGTTACCTTGCTGGCACTAGGGTCATGATTTCAATGGTGCAGCAGGTGTAGTGACACTGGGGCCCAAAGCTCTAGGAACCCCTCTAAACACCACATATTGCAATATTTTATTACTAAACAGGCAGTCACACGTGTAGTTACCTCACAGGCAAGAGGGTCATGATTTTTATGATGCTGCAGGTTCAGTGCCACCGTGTCAAAAGTTGTCATAACTCCTCTAAACACAGAGGGCCTTATTTCTAAACACAGAGGGCCTTATTTACAACAAAGTTACTCAGCACGGTGCCATAAGCCATTTTGCTACGTACAAAGCACAGGGATGTGTCATATCTACAAAAATATGACAGATCCCTGTGCTCCCCCTGTGCTAGCGCACAATAGGATGCAATGCGCCGAAGCAATGAAAAGATTTCTCCCGTTGCGCCTCCCTACGCCTCACCTGGGGAGGAGTAGCATTCAAATGCATTTCCAGGTTTAACATTTCTCGTAAATCTGGAGTTGCGGCAGAAGCCATGGGTGTTGCATGGGAACACCCACAACAACACCAATGGCACAACCCTTTCACGCAAAGTGCTGCATGTAAAGTGGTCGTATTTATAAGGACACAAAAAGTCATGCAGGGTGGCTTTACGAGTCCTATAAATATGGGGCAGGAAGATGCACCGCCGCTGCATCACAAAAAGCGACGCACCAGCAGCGCAAAGTGCTTGTAAATAAGCCCCCAAATATTACTATATTTTGCTACTAAACAGGAAGTCACAAATGCAGTTATCTTGCAGGCACTAGGGTCATGGTTTGAATGGTGCAGTGGCACAGGGCCCAAAAGTTGTCAGAACTCTTCTAAACACATAATATTGCAATTACATCAATTATTTATATTTTTTCCCTCTTTCATTTCATTTTTCAAAATGTCGCTATTATTAATCCGCACTATACCACCAGCAACAGCACAATATATTGCCTTTTTGAACATAAACAAGTCATAACCCTTCAACAGATTATCTGTAACTTATATTGCACAACTACTCAGCAAGCTACAACTTACATTAAAAAACAACTTAATATTAATCACATGGGCAAGAACTAATGCATTTTCCAATGCTTGTTTGTGAGTTATGTACTGTTCAGAAATGTGAGCTGTATCAGCCAGTACTAGATCATACGGCTGTCTCCCTGGAGCATGATTTTGCTTCCTCCGAGTCCAAGTCATCGAAGGTGCCCAATTCTGTTTTCCACTTTGCCATCTGATCAGGTAAGCTATTAATAACTGTTTTAAATATTTGGAAGATGTTCCATATTCCTGATTGTTGTACATGATCCCTTTGTACCTTTTCATTGCTTGCTTCATTTGTGTGTATATTAACCCTGAAGTGCTCACAAGTTTTCATTCTATCTTTGCCCCTATAAATCACCAACCTACCAGTTTTCCCCCAGATATATTTATGGTATCCCACTTTCTGGAACCCTGGAGTAATTTCCGCTCCTGAACGGCCAGGGCTGTCACAGAGAAATGTTTCCATTGTGACAATATTGTGCTAACCCACCATTCTTGTAGATGTTAAACATGATAGCCATATCATCTGCTTGGGTTCTGGCAGCATGCTTATGGAACTGTCTCCATGAATCAATGTCAGATATCCGTTGATACCCATGACTCTATGATCGCTTCTCAAGGTAGATTCATCCAGGATAGAAAAGTCCCAATCATTAAAAACTACAAGTTGTGTCAACCTGAAATACTTCAATATATCATGGAGAACTAACCCCCAATACAGCACCACTTGTACAATTTGGCGGCTGATGGTTGTGAGGTTTTATCATTTCATTCGTCTGTGGCACCCAGAAGGGAATATTCTGCGATATGTACAGGAATCTTGGTCAAGATATGATTTTATTCTCTGCTACCTCTTCCAAATATTGACAGAGTCAGTTTTTTGTCAGTCTTATAATATTCCTATGAATTTAGTCGGACTATGTATGTAGAACAACTGAATTTCATAATACAGAAACTGAGCCTTCTTATATAATCAGTAAATGTTGGTCTTTCTGGCTAGCTCACAGTATCACATTTAAACCCCTAACTTTTCAGAGTTATAGAAGTTACTGTTAACCTCAAACATGACCACTCTTATTCCCAAGGATATTGTGGCAACAGGTGTAACCATTTCGTTTTGTTACTTTTGAATGTGCAAAGTGCCACGAAGAAAGGATACAATATTGCATTTTCAAACTCCTATTGAAAAGATCTAATCTTTTGTTAGGAAAACGAGTCATCATTAGTTGTGTGGCCTGCACAAGTAATAGGTCTACATTTGCCATCCATTGGGAATCAAACACCCCATTGTAGTGCTTGACTCTCATAGAGCAGCATTGCAGAGCAGTCCAAGGCCTACTTAAGGGATGTGTGTGGGGGCTAGTAAAGACCATTCACCAATACCCAATAATAACACTTGATAACTGATTATCCAGTATGTGCTTTATCTTTTAAAAAAGTAAAAGTACATTTATTACACATAGCACATAGGTAGGGCTTGTTAAATCATCAAAACCCTTGAGGGGTTATCTTTTTGTAGGCACCCTAAACTTAGGGTGGGGACATTTCATTTCTCTTCTGAGGGGGTGGTCTGTGCTACTCCTGCATCTCCCCCTACACTATTACTTCCATTGGGGGGGTACCCCGATTAACGAGGGTCTCCCTGATGAGGGAATATGAAAAAGGTAGTCTGACCCCACGGAGTGCAGGTGAATATTTGAACAACAGCTCTCCCACTGCACCAGGTAGAGAGGCACTGGATTTCCTTTTAATTTTAGAGCGACCTCAGGCCAAGTCCTTTCACCCTCAAGCTGCCCGGTCCCACCCAGACAATCCTATTGATGAGGGGCAGTCTTGGGATTCCACTCTAGGCTGCCCCGAGCTGGCTCCCTGCACGCCAGCACACTGACATGCTGTCATGGGAGCCGGTAGCAGAATTATTTGTCCTCTGTGGTTGGCCTTTCTGCTCCCCCCAGACTTGGGCACAGTGAGTAGGGATGGCTGGCCATGCAGGGGAGTGTAGCAGCACTCCACACGCCCCCTTCCTTGCTCGTGACCTTGGGGCTCAGAGATTGGGTCCTAAGCCCCTTGCTGCAATTACGGAGGGTCGCAATGATGCTCTCTTGATCCATCATCACTCTGGAGCCCAGGTCCCTTCCCATATCTTGTGGTGAAAGCATGATGGTGCTTCCAGCATTTTATTTCTCTTGGGGCCAACCTCTGGGCCCTGGCCCACCCCAGAGGCACAGCTGCAAATGGTGGTGGATCCCCACACGCTTTGTCACCGGTTTCGCCAATTGTTGCTCGACTAAACAAGGGCAGATATTGGCACCTGTAGGACTGGTTTCAATGATTTTGGAATCATTTTGCTCCTGTTGGTGAACCCTAGCCATCTGGAGCACTTTCCTCAGGCCTTTTGGCTTTCAAAGTGTTAAACTATACAGGGAGCTGGTTTCACTGGCTCACCGCGCTTGCCTTTCTCCTTGGTTCTCCTCTGGGCTTCTCTCCTTCATGGCACAGATACCCAGTCTTTTCCCCAACTATTCTTCAGGGGGGTGAGGGAACCAGCGTCCCTGGCTCTTGGAGAATGCCCCCTGGTCCTGGGGTCAATCAGAAGTAGAGTCCTTAGTCCAGGGGACACTCAGGGGGGTTTTCCTTCCAATCGTCCATGGCATTAGCCTTTAGTCCCAGTGTTCCTCCGAAAAGCACATCCAAGAGAAAGCTCACCCCTGCGCAAGACATTTTAAGGGTTGGCAGAAGGTGCCAGCATGGATGCACCTCTGGCCTATCCTGCAGTGCCACATCACCGCTCTGGTCCTGTTTCAACCTTCCTACACAGCCTTCTAGGATTCTTCAAGTTGACATCCCCCAGGAGTCACTTGCCGCCTGTGCTTTGGGGGACTCAGGTCTACCCCTTGCTGACATCACTGCCGGGGCCTTCCCCAGCAAATCTTCAGAGGAGCTCCAACTGTGGTTTGGCTTCAGAGGTCTGTATTCCCTCTTTTGTTGAGTGGCCTGGGACAGGCCCTCTTCCTGGCACAGAATGAAAGCTGACTGATTGATGCAGAGCAATTTCACCATTCCCTTCCTCCTTGAGAGTTAAGCATGATCAACTGCTTTCTTTGATAGATGAGACCTTTGTTCCTGCATCTGGGGAGCAAAGTAATTAACATAGCCCAGCAGGGTTCACAAAAGGCCTGGGCTCTGATCCAGAGCTGAGTCACGCAAATATGACATTCCTGGATGACCCATAAACTGTACCGCTATGTTTTTAGACTTCACCGAATTGTTCTTTTCATACAGATTACAGTATGCATTGGTGCAACCCTGGAGTCTTTGGCCCCCAGGGACTTGGCACTATGCCCTAATTCAGCCTTTCACATAGGAGTATATTGGAGTGTCACTACAGTCAAGAAATTAGAGCACACTGACTCTCCCTGCTTGTGTATCCCCCAATTATAAGGCCTATTACAGGTCATCACCCAACTCTGCATAGTCCTTTCTGTGCCAGGCTACCTGCGTGCAGTTCTTTTGATGCGTTTGATATATGTCTTACACCCAAAGCCCTCACACATGTGCACATGTGTGTGCACATGTGTAAATATGTAACCAGCCTAGTGCCCCTTACCCTGGCTGCATTGCAGCGGCCTTATCTTAAAAGGCGGACACTGGCAGTAAACTTGTGCAGTTCATTTTGCCATGAGTTTACCGTGGATGAGTCCCAGGTTATGAAGCTCTCCCAGAGTAAAAGGTCAAAAACCAGTTGATCAAAAAGTGAAAAATCCAGGTAGATTAGATGATCAGAACCACCTTCTCACACCTTTGTAAATAAATGATGAACTGAGATTATCAGAAACATGAGACACATCATTGTTATAAGCACGATTAGAATGGTGAAAAACAGAAACTATTCAATCAATTGGGGAGAGGATGTGGCCTAACGACTAGGGTGGTCGATCTCAAATCTGGGGAGCCGGGATCGAGTCTCGGCAATGACGCTCAACATCCTGTGATTCTGGGACAATCACTTAATCTCCCTGTTAGACTTGGCACCACTGGCGTGGGTCTCCCTTCCATTTTTTTGCTGTTGCCTTATATGTTTTTGCTGGTCTAGATGCTTTGGGCACTTTGCCACTGCTGTTCAGTGCCAAACTGCAAGTGCTCCCTTTATAAATTATTGTTATGGATTAGTGATTCCATGATTGGCTGTACCCAGCTGGTGTTTACCTTTAAAGACCAGTCTGTGGATTCCTTCATGAGATTTAAGGGTTGCCCGAGAGACATCGCCCAGTGGATGAACAACAATAAACTTAAAATTAATGCAGAGAAGACAGAAGTGCTGTTCTTCGGAAAGATTCTGCCGCCGGCAGCTGGTATTTGGTGGCTGGCTGAAATGGACCTGCCTCCCTCCCCAGCAACTATGGCAAAAAACGTGGGCGTGAAACTGGGAAGTAGATCTCTCTTTCACAGCTCAAATTCAGCAGGTGACAGCCTCATGCTTCAGCAAATTAGGAAGTCTGAGGAAATTTTTACATCTACTGCCGGAAGACTGTCGCAGAGTCATTGTCCATGCCACAGTGACATCTAGGCTAGACTATGCTAACTGCCAACCTGGGTCTGCCCGCATACCTAGTCAGAAAACTGCAGATGGTACAGAATGCGGCTGCAAGATTGATTAGACGTGTACCATTTCGTCAACATCAGCAGACAAGCGCTGTGATGCTTTCGATGCAGTTCACAGGCTCGGTAAGGGCGGCGCCCCCTGCACTGCTTGAGCCTTGTGAGGGTGACTCCTAGGGGGAAGACAAAGATGACTCTGGCACGCTTAACAAACGCTGTGCCCACAATAGCCCCCAAAGTTACAGTGAGCTCTAACTCATCGTGATCGAGACCGGGGCCAGTGCCTGACTCCAAGATGGTGCCCATTGTGAATGTATAGGAGTTTTTCCAAGTAGCGCATTTTAACAGTTAAATGGTAGCAGTGGGGCATTACCTGGAATCACCCTGACATAGAGATCTGGCCTGGGGACCTTGTTGAAGCCAATATTTTCTTTGTTGAGCCTTCCCAGGGCAGTGCCTGACCTCATGATGGTGACTGGCTCCAATCTTGATCAACACCGTGTTGGTCCCCTGAGGCACCGGGGCACTCCCAAACTGAGCTGTTGTTGCATTCCATCTGGGCCCCCCTTACATCGGTGCCCTATTCTGGGGGCATTTTGAGGACATGGTGTCTCCTATAAGAACTGGCCATGACAACGCCTGTCCCTGAGATGGTGGCCACCCTCGCACTCTGTACTGACCCCAGTTTTCTCCGGCTCTCTGGCGGCTTCCTCTCCCGGACACCGAGCCTCCTGCTGATTGCGCCTTAATAACCACCGAAACAATATCCCCTTTACCACCTAAATTCTGATCGGACTGCGATTTCTCATCTCTCCTATTCCCTCGTTTGATTTCGACATTCTTAGACTAAACGTGACCATTTCCTGACAGCGGAGTCCGAGCATTATGGCCGCTGCCCGGTGGAGCTGGAACTTGGGGTCTCTAGTTGGCTGAGGTAGGTACCTTAGTCCAAATAGGGACCCTTGCTTCTAGTCAGGGTAAGGGGGATACACTCCTAAAATAACCCCTGCTCACCCCCTTGTTAGCTTGGCACGAGCAGACAGGCTTATCTCAGAGGCAGTGTGTAAAGCATTTGTGAACATGTACAGTAATACAGTGAAAACACTACAAATGGACACCACACCAGTTTAGAAAAATAAGTAATTTTATCTAAACCAAAACAAGAAGAAATGACAAAAATCCACAATACAATATTAAAAATAAAGCTTTCAAATGGAAGAAATAGTTAATTTCAATTCAATTCGTAGATGCAACACATTTCTCACAAAGTACCTTGGATGCGTCACGCAAAACAAACAAAATGGCCAAAGGGAAGGTGATGCGTCGGTTCCTTACACACAAGAACGGTGATGCGTCAGTTCCTTGCTTCAGGGAAGATAATGCGTTAGCTCCTTACGGCAGCACAGGTGAGGTGATGTGTCGGTTCCTTACCCGAGAGAAGGTGATGCGTCGGGTTCTATACCGCATGGGGAGGTGATGTGTCTGTTTCTTACTGCATCCCCCAACGATGCAACACTCTTGGCGCCTCGATGCGATGCGTTGATCCAGTACGATGTGCACCTCTTTGCAGGTTGGAATTCACAGCAAGGAAATTCAGGGGAGCTGGTGGTGAAGTCTTTGTGTCCATGTGACTTCAGAACAGGAGGCAAGCTCAGTTTCAAGCCCTTGGAGATCTTCCTGAAGATGACAAAGCAACAGCAAAGTCCTTTTCTCCTTTCCTTGGCAACAAGCAGCCACTGCAGGCCAACCCCAGACAGCAAACAGCACGGGGCAGTATTCCTCCTCAGCTTATCCGGCTCTTCTCTCCGTTTCTCTTGATTCCCGGAAGTGATCTAAAAGTCTGGGGTCTGGGCCCCTCTTTTTATACACCAACATCCTTTGTTCTCCTAAGCAGAGAGTGTTGGTACCCAGACAAAACCAGTTCTGTCGGCCCTTTGCAAGTGCACAACAACCTCCTTTGTCAGTATGAGCCCCGGCTTCAGACGCACCACTGGGGGCGGAGGCGTCATTGTGGAAGGCAGGCACAGCCCTATTCAGGTGAAGATGCTACTCCTCCCACCACTCCAAATGCAGACCAAGCCAATTCAGCCCAGCCCTGACTCATCAGACTTCTGGAGCCATGGTCCTCCTTCAGCCCCTTTCATCCCAAAGCCAGACACGCAATCAACATACCTAGCAGAGGCACACCGGATGGTTAGGCACGAAAATACCTAAAAGTGGCATTTTCAAACTCAGAATGTAAAAATCACCCTCACTAAAAGATGCATCTTAACATTCTGAGTTCAGCCATACTAAACTTTATTTTCCTATCTTGTTCCCAGGGTCAGTTATGATTTAAGATGTTACAAACTAACTCCCTATTCTATTCTGACATATGGGAACAGATAGCCTTGCAATGGAGAAAAACGAAATTGGCAGTATTTCACTATCAGGACATGCCACACATATGAGGGCATGTCCTACCTTTCAAATACAATGCACCCTGCCTATAGGAGTACCTTAGACCTACCGTAGGGGTGACTAACATGTAGGAAATAGAAGGTTTAGAAACTGGCAAGTGTGTGCACTTGCCAAGTCCACATGGCAGTCCCAGAGTGCACACAGCCGCGTCTGTGGGTGGCACAATCAGTACTGCAAGCCCACCAGCAGCACTTGATTAGCAGGCCCTGGGCACACATGTTGCACTGTACAAGGGTCTGACAAGTAAATCAAACAGTCAATCATGGAATCACTAATCCATAACAATCATTTATAAAGGGAGCACTTGCAGTTTGGCACTGAACAGCAGTTGCAAAGTGCCCAAAGCATCTAGACCAGCAAAAACATAGGAGGCAACAGCAAAAAAATGGAAGGGAGACCCACGCCAATGGTGCCAAGTCTAACACGTGTCCCCTCCGGCTGAAATGTGGGGAAAACTACCCACCCACTTGGGAGTTCTCTTCACTAAGGCGGAAAAATTTGGACAGACCATCAGCATTGGTGTGTTCTGTACCAGGGCGGTGTTCCACCATAAAGTCCATCCCCTGTAGGGAAATGGACCACCTCAACAGTTTTGGATTCTCACCCCTCATCTGCATCAACCATCGGAGGGGCCTGCGGTCCATCTGAACCCGGAAGTGAGTCCCAAACAAGTATGGTCTCAACTTCTTCAGTGCCCAGACCACAGCAAATGCCTCACACTCAATCGCACTCCACCTCTGTTCCCGGGGAAGTATCCTCCTACTAATGAAGGCTACAGGTTGGTCTAGACCCTCTTCATTCAACTGTGAGAGCACAGCCCCCACACCATGCTCTGAAGCATCTGTCTGCACAATGAATTCCCTTGAGAAGTTGGACGCCTGCAGCACGGGTGCAGTGCACATGGCAGATTTCAGGGCATCAAAAGCTTTCTGGCAGACATCAGTCCAGTTTACTTTCTTGGGCTGCTTCCTGGAAGTCAGCTCTGTCAAGGGTGCAACAATGCTGCCATAACCCTTGACAAACCTCCTGTAATACCCTGTGAGTTTTAAAAAGGCTCTCACCTCTGTCTGGGTCTTGGGGGGGGGTTCCTAAGCCAGCATGGTATCAATCTTTGGCTGTAGGTGCGCCACCTGGCCGCTCCCTACCTGGTGTCCCAAGTAAACCACAGAACCCTGCCTGATCTGGCACTTACTCGCCTTGATCATGAGGCCTTCCCTCCGCAGCACCTTCAACACTTCCCAGAGGTGGTGCAGGTGTTCCTGCCAAGTGGCACTGAACATTTCAATGTCATCCAGGTAGGTGGCACTGAAATCTTCCAGTCCAGCCAACACCTGGTTGACTAACCTCTGAAAGGTGGCAGGGGCATTCTTCATCCCAAAGGGCATCACCCAGAATTGGTAGAGCTGGTGTGGAGAATGCTGACCTCTCTCTTGCCCCATCAGTCAAGGCAATCTGCCAGTAACCACACGTTAAGTCAAATGTACTGAGGTACCTGGCAGCCCCCTACCAATCGATGAGCTCATCAGCTCTGGGGATGGGGTGTGCGTCAGTCCTGGTGACTGAATTGAGCCCTCGGTAGTCCACACAGAACCGGAGTTCTGGTGTGGCACCGGGTACGGCAGCCTTTGGTACCAAGACCACTGGGCTGGCCCAAGGGCTGTTTGAGGACTCAATCACCCCTACCGCTAACATCTTGGAGACCTCCTCCTTGATGCAAGCTCTGACCCTGTCAGTCACTCTGTAAATCTTATGTTTTACTGGAAGACTGTCCCCAGTGTCCACATCATGGACACCACTGAGTGACACCGGGGGTCAGGGAGAACAGGTCAGAAAACTGTTCCAACAGTTAGCGATAGTCACTCTGCTGTTCAGGGGTCAGGGTGGCAGAGAGGTTCACACCGTCCACTGACCCACCCTGCTCTTTAGCAGACAGGAGGTCAGGAAGAGGCTCAGTCTCCTCTTCCATCCCAGCATCTGTTGCTAGGAGCATGCCCACCTCGGACCTCTCCAAGTGTGGCTTGAGGAGGTTCACATGTAGGACCTTCAAAGGGTTCCTATGAGACTGCAAGTCCACCAAGTAGGTGACGTTACTCTTGTGCTCCACACCTCAAATGGTCAGGTCCACTTATCCTGGAGCACACAAGGCTCCACTGGGGCCATGACCCAACATTTTGTCCAGGTCGAAATTTGATCAGAGTGGCATTCTGATCATACCAACGTTTCATCTCCTCCTGGCTGGGTTCCGGATTCGCCTGAGCGAGTTGTCTGAAGCACCTAGTCTGGTTTCTGAAGGCCAGCATAGAACTGTAAATATCCTGGGGAGGTTTACTGGGAACTTTCTCCCAGCCTTCTTTCACCAAACTCAGAGGTCCTCTCACAGGATGGCCGTACAGCAGTTCAAAGGGACTGAACCATAGGACTTCTGTGGCACCTCTCTGTCAGCAAACAGATGGCGTTGCAAGAGGACGTCCCACTTACGCCTCGTGGGTTCTTCAATACCCATAATCATGCCCTTCAGGGACTGGTTGAATCTATCAACCAGCCTATTACCTCGGGGGTGGTAAGGAGTGGTGAACTTATAGGTTACACCACACTCCTGCCACAGGGACTTCATCTACTTGGATATGAAGTTGATATCACAGTCTGACACCATCTCTCTGGGAAACCCCACATGGCTGAAAATCCCCATAAACGCACGACCCACCACGGGGGCCATCACAGTCCGGAGAGTAATGGCTTCCAGGGACCAGGTGGCATGGTCCACCAAGACCATGATGAACCTGTTGCCCATGGATCTCTTGGGATCCAGAGGCTCCACAATGTCAATGCCCACGCTTTCAAAGGGGGTGCTGACCACAGGGAAAGGTTGGAGAGGAGCCTTCTGCTTCCTCCTACTCTTACCACTTGCCTGGCAAGTCTGACAAGTCCTACAATGAGTATCTGAACTCTTGCGCATTTGGGGCCATTAAAAGTGGGTGACAGGCCTTTCAAAGGTCTTGTCTTGCCCCAAATGTCCTGCTAAAGGCACATCATGAGCCAGACCCAGTAGGAAGGCTCCGAAGCTCTGGGGTACCACCAGCACACGGGCTGACCCAGGCTCAGCAACCTTAGGCTCGCTATACAGTAGACCATGCTCCCAGTAAATCCAACGTGATCCAGACTGATCACCAGCTGCCTGGTTGCAGCCTGCTGCTGCAAACCCACAAGAGAAGGGCTCTTCTTCTGCTCCTCGCAGAACTCTTCCCTAAAGGGGCCTCCTTCCTGCTGCCAATGGGTCAGCTCAGGTAGGTCCCCCAGTTCAGCCACTTGTTCCCTTGTAGGTTCCAGGGCATCCCCCTCAAGGTTTTCCACCTCCTGGAACATGGGAACTTTAGGGGCCGGTTTCACGTGCCCCCTGCCTCTCCTCTTTAAGGCAGGCACCTGGGCCCCTCTTTCAGGCTCCAGGTCCTCTTGAATGCCCTTACCAGCTGCCATTGCCCACTCAGGCAGACCCACCATCTCTAAATGAGACCTCTGCTCCACCTTTGCCCAAGAGGAGCTCTCCAAATCATTGTCTAGCAGACAGTCAACAGGCATGGCTGGCCTCACAGCTACTTTCAAGGTACCTGAGCCCCCCCCACTCAAAGGGAACCTGTGCCACTTTGCAGAGGCACTCTGAGTTGTCAGCGGCAACTACAGGGTAGAATGTGTTGGCGACCACCTGCTCTTCAGACACCAGCCGACAACTGACAGCTATCACAACCCAGCTCCCCAATCTCTCTCTGGGACCCGTGGGACTTCATTGCTATCTCCTAGGCCTTTATCAACTGCCCAATGTCTTCATGCTTCATGAAATCCTAAATGACATTCTTGGGAATATATACTTTTCCTTCTACATGCACTGATGGTGTGCTGTCACCAGAGGGAGAGATCTCTAGGCTCTTCTCTTTCATCTCTAGCTTCCTCAATACTCTCTCATGCTCTAAAAGCATCTACTTTTCTTCCATGGCCAATTTCTTGCTCTCTAACTCCAATCTCTTATTTTCTAAGTCACCCTAGCTCCCCAGTTTGAGCTTGGCAAGCTCCATCTCATGCACTGTGCTTTTCTCCCTGTCCTCCAGCTCCTCTGGAGATGGGCCCTTTAAAGAAACACTGCGGCCCACCCTGGAAGGTGCTTTCCTCCCAGTCAGGCCCAATGGCCCCTCCTGCTGCTCATCTAAATTCTCTCCCGCCACCATAGGATCTTTTGGATGCTCACTGACATTCCTAGATTCCAACCAGGCCCTCAGCGCCTTTTAGTATTCCTCCTTTCTGGTGAGGCCTCCCACAAAGATTTTAAACTTTTTGCAGACAGCTTTGAGATGTGGCACAGTGTAGGTATCAACCCTCTCTTCTTCAAATTCAATATCCACAGATGCAATGGATGCTGCTTAGCTCATGGTGAAAATTGGCAGTTCTTCCAACTTCCAAGGAAAAACTCTACCAAAATGTATGTGGTCGCGTAATGGTCTGCACTCACTAGTAGGGTACACAAAATCACTATATGCAAATCACAAATGCAAGTCCAGGATCCTCACCGCTGACCATCAATGTTAGAACTGGGGGTCTCTAGTTGGCAGAGGTAGGTACCTTTGTCCAAATAGGGACTTTTGCTTCTAGTCAGGGTAAGGGGGATACACTCCTCAAATGACCACTGCTCACCCCCTTAGTAGCTTGGCACGAGCAGACTGGCTTATCTCAGAGGCAGAGTGTAAAGCATTTGTGAACACATACAGTAATACAGTGAAAACACTACAAATAGACACCACACCAGTTTAGAAAAATAAGTAATCTTTATCTAAACCAAAACAAAACCAAATGAAAAAAATGCACAATACAGTATAAGAATAAGGCTTTCAAATGGTAGAAATAGTTCAGTTCAATGCAAGTCGTAGATGCAACACGTTTCTCACAAAGTACCTTGGATGCGTCACGCAAAACAAACAAAATGGCCGCATGGAAGGTGATGTGTCGGTTCCTTACACGCAAGAACGGTGATGCGTCAGTTCCTTGCTTCAGGGGAGTTGATGCATCGGTTCCTTACTGCAGTGCAGGGAAGTTGATGCGTCGGTTCCTTACCAGAGAGGATGTGATGCGTCGGGTTCTTTACTGCGCGGGGCGTGATGCATCAGTTTCTTACTGCATCCCCCAACGATGCATCTCTCTTGGTGCCTCGATGCGTCGATCCGGTAAAATGCGTGGCTTCGTGCAGCCGCACAGCAGGCTTGCGTTGGGAACGGTGCAGTGATCTCGGACTTCGGAGATCGTTGCAACCGATGCGTCGTGCGGCGATTTCTCGAGCCGCAGCAGGTGCTGCAACGGTTTCTTCGGTGACGCATCTGAAACAGGTGCGGATGTGACACGCTTCTTAGGTGTTGCTTCGATTTTCCAGCTCCCAGCGACACACAGGGCCCGATTCACAGAACTAACTTAAGACAAAATCCTAAACTTACTACTTTTGGTATTCACAGAAGTTAGGATTTTGTCTTAAGTTTGTCTTAAGACAAACTTAAGACAAACTTAAGACAAACTTAAGACAGACTTAAGACAGACTTAAGACAGACTTAAGACAAACTTAAGACAGACTTAAGACAGACTTAAGATAGACTTAAGTTAGGATTTTGTCTTAAGTTTGTCTTAAGTTTGTCTTAAGTCTGTCTTAAGTCTGTCTTAAGTCTGTCTTAAGTCTGTCTTAAGTTTGTCTTAAGTTTGTCTTAAGTTTGTCTTAAGTCTGTCTTAAGTTTGTCTTAAGTCTAACTTAGGACAAAATCCTAACTTCTGTGAATACCATAAGTAGTAAGTTTAGGATTTTGTCTTAAGTTAGTTCTGTGAATTCACATACAATGCACTCTGTCCATAGGGGTACCTTGGGCTTACCTTAGAGGTGACTAACATGTAGGAAAGGGAAGGTTTAGGGACTGGCAAGTGTGTGCACTTACCAAGTCGACATGGCAGTCCCAGACAGCACACAGGCTTTGCAATGGCAGGCCTGATTCACATTTTACAAGCCGCTTCTGTGGGTGGCACTATCAGTACTGCAAGCCCACCAGCAGCATTTGATTACACACATGGTGCACTGTACAAGGGTCTGACAAGTAAATAAAACAGCCAATCATGGAATCACTAATCCATAACAATAATTTATAAAGGGAGCACTTGCAGTTTGGCACTGAGCAGCAGTGGCAAAGTGTCCACAGCATCTAGACCAGCAAAAACATATAAGGCAACAGCAACAAAATGGAAGGGAGACCCACGCCAGTGGTGCCAAGTCTAACAGGGAGATTAAGTGATTGTCCCAGAATCACAGGATGTTGAGCGTCACTGCAGAGACTCAAACCCGGCTCCCTAGATTTGAGATCAAACACCCTAGTCGTTAGGCCACATCCTCTCCCCAATTGATTGAATAGTTTCTGTTTTTCACCATTCTAATCGTGCTTATAACAATGATGTGTCTCATGTTTCTGATAATCTCAGTTCATCGTTTATTTACAAAGGTGTGAGAAGGTGGTTCTGATCATCTAATCTACCTGGATTTTTCACTTTTTGATCAACTGGTTTTTGACCTTTAACTCTGGGAGAGCTTCATAACCTGGGACTCATCCACGGTAAACTCATGGTAAAATGAACTGCACAAGTTTACTGTCAGCCTCTGCCTTTTAAGATAAGGCCGCTGCAATGCAGCCAGGGTAAGGGGCACTAGGCTGGTTACATATTTACACATGTGCACATGTGTGAGGGCTTTGGGTGTAAGACATATATCATACGCATCAAAAGAACTGCACGCAGGTAGCCTGGCACAGAAAGGACTATGCAGAGTTGGGTGATGACCTGTAATAGGCCTTATAATTGGGGGATACACAAGCAGGGAGAGTCAGTGTGCTCTACTTTCTTGACTGTAGTGACACTCCAATATACTCCTATGTGAAAGGCTGAATTAGGGCATAGTGCCAAGTCCCTGGGGGCCAAAGACTCCAGGGTTGCACCAATGCATACTGTAATCTGTATGAAAAGAACAATTCGGTGAAGTCTAAAAACATAGCGGTACAGTTTATGGGTCATCCAGGAATGTCATATTTGCGTGACTCAGCTCTGGATCAGAGCCCAGGCCTTTTGTGAACCCTGCTGGGCTATGTTAATTACTTTGCTCCCCAGATGCAGGAACAAAGGTCTCATCTATCAAAGAAAGCAGTTGATCATGCTTAACTCTCAAGGAGGAAGGGAATGGTGAAATTGCTCTGCATCAATCAGTCAGCTTTCATTCTGTGCCAGGAAGAGGGCCTGTCCCAGGCCACTCAACAAAAGAGGGAATACAGACCTCTGAAGCCAAACCACAGTTGGAGCTCCTCTGAAGATTTGCTGGGGAAGGCCCCGGCAGTGATGTCAGCAAGGGGTAGACCTGAGTCCCCCAAAGCACAGGCGGCAAGTGACTCCTGGGTGATGTCAACTTGAAGAATCCTAGAAGGCTGTGTAGGAAGGTTGAAACAGGGCCAGAGCGGTGATGTGGCACTGCAGGATAGGCCAGAGGTGCATCCATGCTGGCACCTTCTGCCAACCCTTAAAATGTCTTGCGCAGGGGTGAGCTTTCTCTTGGATGTGCTTTTCGGAGGAACACTGGGACTAAAGGCTAATGCCATGGACGATTGGAGGGAAAACCCCCCTGAGTGTCCCCTGGACTAAGGACTCTACTTCTGATTGCCCCCAGGACCAGGGGGCATTCTCCAAGAGCCAGGGACGCTGGTTCCCTCACCCCCCTGAAGAATAGTTGGGGAAAAGACTGGGTATCTGTGCCATGAAGGAGAGAAGCCCAGAGGAGAACCGAGGTGAAAGGCAAGCGCGGTGAGCCAGTGAAACCAGCTCCCTGTATAGTTTAACACTTTGAAAGCCAAAAGGCCTGAGGAAAGTGCTCCAGATGGCTAGGGTTCACCAACAGGAGCAAAATGATTCCAAAATCATTGAAACCAGTCCTACAGGTGCCAATATCTGCCCTTGTTTAGTCGAGCAACAATTGGCGAAACCGGTGACAAAGCGTGTGGGGATCCACCACCATTTGCAGCTGTGCCTCTGGGGTGGGCCAGGGCCCAGAGGTTGGCCCCAAGAGAAATAAAATGCAGGAAGCACAATCATGCTTTCACCACAAGATATGGGAAGGGACCTGGGCTCCAGAGTGATGATGGATCAAGAGAGCATCATTGCGACCCTCCGTAATTGCAGCAAGGGGCTTAGGACCCAATCTCTGAGCCCCAAGGTCACGAGCAAGGAAGGGGGCGTGCGGCGTGCTGCTTCACTCCCCTGCATGGCCAGCCATCCCTACTCACTGTGCCCAAGTCTGGGGGGAGCAGAAAGGCCAACCACAGAGGACAAATAATTCTGCTACCGGCTCCCATGACAGCATGTCAGTGTGCTGGCATGCAGGGAGCCAGCTCGGGGCAGCCTAGAGTGGACTCCCAAGACTGCCCCTCATCAATAGGATTGTCTGGGTGGGACCGGGCAGCTTGAGGGTGAAAGGACTTGGCCTGAGGTCGCTCTAAAATTAAAAGGAAATCCAGGGCATCTCTACCTGGTGCAGTGGGAGAGCTGTTGTTCAAATATTCACCTGCACTCCGTGGGGTCAGACTACCTTTTTCATATTCCCTCATCAGGGAGACCCTCGTTAATCGGGGTACCCCCCCAATGGAAGTAATAGTGTAGGGGGAGAAGCAGGAGTAGCACAGACCACCCCCTCAGAAGAGAAATGGAATGTCCCCACCCTAAGTTTAGGGTGCCTACAAAAAGATAACCCCTCAAGGGTTTTGATGATTTAACAAGCCCTACCTATGTGCTATGTGTAATAAATGTACTTTTACTTTTTTTAAAGATAGAGCACATACTGGATAATCAGTTATCAAGTGTTATTATTGGGTATTGGTGAATGGTCTTTACTAGCCCCCACATACATCCCTTAAGTAGGCCTTGGACTGCTCTGCAATGCTGCTCCCAATGGATGGCAAATGTAGACCTATTACTTGTGCAGGCCACACAACTAATGATGACTAGTTTTTCTAACAAAAGATTAGAGCTTTTCAATAGGAGTTTGAAAATGCAATATTGTATCCTTTCTTCGTGGCACTTTGCACATTCAAAAGTAACAAAACGAAATGGTTACACCTGTTGCCACAATATCCTTGGGAATAAGAGTGGTCATGTTTGAGGTTAACAGTAACTTCTATAACTCTGAAAAGTTAGGGGTTTAAATGCGATACTGTGAGCTAGCCAGAAAGACCAACATTTACTGATTATATAAGAAGACTCAGTTTCTGTACTATGAAATTTAGTTGTTCTACATACATAGTCCGACTAAATTCATAGTAATATTATAAGACTGACAAAAAACTGACTCTGTCAATATTCGGAAGAGGAAGCAATGAATAAAATCATATCTTGACCAAGATTCCTGTACATATAGCAGAATATTCCCTTCTGGGTGCCACAGACAAATGAAATGATAAGACCTCACAACCATCGGTCGCCAAATTGTACAAGTGGTGCTGTATTGGGGGTTAGTTCTCCTGGATATATTGAAGTACTTCAGGTTGACACAACTTGTAGTTTTTAATGATTGGGACTTTTCTCTCCTGGATGAATCTACCTTGAGAAGCGATCATAGAGTCATGGGGATTAACGGATATCTGACATTGATTTATGGAGACAGTTCCACAAGCATGCTACCAGAACCCAAGCAGATGATATGGCTATCATGTTGAGTATCTACAAGAATAATGGGTTAGCACAATGTTGTCACAATGGAAACCCTTCTCTGTGACAGGCCTGGCTGTTCGGGAGCAGAAATTACTCCAGGGTTCCAGGAAGTGGGATACCATAAATATATATATGGGAAAACTAGTAGGTTGGTGATTTATAGGGGCAACGCTAGAATGAAAACTTGTGAGCAGTTCAGGGTTAATATACACACAATTGAAGCAAGCAGTGAAAAGGTACAATGAGATCATATACAACAATCAAGAATATGGAACTTCTTCCAAATATATAATCCCCCGGTGGGCAGCATGGATGGAGGCCGGTATTGGGCCACGGGGGGCGTTGTTACAGGCCCTGTTACAAAATCGGCCAAAACTGGCCCTGGCAAAGAGCTCGGCCGCACCCCCAACCCCCGAGGGTGGGGGGGGGGGGGGACGGCCAAGCACTTTGCCAGGGCTAGTTTTGGTTCCCAGTCCGGTCCTGCAGCCGTATGATCTAGTTCTGGCTGATACAGCTCACGTACATAACTCGCAAACAAGCATTGGAAAATGCATTAGGTTTTGCCCATGTGATTAATAATAAGCTGTTTTTTATTGTAAATTGTAGCTTGCTGAGTAGTTGTGCAATATAAATTACAGATAATCTGTTGAAGTTTTATGACTTGTTTATGTTCAAAAGGCAATATATTGTGCTGTTGCTGGTGGTATAGTGCGGGTTAATAATAGCAACATTTTGAAAAATGAAATGAAAGAGGGAAAAATATAATTAATTGATGAAATTGCAATATTATGTGTTTAGAAGAGTTCTGACAACTTTTGGACCCAGTGCCGCTGCACCATTCAAACCATGCCCCTATTGCCTGCAAGATAACTGCATTTGTGACTTCCTGTTTAGTAGCAAAATATAGTAATATTTGGGGGCTTATTTGCAAGTGCTTTGCACTGCTGGTGCGTTGCTTTTTGTGATGCAGCGGCAGCGCATGTTGCTCCCCTATATTTAAAGGACTCATAAAGCCACCCTGCATGACTTTTTGTGTCCTTATAAATACGACCACTTTACATGCAGCACTTTGCGTGAAAGGGTTGTGCCATTGGTGTTGTTGTGGGTGTTCCCATGCAACACCCATGGCTTCTGCCGCAACTCCAGATTTACGAGAAATGTTAAACCTGGAAATGCATTCGAATGCTACTCCTCCCCAGGTGAGGCGTAGGGAGGCGCAACGGGAGAAATCTTTTCATTGCGTCGGCGCATTGCATCCTATTGTGCGCCAGCACAGGGGGAGCACAGGGATCTGTCATATTTTTGTAGATATGACACATCCCTGTGCTTTGTACGTAGCAAAATGGCTTATGGCACCGTGCTGAGTCACTTTGTTGTAAATAAGGCCCTCTGTGTTTAGAGGAGTTATGACAACTTTTGACACGGTGGCACTGAACCTGCAGCATTAAACAAATCATGACCCTCTTGCCTGTGAGGTAACTGCACGTGTGACTGCCTGTTTAGTAATAAAATATTGCAATATGTGGTGTTTAGAGGGGTTCCTAGAGCTTTGGGCCCCAGTGTCACTGCACCTGCTGCACCATTGAAATCATGACCCTAGTGCCAGCAAGGTAACTACACGTGTGACTTCTTATTTGGTGGTTAAATATAGCAATATTTGGTATTTACAGGAGTACTGAAAACTTTTGGCCCAGGGCCACTGCACCGGCAGCACCATTGAATCATTGCCCTAATGTCTGCTAGACAACTGCACATGTGACTGCCTGTTCAGTAGTAAAGTTGAGCAATATTCTGCCTTTAGTGGGGTCCCTAGGGCTTAGGCCATGGTGCCACTGCACCTGCGGCACCATTCAAATCAAGACCCTTTTCCCTGAAGGAGAACTGAAATTGTGTCTGTCTATATAGTAGTTATATATAGCAATATTAGGTGTTTCGAGGAGGTAATGACAAATGTTGGGCCTAATGCCACTGCATCTGCTGTACCATTAAAATCATGACCCTGTTGCCTGAAAGGCTGTCTGTTTAGTAGTAAATTATAGCAATATTAGGTGTTTAGTGAGGTGCCTAGAGCTTTTGGTCCTGGTGCTATTGCACCTGCTGCACCATTCAAATCATGACCCTTTTGCCTGTTAGATAAATGCACTTGTGGCTATCCTGTTTAGTAGTAAAATTTAGCAAAAATCTGGGTCTAGTGGGGTACCTACAGCTTTTGGCTCCAGTGTCACTAAAACTGCTGCATATTTCATATCAAGTCCCTTTTAACTGCAAAGTAACTGCATTAGTGACTGTCTGTGTAATAGTAAAATATAGCAAAGCTCTTGTATATTCTCTTTTTTTTTTAACGTGCAATGTTTATTACACCATTTAGAATTTGATCATAATGACCAAATAGATTCAGTTGAATCAAACAATCCAATAATGCCTACAAAGTGCAAAGAAAGGTACTGAGGCATGAATAAGAAATGCCACAAATGTTCTAAGGCTAAAGCATCTGCTTTACACAACTGTGTAATAAAAAGCAAGCATTCCAGCATACTGTTAGAAGTTGTCTGCCTTTTCTTTGGGAAGAGATCTTATCTTGACAGGAAATGGCATTTAAACATTGTGAACAGCTTTAGTAGAAGTATTGTAAGTGTGTGAATCCAGGGCAAGTTAACAAAAAGAAGTTCCAGCCAAAGCTAATGAACACAATAGTTTTGGCTATGGGAACTGATAAGAGTCCCCTTTTAAGATATATTAAATTCAAGAGATTTCAAAAACACAGTGCAAGCGCTGTGCAGGCAAAACCAAAAAATAGCTAAAAAGGTTTGGATACGTGCAGTCTGAGACAAACTTAAGGGAATGTGGCATCGTGAGGACCTATTTCCATACATCATGGGAGTTTCCGCAAATGGTAATGCTAAAATTATGTTACTGGCTATAAAGAGTGATCATCCACCTTCGAAATACAAAAAAAATCCTTTGTGATGCTGGCTTGGTAGTAGTCAGGCATGATGTTGCCAAACTAAGGGGTCAGTAATTTAAACCCAAAGTTTCATAGCAGGTGCAGTAACATCCACAGGTGCATAGCCTCTGAAAGGGAAAAATACATAAGTAATGGGTGCTGATGTATATTCATAAAGGTATGTGTCACCTTGTGGGAAGTCTGCGGGCTCCTCTTGAACTCAATACCATGTGAGAGCCTAAGAGTATACACTGGCTTATATGGGACAAAAGGATTTGATATAGTGGTGATAGAATGTTGATGTCTGTCAATATTGCTTTCTACGTTTAGCCTTGTGAATCACATCATGCTGGTAATAGACAATTTATACTGTATCTGTTACGTTATCTGAGATATATGTACTAGCATCTTGACGATATCTCACCAATTGCATGTGCTGTTGAATATATTCGCTGTTTTCCTTTTTGCAATTCTTTTGAAAATATAAAAATATTTAAACAACAGCTTATGGGCAGAATGCTTGCAAAATTACCTAGGCCAGTGCTTGAGGTAGGCAATGAAGTACAGAATCATACGCTCACACAAAGAGGACCAAAAGGGAACATTTATATTCCCCAACTGTGTAACTCCCAGCAATTAACACAACACACAAAATATGCATGGGGTCTATACGCATGGGGTCTGCTTAAAGCAATCTGTTACAGGGACACCCTACTCCTCTATAAGCTTCTGAAAAAATGAAAGACAAGAAAATCAGTTTCAAGGACGAAAAACCCTCACCCACCCAAAGTTGCCATGCTTCATCATCGAGTTCCTCCTCACACTACTAACATATGGGTTAGTGGAGTGGGCTACTTCTCTCACAGAATTTGAGTGGAGCTCTTGGATGGTACCTAAAGGAATATCCCTATGTGAGCTGTGTTGTGTAGGGAAGCAAATGTAGTGAAAAGTGTGAATAAGTGATTTAAAAATTCCCACACATTAAGTGTAAAGTTGTATCCCCTGGCTGTCCATCGGGGACAGTGATTAATGTTTCAATATCGTCCACTGATAGTTTTTTTAAAAATAATTTTTTTTTACACTTTTTGGATTCACAGGGGCATATTATCAACAGAATGCGATAATTATCGAAAATTGCGCTTAGCTCGTTTTCTTTTTTCTCCTTCTATCGCTGGTTGACATCGCTGTGTTAGCGGCGTATTAGCAATGCTTTGATCAGCGGCGAAGTCAAATCCAACGATAGACGGCGATAAGCAGCAATAGCGTGAGAAACCAAATGATAATTAGTAAGCTCTAATGAAACATTTGCTAATAGACAAGTGTGAACTTAACCACACAATCCACCTCCAAAACAAAAGATGGTTAAGTCAACTTTTAAACAGGTGTTAAATTCCTGCGATAACCGCGGTCAGCTCGGCTTTTTTAATCGCTTCGTGGGTCCGGTGCCACATTGTAAATAGTGCGAAGTTGTGTTTCATGTAGTATTGGTGAGGACGCCTACTTTGCATGTCATTAGCGATAAATATCGCTGACATGCAAAGCAAAAAAAAAACGGCAGCTATCTCAAGAAAACAAGCACTAAAGCATGTTAGCGTGTTCTTGTTGATAGTGCGATAAAAAAAAACGCCGCTATTTCGGCGATATGTGCCGCTAAAGTGGCGAAAGATTTCTTGATATATGCCCCATAGAGTATTAGAGTGTCCCTGTGACAGATTGCCTTGTGCAGACACTATGCGTATTTTGTGAATTGTGTGCAGATAACCACGGCATACCAGCTGCATGTTGACACCAGTGTACTCTCTACAATTATGTGATACATTAAATCAATTTGAGAACCAATATTCCAAAACAGCATAGACCCTTGCTGCCATGAAGATTACTCATGAATATGGCATTCCTGCAGACTAGCGACCATCTTAAATCACACACCGAGAAAGTTTTCCAAAAACTAGATTATTAGCCAAGGAGTGGTTGAAATTATTTATACAGCCCCTAATAGAGCCATTCAGAGCTATACTTGCGGGATTACAAGCACTTTTTATTGTAGTAATGGATTTTGGCGATAACTAAGGATCTGGAATATAACATTTCTTCCTATTACTGTTAAAATTAGGGTAAGGAAATATTTAAATAAACACAAAAACAGAGGACTTTGAGTCGCACGGGGTAGCGACCAGTGGCGGCCCGTGAAGGGAGTTACCACCCCGCCTCAACGCCCCATGGGGCGGTGAGGCAGGGTGGGGGAGGGGAAGGGTGGGGGGTAATAAATACCGGAATATGGATAAAAGGAGGAAAGTAAACAATTAAATAAATAAAACAAATTTTGTTGCGCGTGCTGTATCGCAAAATACGATGCAGCGAGCGCAACAAAATTCGTTTTATTTATTTAATTGTTTACTTACCTCCTTTTATCCATATTCCGGTGTTTACTACCCCGACCCTGTCCCTCCCCGCCCTGCCTCACCGCCCCATGGAACTCCCTCCACGGGCCGCTACTGAGGTAGTGACGAAGAGAATTAGAAACAGATTTAACAAAACTAACAAAAACAATGCAGAGTTTTTAAGCTTGAAGCTAAATAGAGGATAAAAAGGTTTCCCACCACAATCTCTGCACAAAAGTATCTCTATATAAAATCCATATAAAGGAAAACAAATCATTCCATCTCTTCATCTAATGGGGCTTCTTCACTTCCAGGCAAAGTTCCTGGGTACCTTCTCCCACAGTGAGTGTAACTACTCCAAGAACCACTTGCACTGACACATTACAGGGGCGTTAGAAGCAAACGCCTCTGTATGAGAGGATGTTGTGTCAGACAAAGGCCAATGGGTGGCAATTTAGACAGGTTGGCAACGATAAGAGTGTTTGGGAATGTACAGAGCTTCAGTCCAGGAGGGCAGCAGGAACGACAGGTCTCAGGGCTGAGCATCTTACACAACCTGAAGAATGGCAGAGTTGTGGCGGGTGTCCTTGCTCAGCAAGACTAGCTGGTTCCTAGGAATGAGCACTGCCCAAATGCCACATGCCCATCCTGAGCTGGATGGTAGAAGGCGACGGAAGGAGAGACATGAAATGCGGCTTCAAAGCAGATCTTTAGACATTGGAGTCCTTCCATGGGGCAGGCAGATGGTTCAGGTGGAGGCGGGTAGTGAACTTAATTGTAAGGTAAGTACCTGCTAGCCCACATCCAGCACACCTGTTAATGCTCTGGCCTGCCCCTGGCCTCTTGGTCTCCCTTGCTTGCCAGGCGTTCCTTTCAGTCCCCGACTCTTTATTCTGCTTTCTGGGAGAAATGAGAGACATAGAAAAGGGTAGATTGACCACTACGGCCCTCCACAAGACATGGTCACATTCAGGAATTCTTTCCGGAGGCGACGCAATAAACATTATTAGAGGTATCTGCGTTGGAAACGTTATCTTCGTGTATATATACATACAAAGGTATCTCTGCTTTAGTATGCATGTATATATGTGCTCAATGTCCCGGACTCCGAGATTGTAGAAGTGGTATTTATTTGCGCCCGCTTCTTGTCTCATAATTCCTTTATCACAGTAAGGTCTGTTGATAATCGCTATGTTTCCATCAAAACTCTCCAGTCTCGTATTTCATCCCTTGCTCGAAGGTTTGTTTTTCAAGGGCCAAGTGACTTGGATATGGCCTTATCGTCAGTGCTTTAATTGGAAACATAGAAGTGCAGGTACTCACTCTTTGGAGTACCTGCTTGCCCCTGAGAAGTGCCGGTACTCTCTCATTAAATGTATTGCAGCAGTGCTGAGATGTCCCGGTCCTCTCCCTTTCAAAGGTAGGAAGTGCAGGAACTCAGTACAAGGAGTACCTGCCCATTTAAAGCACTGCCTATCGATGAGCTCAATTCTTTTGTCAAGTGAAAAGTTGACTTGATTCTGAGGCCAATGTCTTATCTCTACTCACTTACTACGTTTAAACATGTTAGCACTATGGCATATTCACAGACCTTTCTCCATTGGAAATTATGCTTCTCATTACAGTATTAATCAGCTTTTCAATTAATTTTATATCTCTATTCGTAATTCGGAAAGGTCACAAGAACAGTAGCCAAAACCCTTGCTCCCACGTTTATTTGTATATTACACGACGTTTGAAAGACAAATTAAATACTGTAATAAAATCTCTGATGTACATATTCATGTCCATTACACATTTCCATTTACGGTGCTCTATATATTTTAATTTGGCAGGGGTCCTGTGGCGCACTTCACCCCCCTCACACTCTCAGCCCGACTCTAGCCTACCTCAGACACGACTCACAGGATTTTTTGGGGGTTGTAACACCCTCCATGCTCCCCCATATAGCTATGTCCCTGCTGAAACTGGTGGAAACTATATAGTTTAAATAGCCGCGAGACACACCTCACAGAAATTCACAATCCTCACATGGGGAACACTTAGAGCAATAGTAAAGTTATGTTTGTGCCTTCCATGTGTATTTATTACCTGGTTATGTCCATGTGACAAAGATGGTAGAGTCCGTGAATTAAGATTTTAGCAAAACATCTCAATACGCAGGTATAGTATTGCCAATGTACCCATGCAAAGCAGAGTGGACTTTGAGTTTGGCAGTCATATCTGATAAACCTATCAAGGTTCTTGGAATGATGTGCCCCAACTATAAAATATGAGCAAGACAAAGTGATAACTGCACAAGGAACAGCCTTCTAAATGACACCTCGATCGCCTAGAAACAAAATATAGTCAAAGCAACATCAGTTACTGTTAAATCTCGATATTATGTTGCAGAACTATCAGTGTTGTCTGTGATTCTGAAGAAAAACATTCTGAAGTTTAGCTAGTATGAAGCACACATAATTCAAGTTCAATTCTCTTTCGGTCTTGGAATAAAAACAATGTCAGAGCAATCTTCTGTTAGTTATGTTTTCTTTCCTGTTTTGTGAAGATTCAGGGACAGATTTATCAATATTTGACACAGCACGATGCAGCAACACAGCTTGCTGCACTGCGTCAAATGGAGGGGCGGGAATGTGCCATATTTACCGAGATATAACAAATTCCTGCTCTCAATGTAGATAGTTCACACAACACCCTGATGGACTGGTCCTTCTTCCTCTTGTACACAGGACAAATAAGTGGACTTCAAGGCTCATTCGGCCGACTTCCGGTGTGGCGACAGGGACACAGCAAGCTGCAAGAGGCCTTTTTCCTGAAGTGCTCAGCTGACCAGTGCCAACTGAACCTGGACTGGATTTGCTGTTGGCCTCTGCCCGACATCTTGAGAGTATCTAAGTGCCATCCCATGGGGTCCTGAAAACCTTAGAAATGAATACATGTAGTTGCTTGGACACCAGAAGAAAGTTTAGAAACATTAAAAAACTTTTCCTCCTGAAGTCTAGCTGGTCTCACAGGAAAAAGTATCTGACCAAGGGTTTCATGGCATTGAACTGAATTCAGCTAGGTCCTGCTCAAGGCTCCCAGCAACCCAGTAAAAATGTCCCATTCTAAATTGGCAATTAGAAGAATTTCAACAGGAAATCTCCAGAGCTCCAGTAGGACTAATCTTAATCAAATATCCAGTTTTATGGCGGCTACAGTTTTGGCAATAACACGCTCACAGAGGATTTTTCTTCTTAAAGAGTGACAAATTCCCTTTCTGACTTGGAACTTAGAAGAACAAATTATAGTCGTTTCTGAAGTGGAACTTAAAAACTTTTTTACACTTTTTAACTCCTTAACAGTCTCAGATCAACTGGTCACCTCTCTAACCCACTCAGCAGGATACACTCTCGACCCCATCTTCTGTGCAAGCAACAACATTTCCGTCAGCCACACCTCCGTACTACATTGGACCAACAGCAACTGCGTCCCCTTCTTCACCAAACCCATCATACTCCACCACGTTCACCATCATCGTCACAGAATCTAGAACAAAGACAAACACCTCCCTCAGCAAAACCACGCCTCCAACATCCACGGACATCAATAAAAAACTGCGCTGACACACTGCCCCCCCACCCCTCAGGAAACCCTCAGGCAAGCAGCCCTCCAAGAAAGTCAGCTGGTTTTCTCCATCCCTCCAAGAATCCAGGCACGCCTGCAGATAGCTCGATAAAAGATGGAGGAGCAGCAAGATCTTGGCAGACTATTCAACCTTCAAAACTGTTGTCACAGCATACCACGTCCTCCTCAGAAAACAAAGAAAATAGCCATACAGGAACGCATCAACGCCAACAAAAACAACAGCAAAGAACTCTTCACCGTGATCATAGAAATTACCAAAACCAGCACGGAGACAGCAGACATTCCCCCCTCTCAAAACCTCTGCAACAGCCTCACCACCTTCTTCCACCACAAGATAAAAGAGATCTACGATCGCTTCTCAATCCAAGACCCAACCCCCACCACAACCTCTGCACCCAATGGCTCTAGACCACAGCAGACCCTGCCCAACTGGGCCACCCTCACCTCTGATGGCACCCTCAGGATCATGAAGAGCATCCACACCAGAGTCCCCAGGGACCCCTGCCCTCACAACATCTTCAACAGAGCCAGCACCTCCATCGCCCCCAAACTCTGCTGCATCATCAACTGCTCCATTGAGACAACCACCTTCCCTGAAGACTGGAAACACGCAGAAATCAACCCCCTGCTAAAAAACACTCTGCTGACTAAAAAGACTTCAAGAACTACAAACCTATCGCCCTGCTTACCTTCCAAGCCAAAGTCATTGAGAAGGCCATCAACACCCAACTCTCAGAGTTCATCAAAACAAACCACATCCTAGACCTCTCCCAGTCAGGCTTCAGAAGCAACCACAACACCGAGACAGTGCTCCTTGCTGCCACAGACGACATCTGCGTCCTCCTCGACCGAGGCAAAACTGCAGCCCTCATCCTCCTGGACCTCTCGGCTGCCTTCGACACCGTCTCTCATCACACCCTCTGCACAAGTCTCCATGATGCTGGCATCTGCAACAAAGCCCTACAATGGATCCACTCCTTCCTCATCGGCCGAACACAGAGAGTCAGACTTCTACTGTTCTACTCAGAACCCACAGAGATCATCTGCAGAGTGCCCCAGAGATCCTCTTGAGCCCCGCCCTATTTAACATCTACATGCCCCGCTTGCAAACATCGTCAGAAGCCATGGATTCAACATCGTCTCCTACTCCGATGACACCCAGCTGATTCTCTCCCTCACAGACGAACCCACAGCCACCAAGAGCAAATTCCACAACAGAATGATGGCAACGCCACCTAGATGAAGGACAGCTGCCTAAAGCTCAACTCAGACAAGACCTGAGTTCTCTTCAGGGGCTCAACCCCCGGCATTGAATTACTCCTTATGGCCCACAGCTCTCGGAACTCCCCCACACCCATGGGCCACACACATAACTTCAGCATTATCCTGGACTCCTCGCTATCTATGAACCACCAAATCAACGCCGTCTCATCCTTTTGTTTCCATACACTCCGCCTGCTTCATAAGATCTTCAAGTGAATCCCCACCAAGTTCCGGAAAACGGTCACCCATGCGCTTGTCAGCAGCAGTCTCGACTAGGGCACTGCACTCTATTCCGGCACCATCCAAAAACTGCAGAAACTTCAGAATATCCAGAACGCCTCTGTCAGACTCACCCTGAACATCCCCCACTGCAGCCACATCACTGGTCATCAGAGCAACCTCCACTGGTTTCTGATCAACATAAGAATTACCTTCAAGCTCCTCACGCACACCTACAGAGCCCTCCACAATGCCTGACCTTCTACACTCCCACCAGACATCTCCTCTCCACCCAACTGGCTCTGGCCACCATTCCATGGATCCGCAAGACCACGGCTGGAGGAAGTTCCTCCTCCTACCTTGCTGCGAAGACCTGGAATTCCCTGCCTCTACATCTCAGGCAATCCCCGTCTCTGCCTCAATTCAGGAAGGACCTCAAGACCTGGCTCTTTGACTGAACCGTAGATCCCCACCCCTCCACTCAGCACCTTGAGACCCTAACAGGTGAGTAGTTGCGCTTTACAAGAACCCTGGTTTATTGATTGAAATTCCAGACTTTCACAAGGGCCAATCCACTTGGAGTATCTTACCCAGGCCCTGCTTTTGTTGCCCTGAAATTGCACCTAAGTCCAGGTCTACTCATGGATGTAATTTGGAGGTTGTCAGGAAGTGCAGCTGAGACCTCTAGCTTGCACCATGCTACTCCTTGCACTTCCTTTGTGACCCCTGGGCTCAGAGGGGGCAACATTCTGCCTCCTCTGAAACCAGGAAGGGATCACAAAGGAAGTGCCAGGAGAAGCAGGGAGCAAGCTAGAGGCCACTGTTTTGGAACTTTTAAATGCTTTACACATTTTCTCTAAGGTTACGTCTCTCTGCTCTGTGCAATAGCTACTAGGTCTTGAGCTCAGGTTTAAATTACCTCAACCTTTGACTGGACCTAACAGGATTTGTAACTTTATTACTTGCGGTGGACTACCATCCACCCTAATTTATAATTCATTTTTTAGAAGCAAGAATGGCTTTTCTAAAACATTACAAACATTTCTCTAATGCTTCTTTAAACTGTTTTCTCAAACTTAGAAGTTGAGCTATTTTCTTTGTTTTTCAATTTTATGGATTGTCATAATCCAATTCAATGTGGAAATATTCTTATGGAAATATTTAAATGATATATAAATCACATACAAAAAAACTATATGAATGTTTTGCTATAAAAAATAAATAAAAAGATAAAAAAGTAAGAAAAGGGCCTAGTGGGTTGACCTCCAGGAGATGGTGAAAATCCTCCAGTTTGAGTCTCACTACTCTATCCAGGGGCTTGAATGGATGTTCTTTGATCAAAGAAAAATTTTCACTAAAAAGTGGTCGGACCAGGCAACTGGGCTAGGCCGAGCCACCTTGGCCCCTGTCAAGTTTGTAAAAAAAGGATCAAGAATGTGACCCCCCACGTGAGTGGGGGAGGTAACCAGCTGATTTAGCTGAAGGGCCTCCAAATCCGCCAAAGTACTACTAATGGCAGAGATATGACAGCAATCAAAATGGAGATTAAGGTCTCCAAGGATGCTGAAATTTGCGCAGCCCATTGCCAAAGAGCTGACACATTCCGGGAGAGCCTTTCTAAAAGCAGTGTCGCACCCGGGAGGACGGTAAATTAGGAGGCCAGACAAAGTAAAATGATGGCTAATAGAAATTCTGAAGAACGCACTTTCACATCCTACCAAATTCACTACCCTCCAGTCACAAGGGTAGAAGGATTTTACGACCACGGCTAGGCCACCTCCCCTAGCTCCCCGATTGTGAGTGAAGATGGAGTACTCTGGAGGGAGTGCAAGATTCACGGCTGCCGTGTCCACTTCCTGAAGCCATGTTTCCGTCAAGAAGAACACGTCAGGTGTCTCATCCCTTATAAGATCATGAAGTTCTGAGTGGTGCTTCAAAAGGGACCTGATGTTAAGATTCCAAATAGTGATATCCCGAGAGACCGGTGGTCTACTGCGAGAGAACTTAACCGGAGAGGACTCCGTCAGTACAGAGATCGAATAAGGGGCATTAAGCGACCAGATTCCACAGGCACACTTGTACGGGCCACAGTGGGGACTGACAGGCCCATGTGCACAACATGGGACCGACTGCCCGATACCCAACAACTCATCCCTGGAATATCCACTCACCGAGGACATAACCTAAGAATGTTACAGACTCCCACGAGCAGAGTACCGCCACGCCTCGCGCCTCCTTAGCGCTGACGGGCGCAGACGGGCAGGACTCTGGCATGACTCAGGCGCAATGAAGGCGCGCCCGCTGCGCGTTACCGCTGCGCACTTGAGGACTGGTTTAAATAGGGTGACCGCGTGTCTGCAACACCACTAGACCGCTCGAAATGGCGCCCAGAAAACGTCACCACCACTCCAAAGATGGCGGCCGATTCTCCACAGTATCGGAACCCCCAGAACGGGACCCGCTAAAGCAGCGGTGAGTCAACAATGCCCAGTCTAAAAATCAGGGGAGAACAGACTAAAGAATTAACAAAAATACAAAACGGGTGAGTTAAAAAACGCAGCGCACCTTCAGCACAGCGCTAAAGCACGCGAGTCCTCAAATGCTCTGAAGAGCTAGGGTACCTTATCCAGGCTGACTCCCTTGAGGAACCGCCTTAAGTAGGGTGACCGCGTGTCTGCAACACCACTAGACCGCTCAAAATGGCGCCCAGAAAACGTCACCACCACTCCCAAGATGGCGGCCGATTCTCCACAGTATCGGAACCCCCAGAACCAGACCCGCTAAAGCAGCGGTGAGTCAACAATTAAGGTGCAGGTAAGAGGGAGAATGCCCAGTCTAAAAATCAGAGGAGAACAGACTAAAGAATTAACAAAAATACAAAACGGGTGAGTTAAAAAACGCAGCGCACCTTCAGCACAGCGCTAAAGCACGCGAGTCCTCAAACGCTCTGAAGAGCTAGGGTACCTTATCCAGGCTGACCCCCTTGAGGAACAGCCTTAAGTAGGGTGACCGCGTGTCTGCAACACCACTAGACCGCTCAAAATGGCGCCCAGAAAACGTCACCACCACTCCCAAGATGGCGGCCAATTCTCCACAGTATCGGAACCCCCAGAACCAGAACCGCTAAAGCAGCGGTGAGTTAACAATTAAGGTGCAGGTAAGAGGGAGAATGCCCAGTCTAAAAATCAGGGGAGAACAGACTAAAGAATTAACAAAAATACAAAACGGGTGAGTTAAAAAACGCAGCGCACCTTCAGCACAGCGCTAAAGCACGCGAGTCCTCAAACGCTCTGAAGAGCTAGGATTCCTTATCCAGCCTACACATCCTCTCCCTTTTACACTGAAAATGAATACGACCCAAACTAAAACGAAGACAACTATACACAGAAATGTACAAAAGATGTAAATAGTCCATAAACCCTGGGATGAATGGTAAAACCACACCACGAGAGGGAAAACAGGCAAGACAAAAGATGTAAATAGTCCATAAACCCTGCGATGAATGGTAAAACCACACCACGAGAGGGAAAACAGACAAGCAAAGGAGGAAAGAAGGATAAAAGGATATAAACACACACTAACACCATCCTCCTCCTATAATAGTGAACAAAGAAAAGTTAAATAGCTTAAGAAGAACTCACATAACAAGTGAGCAAGACACACGTGAAAAGAGTAAAGGGAGAAACGTACCCCAAGACTCCACACAATGGATGGACGACACCCAAAAAAAAGATACTCCTCAGCAACGGAGACTGCGGCCCAAACGCCACCCCTCATGTAAGGGACACTGACCCAAAACAGAAGCAGTGTAACAGGTAGTCTAACATGGGACTGACACCCAAGCGAAGCATAAAACGTTACATGGGACTGACAGCCAAGAACTTGTGCAGCAAAAACAGCACAGTGTGGCACATGCACACATAATGTCAAGGTGAAGCACAAGGTGACTTACACATATATGACGACGTAAATGACGTTAAACGTGTAAATGGGACTGACACCCAAAACACATATCCAAAAGAAAGGATGTACATCAAACCCAAGAAATTTAAGGTATGACGTATAAAGAAATATATGTCGAACATGGTACGAGAACCAATGACTTGGAAATGGGGCTAAAACCCATACCAAAAGTAAGGAAGGTAGACACCCCTTAAACAATGACAAAAACGTGGAAAAGAGACATGGGACTGTAACCCACTCCCATTCCCAATGATTGGGATAAAAACATCTTAAACGTGAAAGTGCGTGAAAAAGAGACATGGGACTAAGACCCACACCCATACCTTAGGCAGGGAGATGAACAGGCACTAGTTGAACTCTTCAAGTCCTGCACTTACACAGAGGCAAATTAATTTTAAAATGTCACAAAAGCAAGGCAAGAAAACCTTTTAAGCATGTACGCAGTCACTGATGATGAACTTGCAGAAGGACAACCTTACGCAAAACGGCAGCATGACACTCCGCACTGGAGGTGGAAACTCAGGCAACCACAGGTTACTTTACAACATCATGCACTGTAGACATTTCTTGAGGCATAGGTTCTTCTGCAAGATGTAGGCAGACTTGAAAGCATATTTTCCGGTGTTGTAAACACAGAGATGGAAGCACAGCACACCTGGGCTGGGGCTGTCCAGTGTATTGGACACTGGTGGGGCTGCGAGGCGTGCTTGACCAGTTTCTTTTCGTTGATCTTACATGGAGGCGTTTTCTTTTCGTTGTGTTACTTGATTCTTGTTGCTCTTCATCGGTACATGTAGTAGGTTCTTTCCTACACATAGTTCTGCTGTACTCCAGATCTTTAGTTGACATCAGACTACCTTTAGTGCGTGAGATGAGCTCCAGATCGTCGCCAAAAATGTAGTGGGCTGGCCTCACATGTTCAGGTGATGAAGGAGACGTAGCCAAGAGGATTTTATGTAGTTTATTAAGTCCAATAAGTAGAAGTTACAGCAAGCTAGAACAAGCCCCACCACTAGCAGCCTCCTAGCTGCTCAGCCCATCTCCCAACTGACACAGTCACACACCAGGCACCCAAACATTCCATTCACACTAACATTCTACACGGAACACTCACACTGGCTGAGCAGCTAGGTACAGGATGAAAGGGAACATATTAACATGACCTGAGGATACTACACCCTGTCACATCCAAACCCAGCCAGTCAATACACAACCATGCAGAGGCACACAGGATGGTTTAAGACAAGAAACCAGCCACTTCTAAAAGCGTGGTTTCTAAACACACAATTTTTAAAACCATCTTCACAAAAAGATGTGTTATTAAATTCTGAGTTCAGGCACACTAAACTCCATCTCTCCATCTTATGCCTATGGGAAGATATGCTGGAAACATGGGACACAGTATTCCACATTCTGTCCTATGGGCAAGATGACCTTGCAACCGTAAAAAATGAATTGGGCAGTATTTCACTGTCAGGACATGGTGCACACTTCAGTACATGTCCTACCTTTCACATACACTGCACCCTGGCCGGGGGGGTACCTTGGGCCTACTATAGGGGTGTCTAATGTGCATAAAAAGGGAAGGGTAAGGCCTGGCAAGTGGGTGCACTTGCCAGGACAACAAGGCAGTTAACAAACTGCGCGCAGCCACTGCAGTGGCAGGCCTGATATCTCTTGTTAGGGCTACTTTTGTGGGTGGCACCATTAGTGCTGCGGGCCCACTAGTAGCATTTGCATTACCAGCCCGGGCACACATAGTGCACTTTACTAGGGACCTTACTAGTAAGGTAAACCTACCAATTATGAACAACCAATTACCATAACACTTTATACAGGGAGCACTGGCACTTTGACACTGCAGCAGTAGTAAAGTGCCCAGAGTTCTAAAACCAACAAAAACAGGTCAGAAACAATACAGGAGGAAGGCACAATGTTCAGGGATTACCCTGCAAAAAGGGCCAAGTCCAACAGGAAACATACCAAACCCACACATTTCTGAACACTAGACAGCCTGGGGAGTCCAGTGAGGTATGACTTGCGTGGATCCCCCAACGTTTCCCTACCCCAAATCCCCTGCAAACCTCAAATTTAACTGAAACAAAAATCACATTTTCCTCACTTTTCTGTGTGGGAAAGTTGTGGGATCACTGGGCTGACGTAAATTTCCTACCACATAGTATCCCCCCAGGTCTACCGATAAAAATGGAACCTTATTTGTGTGGGTAGGCATAGTGGCTGCAACAGGAAATTGCCCAAATCGTTCTGTGGTGACTTCAAAATTACCTATCATAAACTACCTGGTTCTGCATGGGGGCACCTGTTTTTTTGGCCCCGGGCTCGCGGCCATTTAGGGAAACTTATCAAACCCACACATTTCCGAAAACTAGACACCCTGGGGAGTCCAGTGAGGTATGGCTTGCGTGGATCCCCCAGCGTATTCCTGCCCAGAATCCCCTGCAAACCACAAATGTAGCTGCACAAATCACTTTTTCCACACATTTTTGTATGGGATCACTGTGCCGGCACAAATGTCCTAGCACCCAGCATTCCCCTTGGTCTCCCAATTAAAATGATACCTCACTTGTGTGGCTGTCCTATGCAGGATCATCTAATAACTTATTGTTTTTAAATGTAGCACTTAGAATTTACTGTGCTATACCCTTAATCCCTATGTTTTTGGCCCTTCCCAGTCACAGGCCTTTGGCCCACCCACACAAGTGAGGTATAATTTTACTCTGGTGAACAAGGGGAACGTTGGGTGGTAGGACATTTGTGCCGGCATGGTAATCCCATGCAAAAATGTGTGGAAAAAGTGATATTTTCAGCTAAATGTGCGGTTTGCAGGGGATTCTGGGTAGGGAAACGTTGGGGTATCCAAGTAAGCCATACCTCACTGGGCTCCCCACGGTGTCTAGTTTTCAGAAATGTGTTGGTTTGGTAGGTTCCCCTAGATGGCTGCTGAACCCAGGGCCAAAAACCCTGCCCCCTCGCAAAAGCATAGGTAATTTTGAAGTCTCTACAACACGTTTAGGGCCCATGCCTGTTGCGGGTACTTGACCCACCCACACAAGTGAGGCACCATTTTTATCAGGAGACCTAGGGAGATGCTGTGTGGTAGGAAATTTGAGTCAGCCCGGTGATCCTACAACTTTCCCACACAAAAATGTGAGAAAAATTATGAAAGAAAATTGAAGTAACCACTTATGCATCCATCTATGCAATTTAAATCTAAGATTTAGAATCAGTAAAGAATTCAAAACCAAATCATATTATTGTGTACATAAGAGATAATTGATTTTATAGCAAGACAGGAGGCTAGCATTATGCATACACCTTTATTAACTACCTCTGAGCAGCAAACACTTCAAAGATTCTAGATTAGAACACACAATGAGCACACAATCAAATATAGAACACTGACAATTCATATAAACTCCAGGACCACCACTTCTTTCCTCTTTTGTTTGCTGCTTCTTGGCAGAAAAATATGTATTTTGCTTTCTAATAATTATAAGATTGTGAGGTTTAGGAATGTTTGTTGATGATTTGGATGATTTGGTGTGAAATCCCAATTTTTGGGTTAAGAATATGAGTTGATGAGAAGGTCAGACAAGAATATGTTTTTAATTTCAGTGAACCTAATTGTGTTTTTTCATTTTCATTTTCACAAGTGTAAATATTAACTTAATTTAGGATTAAAAATAACTTTCAATTTGAATAACGGTACCTAAGGAGATTTTAAAGTCCTGGCCTTTTTCAGTTGACCAGCCTTGCTCAGTTCCGAGCGCTCTTGCTGCGTTCTCATGCGGTCGGTAAGTATGGGCAACTTCAGCTTCAAATCAGGTCTTTTGATGGCGACGGCCATCTTTGTTTTGGGCAGAGCGTGAAGACGTGACGTCTTGTTATGCTTGTAGCTAACCCCTTTATATGCTCATGACGGTTTGGTTCCGTCATGAGCACAAGTTCAAGTGTGCTCATGACTGAACCATACCGTCATGAGCGCACTTTAAAAAAATCCCTCTGCTGTAAACAGCAAAGGGATTTCCCTTTTTTTTTTGCTTTGGGAGTTGGGGAAGAGCTTCCCCAACCTCCCAAAGTATGGCATGGCACACTGTCGTCATTACAATGAAAGCGAAATTGAAACTTAGTTTCAGTTTGACAGTTTGGGTGCTTGTGGGGCTATCTCAGCCCTCCGAGCACTGAAAAATATGGCAGAGGTATCGTTGGAAAGGGGAGAATCTCCCCTTTCCAATGGTACCCTACCCTAGTGGATACCTGCTTGGGGATTGCCCCAGGAGTACGATCCCCAAGCAGGGATCCACCCACTATCCACCAGGGTGGGGGGAGCGGTCCCTTGGGCAAGGGTCTTTGCTCCCCCATACAATTTTGCCAGACAGCCTTTCTGCCCCTTTTGGGACACAGATGGAGGAAGTAGCCCCAATCTACCCCCTCGTGGGGCAGAAAGCACCCTAGTCACCAGGGATTTTTTTTATAGACCAGGGGTGGAGTCTGCCCAGAATGGGCATGCCAATGCTCCCACCCTACACCCCCAAAGAAGGCATAAGACTTTTTGCCCCCCCAGGAGGCAGATTGGGGCAATAGCCCCTGGTCTGCCCCTGGGAGGAGCAGAAAGCCCACGAGGCCCCAGGGATTTTTTATATATATATATATATATATATATATACGAAGGGGGATGGGGGCAGCCCAGAATGGCCATGAAAATGCCCCAACCCCCAAAATGTGTTTTTACAGTGTTTCTGCCCCTCCCCCGGGAGGCAGATGGGGCAATAGACCCTTATCAGCCCCCCGGGGGGGCGGAAAGCCCACTGGGCACCAGGGATTTTTTTTCTCCAAAGTTCGGGGCGGAGGCTGCCCAGAATAGGCATGGCAATGCCCCCCAAAAATGCCACAGTCTTTCTGCCCCCAGGAGGCAGATGGGGCAGAAGCCCCTGGGCAGAAAGCCCACAAGGTGCCTGGGATTATTTTTATATACTTAGGGGTGGGGGCTGCCCAGAAATGGCATGCCAATGCCCCCACCCCAAAAAAGTTCCACAGTCTTTCTGCCCCCCAGGAGGCAGATGGGGGCAATAGTCCCTTATCTGCCACCTGGGGGGGCAGAATCGTACTAGGCACCAGGGGTATATTTTGTTAAAAATTCAGGGGTGGGGGCTGACCAGAATGGGTATGCCAATGCCCCCACTCCCCCAAAAAAGATGCCACAGTCTTTCTGCCCCCCCAGGAGGCATATGGGGGCAGTAGCCCCTGAACTGCCCCCACGGGGGGCAGAGAATGGGCATCCCAATGTTCCCACCGACCACCCAAAAAAGTAGCCACAGTCTTTCTGCCCACTTGGAGGCATATCGGGGCAATAGCCCTCGATTTACCCCCTCCCCAGGGTGACAAAAAGCCCACTAGGCACAGACTTTTTTTGGAATGTGCCTACCTGAGGATTTTGGGTCATAGTGCAGCTGGCACCTAAGGAAACCTAGCAAACCTATACATTTTTTAAAACTAGAAACCTAGGGGAAACCTAGGGGAATCAAGGATGTGGTGACTTATGTGGCTATCACTCGGTTCTGTTACCCAGAATCCCTTGTAAACCTCAAACTTTGTAAAAAAACAAACAAATTTTCCTCACATTTCTGTGATGAAAGTTCTGGCATCTGTGGAGATTCACAAAATTCCACCCATCCCGCATTCCCCAAAGTCTTCCGATAAAAATGATACCTCACTTTTGTGGGTAGGCCTAGTGCCCATGACAGGAAATGGTCTAAACCACAATGTGGACACACCACATTTTCACAGTGAAAACTGACCATTTTTTTGCATAGGGCCTAGTTGTAGATTTTGAACCATAGCTCTGTCAGCACCTAGGGAAACCTAGCAGACCTATAAATTTTTGAAAAGTAGACCCTCAGGGAAATCCAGGATGGGATGACTTGTCTTGCTCTCACCAGGTACTGGTACCCAGAATACCTTGCAAACCTCAAACTTTATAAAAGAAAAAACACATTTCCTCATATTTCTGTGATGGGAAGTTCTGGCATCCGTGTGGATCCACAAATTTCCACCCACGCCGCATTCCCCAAAGTCTTTCAATACAAAAGATAACTGAATTGTGCAGGTAAGCCTAGTGCACGCAACATGAAACGGCCCAAAACACAGCATGGACACATCACATTTTCACAGTGAAAACTGACCCTTTTTTTTGCAAAGTGCCTAGCTGTAGATTTTGAACCCTAGCTCTGCCAGCACCTTGTGAAACCTAGGAAACCTATACATTTTTTTAAACTAGACGCCCAGGGGAATCCAGGATGGGGTGACTAGTCTGGCTCTCACCAGGTTCTCTTACCCAGAATCCCTTGCAAACATCAAAGGTTGTAAAAAAAAACACATTTTCCTCACATTTCTGTGATGGAAAGTTCTGGAATCTGTGTGTATTCACAAATTTCCCACTACCCAGCATTTCCCCTGGTCTCAGGATAAAAATGGTACTTCACTCGCTTGGGTGGGTAAAGTACACGCGACAGGCAAGGGCCTAAAACGTATTGAGGAGAAATCAAAATGACCTATCTGAAAAAAACCTGGTTTTGGAAGGGGACTCACCTAGATTTTTGGCCCAGGGCTCAGCGACCATCTTGGGAAACTACCAAACCCACACATTTCTAAAAACTAGACACCCGGGGAGTCCAGTGAGGTATGGCTTGAATGGATCCCCCAATGTTTTCCTACCCAGAATCTCCTGCAAACCTCACATTTAGCTGGAAAAAAACATATTTTCCACATATTTATGTAAGGAATCACCGTGCTGGCACACATGTCCTACGCCACAGTGTTCCCCTCAGTCTCCCGAGTAAAATGATACCTCACTTGTGTGGGTGGGGCAAGGGCCTGTGACTGGGAAGAGCCAAAAGCAGAGGGATTGAGGGTATAGCACAGAGAATTCTAAGAGCTACATCTTTTTTAAAATAACTTTTTAGCCAATTCTGCATTGGAAACCCACACAAGTGAGGTAATATTTTACTCGGGAGACTGAGGGAGATGCTCTGGAGTAGGACATTTGTGCCGGCACAGTGATTCCACACAAAAATGTCTGGAAAATGTGTTTTTTTCCAGCTAAATTTGAGGTTTGTAGGCAGGGCCGGACTGGGAACCAAAACTGGCCCTGGCAAAGAGCTCAGCCGGCCCCCCTGGGAGCGGCAGAGCTGTTTGCCAGGGCCAGTTTCAGCCGATTTTGTTACAGGGACGATTTTGCAGCTATGCTGCAAAAACGGCCCTGTAACAAAAACGGCCCCCGGGGGCCCAAAATCGGCCCCCACCCTAGCGGCCCACCGGGTAAATGCCCGGTGCCCGCTACAGCCAGTCCGGCCCTGTTTGTAGGGGATTCTGGGTAGGAAAATCCATACCTCGCTGGACTCCCCGGGGTGTCTTGTTTTCAGAAATGTGTAGGTTTGGTAGTTTCCCAAGGTGACCGCCGAGACCGGAGCCAAAAACCTACGTGACCCCCCTTGCAAAACAATGTTGTTTTGTGATAGGTAATTTTGATGTCTCCTCAATACATTTTGGACCCTTGCCTGTCGTGGGTACTTGACCCACCCACGCGAGTTAGGTACCATTTTTATTGGGCGACCTGGCGTAACCCTATAGGAAATTTGTGGATCCATGGAGATTCCAGAACTTTCCCACTCAGAAATTTGAGAATGTTTTTTTTTATTTCAGCTAAATTTGAGGTTTGCATGGGATTTTTGGGTAGGAAAACGCTGAGGGGTCCATGCAAACCATACCTCGCTGAACTCCCTTGGGTGTCTAGTTTTCAGAAATGTGTTAATTTGGTAGGTTTCCCAAGATGGCCCAAAAACCCAGGTGACACCCCTTGCACAACCAGGTTGTTTTGTGATGTCTCCTCAATACGTTTTGGGCCCTTTCCTGTCACGGGTATTTGACCCACCTACGTGAGTGAGGTACCATTTTGTGGATCCACGCAGATTCCAGAACTCTCCACCACAGAAATGTGAGGAAAATGTGTTTTTCTTTAACAAAGTTTGAGGTTTGTAAGGAATTCTGGGTAACAGAACCTTGTGAGAGCCAGACATGTTACCCCATCCTGGATTCCCATGGTTGTCTAGTTTTAAAAATGTATAGGTATGCTAGGTTTCCCTAGGTGCCGGCAGAGCTAAGGTTCAAAATCCACAGCTAGGCACTTTGCAAAAAAAGTGTCAGTTTTCACTGTGAAAATATAGTGTGTCCACCTTGCGTTTTGGACCGTTTCCTGTTGAGGGCACTAGGTCTACACACACAAGTGAAGTACCATTGTTCTCAGGAGACGTTGGGGAATGCAGGGTGGGTGGAATTCTGTGGATCCGCGCAGATGCCAGAACTTTCCACCACAGAAATATGACGAAAATGTGTTTTTTTGACAAAGTTTGAGATTTGCAAGGCATTCTGGGTAACAGAACCTGGTGAGAGCCAGACAAGCCACCCCTTCCTGAATTTCCCTGGGTGTGTAGTTTTAAAAAATGTACAGGATTGCTAGGTTTCCCTACGTGCCGGCAGAGTTAGGGTTCATAATCTACAGTTAGGCACTTTGCAAAAAAAGGGTATATTTTCACTTTGAAAATGTGGTGTGTCCACGTTGCGTTTTGGGCCGTTTCCTGTCACGGCCACTAGGCCTACACACACAAGTGAGGTACCATTTTTCTCGGAAGACTTTGAGAAATGCGGGGTCGGTGGAATTTTGTGGATCCACGCAGATTCCAGAACCTTCCACCACAGAAATGTGAGGAAAGTGTGGTTTTTTTTTACAAAGTTTGAAGTTTGCAAGGGATTCTGGGTAACAGAACCTGGTGAGAGCCAGACAATTTACCGCATCCTGGATTCTGCTGGGTGTATAGTTTTAAAAAATGCACAGGTTTGCTAGGTTTCTCTAGGTGCCGGCAGAGCTAGGGTTCAAAATCTACAGCTAGGCACATTGCAAAAAAAAGGGTCCGTTTTCACTGTGAAAACAAGGTGTGTCCACATTGCGTTTTGGGCTGTTTCCTGTTCTGGGCACGAGGCCTACCCACACAAGTGAAGTACCATTGTTCCTACGGAGGCTTTGGGGAATGCAGGGTGGGTGGAATTCTGTGGATACACTTAGATTCCAGAACTTTCCACCACAGAAATGTGAGGAAAATGTGTTACTTTCACAATGTTTTAGGTTTGCAAGGGATTCTGGGTAACAGAACCTGGTGAGAGCCAGACAAGTCACCCCTTCCTGAATTTCCCTCAGTGATTAGTTTTCAAAAATGTACGGGTTTGCTAGGTTTCCCTAGGTGCCAACAGAGCTAGTGTTCAAAATCTACAGCTAGGCACTTTGCAAAAAAAGGGTCAGTTTTCACTGTGAAAATGTGGTGTGTCCACATTGCTTTTTGGTCTGTTTCCTGTCACGGGCACTAGACCTACCCACACAAGTGAGGTACCATTCTTCTTGCAAGACTTTGGGGAATTCGGGGTCGGTGGAGTTTTTGGGATCCACACAGATTACAGAAGTTTCCACCACAGAAATGTGAGGAAAAAATGTTTTTTTTGACAAAGTGAGAGGTGTGCAAGGGATTCTGGGTAACAGAACCTGCTGAGAGCCAGACATGTCACCCTATCCTGGATTCCCTTGAGTGTCAATTTTCAAAAATGTATAGGATTGATAGGTTTCTCTAGGTGCCGGCAGAGCTAGGGTTCAAAATCTACAGATAGGCACTTTGCAAAAAAATTGTCAGTTTTCACTGTCAAAATGTTGTGCGTCCATGTTGCGTTTTGGCCCGTTTACTGTCACGGGCGCTAGGCCTACCCACAGAAGTGAGGTACCATTTATCTCGGAAAACTTAGAGTAATGCGGGGTGGGTGGAATTTTGTGGTTCCACGCAGATTCCTGAACTTTCCACCACAGAAATGTGAGGAAAATGTGATTTTTTTGACAAAGTTTGAGGTTTGCAAGGGATTCTGGGTAACAGAACCTTGTGTGAGCCAGACAAGTCATCCCATTGTGGATTCCCCTGGGTGTCTAGTTTTAAAAAATATATAGCTTTGCTAGGTTTCCCTAGGTGCCGGCAGAGCTAAGGTTCAAAATCTACAGCTAGGCACTTTGTAAAAAAAGGGTCTGTTTTCACTGTGAAAATATAGTGTGTCCACGTTGCGTTTTGTGCCGTTTCCTATTGCGGGCACTAGGCCAACCCACACAAGTGAAGTACCATTGTTCTCAGAAGACTTTGGGGAATGCAGGGTTAGTGGAATTCTGTGGATCCACGTAGATGCCAGAACTTTCAACCACAGAAATGTGAGGAAGTTTTTTTTTTTGTCAAAGTTTGAGGTTTGCAAGGCATTCTGGGTAACATAACCTGGTGAGAGCCAGACAAGTCACCCCTTCCTGAATTTCCCTGGGTGTGTAGTTTTAAAAAATTTAAAGGTTTGCTAGGTTTCCCTAGGTGCCGGCAGAGCTAGGTTTCAAAATCTACAGATAGGCACTTTGCAAAAAAATGGTCAGTTTTCAAAGTGAAAATGTGGTGTGTCCACATTGCGTTTTGGGCTGTTTCTCGTCACGGGCACTAGGCCTACCCACACAAGTGAGATACCATTTTTCTCAGAAGACTTTGAGGAATGCGGGATCGGTAGAATTTTGTGGATCCACATAGATTCCAGAACTTTCCACCACAGAAATGTGAGGAAAATGTGATTTTTTTACAAAGTTTGAGGTTTTCAAGCGATTCTGGGTAACAGAACCTGGTGAGAGCCTGACAAGTTACCCCGTCCTGGATTCTGCTGGGTGTATAGTTTTCAAAAATGTACAGGTTTGCTAGGTTTCCCTAGGTGTCGTTAGAGCTAGGGTTCAAAATCTACAACTAGGCACTTTACAAAAAAAGGTCAGTTTTCACTGTGAAAATGTGATGTTTCCACATTGCGTTTTGGGCTGTTTCCTGTCGAGGGCACTAGGCCTACCCACACAAGTGAAGTACCATTGCTCTCGGGAGACTTTGGGGAATGCAGGGTAGGTGGAATTCTGTAGATCCACTCAGACTCCAGAACATTCAGCCACAGAAATGTGATGAAAATGTGTTATTTTCACACAGTTTGAGGATTGCAAGAGATTCTGGGTAACAGAACCTTGTGTGAGCCAGACAAGTCACCCCATCGTGGATTCCCCTGGGTGTCTAGTTTTAAAAAATATATAGCTTTGCTAGGTTTCCCTAGGTGCCAGCAGAGCTAAGGTTCAAAATCTACAACTAGGCACTTTGTAAAAAAAGGGTCTGTTTTCACTGTGAAAATATAGTGTGTCCACTTTGCGTTTTTTGCCGTTTCCTGTCGTGGGCACTAGGCCAACCCACACAAGTGAAGTACCATTGTTCTCAGAAGACTTTGGGGAACGCAGGGTTAGTGGAATTCTGTGGATCCACGTAGATGCCAGAACTTTCCACCACAGAAATATGTGGAAAATATGTTTTTTTGACAAAGTTTGAGGTTTGCAAGGCATTCTGGGTAACAGAACCTGGTGAGAGCCAGACAAGTCACCCCTTCCTGAATTTGCCTGGGTTTGTAGTTTTCAAAAATGTACAGGTTTGCTAGGTTTCCCTAGGTGCCGGCAGAGCTAGGGTTCGAAATCTACAGATAGGCACTTTGCAAAAATATGGTCAGTTTTCAAACTGAAAATGTGGTGTGTCCACATTGCGTTTTGGGCCGTTTCTCGTCACGGGCACTAGGCCTACCCACACAAGTGAGATACCATTTTTCTCAGAAAACTTTGAGGAATGCGGGGTAGGTAGAATTTTGTGGATCCACACAGATTCCAGAACTTTCCACCACAGAAATGTGAGGAAAATGTGATTTTTTAAAAAGTTGGAGGTTTTCAAGGGATTCGGGGTAACAGAACCTGGGGAGATCCAGACAAGTTACCCCATCTCGGATTCTGCTGGGTGTATAGTTTTCAAAAATGTACAGGTTTGCTAGGTTTCCCTAGGTGTCGTTAGAGCTAGGGTTCAAAATCTACAACTAGGCAGTTTACGAAAAAAGGTCAGTTTTCACTGTGAAAATGTGATGTTTCCACATTGCGTTTTGGGCTGTTTCCTGTCGAGGGCACTAGGCCTACCCACACAAGTGATGTACCATTGCTCTCAGGAGACTTTGGGGAATGCAGGGTGGGTGGAATTCTGTAGATCCACTCAGACTCCAGAACATTCAACCACAGAAATGTGATGAAAATGTATTATTTTCACAAAGTTTGAGGTTTGCAAGGGATTCTGGGTAACATAACCTGGTGTGAGCCAGACAAGTCACCCCTTCCTGAATTTCCCTGGGTGTGTAGTTTAAAAAAATTTACAGGTTTGCTAGGTTTACCTAGGTGCCGGCAGAGCTAGGGTTCACAATCTACATCTAGGCAGTTTGCTAAAAAAGTGTCAGTTTTCACTGTGAAAATATAGTGTGTCCATCTTGCATTTTGGGCTTTTTCCTGTCGCAGGCACTAGGCCTACCCACACAAGTGAAGTACCATTGTTCTGGGAAGACTTTGGGGAATGCAGGGTGGGTGTAATTCTGTGGATCTACGCAAATGCCAGAACTTTCCATCACAGAAATGTGAGAAAAATGTGTTTTTTGTTTTACAAAGTTTGGGGTTTGCAAGGGATTCTGGGTTACAGAACCTGGTGAGAGCCAGACAAGTCACCCCTTCCTGAATTTTCCTGGGTGTGTAGGTTTAAAAAATGTACAGTTTCCCTAGGTGCCGATAGAGCTAGGGTTAAAAATCTACAGGTAGGCAGTTTGCAAAAAAAGGGTAAGTTTCCACTTTGAAAATGTGGTGTTGATAGAGCTAGATTTCATCAAGATTAGGCATTGCTTTATTTTTGTGCTTCAGACAGACTGCATTTAAAATTATGCAGATTTTGGTGCAAGTGGAAAACACATGGCACATGAAACATGAAATGAGGCCTAGACAAATGCTTATTAAAAGTGGCACGTTTGGTGCAAATCAAAGTGAAAGACATAAAATGAGGCCTGGTCAATGCTTTCAGTCTGAAACGCTTGTGTTGAATTAACATGTGTTTTTGCAGTGTAGAGAAAACTCATGATTTTAGTAGCCTCTTTAGCTGTGAAGATAATCATTGAATGTGTTCTCTCTTCCCAGCTCATTTTCCTTGTAATCTACACTCCCTATTACTGTCTTAAGAGACTTTGGCTTTGTTGCATATTTTAACAATGCATATTCAGTTCATAACACATTTTTTAAAAATGTGTATTAAATTGACCATGCACCATCACTACACGTGGAGCTAAAACATTTTGCATGAAAAGCTATCTAAAACATTAGAGCCTGTTGCTATGAGTATGTGTTAACTGTGTGCCCTTTGAAAGTTTGCACTGGTGCATGTTTTATGCTATGTTGTACATTGCAAATTTTTTCATGTTGTGCCCAAATAATAGAAAAGCTGCTTTAAACTAATAGCTTTTGCTAGGTAAATAAATAATACAAGGTATTAGTATGGGGGAGGTAAACAGAATGGGTTCTATTTCGTAAATTAATACTATTTTTGTGTTTGTTTCATTTTTGGCCTAAGATAAAATGGCTGCCTGTGAATCCAGCATGGCTGAGAATCGTGCTGAAAAACACATGCGCAGGAGTGCCAAGTGCCTCAAGTACAGAAGGAGTCAAGGCCAATGTAAACTGTACATTCTTGTTACCCTGTCAATGTGCCAGTGTATGTGGAATGTGCTTATCCTGTGTGCGATGTGGCAGGAAGGAAAATATAGACTGAAACATTTTTCCTAGTAAATGTTGCTGAAATATATGATTATATTTATCATTAACACTTCTTTTGTTAAAACCGGAGTTGCTATGAGAACAGGATGGTGAGACCCTCATGTCATCTATGCTAACCAATCAGTGCAAGCTTTCCTGAAAACTGCAACATTATTAGTGTAGTCTGCCAAGAATTAGAGTATAAATAATGACCCCATATTGGGCGTGTTAGCCTTAAGTCTTAAGCCTTAGCTTTAGGAGAGAGGAGAGGCAGCAGATGAGGCCAGACATCATATTGGTTAGGTACGTGATCGTCGCAGGTGCAGCCTGGGTGGAGATTGTGTCCGAGGAGAAACAGAGGGAGGTGGGGGCTTTTTGCTCATATTTTTTCAGAGAGTCCTTGCACGTCATATTTTTGGCAAGGCAGATCACATTCCACTGTGGTCTTTGAATGAGGGGCTGTCTTGCTCCTTGTGTAGCTCAGAGTGGCAGAGATGAACAGGCCAGGGCATAAGGTAGATTTAGAATGCTAAAACTTTAAGTTTATGCTTTGACTAATTAATTTGTTTTGAAAAGATTTATTTGTCTTATGCATTTATTTCTCTTTATGGGAGATTTTTGCCATTTATTAATTATTGATTAGCCTTGCAAGACTCAGTCTTTTCTTAGAAACTCTTTCAGAGTTTTGACTGACATTTTGCGCCACATTTTCTTTTCTACCTGTGATGCTTTAAATGCAGACTTTAATATCTTCTGTATTAATTCTATTTTCCTATTTTCAATTCTGTAACCTGATTGATATTTGACTAATGAATAAAGTGTCAGAGAACTTTAACTTTTAACTAGAAAATAAAACCCTTTAAAAATACTCACAACTCTCTTTATTGGCTTAAATATTAAATGCATTTTTGATTTTTCATGTTTATGTAAAGTCTACTGAAGGTAATATAAAGTGGCAAGGGTCCAGTACCTTTACAGCGGTAAATTAGAGGTAAATGAGGTTTTGCATTGAGAAATTACCGAGAAATTACCGCTGCATCAGTTTGTCCACTTTGCGTTTTGGGCCGTTTCCTGTCACGGGCACTAGGCCTACCCACACAAGTGAGGTACCATTTTTATTGGAAGACTTTGAGGAATGCGGGATGGGAGGAATTTTGTGGATCCACGCAGATTTCAGAACTCTCCACCACTTAAATGTGAGGAGAATGTGTTTTTTTTACAAAGTTTGAGGTTTTCAAGGGATTCTGGGTAACAGAACCTGGTGAGAGCCTGACAGGTTACCCCGTCCTGGATTCTGCTGGGTGTATAGTTTTCAAAAATGACCAGGTTTGCTAGGTTCCCCTAGGTGCCGGCAGAGCTAGGGTTCAAAATCTACAGCTAGGCACTTTGCAAAAAAAGGGTCAGTTTTCACTGTGAAAATGTGGTGTGTCCACATTGCGTTTTGGGCCGTTACCTGTGGTGGGCACTAGGCCTACCCACACAAGTGAAGTACCATTGTTCTGGGGAGACTTTGGGAAATGTAGGGTGGGTGGAATTCTGTGGATCCAATCAGATTCCAGGACTTTCCACCACAGAAATGTGAGGAAAATGTGTTATTTTCACAAAGTTTGAGGTTTGCAAGGGATTCTGGGTAACAGAACCTGGTGAGAGCCAGACAAGTCACCCCTTCATAAATTTCCCTGTGTGTTCAGTTTAAAAAAATGTACAGGTTTGATAGGTTTCCCTATGTGCCGGCAGACCTGGGGTTCAAAATCTACAGCTAGGCACTTTGCAAAACAAGGGGTCAGTTTTCACTGTGAAAATGTGGTGTGTCCACATTGCGTTTTGGGCCGTTTCCTGTCGTGGGCACTAGGCCTACCCACACAAGTGAGGTACCAGTCTTCTTGGAAGACTTTGGAAAATTCGGGGTGGGTGGAATTTTTTGGATCCACACTGATTCCAGAAGTTTCCACCACAGAAATGTGAGAACATTTGTTTTTTTGACAAAGTGTGAGGTGTGCAAGTGTTTCTGGGTAACAGAACCTTCTGAGAGCCAGACAAGTCACCCCATCCTGGATTTCCCTGGGTGTCTAGTTTTTAAAAATGTATAGGTATGTTCGGTTTCCCATGTGCCAGCAGAGCTAGAGTTCAAAATCTACAGCTAGGCACTTTGCAAAATAAGGTTCCGTTTTCACTGTGAAAATGTGGTGTGTCCATGTTGCGTTTTGGGCCATTTCCTGTCATGGTCACTAGGCCTACCCACACAAGTGAGGTACCATTTGTATTGGGAGACTTAGGGTAACACTGAATTGTAGAGCAACTGTTATCACCTATTAACGTTCGATGCATTTCTGCCTTGCAAATGAAAGACAATGTGTAAAAAAGAAGTCATTTTTAAAAATGTCCAATAATTCTCATGCTAGTATGGGTACTCATAATTTCGGAAATGTGCAAATAGCTACTGTTTCTAAACTCTATATTTTGTTCCAATTTCAGAAATACATAGGTGTCTTTCATGCCTATTTTTCACTATATATATTTTCCCAAATTAATTGGTATGTACCCGGTAGATAATAAAAAACCAAAGCAAGACGCTGCTCAGTTATTGGCTCTGGGTTCATCGGGTTCTTGGTGAACCTACAAGTCCTATAAATCCTCACAACCAGAAAGGTCCAGTGGATGTAACAGTATATTGCTTTCAAACATCCGTCATAATTAGAAGAAGTTACAGGTGAAAACGTTGGCACTAATAGCTGTTTTTTTCAACTAATTTTCAATTTTTCAACTGTTAGTTTCTATAAATAAACCTTGAAGGATCTACACAAATGACCCATTGCTGAATTTAGAATTTTGTCCAATTTTTTTAAATGTATTGCTTTCTAGGGTCCATTATTGCTTTCAAACCCATTTCTACCATTAATTGGAAGAAGGTTGAAAGCACAAAAAATGGCAAAAATAGGCTATGTCCCAGTAAAATGCCAAAACTGTGTAAAAAATGTTGGTTTTCTGACAAAAGTCTGTCAGTCCCTGAAAGCTGGGAAAAGTGTGATTTCAGCCTCACAAACTCTTTGTTGATACCATTTGCAGGGAAAAAACCAGACGCTTTCATTTGCAGCACTTTTTTCCCCTTTTTCCCCCAAAAAATAATTGTTGCTGTATTTTGGCTAATATCTGGGTCCCCTCCAGGGGAATCCACAAACCCTGGGTACCTTTGGAATCCCCATGAATTTGGAAGAAATGGACGCAAATTTGGCGTGGATACCTTATGTGGTCAAAACAAAAAAATACAGGTGCCTAAGCGCAAACTACCCCAAGTAGCCAAAAAAAAGCTTAGCATGGAGGGAAAAGGACTAGCAGCGAAGGGGTTATTTAAATTTAACTTTAGGCAAAATACCACTGGCAGCTCGCTGATGGAGTGCTGCGGGGTGGCGGGGGAGGGGCAGGGTGGGGGGCAGTACAGCCCGACATACGACGGTCAGGAGTAAGGTAAGTAATTAAATAAAAAAAACAATTTACCATGCGTGCGCTCCATCGCCGAGTTGGTGATGCAGCACGCGCAAGGTAAATTGTTTTATTTATTTAATTACTTACCTCACTCCTGTCCGTTGTATGTCGTACTCCACTACCACCCCACCCTGCCCCCCGTCCCACCTCACCGCCCCGCAGCACTCCCTCAGCGAGCCGCCACTGCAAAATACTTTTGCAAATAAGGGTTCAACAAGGCTGGTTGAATTCGAAATCATAGAAGATGACTGAAGTAAGCAATATTTTAACATAAGAGGAACAAGCGGTGATAATAAGGAAAGTGATCTGTGAAGAGCTAAAAGATACTGTTCAAGAGATAGTGAGGTGCTACTTAAAGTAAGGTGAAAGGAGAGGGAACACTGTTGATGATGAGGTGTTTAGGTCATTATCCGAGGACGAAAGACGGGCAAATAGGATTCCAAGTGGAGAATGTTTGAAAAAGAGAAAGCATGGAAAGGGACAAAGAGATCAGGTTTTTCAGAGGAAGTAGAAATGGATGTCCTTAGCGTCTCACAGGAGAGTCATTTCCCATGGTCAAAATGGTTTGTTGGATCTTATTGGCCACTGGTTCAATCTCTTCTTTATCCTAAACAATTCTTGAAGCTCGCGTTAACTATCCATGTCAGGAAGTGACATGTCAGGATACCATAATCTCTGTTTACTTCTCTGAGAGTATGGAGGGCCACAGGATAGTGCATTCCCCAAACTGTTTCAAAGTTTCCCACAGATCAGCACTAATGGCTAGCAGCATTGCAGAGATATTGCCAAGACATTGCATGCAAGTGAGAATTTTATTTAGCACTCTCAGGGCATATTCTCAAGGAGCTATTGCTAAGTTAACAGCACTTTAGTGCAGCCAAAGTTGCGATAAATTTATCGCCCCATTCACAAGCTGGTGCTAACAGCCCATATCACCAGTTTTCCGGCGATACAGCCGCAAAAAACATCGCCACAGATGACCCCGGCAACTATCGCTAATGAGATGCAGAGTAGGCGTTCCCGTGCAAAAAGCGGCGACAACACCACACCCCAACATTCTCAATGACCAGTCTGATCTGCGATAAGATTACAAAACAGGCGATAAGGCGCGTTAGCAGCAGGAAACTAACACCTGCTCCGACCTGGTGCAAAGACGGACTACAACTTGCACCTTAAAAGGGAGCCCACCTCATAGCCACACATGAAGAACAACAGATGCCATGGAGCATCTGTTGTTCTTGGGTGCATGCCGGACACCCAAGAGGGCCACAACACCCACCGCCACCACCCCCAGGATCCCCCCTCTCCGGTACCTCCCCTGCCAAAGACATGCCACATCAACTACACAGAATCAAGAACCAAATAACCCGCCTGATGTCGCACAATCACATCTGGTGACATGCATGGGTCATCACAAAAATTAGTATCACACATTCACCTTCGAAGCAACAAATGATGATTTGTTAAAATAAACACAGAACAGAAATGAAGACACATGGCGGCTCCCCTCGGGACAGTCCGTAGGCTACAGCCTGCAAGACAAAAATCTTGATGAGAAGGTGTGACCTGCGCACATCAAGGGATAGAGAGAGAGCGAAGGAGAGAGAGAGAAAGGAAGAAAGAGAGAGATAGACAGAGAGGGGGAGCGAGAGACAGACTGACAGGGAGGGGGAGAGAGAGATAGACGGACAGAGAGGGGGAGAGAGAGATAGAGGGAACGAGAGGGGGAGAGAGAGATAGACAGACCGAGAAGGGGAGAAAGAGATGGAGAAAAGAAGAGAGGGACCAGGAGAGAGAGTGCCGACACTGCACACCCAGGCGCACTGCTCACCTGCTGCCACCGATGGGTCTCTAACCATGTGCCGGTATGTAGTGCAGTTCACCAGGTCCCACATCTGAGACAGACCTGTCATCTGAAACAGAGTCCAGATACCTGAATGGCAAAGTACATACAATTGCCCGTGACATCATCGCCTGTCCGCCCCTGCACACCTAGGCATCTGCACCCCAGCCCCTCCTGCTGCCCAGCAGTGCAGGCCCGCCCCTGCGCCCCAGGCCTCACTGCTCATCTTCTAGAAAAGAGGGCCCACCACGTGCTTCTGCAAGCAAGAAGCCCGGGCCCGCAGGCATGGCACCCTCCACATCATGCAGCCCCACTCCGCAGTCCACCAGGTCTCACAATTGGTGCTGGGTCTTGATTACTCCATGGCAGAAGACATACGAGTGCACCCGGCATCATCACAGGCTGCTCACCGCTCAGCATCATAGGTGCCACTAACTCTGTGATCTAGGAGGCGATTGTTGGACCTGGCCCTTTTTGTGGGGTCATCCCTAAACTTTTTGCCTTCCTCCTGTATTTTTCCTGACCTGTTGTTGGCTGATTTATGACTCTGGGCACCTTACCACTGCTGATCAGTGCTAAGGTGCATATGCTCTCCCTATGGTAAAATGTATACATTGATTGGTGTCCATGTTTGGCTTATTCGGTTTACTATCAGCCCCTAGTAAAGTGCACCAGGAGTGCCAGGGCTTGTAAATGCGAATGCTGCTGGTGGGCCTGCAGCACTGGTTGTGCCACCCACAGAAGCGGCCTAGTAAAATGTGTCTAGGATCTGCCACTGCAGAACCTGCGCGCAGTCTGGTACTGTCGCGCTGACTGCGCAAGTGCACCCACTTGCCAGTCCCTAAACCTTCCCTTAACTGCATATTAGTCACCCCTCTGGTAGGCCCAAGGGCAGGGTGCATTGTAGGCATAAGGTAGGACATGCCCTGATGTGTGTGGCATGTCTTAATAGTGAATTACAGCCATTTTCGTTTTTCACTATTGAAGGCTACCTGCTCTCCATAGGCCAGAATGGGCTGCTGGAATTACTACACCCTGTAATCCCAGTGGACTCATAGAGCATGGTAGAAAGTCATGTTTAGTATGCCTGAACTCAGAATAATAAAATACTTCTTTTAGTAAAGTTTATTTTAATATCCTGCGTTTGTAAATGCTACTTTTAGAAAGTTAGTATTTACTGATCTGGCCATTCAGTCCGCCTCTGCGCTGTGTGTGTGTGTGTTCTGCCTAGCAACAGTAAGGAGCAGGGCTGGGGAATTCCAGGAGACAGGTTGGCTGCCAGGTGGTGGGTAGAGAGATTACACCAGGATGGGTGGGAGGAGTACACCTTGACTCTTGAATAGACCTGTGCTCTGCCAGCACAAAGCCGGCTCCGCCCCCTGTGGAGCGGCTGATGTCTCTGCCCTGCTGCTGAAAGGAAAGCGCAGAGTCACCACAACAAAGTGCTCAAAAACTGGACTGAGCCAGGCCCAGGCCCCCTGGCGCTAAAGAACAAAAGAATCGCACTATAAAAGTAGGAGCCTGGCTCCTAAGAAATCAGATCCTGTTTACGCAACGACGAACCTCCGCCTGAAGGAGAAGGACCTGGAGAAGCTGAAGGAGGAGTACTGTCTCTCTGCCTGAGAGACTGGCCTGCAGTGGGTGCCTGTCTGCTGGAAGGAGAGGAAAAGACTACAGAAAAAGACTTTTAAACCAACTTGTGCTGAACAATCTCCAAGGGCTTGCTGGTAAACTTGCCCCCTGATCTGCGCCCCAGGAACAGTGGGCGCAACCTACCCCCAGAAGAGGAGAAGCAGCTGGACGCAATTCCGTGACGCTGATCCCCAGAGAACCTGTGTGCCTCTCCCCCTTTCTCTACACCGCGACATTGGCCACGTGGGACTACCACGAGCACCGCAAGGACCTGCCTACCTTGTCCAAACACTGCAAGTACCAGCCCCTCCGAGCCGTAGCTCGCATCGCGGAGAAAGGCACCTGAAGGCCTGCGCACCGAGCCCTGGCGACCCTGTGCCGTCAAGATCACCGCGAGGCCCTGTGCATACTTGTGACCCACTGAAAAGCTGATCGCGCTGCAACGCGCTGTGAAATTGCCCCGGAGCTGCTACCCCCTCCTCTGCCCTTGGTCGTGTGGCTAAGACCTTCGTCGGGTGCCCCACGAAGCACCGCCGCCCTCTGACTGCGAGGGACGACACCGTGACGTGGGACACCGCTCCGTCGAAACCCGAGGCCGCCGGGACCATCCCCGTGCAGAACAAAGGTATTTTGGACGATCGCGCTGAAATTACGGTCCGTACGTGCCTTTGTACGGACCGTCCTTGTCCCCAAAGTGCCGTGGTTTGAAACGTACTGCCTTTGAAAATATCCTTGTTCGCACCGTACTGCTTCGTATTGGACGTACTGCCTTTTAAATATACTGGGTTCGACTCGTACTACTGCCTTTACAAGTACTCTGTTCGAGTCGTACTTGCCTTTAGAAGTTCGAGTCGTACTTGCCTTTACAAGTACTTTGTTCGAGTCGTACCTGCCTTTGCAACTGTTCGAGTCGTACTTGCCTTTAGAAGTTCGAGTCGTACTTGCCTTTACAAGTACTTTGTTCGAGTCGTACCTGCCTTTGCAACTGTTCGAGTCGTACTTACCTTTAGAAGTTCGAGTCGTACTTGCCTTTAGAAGTACTCTGTTCGAGTCGTACTTGCCTTGAGAAGTTCGAGTCGTACTTGCCTTTAGAAGTACTCTGTTCGACCCGTACTGTTTGTACCTGCATTTAAAGGAGCTTGGGTCCGGTGCCGTAGTTCGAACCGTACTGGTTAAAGGTCTGAACCGTACCGCATTGAAAAGCATTGCCGGTGCTCACGCGGGAAGCGTGAGGAATGGCAAGCGTACTCGTACTCACGCGAGAAGCGTGAGAAACAGCAAGGCACCCCTAAAAACTTCTCCAACGCATTGCAAAGGCGCTACGAAGCGCGCAGAACCCCTAAGAAGCCTATTTTGAATAGAACTGTGCCCTTTTTAACATCTGTGGACTGCCTCTAAGCATTACAAGTAACTGGAACATTATTTGAAGTGATAGACTGTATTTTTGATATCCTGCCTGAAAGAAACCTTTTATATAAAGAGCTTATATTTTACTATAAATACAGCCTTGTGTCTTTGTGTGGTGGGGAGGTGATTATTGTGTGGGACAACTTGAACGCTTGACCTACATGCCCTCTGGAAATTTAGCCTGACTGCTCGCGCCACGTTACCTAGAGGGTGAGCAGGGGTTATTTTTAAAGAGGTGATCCTTTGCCCTGACTTAGAGGAAAGGGACCCTGCTTGTCGCAAGTGCATACCTGCGCCAACCAGAGACCCCGGATTCTAACATTGGTGGCAGCGGTGCGGATTTACGGATTGGCGTTCTTGGTGTCTGCGCAGTGATTACTAGCCATTGCACATGATGACAGTTCAGTAGCTTGAGCCACAGAACTTTTTATTTTTCGCTTGCCAAGAGAAGAAGATCCCTTGTGTTTGGAGTCATGCCGGGCTCAAACAGCATAGAGAAAACCGCGCTGAAAGCCTGGATTGAATCAAGGGGTGCAACGGAGAAAGTTACACCATTGAAACCAGCGGGAAGCGTTCGCAGTTTTGGCAGAGACCTGTCGCCAGAGGAGCTGGCAGACAGACAGGCCGCCAGGGATCATGAATTGAAGTTGGCAGAGCTGGAAGTAAATGCCCAATTGGAGCTATAAAGCAAGAAGCTGGCTCTGGAAGAAAAGAAAATGCAAATGGAGCATGACTTCCTAATGAAGAAATATGATATGGAGCTCGAGAGGCTTGAGGCCATGAGTGTCTCAGCCCAGCAACAAGAAAGGTGCGTAGCTCAGAGATTGAGCTTTTCTGAGTGGGAGGAGGAATCCAGCTCAGATGGTGGCAGCAGTATTGAATTCTCTAGTGCTGAAAGAGTAGTACGCACACCCAGAGATGTGGCGCCTGACTTGAAGGAGGGGGTTAACACACACCAGGAGGTTCAAGGGCATGAGGTAGCTCCAGTAGTGCGCAGTATCCCTGAAGGGAATAGGGTAACTGGCGCAGGGGTTCATAGTCCTAGTGGCGGGAGGGACACTCTACTGGCTCTAGATGAGAGGCGCAGGGAGAGGGGTTCCCCCAACATTGAAGTCCTGGTAGGTGAGTGTGAAGACCGCCCAGAAGAGTGTGGGTTGTGTGACAGAGACAGTCAGATACTGTCTTGCCAGTCTCAGCAGAGTGGTGTGGAGTACGTGTGTGAGGCACTGGATGGTAAGGTGAAGGCTAGTTTGGTTAACCCTGCTAGGGGGCTGTGTGATCCAATTGTGGGAGAGCATATTGTAAGTCCCTGTTTTCCAGAGCTATGCCATCACCTGTTGGAGAGTGAGTTCTCTGACCGCAGGGAGCTCACATTGGAGGCAGACCTTTTGGTGGACTCCAGAGGGTCTGGAGAGGCATTGGGGAGTGACCCCGTGGGGAGTGGCTCAGGTATCTTCCAACCCAGATTGGTGGAAGTGGTGCAGGGTAGCCCAGCTAGGTCCCATGGTAGTGGGAGGGGTGTAGGGGCTCACGTCCTGTCTCAGTGGAGAAGGAGTGAGTGTGGGGCTGCGTGCCCCCAGGTGCCCGAAACCCAGTCTCAGAGCCTGGATGGTTCTTTAAGAGAACACCAGGCGGGGAGCCTAGGCTGTCCTGATGGGCCGCCCGTTGAGGGGGATCCCCTAGTGTCTAGTGGACGGGGAGGGTCTGTAAGCAGGCCTCCCTCGGTTCTGGTGTCTGGCAGTACCGCTCCAGTTGGGAGGGTGCAGAAGTCCAGAGTGAGGGGTGAGAGGGGGAATGAGTCCCCAGTGGAAAAACCAGTGGGTCAGGGGCCAGCTAGAAGGGCTGCGTCACCAGTGAATGACCATGGTGACACCACTTCTGTCCTGGGGGATCTTCAGGCACTGTCAGATGGACAGGGGTCGGGAGATCAGCGCCAGGCAGACTGTCACACGACACATGAGTTATGTGTCACCCTCAGGGGGGGCATGCGTGCTCCCCGGGAAGTCCTGGTGCGCCAGGCGAGCGTTCAACCGCATGGGTTGGTCCCAGGGTTGGGAAGCCAGGTTCAGGTGTTGTCTGGCCTGGAGGGTGGGACCACTGTAATCAGTGTCCTGACCCATGTTGCTTCTAGGGGTACCACTCCAGTTGGGAGTGTGCAGCCATCTGGAAGGGGGTGGAGAAGGAGGGAGTCCTCGCCTCTGACCCCGGCTCAACTGAAAGGTTGAGACCGTAGGTTGGAGGGCCAGGTCCAGGGTGTCCCCCCTGACCTGGACGCCCAGTTGCAGGATAGAACCCCTGAACTGGTGGGCGAATTGCGCAGGACACCTGCCCCAGGTGCCCTGGCAATTCTGAAAGGGGGTACCACTCCAGGTGGGAGGGTACAGAGCCCCAAGGAGGAGGACCGGGTGTGGGAGAGGCCACCCCAGTCTTTGGTCCAGCCGCTGGGTACAGTCCCGGGGCTGGTGGGTCAGTGCCAGGATGTCATACCTGACCTGACAAGGGGGAGAATGGACAAAGGGTGCCAAGCACCTGGGGCTACTGCCCCCCGCTCCCTGGCGCCACAGAGGATGGAGAGCCCTGAGAGGCATAAGGCCTGGGTCTCATCCCTGACTACTGTCAGTGGCCACTGTAGCATTTTGCTGTCTCTCTGTTGGGACACACCTGTGGGCCAGTTAAGGTTAGGTGCTGCACAGGTGGTGTTCACAGGTGAGGAGAAGGGTCCCCCATGGATTGGCTTGGTGGGCCCTGAGAGTATGGACAGAGGGAGTCCGATAGGTTCAGATTGGCATAGAACTGGAGTCTGCCCCTGCAGTTGCGGGCCAGGTCCTTGTTCTATCGCCCCAAGCAGGGAAGACCATCACGGTGGTGATTGGTCTACCCTGCGTTTTGGCTGCAAGGGGGTTGTGTTGGACCTGGCCCTTTTTGTGGGGTCATCCCTAAACTTTTTGCCTTCCTCCTGTATTTTTCCTGACCTGTTGTTGGCTGATTTATGACTCTGGGCACCTTACCACTGCTGATCAGTGCTAAGGTGCATATGCTCTCCCTATGGTAAAATGTATACATTGATTGGTGTCCATGTTTGGCTTATTCGGTTTACTATCAGCCCCTAGTAAAGTGCACCAGGAGTGCCAGGGCTTGTAAATGCGAATGCTGCTGGTGGGCCTGCAGCACTGGTTGTGCCACCCACAGAAGCGGCCTAGTAAAATGTGTCTAGGATCTGCCGCTGCAGAACCTGCGCGCAGTCTGGTACTGTCGCGCTGACTGCGCAAGTGCACCCACTTGCCAGTCCCTAAACCTTCCCTTAACTACATATTAGTCACCCCTCTGGTAGGCCCAAGGGCAGGGTGCATTGTAGGCATAAGGTAGGACATGCCCTGATGTGTGTGGCATGTCTTAATAGTGAATTACAGCCATTTTCGTTTTTCACTATTGAAGGCTACCTGCTCTCCATAGGCCAGAATGGGCTGCTGGAATTACTACACCCTGTAATCCCAGTGGACTCATAGAGCATGGTAGAAAGTCATGTTTAGTATGCCTGAACTCAGAATAATAAAATACTTCTTTTAGTAAAGTTTATTTTAATATCCTGCGTTTGTAAATGCTACTTTTAGAAAGTTAGTATTTACTGATCTGGCCATTCAGTCCGCCTCTGCGCTGTGTGTGTGTGTGTTCTGCCTAGCAACAGTAAGGAGCAGGGCTGGGGAATTCCAGGAGACAGGTTGGCTGCCAGGTGGTGGGTAGAGAGATTACACCAGGATGGGTGGGAGGAGTACACCTTGACTCTTGAATAGACCTGTGCTCTGCCAGCACAAAGCCGGCTCCGCCCCCTGTGGAGCGGCTGATGTCTCTGCCCTGCTGCTGAAAGGAAAGCGCAGAGTCACCACAACAAAGTGCTCAAAAACTGGACTGAGCCAGGCCCAGGCCCCCTGGCGCTAAAGAACAAAAGAATCGCACTATAAAAGTAGGAGCCTGGCTCCTAAGAAATCAGATCCTGTTTACGCAACGACGAACCTCCGCCTGAAGGAGAAGGACCTGGAGAAGCTGAAGGAGGAGTACTGTCTCTCTGCCTGAGAGACTGGCCTGCAGTGGGTGCCTGTCTGCTGGAAGGAGAGGAAAAGACTACAGAAAAAGACTTTTAAACCAACTTGTGCTGAACAATCTCCAAGGGCTTGCTGGTGAACTTGCCCCCTGATCTGCGCCCCAGGAACAGTGGGCGCAACCTACCCCCAGAAGAGGAGAAGCAGCTGGACGCAATTCCGTGACGCTGATCCCCAGAGAACCTGTGTGCCTCTCCCCCTTTCTCTACACCGCGACATCGGCCACCTGGGACTACCACGAGCACCGCAAGGACCTGCCTACCTTGTCCAAACACCGCAAGTACCAGCCCCTCCGAGCCGTAGCTCGCAACGCGGAGAAAGGCACCTGAAGGCATGCGCACCGAGCCCTGGTGACCCTGTGCCGTCAAGATCACCGCGAGGCCCTGTGCACACTTGTGACCCACTGAAAAGCTGATCGCGCTGCAACGCGCTGTGAAATTGCCCCGGAGCTGCTACCCCCTCCTCTGCCCTTGGTCGTGTGGCTAAGACCTTCGTCGGGTGCCCCACGAAGCACCGCCGCCCTCTGACTGCGAGGGACGACACCGCGACGTGGGACACCGCTCCGTCGAAACCCGAGGCCGCCGGGACCATCCCCGTGCAGAACAAAGGTATTTTGGACGATTGCGCTGAAATTACGGTCCGTACGTGCCTTTGTACGGACCGTCCTTGTCCCCAAAGTGCCGTGGTTTGAAACGTACTGCCTTTGAAAATATCCTTGTTCGCACCGTACTGCTTCGTATTGGACGTACTGCCTTTTAAATATACTGGGTTCGACTCGTACTACTGCCTTTACAAGTACTCTGTTCGAGTCGTACTTGCCTTTAGAAGTTCGAGTCGTACTTGCCTTTACAAGTACTTTGTTCGAGTCGTACCTGCCTTTGCAACTGTTCGAGTCGTACTTGCCTTTAGAAGTTCGAGTCGTACTTGCCTTTACAAGTACTTTGTTCGAGTCGTACCTGCCTTTGCAACTGTTCGAGTCGTACTTACCTTTAGAAGTTCGAGTTGTACTTGCCTTTAGAAGTACTCTGTTCGAGTCGTACTTGCCTTGAGAAGTTCGAGTCGTACTTGCCTTTAGAAGTACTCTGTTCGACCCGTACTGTTTGTACCTGCATTTAAAGGAGCCTGGATCCGGTGCCGTAGTTCGAACCGTACTGGTTAAAGGTCTGAACCGTACCGCATTGAAAAGCATTGCCGGTGCTCACGCGGGAAGCGTGAGGAAGGGCAAGCGTACTCGTGCTCACGCGAGAAGCGTGAGAAACGGCAATGCACCCCTAAAAACTTCTCCAACGCATTGCAAAGGCGCTACGAAGCTCGCAGAACCCCTAAGAAGCCTATTTTGAATAGAACTGTGCCTTTTTTAACATCTGTGGACTGCCTCTAAGCATTACAAGTAACTGGAACATTATTTGAAGTGATAGACTGTATTTTTGATATCCTGCCTGAAAGAAACCTTTTATATAAAGAGCTTATATTTTACTATAAATACAGCCTTGTGTCTTTGTGTGGTGGGGAGGTGATTATTGTGTGGGACAACTTGAACGCTTAACCTACATGCCCTCTGGAAATTTAGCCTGACTGCTCGCGCCACGTTACCTAGAGGGTGAGCAGGGGTTATTTTTAAAGAGGTGATCCTTTGCCCTGACTTAGAGGAAAGGGACCCTGCTTGTCGCAAGTGCATACCTGCGCCAACCAGAGACCCCGGATTCGAACAGCGATGCCACGTGACAGTAGGCCCACGCTGCCCACTGGCTCAGGCCTATACTGCGGTCCAGCAGGGCACAAAAAATCTGAGCCGTCCAGACCGCCGGGATGGGGTATCATCGCAGGTTGCACACCCGCTCAGCACTTAAGGTGCCCCTACCACAGTGCACCCAAAGTCACTGTCCCATGGCGGTGTGCCTGTGCCGGCCGCAGTGTATCCGGTGCCACCAAGTCTGTGCCCCGCTAGTCATGAACCCTCTATGATTGGGTATCATGGGGCGGAGGCCATCATGTCACCTCCGGGCCTGCGTGATGTGATGTCGCAGGCCCCTGGGCCCCCATGCCTACATGCACACCACACGGATACACCCCTAGAGAGGTTGGAAATGGCGTCGTGCACGTGCGCCCAGCCCTATTTATTGGCAGGGTCACATGTGCTGTGAAGCGTGTGCTGGATGGATGTGGTGTGGGTGTAAACCAGCCATGAGGGAGTGGCCGTGGCATGCTGACAACTAGACCTGTGAACAGCAGATCAGTACAGGGGAGTCCTGGCACATGTGGCGTTGTTGTCCTCCCCTGGAGCGTAAGCGTAGTGGGCTGGCCTGGCGTATGTCAGTCCAGCATAAGGGTTTGAACAATGACCCCAGGGCACTAGACGTGGTTCTGTACAGGGCTGGACAAGGAAGTAACAAATGCATGTGTCACTGTTGTTGCGTCTGCGTCAGCGCCACCCGGTCGACAATCAGCAATGTGTCAACAACATCAGCCACATGGACATAAAAGGAAATGACTGGCCCTTCATTCATCCATACTACCACACTTGAAACACCATAGAGATGACACATCTGTGTGATTCTGAATGTTTATTGCACATTCAGTGGAGTGTTTCATTTAGAGCGGTACAGGGCCATGCAAACTCCACTTTCAAAAGTTGGCCCGTGGAGGGCCAGAATGAGTCATTCAGGAAATGACAAGTCCAAAAGAATTGGAAGAGTTCAGTCCGCAGTCTGTTTGCTGTGTCATTGGCGATCAAACAGAATATGGCAGTCCAATGCGAGGTCCAAGGTGAGTGTCGCAGAGTGTATTGGGGAACGATGGAAGGTGATGATGCAGAGGGCAGAACCAAGCTGAAACCGGCCATATGGCGGAGATGAATGCTACGGTCTTCTCCGTACCAGTTTCATCTGCATCTTCGTCCTCTGCTGTTTCATGTGCCTCACGTGTGGGTGATGCTGGCCTTTCTCCAGCACTGTGTGGCAGTGACACCTCAGGGGCCGGAGGTGGGATGTCTGCCGCACTGTGTGGCACTGACACTTCAGGGGGAGGAGATGTGAATGTAGTGGTAGCAGCAGCATGCATCGGTGCCAGGCCTTGTGGCAGCAATGCCATGAGGATGTTTTTTAGGTCATTGTGGAACCCAGCTACCTCTTGCTGGTGTGCAGCCATGGCAGCCGCTCTTTCCGCATTGGCCCGCTCCATGTTCTCCATGAGCCTCCACATGTGTCCCAACTCCCGGGCGAGCTCGCTGGAGCCACACTGACTAGACAGTCATTCTTGTCGCACAGTCAGGACTCTGGGGATATCAGCCATGGTTCGTTGGAGGGCATGGAGTGGACTGTCGGTGTCCGTTAGGGACTGTGAGTGGTCCCTGATGGGACTTAGACACCCACGTATGGCATCTAGCTTGTCTGACATGCGGTCAAAGCCCACACGCACCTGTTCAGCCAGCTGCTCCTGGCATCCCAACACACAGCATTGGAAGGCCATGTGTGCTTCATGGAGGTCCTGGGAGGCAGCCGTGATGGTGGGTGCTGCCTGCTGTGTGGTCTGTGCAGGGGGTGGGGTGTCCCCGTTGCAGCTGGGCTTCCCTGCTCCTGGAGGTGGGCTGCGGAAACTGTTAATGAACTCTTGGAGGGCGTCGGAGTCGAAGCTGTGGTGGTCCTCTTCGTTATCAGAGAAGAGAGGTTCGGGCTGCTCTGCAGGAGGTGTTGATTGTCCCTCTGCAATGTGTAGGGGAAATGCAGTTTAACAATGTGTTCACATGTGTGTTGTCGCATTGTACAGGTTTACATACAGACTGCATGACTGTGTACATCGTGGCTGTTGTGGAGGGGCTGCACATTTGCTGCGGGACAGTGGACATTTTGACAACATCACGGATGTGTGTTTGTACTTTGTACTTGTACAATATCAACTCAGATTTCCCTGCAATGCCAGTTGTGATTGGCCAGTGTCTACACCCAGTCGGCACCAGTTGTGTCCTGTGTTCTGGTGTGGATGTGTTGGGATTTGTGCCACTTTGTTGTCAGTGTTGATGTGCTCTGCATGTTATATGTGTGTGCTGCATTGGGGGGGGTTGGCCCCTGCTGCTTTGTTTTTCTGCCCCTTATCCCTTTCATGTAGTGTGCCTTTGACTTCTGTGCTTGTACAGTGCTGACATGTAGCATACTTGGGTACATAGTTCTCTTGGTGGGAGTTGGGGTCTGGGGCATGGTTTGTCCGCAGATGTGCTGTGCTTACTTGTGCATGTGTGCTATTGTGCCCATCTCTCCCCGTCCCCCCAGTCCATGGTCGTCACTCACCCTGGTGCTGTTGTGTCCGGCCCTGTTAAGCAGTGTCAGGTCCCCCGACTCCAGCCACCGTCTCTCCACTGATAACTGTGGACACCATTTCCTCCATGTCGTCCAGCTCCTCCTGTGGTGCAGGACTGCCACCTCCAGTCGGCATTGCTGCCTTGCAGTTGTTGGCGAGTTTCAGCTTTGTTTTGCACTTGACGTCATTCCAGGGCCTCTTGACCTCTTCCATTGACCTCTACAGCACTCCGACTGCATTTACCTTGGCCACGATGGACTGCCATAGTCCATTATTTGTTGCCAATGACACAGTGGAGGTGAAGAACAGTTGGTGATGGTGTTCGACCACCTCTGTTATCAGGATCCTGTTTTCCTGCGGACTGAAGTGCTTCTTCCTACTCTTCTTGTCCTTGCCCTTCCCTGACCCCGAGGTCCCAGGCAGGTCCTGCCATTTTTTTCTACTTTTATTGTGATTGTTCCTGTCTAACGCGTGTGAAATGCAGGCCTGTAGCTGGTTTTCGCTTATTTTTGTATCGCGATTGGCCTCATTGCAGCTTTTTTTGGCGTTCGCGTTTTGCATTTTTGGGGCATGGCGTTGATTTAATTGCGGTCAGTTGACGTGGTATCTGGTTATTGCATGGTACCGCTGTGTTTTGAATACCTGGTTAACATGGCGTAAATATCCCACGTTGGACTGCGATGTTGTAGGTTATGATAAGTAACTTTTGTGATGGTTATCACACGTTCTTCAGAATATGCCCCTCAGTTTTAGAAGTCTCTTCCAACAATATCTGACCATCACAACCAGTTTGGGCGATTGACATTCATGAGTTGTGGGTTTGCTGCTTTGGACAGGAATTCAAATTTAAGAGTTTGGGGTGAAGAGGCCTATTTGTTCGCAGTTGTATGGAAAAATACTTTACATTTTGGATGAACAGTCCACTTCAATGTATTGGGAAATGTAACGTGTATAGGTGTATCTTACATCTCCCATCATTCCATATCTAGGCATACCTGAGAAATGTAATGATTATTGCTGATTACTCCCACACAAAAGCCTGTTTATCAGACATGATTTAATGGACGATGCTTGAGATACTCTGGAAGTAGAGAATGTTTTCACACAATACACATACCACAATAAATCCATGTGTTACATTTCTTAAAATATTTATTTTAGAGAACATTGTTCTGGGTACATGAGTCTGAACATTTCCAACAAAGGGTGTCATTGCGAATACCCCATACCTCAACCCTGGGATCACAAGCTAATTCTCCTAGGATGGGGAAAAGAACGCGGATCCGGGAATACTGTATCCAGTTCCACGTTTTCACCCTTTCGGGAGACATACTGAACCCAGATCCATATGCGTTTACCACTTGCTTGAAGCACGTGATACATGTGTGGGGGCTCTTTGAGGTCCAGTGTGTGGGATGCAAAGTGACAAGTGGAGGGTGGGAGAAGACAGAGAAGGTAAATAAAGAGGGCTTGTTGCTCCCCTCATCCTGCTTTTAGAATGCAGGGAGCTGGGCACAGCATCTGCCCTCAGCCCCAACACCCCCATGCAAAGGTCCGGGCTCTATGTCTCCAGGCCAAGAATTTTGGGGTCCAGAGATTGCAGACATGGTAATTTCAGGCCTTGATATACTGTGAAAGATAGAATGGTCAAAGCGGTATTTTCCCAGAGATACTGCTCTGTATCACTCATAATAAAGGCTCAAACGTTATTCAAGAACGTTCAGGATGAATTACCAATTAACACATTGAGGTCGATTCCGATTCCGGCCGCAAATCGTAACGACCGGCACAGACCCGGACCGGATAACGACCGACATGGACCAGCGTGTACGACCCGTGCAGTATGATGCAACCCGTGTGATTTACAACCGACACGTACGGAATACAAGCCATACGACTGAGCCAGAGGGAAAATAGTGATCCGGCCAGAAAGCCGGCGCAAGTTTCACCGACCGACACGAACCCGGAATGAACCTGACTGACCCGTACCCGCGATGTCCGATCTGCGTAGTACGATTCAATGCGTGTAAACCGAGACCGACTCGCACGGAGACCAAGCCGCATGACTGACACGCACAGAAAACCGGGCCCACAAGTAATATAGAACAATGCGACCGACGCGTATGAAGCACAGAAGAGTCAGCGTGAACGAGGCGGAGAAGCCCGCACGAGCCAACATCAGAGTTCTGTTTCCGTCAGAAGAACGTCTACTTCATGCCTACAAAACCCAAAGGAAAAAAGACAAAAAAAAGACCAAACAAGCATTGACAAAGCGAATAAATATCAAATAAAAAAAACCTGGGACAAAGACACACCCACAAATCCAAATATATAAAGGACTACAATCACTACCATGATCCCTTGCAAACAGGAGACACAGCCAGCAGCAAACGCCATCACACAGCAACCACAGACACACTCACAACTCACCCATCACACAACTCACACACCATCAGCACCTCATCCAAAAGCACATACACATACAGCTAGCAAAACCAACACTAACCCACCCTCACTTGCACCCTCACTCACACATCACTCACCCCCACCACCCATCACCATGCCCCCAAAGAAGAATCCAAAGTTCACAGATAGTGAGTTAGAAGTGCTGGTAGATGAGATCATCAGAGTAGAGCCACATTTGTTTGGTACATTGGTCCAAAGGACCCCCATGTCACAGAAAACAAAGATGTGGGCGAGGATTGTGGACAAGGTGAACGCTCAAGCACCAGCAAGGTGCCCAAAGGACGATATCCAGAACAGGTTGTATGACGTGCGCAGGAGGGTCAAGAAACTCATTGAAAAAGATCACGCCCGGAGTCAGTGCACCGGCGGTGGCTCTCTTGCCAAACCAGTCTACTTCAGGACCTGGGAGGAGAAGGTGTGGGACTTCCTACCACCAGAGAGCATCCATGGTCTAACAGACATACCAGAGCCTGGTGAGTACACAGACAACATACCCAAGATTGTGTGGCAAGGGGACAGTGAAACCATGCACCGCAAGCAAAGCCACAGTAACCAATAGATAATCATCCCAAGATGTGTATGCCAGTCAGACAAACACAATACATGCCATCTCATAGTGACTTGGAACTGTGTCATGACATGCACCAACCTACAAACAAATAGAGCAAGGCAGTGGCACAAAGCTAAATAAACATTGCCAGACAGTTTGCCACCACAAACACGCTACCTCACAGTGCAGCTGACTGACAGGAAGGAACAGTGGGGATGCAGGTGAAGTGAGTGTATCCAAAAGCATGATGGGGTTTGTAGTCACAGATAATGCTCCCCCTCAAAATTGGCCCATCAAGACCTCTCTGAAACATGCCCACATCACAGGAAGTGGAAAAAGGCTGACAAGATGGCTGACACTGGGTCCTGCTGTGGGGAGCACAAGGCCTTGGTAGGGCTTGTGTGCAAATCAGAAACAGGATACCACTGACTGACATCCTGAAAGACAACTTGCACGCCCTCCAATGGAAGTACGTTTCATGGTGGGATGTCTCGCCGGGTGGGAATGAGGACTGACAGCTCTGACCATACTTACCAGCATGTGGAGACACCCCATCTCAACACAAACTCCACACAACTCACCGGTTAGAATGCATTGACCCACACCTCTGTGAAATATCAGCAAAAGATACCCCGTACTGGGTGCTGCTGTGTGAAGCACAGGGGCTCTCTTTGGACTTGTAGCCAAACAAAAACCAGGATTTCACAGTCAGCCATCTTGCCATTGCTGTCACACCCCCTCACAGGGAAGCAGAGTCAAGAGGGAGGAAATATGGGCATGCTGGGAAGGGGGTGTAGCCAAGAGAATGATGGGAGTTGCAGTTACAGACAATCCACACCCACCCACATGGCCCAGCAAGCTCACACTGAACCATGCTCGCCTCACAGGGAGTGGGAATGGACCGATAAGATGTCTGACACTGGGCTCTGTTGTGGGGAGCACAAGGGCCTGCTGGGAAATGGGCAACAACAAACACCAGGACTTCACAGTCAGCCATCTTGCCATTGCTGTCACTCCCCCTCACAGGGAAGCAGAGTCAAGAGGGAGGAAGTATGGGCATGCTGGGAAGGGGGGTGTAGCCAAGAGTGTAATGGGAGTTACAGTCACAGACAATCCACACCCACTCACATGGCCCAGCAAGCTCACACTGAACCATGCTCGCCTCACAGGGAGTGGGAAGGGACCGACAAGATGTCTGCCACTGGGCTCTGTTGTGGGAAGCACAAGGCCCTGCTGGGAAATGGGCAACAACAAACACCAGGACTTCACAGTCAGCCATCTTGCCATTGCTGTCACACCACCTCACAGGGAAGCAAAGTCAAGAGGGAGGAAGTATGGGCATGCTGGGAAGGGGGGGGGGTGTAGCCAAGAGTATGATGGGAGTTGCAGTCACAGACAATCCACACCCACCCACATGCCCCAGCAAGCTCACACTGAACCATGCTCGCTTAACAGGGAGTGGGAAGGGACCGACAAGATGTCTGACACTGGGTTCTGTTGTGGGGAGCACAAGGCTATGCTGGGAAATGGGCAACAACAATATCAAACTCTGTCCGTGACAAGCTGGAAAAAAGCAGTGTACAGGCAGGCATCTGTTCGTACAGTAGAAAATGTCATGTTTGTGAACCATTGATTCCTGCAGAAACATAACTTACATTGTGTGTCTATTCCAAACACAGGTGGTGCTGGGGACCCAGCACCAAATGAAGAGGATTACCAGTCCCAGACTCTGGTGGAGACTGAGCTCTCTGTTTTGACTCAGTCTCTGTCCTCTTCGGATGACGATGACCAACCTGGCCCGGTACCCACGCCTCCAGCATCTGGAAACTGACAGGGCACCCCCACCAACACGGACAGACCAAGGCCACTGAACACCCACCGCGCAGGGACACAGGATCCCCCGGAAGCTACAGCAAACACCACCAGCAACACAACCCAAGGGGTCCCAGTGTCATCCTGTAAATCCCGCTGCTGGTCTTGCCCGTGTGGATAGGGATGCTGGGAGGGGTGTGAGGCAGAGGCAGAGGGCGCGCCTTGCAGAGGCGTCTGGACTGCATGATGACCCCCAACTGGCACGCATCATAGATGCGTACCAGGATGTCACTGGAGGATTGGCCAGGTAGTGGGGATCCTCAAGGACATACAACAGGAGCAGGCTGCCCACCATGCCCGCATGGAGGCAAAGTGGGATGCCCTTAGTGCGGTGCATCAGGACATACTCCAATGCCTCCGCCAGATCAACACAAACCTGCCCACACCTCCCTGTGTGGCCACAACATCTGTTGCAACCCCATCTGCCAGCGCCAGAGGGAGGGAGGAGGACTCTGGCGAAGAGTCCCCTGCACCGCAGAGGCCTGCACCTGAGGATTCCCCCCCAAGAAGAAGAGGGGTCGTTCGAAGAAGGACATGTGAGAGGCAGATGTCCCAGCACATCCCCCAGGGCCTCTAAACCTGTTCTGGACAATTTTCTTTGTGCGCAACCCATTCACCTTGTTCAATCGCACACAACTCGCCCACATGACATGGAGGGTTCATGTTGGTCCAATGTAGCAGATGACTGTGGACTTTACTCTGGACATTTCACCTACCAGCACTTCCAACTCTAATGTGAACTTTGGATTCCAAACCCAATGTACAGCACCCACCATCCTGTGCACTTTCCTCACACATGTTCGAAAATAAACTCACCAGTACACCATACTTGCCTCTGTTGTGATTCCAACTTGTCATGTGACATGGAGATGTCGATCTGCTACACAACACAGTGCATGCCAAATACTGCACCAATGTGACCAACGTTAGGTGAGTCATGGTGATGTGACACATGTGAGGGAGACACACCACTATGGCAACACAACACATACTCACCATGGCCATGTAACTCATCCCACACAATGATGTTGACCTGAAACACACAGGTATGCCCAAACACAACACCTATCCACAGTCATTGGTAACAAGTCCACAGGTGAGGTAAGCAAATGTCACTCAGATGTGAGAAGACAGACAACGCACCTAACAAAGCATAGCACAGGTTCATTCCACATCAGCAACATGTTTATTCAAAAATAGTTGCAAGGCAATTGTACATTACGGTGGACACACGGTCACAGAGTGTCTGAGAATTAGAGTCCAGGGGTGTGTGGCACATCACTTGATATCAATTGACTACTCCCACACTGGTGTCGGATTCTGGGTGTTGGGGGTCAGTGTTGACCAAACAACAGGCAAATTACCCTGTGAAGGACAGACACAAGACACAGTCAAAAGCACAGCAGAACAGGAGAGAAATGCAATACACATGCACAAAACATGTCACAAGAAACCTACACAAAACAAGTTAGCAGTACTACCCTATTGTGGAGTACACAACACCTGAATGGACACATCACTGCATGCATCCAGTCAAGTGGCACACCGACACACTCATACAGCAACAGAGCAGCCACAACACATTCCAGGCTAACTCCATACATTGACATAACAACCCTGGAAACTCACATTCGGGTGAAGAAGTTGTTGTTGAGCTGTGAGCAGACATCACCCTCATCCTCATCATCACTGGCATCGTGGCCCAGGCCGGGATCTTCCACAGGTGGCGGAGGTTGGTCATCATCATCCTGGATGAGAGGCACCTTCTTCTGCACTGCCATGTTGTGTTGCATGCAGGATGCAAGGATTATTTTGCACATCTTTGCAGGCTCATATGGGAGGGCCCCTCCGGTCTTGTCCAGGCAGCGAAAACGGCTTTTCAGGCGGCCAAATGTCCGCTCAATCACCCTCCTGCTCTGACCATGTGCATCATCTCGGCTGGTGTCACAGGGTTCCGGAGGGGTGTCAGCATTCACGGCATGTTGGGGTATCTGGAGTCACCAACACACAAAAAAATAAACAAGTAGCTGAGTTTTGTAGGAGTGCGGAATACAACATTGACAAACACACACAATGATAAACAGTCAGTACACACCGACAAGCCAGGCACGCCGAGCTGGCATCTGTGACATAAGCGTTGCAATGCGACTACTCCTCATTATGTAGGCATCGTGCACAGAACCAGGGAACGTGCACACACATGCGTGATACACATGTCTGCAAGACATACCACCAGAGCATTGATCGAGTGGAAATGTTTCCTGTTCCGGTATGCCTGCTCATGTGCCTGTGGTTGTATTAGGGCCACATGTGTCCCATCAATCGATCCGATGACGTTCGGTATCCTCCCCAGTGTATAAAAGGCATCCTTTATTTCAGGGAGTTCAGCTGGGCTAGGGAACTTGATGTACATGTCAAGGAAATGCAACATCCCCTCCAAGACATCGCGTAGCACATGACTAAACATAGTTTGCGACATCCCTCCTGCTGTAGCACAGTGTACTGGAAGGTACCAGTAGCAAAGAAGTGCAGGGCTGCCGTGACCTTCACCTCTGAGGTCAGTGCTGTAGGGTATGTCCGGCCAGGTAGCAGATGTGGCGCCAACTGCTCCGCCAACTACTCAATCAGTGGCCTGGTGAAGTGGTACCGTCGGATGCAGTCGAGTTCATGCATGGTTTGAAGATCTGGGAATGGTCGATGGACAGCTGGTGCCCTGCAGAACAGAGATAAACAAAGGAAGATTGTCGGTTCATCCACCCATGTGGCCATGACCAGGCTCAATATCACATGATACATCATGACATTACACAATGTACTGAGGTGTGTGCTGTTGGGCATAGACACATATGTCACCTACATGACCATCACCTCACATCTCAATTCCACATGTCCACATAAGTCCCATGTAGTGCAATGGCCAATCATCTGGCTGTGTCACCCGAACTATGTACTGCTGTGACGTTTCAAACACACACCACAGTGACAAGTGAGGCCTGATGTCTCCCATGCATCACAGATCTTTGCCATGCAGATACCCAGGGTCCCTGTAATGCCACATCGACACTGGCATGGACATGGCATATCACGTACACACCACAAGGCAAGCGGGAGTCCCACAGGTAGTGGCCACTGTTGTCCCTGCAGGCCCTACATGTACGTCTCTTAGACACACACACACACCATCAAGGTTGCTGCATATACCACATGGATGTGGAGACTGTCTCCCATTGGGCACATTTGATCAGACACATCTGAGACACAACATGCACACAGACTGTGGGTGCACATCTGAATTGTGGCTACAGGTCTCACTGTGACGTACATGTCATCACCCCCAGGACTCAGGGTGTATGTGACATGTCCTAAACATATCCAACCTGCAACTGTGTCCGTGACTCATGCCCATTACTGTACATTTGCACATCACAGTGGTAATGTGCACAACACACAAAGGATTCTGCCCCCATGTACACGTGCACAGCCTGGGAGTGGCTGAACAAAAGTGCCACCCAACAAACCAAATGTTGCCCCCCCCCAACGCACAGGGAATACAGCCTTACATGCCATGGGACACTGTGTGGCCAATGCTGTAGTGTGGTAGGTGTGCACAGGTGTCCCTGGCAAGTAATTGTGTGTTGAATCCGTCAAATAGTCACATCAATGAGGCCCGACGCGGGTGACAGTGCGTACACATTGCACGGTTCATGACCGAGCCGTGCGTACGCTTTGCCATTGACTGCAATGCGGCCCGACGCGGGTGACAATGCATACACATTGCACGGTTCATGACCGAGCCATGCGTACGCTTTGCAATTGACTGCAATGAGGTCCGATGCGGGTGACAATGCGTACGCATTGCACGGTTCATGACCGAGCCATACGCACGCTTTGCCATTGACTTCAATGAGGTCCGACACGGGTGACAATGCGTACGCATTGCACGGGTTATGACCGAGCCGTGCGTACGCTTTGCCATTGACTGCAATGAGGTCCGACGCGGGTGATAATGTGGACGCATTGCATGGTTCATGACCGAGCCGTGCGTACGCTTTGCCATTGACTGCAATGAGGTCCGACGCGGGTGACAATGAGTACGCATTGCACAGTTCATGACCAAGCCATGCGCCCGCTTTGCCATTGACTGCAATGAGGCCCGACGCGGGTTACTATCATGCATGCGCGTCGGGCAATCATGGTCTGAGACAGGCGTACGCCTTGGCCATTGAATCGTATGGAGACGTGTGCATGTGTATTTTCAAAAATACGCGTTGTACAGTCAGTTGACGGAGCCGGGCGCACCCATTGGCTCTGGACTGTAATGGAGACGGATGCGGATTCAAAACTTGTACGAGTTGTGCGCTAGAAATTCAGTTGGATGCCTACAACAATGTTGCAATTCCTAGTGTTTCATGAAGGTGAAGATTTGAACGATGAGGAAGGCGTGTACGAGTCTTACATTTCCATGGATTGACCAGATTCATAGAATGCAACCATGTTGGACCTATCACTTGGGACACATGGCACAGAGTCTGCCTCTGCAGCACAGATATAAGGCTGGCTGGCCCCCAGGGAGCTCACTTGCCTGCACTACATTCTCCTGGACCACATCCCTGCTACCACTGCTGCTGTCTCTGCATCCTCTGGCTCCTGCTATGGCACGTACTCTGGAGAGGGCCCCAGCCTTCACTGAGGAGGAGAACCAGGCCCTGCTGGACGGGCTCCTTCCACAGTACAGCAAGCTGTATGGGAAACCAGGGGAGCAGGTGAGTGTGCAGTGCACTGCCTTCCTAATTGTGCATGTTGTCTGACTAGCAGTACTAGCAGTGTGTACACCAGTGGCAAGCATTCTCACTGATTATTTAATACCCCACAGTGTGCAGGTACATGTAATGAACAGGTGTTCTGCTGCTAAAGTGCATTAGAGCAAGCTTAAACTTCCCAGGCATTGTTAACATGTCAGACATGCAGGTTATTTGTCCTTTCCCATGGTTGCACTACCTGTGTAACTCATTTCCCTTTGTGATGATGACATGTATATCCAAATGTGTGTAGCACAAATATGGGGCATGTGTGTTAATGGAATTTTAACTTTGTCATCCTCACAGGTTGATGCCCACCAGAAGCAGGAGATATGGCTGACCACTTCCCAGGCAGTTTGTTTGGTGGGGGTCTACAAGCGCCAGATCCGCAACTGCCAGAAGAGGTGGCAGGACCTTCAGGCTGGACCTGGAGGATCGCTAGAGTCCAGCTGAAGCTGTCACCTCCACGCAGGAGCAGCGGACACCGGACCCTGACCCCCCACAAGCTCTGGTTCCTGGCGGTGGTCTTCCCGGACCTGGATAGGCAGCTGAAGGCCAGACAGCAGCAAGGAGGGGGTAAGTCCATGCCTAATCTGTGTACTATGTGTGACATGCTAATTGCAGTCTTTTGGCCTGGTCACACTTCCACATTACATAGGTCTTGTAGTCCAATACTCAGGTCCCTCAATTGTGTGATGCCCCCTCCTCATCTGTTCCACAGGTGTGGCCCCTACAGTCTGTTGCTTGTGTCACTAGGGCACTGTGTCCCTGCAGCCAGCTATGCTTCAGCTTCCGGACAGCATCTGTTCCCATGACTCTGTTGTGTGTTTCATGGGTGGTTCAATTGTTTACCCAATGCCTGGGATCTGATATGTGATCTGTGTGTGCCCTTGATATGTGTTCCAATTGCTGGTCTGACTCGCCACATGTGGCTGGGGTATTTCAAACAAAGCCATTCAGCAGGGGACTCCAATTTGTGGGCCTCAGGAGTATGAATATAAAGTATGTCACACTTGCTTAGCCACCTGACTACTGTCCAGGGCCAAACACTGTTTCACGTAGACCTGGGCAGTCATGCCTCCTCAAGGGCATTTAGAAACACTCTGTAATCCCACTCCTGTGTATCAACTTACAGGTTGTGCTTAGTGACATGTGCCTTCAGGTGTCTGCCTCTGTGTCATTATGGTGTGGCTTCCTGTTACGTACAACTGGGGTGTCCATGATTTTGAGGGCCAGTAGGACATCTGAGATGTGACTGTGAGAAACAAGACCTGTGTGACATATAGGTGTGTGTTTATTTCACAGCGCACAATGGTGTATGCAACTGTGTACTTCAGGCAGCTGGGTTACATGCACAACAGACTGTGATGTGCTAATGTACAGGGAGTTGTGTTTGCAGAGACTCATATGTCTTATTCGCATGATGTGGGGTCTTCTGGGTCCTGGATATGTTGTTTGCAGGCGATGGGCAAGTGCACTTGTCATCTGCAGAGTTAGCTTTAACCCTGAGCTATGATTGTGACACAGTGCATACTGTTGTTGTCTGGATGCCCTGCCCCTGTGACAGGAGACAGAGTTGACTGACTTTCCAGGTATGCCAGTGCCATGGCATTTAACTTGCTATGAATGATCCTGCATTGTGTTCAAGTGTGCACCATGCACCCCATTGTGGCATTGACTATCAGGACATGAGAACATCATAGTGTGTGTTGCTGGCATGCATCACAAGCATGTGAAATGAGTCTCTGCCCATCCCTTCACCCGGACACCTGTACTGAGTCAGTGGCAAGAGATGTGCTGTGTGTATAGTGACATACTCCTACATGTTCACTTGCATGTCCAACTGATGTGTGGGTTGTGCATGTCGGGATATTGGGGTATTAGCATCCAACATGCAACAGACATATGGGTGCAAGCCAAGGAGGGATATGTGTGCCATGGTTGATGTTGAAAATGACAATTGGCTTATTCTAAACAGTGTTGGCACTTTGAGCAGTGTTCAGCTGATGATGCCAGGGCTTGCCCTGTGATGTGATGTACTCACTGTGGTGTGTGCAGTCAGTGCAGGTGACTGATGTTGTTCTCTTTCTTTTTATTCCTATCCAGATACATCCAAGGCCACAGAATTGGACAGCTCCATGGACCACTAGGAGCCACAGAGCCTGACAGGGACAGAAGGAGAGGAATCGGGGGGACCCAGTGGCACGGAGGGCGAGTGGAGCCACACCGAGGAGTCGTCAGCCCCATCCACCCCAGCTGAGACCACAGCAGCTCTGAGGATGACTCCCTTGTGGAGGCGGGTGTCAGCAGCCACCAAACCCCAGCTAGTGAGGCTCTCCCCGCCACCGCCCCCACCACCACCACCACCATCATTACCCTCCCATCGGCTCCCATCCCAGAGGTCTGCGGAGGCTCCAGTGTTCGGAAGCATGTCTCCTTTGTGCCAGGCACCGCACCCCCTGCACCTGTGTCCCCTGCTGCCCTGAGTGAGGAGTCTGTGCATTTACTTAGACAGATCCATGTAGGGCAGACATCGATGCTGAGTGTCCTCCATGCACACACCACTCTATTGACGCAACTGGTGTCGTTCATGGAGGGCATTTCATCGGGCATATCTGCCCTACAGAGGACCAATCAGTCTGTGGCCTCCTCCCTGACGGCAGCAGTGTCCCTCTTCCAACAGTCCCGCACCCCTCCTACCCCTGCACCACCCACGATTCCTAGCAGCCTACCTGTCCCAAGCACACACACACCTGCACATTCTCACAAAGCCACAGACATGGGCAGCACACAAACACCCAAACTAAGGGCTAGACGTGCACACAACCAAGCGCAGGGAACTGATACCACACTCACAGGGGCTGGTTTGCAGACACACAGACAGTCATCCACAACCACTCCGCAGTCCTTCAAAACCTCTCCCTCCCAGCCCCCTTCCCCTGCCTCACGTGCAACCCCATCTCCACAGAAGCTCTTCCTCTGTGACCTTGACCTCTTCCCCACTTACCCAGCAGATCCAGATTACAAGGGGAAGAGGAAGTACCCACACACAGAGGGGAGTGCCCCTCACACCCGGACACCCTCCCCCAGGCACAGTCAGACTGAGGCCCCCACCCGCAAGTCCCCCCAGAGCCGGAAGAGCAAGACGCCACCACCGCCATGCAGCTCCAAGGCAAAGTCTCTGTCCTCCATCCCCCAGGCCACCACTCCAGAGGTTCCCCCGCCACACCCTGCCCCGGGTTCCCCCACCTACAGATACACCATCCCCAAAATGCTGAGACCCTCCCCCCTACCACTTGCTCCTCCACACCCGGTCAGACGGTTAGTGCCACTGATGTGGGAAACGTGTCCCCCTCCTCTGTCCTGCCGACCTCTCCTGCACCCCATTCCGCTGACATGGATTTAGGCACTGCAATGGAGTCCTCGACCACCCCGTCTGACTTGGGCACTGCAGTGGGGACCCAATCCACTCCATCTGACCTGCCCACTGAAGTGGTGCCGGCACCCAACCCCATCTGACTTGTGCCCCATAGTTGTGACTGCACCAACCACTTCAGTCAGCTTCACTGCAGTTGCAAGTGACTCTCCTGCATCCACCACCACTTCACTGCCTCCTTCTTCTGCACCCTGATCCTGTCCCTGCGGTGCCTGGCCTGCCCCCATGTATGCCCCTCCGAGGGGATGTCCCCTGTCCTTACCAGTGCAGGCAAGCAATGTGTGACAGTTGCCACTCAAGTTCACTCCTTATCCTTTGATAATGGACTGGCCATTGGCCTTTTGTTTAGGTTGATGATGTTTAGTATGCCCTTGCACCTCTAATGCTTGGTTTCCAATGTTGAATGCTGAGGTGTTGATGTGAGGTACTCCATGTGGTCCATGAGATATGTATCCTATTCTGGTCGGTATCCATGTCCTCCTTTGCAGCTAACTTGGTGTGTCATGATCAACAATTTGTGGACATCTCTGTGAACATTTCATTTGCATGGTCACATCTGTGGCTTGCACCCATGCACATATGATGTGCTTCCCATTGTCCAATTTGTCTATTTCCCTGACTTTGGGCGCATCTCCACTGGACCTACAGGTGTGGGCATCATTGGTATAGGAGCAACTGAGTCCTCTGAGCAACTTGCTGTACATATGTGTTGAGTATGTGCAGATGACTTAGGGGAGACTCACGTACCCAGGCTGTTGTGACCAGAGCCTTCATTGTGTGGTAACTGATGGCTGACTGACCAAGTGTTCTGCTGACATGAGTGAGACATGCTGTGACTATGTTTGGCACAGCTGGGCTTCCACAAGAGTTGGGTCCCCTCAGGCTATGTCACGGATGTGTTGTTCCGTGATATAGCCTGGGCCCATGGTGTGTGTTGTATGAGCATGTGTGTGTGTGTGTCCACATCCCTTTTCATACACAGGCAGTGTTCCCTTGATATGTTCCTGTTGTTTATGCTTGCTGAGTGGTACTGTGTTCATCCCACAACTTTGCCATGGGCTACCAGATGTGTGGGTGCATGACACACTACTGTTAATTGGTGTTTCATCATTGGGACTTTTCAGTTCTGAGTTGTGGTGATGTTGTCAGACGCAGATGGGACACAGTCAGGGTTCCCCAAGGCACTTGTTAGTTTGCAATATCATGTAGGTGTCCCTAGGTGATACCTTTCAGTGATTGAGAAGTGTGTATGTGTGTGTGACTGCTCCCACTTGTCCGGTTCAGGGCTGCAATGTTTGCAGGTGTCAGCATGTGTGCCTTGTGGTTATCCTTGGCTTCTGCATTGTCCTGGGACTGTGGGAGATATTCTGAAGGTTACGTGAGCTTTGCCATCATGGCCAGGTACCGCATACTGTGCAGCATGTCTGTCATTCACCAGGGTTGTGAACTGTCCTTGTGTGATGATTCTGTGCACCTTAGTTCCTCCCAACATTCCTGTATTTGTCATGGGTGCATGTGCAATGTCATCTGCCCATGTGGGCTTCACAGATGCACATTGTTGCAGTTCAGGGTGTGTGGTGTTGAGGGTGGACTGATGTAAATGTTTGCATGGATGGGCCCCTAGCTCCCGTTTTTCCATGGATGACGGGCCATGCTGAGTAATTTGTGTTTGTGTAGATGTGATGTACGTTTGTGGAACAGGACACATGTCTGGTTTTCACAGTTTCTAAGACATCTACCTTTGTCATCACAGTGGAGGTGTCATGCATGCTTGTGTCACCCCAATGTCTGGTCCCTGGGGGTAGTGCTGGTATGTGTCAGTCTCTTGCTGTGTTAGTTCGTGTTTATTCCAGCTTGTGTCACATGTGTCTGTTGTGCTCCCTCTCATCTCACAATGCCTGATTGCCCACTGAGGATGTCCCAATGATGGTTTACTTTTGTATGGCACTGTGTCCACGTATGTGTCACTGTGGTTCAGCCCCCCTCATGTGTTGTGTAGTGGCCTCGGGATACTGAGACACACACACACAGATGTGCAGTGTGAGGCTGCCTGTTTGTGTTTGTGCATCTGCATCAGTGCATTGGTATTGCAGTTGTGGGCCACTGTCTGGATGCTGTTTCTGTGATTTTCCCTGCTGTCCCTGTGAGTCATTTCACATCATTCTGCACATTCATCCTGATTGTTAGGTGCCATTGCTGGCATGGAATGTGAGTTTGTGACCTGCCACCTACAGTCTACACTGGTTGTTTTGATTAGGTGTCTATTTTCGAGATGTGTGTATGCTTTGTGATGGTCACTTCTGCTCTTGTGTCATTGTACATGCATTGTCAGCCCCCATGCGTGGTGCTTGTCTGCACATGGCCGAGAGTATGTTTTGTTTTCACAGCACTGTTAGCTTCACCACATCTCTGTGGGTATGGGACACAACCACTAGTTTGCCCCAAAAGTGTTTCATGTGTTGGGACCAGGAATCATACATGCTATTTGGCATTTGCAGCTTAGACCATGATGACACTTACCTTTTGGTCACTGTGATGAGGTGGGGGTTTAGACCCCATCACCACAATGCTCGACATTTGCTGCAGTTTGGAACCCCACACTTAACATTAGTTCTACACAGTGAGGGGGTATTATTTTTACATTGACACAGTGCTATAGTGATGCTTGCCTTGTGTAGGCCACACTCATTTGCTGGTCACACATGTGCTGTTAGTTACATTGTATGTTTGAAGTCATAATCACTGTTGTGGGCATTTGTCACAGACTGCACACTGTTGTCATGATGTTAGGGGGGATTTATTTTGCTGACATACCTAATGTTGGAGTATGATGGATGTGTGGCGCATCACCCATCCTATGGGTGGGGGTGGCAGGGGTGATGGGCAACAGGTCCCCTATGAGTGGGGGTGGCAGGTTGTGATGTGCAACATAAGCCCTATGAGTGGGGGTGGCAAGGGTGATGTGCAACATAAGCCCTATGAGTGGGGGTGGCAGGGGTGATGGGCAACAGGTCCCCTATGAGTGGGGGTGGCAGGGGTGATGGGCAACATAAGCCCTATTAGTGGGGGTGGCAGAAGTGATGGTCAACAGGTCCCCTATGAGTGGGGGTTGCAGGGGTGATGGGTAACATAGCCCTATGGGTGGGGGTGGCAGGGGTGATGGGAAACAGGTCCCCTATGAGTGGGGTGGCAGGGGTGATGTGCAACATAAGCCCTATGAGTGGGGGTGGCAGGAGTGATGGTCAACAGGTCCCCTATGAGTGGGGGTGGCAGGGGTGATGGGCAATAGGTCCCCTATGGGTGGAGGTGGCATTAGTGATGGTCAACAGGTCCCCTATGGGTGGGGGTGGCAGGGGTGATGGGCAACAGGTCCCCTATGAGTGGGGGTGGCAGGGGTGATGGACAACATGAGCCCTATGGGTGGGGGTGGCAGGGGTGATGGGCAACAGGTCCCCTATGAGTGTGGGTGGCATTAGTGATGGTCAACATGAGCCCTAGGGGTGGGGTGGTAGTGGTGCTGGCCATACAACCCCTATGGTGGGCTGTTGTTAGTGGCCAGGATGTGGATCCTCTATGTGTGTGTGTGCCATTTTGCGGGTATGTGCCGTTTGTTTGTGTGGTAGGTGTCTGACTTACCGTCTGTGCCGTCCGCGTCTGTTCCTGATCCGGTCATAGATGTAGAGTTCTGGTATGACCTGCATGATGGGATTCATGATGTGTTCGTCTCGTACATGCTGCTTGTTGCTCCTTCTCGTACCTGTTGCAAGCTGGTCCGTCTTGTAGCCGTGGATTGAGTTGTGGTACGAATCGTAGCTGATATGCTTCTTTTACGGATGCTGAGACGTGCCGTACGTGGCGACCTGTCCGGCGCGTAGGAAGTACACATCGGACTTGTCAGGGCGGAAACTGCTATAGATACTGCTTCCGGGCGACTCGGTTCGGCGTTAGGAGTTACGGCTCGGACGGAGAATGGAGCTTGAATCACAGCCTACGTGTCGGTCGGGTTTTTGCCAGTTATGTGCATCGTACTTCATCTACAGGACGGACCGGCTCCGGGTCGGTCGCAAGGTAAGGCTACGAACAGCTCTCAGAGAGCTGTCCGACCCGGATCGGAAATGACCCCATTGTAGGGAAATGATGTGCCCTGCTTGTCACAAGAAGTTACAAACGTTTGAAAGGAAGAATAAGGTTTTAAAAATTGAGTAATGCGAGAACAGATTTTATTTCAAAAAGTTAACTGATAAAACAAAAGAGGAGCTCAATATGTTATTTGCTGGCTACCACACTGTAACCAATGGCAGGCTGATTGATAACAATTTTTGTGTGCTGATAATTAGTACCGCTACAAAAAGCAAAAAAACAACGACTGGACCGTGAGATTGGTGCCACGCTAGACAGACACGACCTGGCAGAGGATGGGAAAGGAGCTCTGTATTTAACTTTCTGGTGACGATACTTTGTGCCTGGTCATATCAACCTTGACCTTTATTTTATTTATCGAGTTATGTGTAGCATGAACTTGACCTGAAGGCATCAGAGTGCTTACTGAGTTAGACCAGCAGCAATTACACGAGCTGCATAAAAACAAATAACAGTACATATTAAGAGTATAAAAAGAAGTATACAATGGACAGCAGGATATGTGAACGATATAGCAGCAATTACACAAATTACATAAAAATCAAACAACAGTACATAGTAACAGTATAAAAAGAAGCATACAATAGACACTGGGCTATGTGAACGATATAGCAGCAATTACACAAGTTACATAAAAGAGGAAGTAAAAATACATAGTAACCTAGTACATAGTAAAGAAGTATACTGTTTACAGTAGGATATGCAAATTATATAGTTCTGAGGTACTTATGGTAGGGAGTTGCGAAGGTGGGGAGAGTAGAGTCAAAGTTTTTCCCCAAGGTAGTGGTACTTAAATTTAAGTGGAGGGTGCAGGGAAGGAGCACCAGATCGGTTAGTGGGAAGGATTTAGGCATTTATTGAGAAGAAGTTTAAGTTTCTTCTTGCAATGAGTGATTGCCACATAAATCCTGAGGCAAAGAGTCCCAGATTCTGGGAGCGTTCCCAAAGAAGAAGCAGGTGCGTGATTTATTTGTCTTGAATTTGGGCGAAATCAGGAGCAGACTGTTGTAGGTTCGAAGAGGCCTCTTTTCGCTGGCTTTTGATAGTTTGTTTGCAAGGTTATGTTATGTTATGTTAATTGCACTTATAGAGCCCGCGATTACCCTTAGGTGTCCTGGCGCTAACTACTGGTTGCCTGGGAAGTCGAGAGTCAAGAAGAAGCTACTGCGTGAAGAGCCATGTCTTCAAGCCCCTACGAAAGGACAGAAGATCAGGGGCAGACTTAAGAGAGAAGGGAAGCTCGTTCCAAGCTCGAGAAGCACAGAGAATAAAACTCCTGCCTCCCCATCTTACTTTGTTTGTCTTGGGGATTAACACTAGCTTAGCACTGGCAGAGCGTAATGCTCTACCCGGTACATACCAGTGAAGCTTTTGTTTGAGAAATTGAGAACCGATACCATTAATAGCCTTAAAACAATACAGAGTGCCTTAAAGCGAACTCTTTGTTTTATCAGGAGCCAGAGCAATTTCCTAAGCTCTTCTTTCACAGGAGCAAATTTAGATATTCCAGAAAGTAGTCTGGCTGCAGCGTTTTGGACTAGTTGAAGCCTGTACATATGTTGTTTTTGTATGTTCAGATACAGGCTGTTACAGTAGTCCAACCGTGATGTTATCAAAGCCATGACTACTGTCTTAAGATTGCTCTCCGTCAGAAGAGTTTTAATTTTTCTAATGATTCTAAGAGTCATAAAGCAGGAGGATGTTACCAGGCTTACTTGCTCACCCATAGTGAGTGTGTTATCTACTGATACCCCAAGGTTTTTAGCCTTCCTGGTGGGTACCGGGCAAGTTCCCAGATCTTTCGGCCACCAGTCCGGTGTCCATACCAGTGGATTATTCCCAAACTTCACGACCTCAGTCTTGTTGGAATTAAGCTTTAGGCAGTTGGAGGACATCCATCGAGAAATAGCACTCATACATTCGTGGAAACGATCCCCAATTTCTTTCACATCTCCCTTGGTCAACGACAACACTATTTGTGTGTCGTCAGCATACGAGGTGAGCTGGAAGCCATATGATCTGATGACTCCCGCCAGTGGAGCCACATATATATTGAAAAAGGTCGGGCTAAGAGACGAGCCCTGAGGCACCCCACACGGGAGTACACATGGTCTGGAGAAGAAACCATCCAGATCCACTGTTTGAGATCTATCAGCTAGGAATGATTGTAAGAGTTTCCACGCTGAGCCTTTGACCCCAATCTCAGACAACCGGTCCATCAGTAGTTTATGATGGACCGTATCAAAGGCCGCGGACAAGTCGAACAAAATTAGAACTGCACTCCCTCCTCCATCAACGGCCTCTCTAATTTCCTCAGTGGTCTTCAACAGAGCCAACTCAGTGCTATGATCTGCCCTGAACCCATATTGCGATGGGTCCATCAAGTTATTACAGTGAAGAAATGCACTGAGTTGGATGTTCATCTCCTTTTCCAGGATTTTAGCAGGAAAGGGGAGCCTCAAGATGGGCCTGTAGTTGTTAGGGACCTATGGATCCAGATTCTGCTTCTTCAAAAGTGGGAGAACAGAGGCTTGATTCCAGATAGAAGGAAATTTACCAGAGTAGAAGACATTGTTTATCAAAGGAGTCAGGGCCATTCCGATAGCTTCAGGCACTTGTTTTATGATCCACGCAGGACAAGGATCACTGGGGGCTCCTGAACGAATCGAGGTAATAACCTCAATGGTCTCTGATACTTCCAGAGGTAAAAATTGTTCAAATTCCACAGGGAGACCACTGCTACAGACTTGATCGACATTCAACTGTACTGTGATATCTGCTTCAGTGAAAGAGGAGAATATGATATCCACTTTGTGTTTGAAAAAGTCAGCAATTTTGTCACAAAAGGATAAGTTGCTATGAGTCCTAGGGGCAGATGGAATAGAAAGTTTCTTAAGTTTCTTAATGAGACTAAAAAGTTCCTTAGAGTTGGATTTGGCCGAATCTATCTGAGTAGAGAAATGCTTTCTTTTAGCTTCCAGTAACAGTTGTTTATAAGAAGTGATGCAGTATTTATATTCCTTTTTATCACTCGCTGAACGTATTAATGTCCAATTTTCCCCAGGCTCTAGTCACGATTTCCTTGGCTGGTTTAGTATTGACTAAGTGACTTTCATAACCATTCAGTTCAAACTGAATGGCAAAGTGGTCTGACCACGAAATGGGAAGGACAGAAGTACAAACAACCCCGCAAACAAGATCAGGGTAGTTTGAATAAATACCATCAAGGGTATGTCCTTTTTTGTGCGTGGGGGCCTTCACCAATTGATGAAGCCCTCCAGCTCCCATAATTTGCTCCAATCGGTTAGTGTCAGCGTCCAAGTGGCTTTCTAGATAAAAATTAAAGTCACCCATGACTATGTATGATTCTAAACAAAGTCCCTCTTCAAGCAAGGTACCTATTGACTCCAAAAATCCATTTTTAGGCCCCGGTGGACGATATAATAATAGGCCGTTAAATGTTCTGTGGTTTACCAAGTGAATATTAAAGGCTAATGCTTCGCAATCTGTATTAATAACCGGGAGAAAATTGGCCCCAGGGAGTCGTGGTAGATAACAGCAAGCCCACCCCCTTTTTTATGTGACCTATTCAGGGTATAACAATGAAACCCAGGGGGAGTTGCCTTCACAAGGTCTGGGCCTGAAGCAGTATCAGTCCACGATTCCGTAATGAAGGCCAGCTTCACATTTAGATCTTCTAGCATTAAAGCACATTCCGTGCTATGTTTGATTAAAGATCTTGCATTGAATAAAATACATTTTAAGGGGCCTCCATTCATTACGTCCTTCTTATAACCTGTCCCAACACTGGGACCATGAGCTGGTAAATTGAGAATGCGGGGTAGTTGTTGCCGGCACCTAAGGCAGGAGAGACTCTCCATGCCTTTATCAATATCAATTAGCAGGTTCGAGGGACAATGAGGGTTACCTCTGGCTGGATTAAGTCCATGTAGCTCTTCCTTAGTGAACTTTATAATATTTGGGGCGGAATGGCCAGAAAAACTGGCCCTAGGCCCGGCCGGCGCGCGGACGGGCACAGACGGGCGCAGACGGGCGCCGACGGGCGCAGACGGACTTGCCTCTGACTCATTAAGCTTAAGATGAATGTTAGTGAAACAGAATTGAACTGTGGAGAGAGTGCTGTTTAGGTGTTGGATGTCGTTAACTGACTAGATTTAATGTAGATTTGGGTTTCATTTGCATAGAGATGTTAGGCAATTCTGGCTTGTTTCAGGATCACTACAAGGGGTTCCATATAGAGGTTGAATAGGGCAGGAGAAAGGACTGACCCTTGAGGAACTCTTTGAGAGACGGGTGTTGCTTTTGAGGGAGAGTTGTTTAGTTTGATTAACTGTGAGCGTTCATTCAGGAAGGAAGCAAACCACTGAAGGTCAGTTCCATCGATACCTGCATGTTGTGAGAGGGTCTATAGGAGGATGTAATGGTTGACAGTACCAAAGGCAGCCAAGAGGTCCCTGAGGACTAGGAGGCAGGCCTGTGGTCATCTGTGATGTTCAGTATAGCAGTCTCTGTGCTGCAGCTTTTCCAAAACCCAGATTGAAAGGCATTGTGCAGGTTGCATTTTTCAATGTGGCTGTTGAGTTGTTGCAGCACACATTTTTTGATAATTTTGCCCAGAAGAGGGAGGTTAGTTTTAGGTCTGTAATTGTTCTGGTCGGCGTTTGTTTTTTTGATGAGGGGGTGACTTGGCCGGGTATGAGGGAGACTGGCATGGAGCCTCTCGATAAGGAGGAGTTGATGATTTTGATCCATGTAAGAGGGATGATGTGACTGAGGTTTTTTACAAGCACAGCAGGGAGGGGGTTGGAGATGTGTGATGTTGGCTTCATACAAGTGATTGGTTTGAAGACTTCTTCTCCAGGTATATAATCGAATTTGGTTCAGGTTGCATAATTTTTCGATTGCAAGGTGTTGAGGTTGGTGTTCGTGATTGCTGAGAGGGAGAGTTTGGGGAGGCACCCATTAGAAGGCGGTAAGGCCTTGGGTGAGCTCTCTTTGCAAAGAGGGGTATCCAAGATGTAGTGTATGAAGGTGGTTGGTTAAGAGAGAGTTTGTTGCTAGTAATGTTGTCAGAGAAGAATGTTGCAAACTCTTTACAGCTCTTAGTAGAGTCATTGATTGAGTGTTGAGGGAAAGAGGTTTGCTGTTTAATGATGTTTTTATGTCTATTCCTATACTGGTGAAGTTAGGCTCAGAAGAAGAAAGAATTTTCTCTGAAGATGTGTTTTTTGTTATTTTAGGCGTTCAGCTTGGAGGATCGAGAGATTGGCTGGTGAGGGTTTTGTCTCCAGCTTCTTTCGGCCTGTCAGAATTCTCACCTCTCATTGTTAAGGTCTTTATTAAACCAGGATCTGAAAGGGACACTCCTAGATTTCTTGAGTTTGAGAAGGACAACTTTGTCAAGGAGGTCTGCCATTTTTGTGTTGTAGTGGGGGGTGAGTTCATCGATGAAGGTGAGGTCAAGAGGAGGTAGAATTTGGGAACTGACTAATGTTTCTCACTCTCCCTGGGGGATTCAATGTGTGTCACTTGCCCAGTGCTGGGGATGGATAGTTTGGGGAGGGCCTTAGGTTGGATGGCATCGAGATCGAAAAGGATAAGGTGGTGGTCCATCCAGTCATAGTGTAGGATACAACGGAGGGATAAGGTGTTATGCTTGGAGATGATTGCGTCAAGGGTAGAGCCCTTGTTGTGAGTTTGTCTATTGCAGTAGTGGGTGAGATAGCTTGCTTCCAGGAGGATGGTTAGGGCTTATACTATTGAATCTTCAGCATTGTTCAAGTGCAGGTTTAGGGCTCCTAATGTACAGTCTGAGCTGTCTTTTAGGTAGTTTTGTATTATTTGGTCTATTAAGTCTTCAAGGAATTGTGAGTTTTCTCCTGGTGGGTGATAGATGACATGAAATTTGATGGAGTTGGGGCCTTTATATGAGTGCTGAGCTCCTGAATATTCAATAGTAGGGTATTTTGGTAATGTGGAGGGGAGTTAAGCTGAGATCATTTTTGTGTATGATGGCTAATCCACCACCCTTGTAATCCTTGTGGCCACAGCGAATGATTGAGAAACTCAGAGGGGTGAGGAGATTGAGGAAAGGGAATGAGTGGCCAATCAGCCAGGTTTCTATTAGAAAGCTGATGTTAATTTTTTGCCTAATGATAGTTTCAGATATATAAGTGGCATGCTTGAATACTGACCGACAATTTAGTAACATGTAGCAAAGTGTAGGAAGTGATCTTGGACCAGGCTGACTGCGCTGAATAGTAATTAGTTGTGCAGGAGGCCTGGGAGGATGAGTGGTGTTACGGGTCCCACTCGTGCCTAGGATGACTGGGATTTTGCGGTGGCAGGGTTGGGTAGGATCATTTTCATAGGTATTGCTCAGCATTTTGGCTTCCCTCTGCGACAATCTAATCATGGTGCATCTCGGCTTGAGGTGGTGATGAATGTAGGGGATAGTTTGCCTAGGAGTGGGTGAGGGATGGGGGGTTAGGGTGTATGTTTGTGGCAGGATAGGTGCTCACTGTAGATGCGTGAGGTTGGGGCAGGAAGTAACTAAACTTTGCTTCCTTACACAGTGACAACATTTTATCAAGAATAGTGTGGATTGTGTGCTCCAGACAAGCAATTATAGGGATCAGTTGAGAGGTGGTTGGGTCAGTGGTGGGGAGTGGAGTATGATGGAGCTCGTCGGAGTCTGGGGAAGACGCTATGGCTGAATTCAGCCTGCTGAGGCTGATGGACTGAGAGGGTTTACGTGTGATTAAGGGCAGTGATGGTGTGCCATGGAGAGGGGGAATGTAATTCTGATAATGAGACCAAAGCTTCAGGGCATCTGGTTGTGGAAGAGGCTGTGATGGGGGATGGAGGTGGAGAAAGTGTGAGGGGCATTTGGAGTAGAAGGTTCAGCTAGTAGAGGAGGGGGTGCATGGGTGAGTTCTCTGAGAGAGTGTGGAGGGGTGGTGGTGGGAGCGGATGCATGGAGGCACTGAGCGCAGTTAAGTGGCACTCAAAAATAGATAGGGTTGTTAAGATGCTTGGATTAGGATGTTCCCATTTTTTTAAAATGGCTATGGACAAGTCTCCGCTAAGGTTCTGAGACGGGATAAAGTTAGTTAAGATGCATAAGGGGTTGTTAGTAGTATTAGTTACTTGGAGGCGTTGAAGGAAGTTCTCTCTTCATTTGGCAGGTTTCTTAGTGTAGAAGATGAAGTCCGCTTTAACTCCTCCATGAGTTGGACTGCAGAAGATGTCTGGTATTAGTGTCTCTGGATGTTCTTTGAGGATTTTGTGTTTGAGGACTGTGGCATGTTTGGAGAGGTGTTGTGGAAATGTAATGCTGGATGAGTTGGGGCCATATCTTTCAATGACAGTACTGTAGTGGGATATTGACCCAGTAGTAGGCTCACACTCTTGATATAATGGTTTGAATTTGCTTCTGGGGTCTCAGTTGAGGTGGGCATTGAGTGGCTTTCCTAGGACTCTGTAGAGAGTTGTGGGGGAGCTCTCAGCTAAAGTATGCAAGTGTAGCTCACGCAGTTGAGCTTAGACTGGGGCCAACCCAATCCAAGATGGCCACCAAATCTGTAGGTGGATGAGGGGCTTGGATTTTGGCAGTAATCTTTTACTTTTTAATTGTGAGGTGAGAGGTAGAAGAGGGGCTTAGGACAATTGCACTGCAAGGTTTGGATGTGGAAATCAATGGGCAACTGGTGGAGGCTAGACCTTCCTTAGTGTTTGAGCGGGCACAGTCAGGAATCAAGATGGTGTCTCTGGTTCCAAAGTGTCATCAGGTATATTAGGTCACATAGGGGACATAGCAGTGTTAGTTAATAGAGGAGAGCTAACACGTCAGGAGTTAGGCACTACCACGTGGGGGTAGTAGGTGATCATGTTATCGCAGGCTGTATTTATTGATCATGTGAGGGGTCTGACAGCAGGTTCGATTACCAGATTAAATTGTCAGTGGTTTTCTCTCCCAGTTTGGTGGAGTGGTGGATAGTGGAGATCCACCCATCCAAGTGTTTTCCAATGGCCAGAGAGCACCTATTATCCAAAGTTTCAGCCAATTGCTCCCAGGGAAATGCAGGTAGAATGAAAAGCATGTGTAGTACCATGACAGAGACACTAAGCAAGGAGACCCTAGTTCAGGGGCACTCTAGATACAATGCAGAGAGTCCACAGTTCAGACGCAGGAAAGCTTAACATGCGCAAAGAATCCTCAGATCAGACATAGAACAGAGACACAGTGTAGGGAGTCCATATTTCAGAGGCAAGAGAGATCCTCGTGTACCAAAAATCCCCAATTCAGAGTTTAGAAATGTTTTACTTTGTTAGAAGGGGTGTGAAAGTCGCCGTTAGGGGTTTGGCCACTAGGTGGAGGTCCAAGGCTATGGTTAGGACATTGGGCCCGATTATGGGTTTGGTGCTGTAGGATCGGGGCGGCATGTCACTGCCCCACTTCCAAATGGCCAAAGTCTACTGCAGACCGCCCGTTGTAATCCGCGCAGGCGGTCCTGTGGCGGCTGGCCCAAGCGCTGCCTTTCAAAGCTTAATAGGAGAGCCTTAGAAAAGCAGAGCTGTGAGACTGCCACAGCGCATTCCAGCTTGGACTGTAAAGTCCATGCCGTGCAGGAACTGGGGGTGTAAAATGAGAGGGAGGCACACCATGTGTCCCCCTGCATGCACCCCTGTGCACAGAGGTACCATGGGGCGCATTACCATGAAAAGGAGAGCAGTGAGAGAACTCAGCTGCTGCACCTCCAGCATATTGTGATCTCAGACCACTGCAAAACCGCCAGGGATCATCGATCTCTGGTAGTTACAGCGAGCCTAAGGCGGTACGACCATCAAAGTCATAATACAACAGTCGGACCACTGTTGCAGTGGTTTCTGCACCACCACCATACCACCTAACTCATAATCAGATCCATGCTCCTCCTTTTATTTCACCAGAGATTAGAGTGGCACTGGGGTCGAAGTCCTTTCTTTGTTTATAGGATTGTTTATCTTACTTAGTTTGAGAGAGGATAGAAGGGGATTGGGGGAAGATAGTTGTGGTGGGAGTGGGGGGACTGTTGTGAAAAGCTGGTCAGCAGACAACCAGGGCAGCAAGCAACATGATTTATTATACAGGAGAGCTGAAATGTTTTTATCCTTGCAGTCTCTAAATATGCGACTCAGAACACTGCAATAGGAGGAATGCGTGGCACAAATCTCCATATTACTCACACCAGCTTCTACACACTATTTACATTCGGTGCAGTTATAGGCTTTGTTTGCATCCAATTAAGGACACCTGGAAGCAGCAAACAGCAAGCAGCGCTAACGTCGAGGCTCTCTCTACTTACTTAAAGTCATAATTTCAAGAAAATTGTCTTAGCCAAACATGCTGCTGTAGGGCCCGCGCTGAGGATTTATTCCAGGACAGACAACATACTGCATTCAATTTACATTGCCAGATCAACAAGCAGCCATGGAAAGTCCATTTCTATCACTATTACTTCCCCATATCATATGAAGGCGTCACAGTAGTGAGGGGGATTGGATTGCGCGAGGTGCCACTGTACTTAGGCAAGCTCAGCTTGGGAACGATGTCACTGTCTCCTCCTAAACAGTGGGTACCTTCATGGCAGCAGCCGAGGTCCACAGTCTCATATAGGGTACCAATTGGGGTGTGGGAGTTCCCTCTTGTATTGGTCGCCCCAGGATACAGACAGGTGATTGAGGCCGGTTGGAGTCCACTGAGTGAGGCTATCTGTGGGGACACGTAAGCCGAGGAGGAGCAGCAGGTTCACTGTTCAAACTGAGCCGATGTCTCTATGTCAGGTGTGGCGGTCTCTCGACTACCAGTAAGTTGGGCACCGCAGAGCACCGGTAGCGGACTTGGGATCACACATAGGAAGTGATGTGGCAGTCTCCAGACTACCAGTCCACTGGGCATGGAAGAGCCCAAATAGCGGATCCAAGATCACACACCTGATGAGATGGTATCAGGCCACAAAGTGCATACCACTTTCCTGTTAAAGCAGGTTTTGCCACCAAGATGGTGGTCTCCAGCATGGGCCAGCAATCGCTGAGACTCAGAATGACAATGGGGTACCAGCCAAAGGGCAGGCAGACTAATTCCTGCAGTTTGAACCATATGAGGGACAGTCACTGTAGATCAGAGGACAGCAGTCGGGGCCTCAAGACCCTCTCAATCCGATTTGTATGGTATTGGATTTGGACATCATTGCAACTGTCTTGGTGGGAACGCCGAGATATCCAAAGAGCAGGTATTATTCCAAAGTTCTCAAAACCTGTTAAGTTATTGTTGGAGCGATGTAGCAATGGTTGAGGTGGTGGCAAGGCATGGATGATAGTTTGAAGATGGATATTTACACCAAAAAGGTGATCCCAAGCCCTGAGCCTCTTAGAGGCTCGACTGTAGAGAGGCCATGAAGCGTGGCAGTTGGCATGTTTGGCTCTTGCATCCTACTGTGGAAATGATGGGGACAGTGGAATTATCCACATTTCACCATTGACTAACCAAGTGTTTGCAACATGCAGTAGGCTAGGTCAAACATACACACTTCGCCAAAGGGTTGCAGAAGCATGAGTGTGATCAAGGCACTTGAGGCAAAACTAGTGGGTGCTAAATGTGGGCTCTGTGATTTCTTGGGTTAAAGTGTTGTCTGTTATATCGCTGTGTCAAATCTAGGACTAACCTGTGAAATGTCACCCTTGGCATCCGTGGTCCTCTCAAATGATCCAATGAACATGAAGTGGAGTTAAGCCAGTACTTCAGTTGGGAAGAGAGGTCCTGCTCTACCAACTCTGATATGTCAATGAGAGGGATATTCTCCCTCTGTATAATCTCTCTACTCCTCAAGTAGCTGTTGTTCCACGGGATGATGGCCAGTGTACCAAACACATTCATCAACATCGTGGGGCATATCCCATACCCTTGGTTACTTTGTTATGTGGGCAAGCTGTATGTGATTGGTTCGATGATGTGCAGATGGGAATGGGTGTGGTACAGGTGCTGCAAATGTACAGTTCACACTCCCCATTTGCTTTGACAGGGGCACATTACATGAGATATGGAACTGAAAGGATTTTTCTTTTGTGAATCAGGCAAATATATATTTTCATGTGTTTTGATTTGCCACTGAAACAATGTATGTATCTTAAACATAATATTTTGTGTGATGCTGTAGTCATTGGTGTTTTTTTTCTTTCATGCTGCTGTTACATCTGTCCAGTGTCACTGTCTTAAATTTGTTTATGTTTTTTTGTGTCTCTGAAGTGTATGTATGCTGTACTTGGTGGTGAACAGTCATAATATCGAATTTTTAATATCGAATTGCCAAAATATCGAGTTTTTTATATAGAATGGACAGAATATCGAATTGCCAAAATATAGTGGTGCAGAATATCGAAAATAAGGTAAGAAATATCCATTGTCATAATATCGAAGTTAGTAATATATATTGTTAAAAATTTCGAATTTGTTATAGTGTTTTAAGTGTTAGTATATCTGTTAAAAGTATGAATTATTTTTGTAATGTATGTTTTAATTTTTTTAAAGTAATGAATTTTATGTTATTTAATTATTGCGTAATTTAAGTCCGTAGTGGGTTGTTGGTTTATAGGGGAATAGGGTGGGAAGTAATTTAATTATAGTAAATTAAATATGAATTTTTAGGAATTATTAATTATTTTTAATTTAATTTTGAGTTTCAGTTCTGTAGCGGGTTGTGAGTTTATAGGGGAGTAGGGTAGGAAGATATTTAATTGTAATTAAGTAATTATTGAATTTTATTTATTTGTTTTGATAAATAATTTATTGGTAATTAATTATTAATTGGTAATACATTTTTAGTAATTGGTAATTCATTTTTATTCATTTTTTAATTGATAATTATATTAATTGTATTAATTTAATATTCGGAGCAGGTTGTGGGTTTATAGGGGAATAGGGTGGGAAGTAATTTATTTGTAATTAGGTAATTATTTATTTTTGTTTATTGGTATTGCTAATGAATTTATTGTTAATTAAATATTAATTGTTAAATAATTTTTATTAATTGGTAATTCATTTTTATTAATTGAGTAATTGATCATTATATTTATTGCATTAATTTATTATTCGGAGTGGGTTGTGGGTTTATAGGGGAATAGGGTGGGAAGTAATTTAATTGTAATTCAATAATATTGCTTTTTTTGTGTATTGATAATTAATTTACTGTTAATTAATTATCAATTGGTAAACATTTTGTATTACTTATTTTTTGGTATTGAAAAATAATTTGTGGTTAATTAGTTATTAATAGGTAATTAATTATTTTAATAATTAATATTTATTGGTATTTATAAGTAATTATTTATTAAATAATTTGTCATTGGTAATTAATTTGAATAATTTTTTATTGGTATTGATAATTAATTTTATATATATTTAATTGTTAAATCATTAATTTCCCTACTTTTGCACCCATTGGAGGTGGAATAGTAATTTTTACACTCCCGCTATCCAACACTTTCCCTACTGTTGCACTCTCTAGAGTGGTTAATAGTAATTTTTACCCCTACGCTATCCAACACTTTCCCTACTGTTGCCCTCTCTAGAGTGGGAATAGTAATATTTACCCCTATGCTATCCAACACTTTCCCTACTGTTGCACTCACTGGAGTGGGAATAATAATTTTTACCCCTACACTATCCAACGCTTTCCCTACTGTTGCACTCTCTGGAGTGGGAATAGTAATTTTTATCCCTACGCCATTCAACGCTTTCCTTACTGTTGCACTCACTGGAGTGGGAATAGTAATTTTTACCCCTACGCTACCCAACGCTTTCCCTACTGTTGCACTCACTGGAGTGGGAATAGTAATTTTTACCTTCCCGCTATCCAATGCTTTCCCTACTGTTGCACTCACTGGAGTGGGAATAGTAATTTTTACCCTCCCGCTATCCAACACTTTCCCTACTGTTGCACTCACAGAAGTGGAGATCGTAATTTTTAGCCCTACGCTATCCAACGCTTTCCCTACTGTTGCACTCACTGGAGTGAGAATTGTAATTTTTACCCTCCCGCTATCTAACACTTTCCCTACTGTTGCACTCTCTAGAGTGGGAATAGTAAATTTTACCCCTACGCTATCCAACACTTTCCCTACTGTTGCACTCTCTAGAGTGGGAATAGTAATATATACCCCTATGCTATCCAACACTTTCCCTACTGTTGCACTCACTGGAGTGGGAATAATAATTTTTACCCCTACACTATCCAACGCTTTCCCTACTGTTGCACTCTCTGGAGTGGGAATAGTAATTTTTACCCCTACGCTATTCAACGCTTTCCTTACTGTTGCACTCACTGGAGTGGGAATAGTAATTTTGACCCCTACGTTACCCAACGCTTTCCCTACTGTTGCACTCACTGGAGTGGGAATAGTAATTTTTACCTTCCCGCTATCCAATGCTTTCCGTACTGTTGCACTCACTGGAGTGGGAATAGTAATTTTTACCCTCCCGCTATCCGACACTTTCCCTACTGTTGCACTCACAGAAGTGGAGATCATAATTTTTAGCCCTACGCTATCCAACGCTTTCCCTACTGTTGCACTCACTGGAGTGAGAATTGTAATTTTTACCCTCCCGCTATCCAACGCTCTCCCTACTGTTGCACTCACTGGAGTGGGAATAGTAATTTTTACACTCCCGCTATCCAACACTTTCCTTACTGTTGCACTCACTGGAGTGGGAATAGTAATTTTTGCCCTCCCGCTATCCAACACTTTCCCTACTGTTGCACTCACTGGAGTGGGAATAGTAATTTTTACCCTCCCGCTATCCAACGCTTTCCCTACTGTTGCACTCACTGGAGTGGGAATAGTACATTTTACCCTCCCGCTATCCAACACTAAAAATATTGAATATTTTTTAATAATATTAAGTTAACATATATATGTATTAAAAAATAAAAATGCATGTTTATTTTTTTTAATTCACATTAATTAATTATTAATTTTAAGGTTATTTAAGTATTTTTAAGTATGTTTTACTTAATTATATTTATTATTTCATTATTTTACATTACTTTTAAGACATTTAAAAAATTCGATATTTTAGCAAACTATTATTTACAACGATATTTTGGATTCAATATTTTTGCACTTACCTGTTTGTAGCTAGGAAGTCGATATTCTGTCATTCTATATTTCGTCATCGATATTTTGGCAGGTCGATATTTTGGTCCTCGATTCCTGCATTGGAAGGATGTCATCTCATCCAGACAGCTGACTGCAAGGCACACGCACAGGTCACATGGAATGTCAAATGTACATATCAAACACATTGCGATGAAGGGGTACACGTGACAACTAAAAAACACAGCTATTGAGACAACGCACACATTTCTGACTGGGAAAATATGATGCACGATGCACACAGACCCTACAGCCGTGGGAATCCACATGTGGGATGGTGCGCGTAGATGTGTTCCATGCCCATCTCCACACAGACCCCTGTTGGATGCACCAACAGCAGATGCAGTTGACGGGACACTGACATCAAGCTCATGGGAACACATGACACACACCTGACATAGTCCCAAAGGGGCACGGTGATCGAGACCTGTCAGTTGATAGAGTGTCCCTGTCCCTGGCATCAGGAGACAGGTGCGGGTGTTGATTACTGTGCCATCCCACTGCTGCTGTGCATGACACATTTGGACTACAGATACACATGTGGCAAGTGGCAAGGTGATGTGTGCCACATAGTGCCCCATCACACATGACATGTGTCCACAAGTCATCACACATCAATTGTGCAACTAGATGAGATGACCTGTGCAATATCACTGGCTAACACACCTAGGGCCTGCACATGTAAGTATGCAATGACAAGTACTTGATGGACATCCATGTACGACTCGTAGCCCTCCATTCCTGTCATGTGTATGCCTGTATTACCATTGTAAGCGTGTGAAATGAGTACACGTACGGGTACGCACTGTACTACTAGTGCATGCACCGTACGTGTACTACTAGTGCGTACCCGTACGTGTACTAAGGTAGTACACGTACGGGTACGCACTTTACTACTAGTGCATGCACTGTACGTGTACTACTAGTGCATACCCGTACGTGTACTAATGTAGTACACGTACGGGTACGCACTGTACTACTAGTGCATGCACCGTACGTCTACTACTAGTGCGTACCCGTACGTGTACTACCTTAGTACACGTACGTGTAAGCACTAGTAGGACACGTACCCGTACGTGTACTACTAGTGCGTACCCGTATGTGTACTAAGGTAGTACATGTACGGGTACCCACTGTACTACTAGTGCATGCATCGTACGTGTACTACTAGTGCGTACACATACGTGTAGTACACGTACAGGTACGCACTAGTAGTACACGTACCCGTACGTGTACTACTAGTGCGTACCCGTACGTGTAATAAGGTAGTACACGTACGGGTATGCACTGTACTACTAGTGCATGCACCGTACGTGTACTACTAGTGCGTACCCGTATGTGTACTAAGGTAGTACATGTACGGGTACGCACTGTACTACTAGTGCATGCACCGTACGTGTACTACTAGTGCGTACACGTGTGTGTACTAAGGTAGTACACGTACGGGTACGTACTAGTAGTACACGTATGGTGCATGCACTAGTAGTACAGTGCGTACCCGTACGTGTACTACCTTAGTACATGTACGGGTATGCACTAGTAGTACACGTACGGGTACGTGTACTGCTAGTGCGTACACGTACGTGTACTAAGGTAGTACACGTATGTGAACGCACTAGTAGTACACATACCTGTCAAACGCACTGTACAACTGGTGCCGTAGGGGTAAGTGTGAAACGCACCGTACACCCACAATTATTGCGTGTGTACGCTTCATTTCACCATTGTACTTGTGCCATAGGGGTACGTGTGAAACGCACCGTACACCTGCTATCATCGCGTGTGTACGCTTCGTTCCACCATTGTACTTGTGCCGTAGGGATACATGTGAAACGCACTGTACACCCACAATCATTGCGCGTGTACGCTTCGTTTCACCATTGTACTGGTGCCGTAGGGGTATGTGTGAAACGCACCGTACCTGTGTGTGGATTTAAAAATTACATAGGGGACACATAAGGGACAAGTATTAGGCCCTAAATGCATGCTGGTTGTCATGGAGACAGAGTTTTCAGTTGGAAAGTGTCGATCAGGTGTCCTGGAACAGTCAGTTGGCCACAAAATACAATGTTGCAAAGTGGTTGTTGACTTGACATGATGCTCAAAATTTGAACGATGCGAATGGTGTCATTGGTGTATGTTCAAAGGGATTGGAGTAAACGTAGGATGCTAATGAGTCTGACCAATCACTATGTACTCCTCTAAATGAATGCCCCTCAGCAAGACAGATATAAGGCAGCCAGAACCCATGAGAGGGCACTTGCCTGCACAACTTTCCAGTCGACAACATTGCTGCTGTCTCTGATTCCTCTGGACCATGTCGCGTACTGTGGAGAGGGCCCAGCCATTCACCCAGGAGGAGAATCAGGCCTTGCTGGACGCCCTCTGCCCACAGTACACCAAGCTGTATGGGAGACCAGGGGAGCAGGTGAGTGCTGAGTCCACTACCTTTGCCTAGGCACCTGTTGTGTGACTGTCAATATTGTGTCCAGGTGGGACAGACATGCTATGTTGTTTAGAGTGGGTACCAGGGTGGGGGACATGCTGATGTCTCTCATGCAGAGCCTGATGTAGTTCCTGTGTGCACTCCTCACTTGCATTGTGCTTACTAGGACTTTCACTGCATAGTGCATTACACATTCAGCCAGTGAAATCCTTGGTGACTTTTTTTCCTATTGTCCTGAGGTGATTCAGTGCTCCCCCCGGTGTGACAGGTGACTGTACCCACAGATGTGTATGAGTTGAGTGGACCTGTGGTGAGAGTGTCCAAATGATGTGTACGACCTCATGGATATTGATGTGTGTGAATCTTCCTTTACATGTAGGTGAGTGTCTATGTGAAGTGTTGCGCCACAGCTGCATGGAGGTGGCAACATATCTACCCATCTGATGTGACAAGTAAGCCGTGCTGTGTGTCTGACTTGCATAGCTAGCATGACACCTGTGACACCCCACTGGCAAGTGGCACATGTGCAGAGTGAGGGTTGTATCTGCTGTTGTCAATGACAGGCGAGTGATCTGTGCTTGGGTGTGTCTGTCTAGTATGCTGAGGGTGCGTCAATGGAGTGGGACATGTGAGTGCTAGGCACGTGCTGGCCATCAGCCTGCTGTTGCATGTGCTGCACAGTGTGTGGCATGATCAGTGAGTGTGTCGCAACCCTCATGCCAACCGGTTGACTTTCAATGCCATGTAGTGCATTGGGGCTTGCACACAGGCCAATTTCTTATTGTGTATGATGTAATTCCTGTCTGCATCCTATGCCCTGTTCAACATTTCTAAGAGGTTAAAATGTGTGTCTCGGGGACACGTAGCAGGTATATTGATGGTGTGTCACTTTGTCATCCTGACAGGTAACTGCCTAGGTGAAGGGGGTGATTTGGAACCACATCGTCAGGGCCGTGAGATCTGAGGGGGAGAGTCGTCGCCAGCTGCCAGAGGTCCGCAAGAGGTGGCAGGACATCCGATGCTGGACCTGGTCCAGCTGGGGCTCGACAGTCCTCGCCCCCACGGCGGACGCCGACGGCAGACCCCCCAAATGAGACGTGTCCTGGCGGTGGTCTTCCCAGACTTCGATAGGCAGTTACAGGAGAGACTGCAGCAAGGAGGGGGTAGGTACATGGCTGTTTGTCGTGTTATGTGTCGCAAGCTTTTGTAAGTGCTCTGTAGCCTGGATACACTCCCAGGGGCCGATTCACAGAACTAACTTAAGACAAAATCCTAAACTTGCTACTTTTGGTATTCACAGAAGTTAGGATTTTGACTTAAGTTTGTCTTAAGACAGACTTAAGACAGACTTAAGACAGACTTAAGACAAACTTAAGACAAACTAAAGACAGACTTAAGACAGGCTTAAGACAGACTTAAGACAAACTTAAGACAAAATTATAACTTAAGTCTGGTCAGACCATAAGACTTCCAATAAGACCCAATATTCTTTTTTATTAACCCAGACAGACCCAAAAATAAAGGGATACCGGGGATCTGTCTGAGGTGTTTTAATCTTTTAGCCCCCCCAGGTCATACACTTCTTCTAAGAGCTCCCAATACTGTGGTTGAGCCCACCCCGACTTATAGGCGTCGGGGTGACCCGATGATGAAGCATGACACCACTAGGGTGTGTGAGGGTAACTAAACAAAAAGGAAGCTTTTCCTTGCTCACCTTTTGGTGAAGAAAGAAAGATTACCTCACATAAGTTCTTCACATTTTTCCCACTATAGTGCATCCATATTGACCACTGTTGGTCCGTTAGAGTAATTTAAAGTGGCTAACAGTCCCACAATAACCACCAACCCACCACACTGAGACACAAGGCTGTATTTTGTAAAAATAAAATTCTTTATATAAAGTTCTACAAGCAGGCGTTAAAAATACAGTTCTTCACTTAAAATGAGGTTCCAGTTACTTGTGATTATTTTCAGGGAGTCCACAGTTCTCAAAATGGTCACTTTTGGTGCAATCTGCACCTTCTGGGGGCCTGTACGCCTCGTAGGGCCGCCTGTACGCTTCGTACGGGTTTTTGGATGCGTCGTGCCGTTTCTCACGCTTCCCGTGTGAGCACGCGTACTAGGACTCGAGCCGTACGGACCGTACCTTCGTAGGTACGCATCGTACGAGTCCGGTACGCCTCTTGCCACACCTCACGCTTCCCGCGTGACCAATGTCTATATCTTTAAAGCAGGACGGACCGTACAGGTGCAGGGATGCACCGTACGAGCTAGGGACGAACCGCACCAAGTCTCGCGCTTCCCGCGTGAGTCGCGTAGCGGTACGATAGCGCAGTACGGGCCGTGCACAGAAAAGTACGGTTCGTACGACGGCGCTTGGGCTCACAGTACCTTATTTCTTGGGGGACAATGTTCGTGGTGGCCTCAGAAGTCCGTTGAGCGGCGTCCCACGTTGCGTTGCAGTCCCGCTTGGGCAGTGGACGACGATGCTTCGTGGGGCGCTTCAGGACGTTGCGGCCCTCCTCGGGGGTCAGAAGCAGGAGGGGCAGCTCGGGGGTGATTTCTCAGCGCGGCGCGCTGTCAGCTTCGTCCAAATCGGCGAACCAGTGCGCCGCCGGTCCTCACAGTGGTCTCTATGGCCAGGGGGGTCGCAGAGGCTCGGCGCTTGGGCACAGGCAGTCTCTTCCTTACGTTGCGAGCTCCGGCTCGAGGTGGCAGTTGTTTGCTTTGCTCAGGCCAGGCAGGGCCTTTACGGTGCTCACAGCAGCACAAACGATTCAGGAGTCGCGTTGCTCAGCGAGAGGGGGCACACAGGTTCTCTGGGGTCAGCGTTGCAAATCCACCCACAGCAGCTTCCTCCTCTTCCAGGGGAGGGTAGCGCCCAATGTTCCTAGGGTGCAGTTCAGGGGGCAAGTTCACAAGCAAGCCCTTGGAGATTGTCTAAAAGCACAAGTTGAATTCAAAGTCTTTCAGTCTTTTCCTCCTCTCCTTCAGCAGCAAGGCACCCACCACAGGCCAGTCTCTCAGGCTTAGAGACAGTACTCCTCCATGCAGCTTTCCCAGGTCCTTCTCTTCGGGCAGAGGTTCTTCTTGGCATAAACAGGATCTGATTTCTTAGGAGCAGGGCTCCTTCTTTTATAGCAAGTTTCTTTTGTTCTTTGTCACCAGGGGGCCTTTGCCTGGCTCAGTCCGGTTCTGGAGCACTTTGTTGTGGTGACTCTGCTCTTTCCTTTCAGCGAAGAGGGCAGAGACATCAGCCGCTCCACAGGAGGCGGAGCCATCATTGTGATGGCAGAGCACAGGTTTATTCAGAGTCAAGGTGTACTCCTCCCACCCATCCTGGTGTAATCTCTCTACCCACCACCTGGCAGCCAGCCTGTCTCCTGGAATTCCCCAGCCCTGCCCCTCACTGAAACTACTACAAACAAATGATGGACGGAATGCTGACAATGCATACATTCTAACCCAGTCAAGAGATCTGGGTTAAATCCATCGTTCTTTTGCCCACTACACCACCCCAGTTTAGACATGGCCATATGCAAATCAGTCTTGACCCTGTGCCTCATGGGAACAGTCCAGCCCGAACTGCCAAGCCATGTCTTCCCTGGACCGGAATCAAGCATCCTAGGACCGGTTTCTGGCTATCAGCCGTCATCAGCCAGGATAGCTTGACTCCAGTGGCGTAGTGAGCACGGGTCCCACGTCTGGGAATACCCATCCCACTTAGGGCGAAAAGCGTTATAACAAACAAATGATGGACGGAATGCTGACAATGCATACATTCTCCCCCAGTCAAGAGATCTGGGTTAAATCCATCGTTCTTTTGCCCACTACACCACCCCAACCGGTCCTAGGATGCTTGATTCCGGTCCAGGGAAAACATGGCTTGGCAGTTCGGGCTGGACTGTTCCCATGAGGCACAGGGTCAAGACTGATTTGCATATGGCCATGTCTAAACTGGGGTGGTGTAGTGAGCAAAAGAACGATGGATTTAACCCAGATCTCTTGACTGGGGGAGAATGTCTGCATTGTCAGCATTCCGTCCATCAATTGTTTGTTGTAACGCCTCACTGAAACTAGGCAGCACACACACACACAGCATAGGCGGACTGAAATGGCTAAGCAAGTAAATACTAACTTTCTAAAAGTAGTATTTACAAACACAGGATATTAAAAGAAACTTTACTAAAAGAAGTATTTTATTATTCTGAGTTCAGGCATACTAAACTTGACTTTCTACCATGCTCTCTGAGTCTTCTGGAATTACAGCGTGTAGTAATTCCAGCAGCCCATCCTGGCCTATGGAGAGCAGGTAGCCTTCAATAGTGAAAAACGAAAATGGCTGTAATTCACTATTAGAACATGCCACACACATCAGGGTATGTCCTACCTTATGCCTACAATGCACCCTGCCCTTGGGCCTACCAGAGGGGGTGACTAATATGTAGTTAAGGGAAGGTTTAGGGACTGGCAAGTAGGTGCACTTGCGCAGTCAGCATGACAGTACCAGACTGCACGCAGGTTCTGCAATGGCAGACATTAGACACATTTTACTAGGCCGCTTCTGTGGGTGGCACAACCAGTGCTGCAAGCCCACCAGCAGCATTTGTATTTACAAGCCCTGGCACTCCTGGTGCACTTTACTAGGGGCTGATAGTAAACCAAATAAGGCAAACATGGAATCCAATGAACATCAACATTTTACCATAGGGAGAGCATATGCACCTTAGCACTGATCAGCAGTGGTAAGGTGCCCAGAGTCATAAAACAGCCAACAACAGGTCAGAAAAAATACAGGAGGAAGGCAAAAAGTTTAGGGATAAACCTGGAAAAAGGGCCAAGTCCAACACGGCCTACCACAGAAATGGTACTTGTTATGCAGGGTATTTGGGCACCTGACTCACAATTGTGGGCATTGTATCTGGTGGAATTGAACCCTATTCCTTCCATGAGAGACAAGATATTGGTGGCTGGACCAGCACCTGGACATTCCTATCAGTCCTGGGATGTGCGTGACAGTGTGTGTTCCCTTTGGCTATCTTAGTTTTGTATGCAGTTACATGACTATACAGTCTGTTGGCATGAAATCAGGGTGTGTATTGTGCTGCAGCTGCCATGGGTGGGTATGCATGTGTTATATGTCCTCACACCCACATGTGGTGTGTCATGCAGTGTGTGAAAGACATCCATCCTCCTGGGAGTGGGACACTGCTGGGAGTCCTCTGCACACACCCCTCATATGTCTGTCCAATGCTGGGAGTCCTCTGCACCCACCCCTCATATGTATGTCCACTGCTGGTAGTGATATGCACCCACCCCTCATATGTCTGTCCACTGCTGGTAGTGATATGCACCCACCCCACATATGTCTGTCCACTGCTGGGAGTTCTCTGCACCCACCCCTCATATGTCTGTCCACTGCTGGTAGTGATATGCACCCACCCCTCATATGTCTGTCCACTGCTGGTAGTGATATGCACCCACCCCTCATATGTCTGTCCACTGCTGGTAGTGATATGCACCCACCCCTCATATGTCTGGACACTGCTGGTAGTGATATGCACCCACCCCACATATGTCTGGACGCTGCTGGGAGTCATATGCACCCACCCCTCATATGTCTGTCCACTGCTGGTAGTGATATGCACCCACCCCTCATATGTCTGGACGCTGCTGGGAGTCCTCTGCACCCACCCCTCATATGTCTGTCCACTGCTGGTAGTGGTATGCATCCACCCCTCATATGTCTGGACGCTGCTGGGAGTCCTCTGCACCCACCCCTCATATGTCTGTCCACTGCTGGTAGTGATATGCACCCACACCTCATATGTCTGGACGCTGCTGGTAGTGATATGCACCCACCCCGCATATGTCTGTCCACTGCTGGGAGTCCTCTGCAGCCACCCCTCATATGTCTGGACACTGCTGGTAGTGATATGCACCCACCCCTCACATGTCTGGATGCTGCTGGGAGTCATATGCACCCACCCACGCACCCCCTTGGGGCTGTACACTGCTGGCCTGGACCTACACACACACCAATATGAAGGTAACATGCTGGGCCAGTCCTCTAGGCCCACATTCCTGGCGTGTGTATGCATCCTATCCCAAATTTACTGCTGCCGTAATGGGGTACGTGTGGCATGCACCATACCCACTCATTCATGCGTGGGTACGGTCCGTACCTGAGTTGTCATGGTGCCGTAGGGGTACATGTGGTACGCACCGTACCCACGCATTCATGCTTGGGTACGGTCCGTACCTGAGTTGGCATGGTGCCGTTGGGGTACGTGTGGTACGCGCTGTACCCACGCATTAATGCATGGGTACGGTCCGTACCTGAGTTGGCATGGTGCCGTTGGGGTACATGTGGTACGCACCGTACCCAGGGTACAGTCCGTACCTGAGTTGGCATGGTGCCGTTGGGGTACGTGTGGTACGCACCGTACCCACGCATTCATGCGTGGGTACCGTCCGTACCTGAGTTGTCATGGTGCTGTAGGGGTATGTGTGGTACGCACCGTACCCATGCATTCATGCGTGGGTACAGTCCGTACCTGAGTTGTCATGGTGCCGTAAGGGTACGTGTGGTACGCACCGTACCCACGCATTCATGCGTGGATACAGTCCGTACCTGAGTTGGCATGGTGCCGTTGGGGTAAGTGTGGTACACACCGTACCCACGCATGAATGCGTGGGTACGGTCCGTACCTGAGTTGTCATGGTGCCGTAGGGGTACATGTGGTACGCACCGTACCCACGCATTCATGCTTGGGTACGGTCCGTACCTGAGTTGGCATGGTGCCGTTGGGGTACGTGTGGTACGCACTGTACCCACGCATTAATGCATGGGTACGGTCCGTACCTGAGTTGGCATGGTGCCGTTGGGGTACATGTGGTACGCACCGTACCCAGGGTACAGTCCGTACCTGAGTTGGCATGGTGCCGTTGGGGTACGTGTGGTACGCACCGTACCCACGCATTCATGTGTGGGTACCGTCCGTACCTGAGTTGTCATGGTGCTGTAGGGGTATGTGTGGTACGCACCGTACCCATGCATTCATGAGTGGGTACAGTCCGTACCTGAGTTGTCATGGTGCCGTAAGGGTACGTGTGGTATGCACCGTACCCACGCATTCATGCGTGGATACAGTCCGTACCTGAGTTGGCATGGTGCCGTTGGGGTAAGTGTGGTACACACCGTACCCACGCATTCATGCGTGGGTATGGTCCGTACCTGAGTTGTAATGGTGCCGTAGGGGTACGTGTGGTACGCACCGTACCCAGGGTATGGTCCGTACCTGAGTTGTCATGGTGCCGTAAGGGTACGTGTGGTACGCATCGTACCCACGCATTCATGCGTGGGTACGGTCCGTACCTGAGTTGTCATGGTGCCGTAGGGGTACGCGTGGTACGCACCATACCCACGCATTCATGCGTGGGTATGGTCCATACCTGAGTTGTCATGGTGCCGTAGGGGTACGTGTGGTACGCACTGTACCCAGGGTACGGTCCGTACCTGAGTTGTCATGGTGCCGTAGGGGTACGTGTGGTACACACCGCACACGTCCACTTCCGTTGTTGCGGTACGCAGGTGTTGCTGGACACGCCCCCCAAAGTGACCAGACCCTGGTGGTAATGTATGGCCTCCATATTATAGGTTTGGGTTTGAGCATGGGGTATGTTTCGTGCCCCTCACCCCCACCCTGGCCCCTGGGTGTTGTTCTCACCTTCTGCGGCATGTGCGTCGGGTGCGGTGCACCAAGTAGTAGGCCAACAGGACCGGGATGACACGTACGATGGGGTTCATGGCATTTACGTCGCGTACCGGGGCTCCGTTGCGTAGCGGTTCTCGTCGAACTCTGCTTTTCCGCTGTGTTTGACTCCCGTAAAAAAAGAGCCGTACGGAGTGACGTAGGGACGAATCGTACTTGCTGGGCCGGAAACCGCTGCCTGAATACGTCCAGACGTCGCGTACAAGCTGTTCCGGATCAGAATCGTAGGTATTTTTTCCACGAACGGTCTTTTGTACGATTCGTACGGAAATAGGCTTTCTGTACGAATCGTACTTCCTAGGTTGTAGGGACAGTTTACCGGGTGCGAGTCGTACGGAGAAAACGCTCCGTACGACGATTCGTAGGGCCTTTTTACAGGATCGGAATCGGCCCCCTGGTGTAGCCTTTGCAGCTTTGTGTGGCAGTTGCATCACAATCTGTGCACTTTCATGCCAGCCCTTAAAAACAGGTTTTCATAAAGTACATGTTGAAAGTCTATCTCCTAGTGCTCTGAGAAATGCAGCGTTACGTTTCTATTTCTGAAACCGCTAATTTCGCCTTTACTTTCTTATTGCTCTTAAAGCAAATCATAACATATGGGGCATATTCTCAAGGATCTATCACCGAGTTATCGGCACTTTAGCGCAGCCAAAGTTGCGATAAATTTATTGCCCCATTCACAAGCTGATGCTAACAGTCGATAACACCAGTTTTCCTGCGATGGCATCCTCAAAAAACATCTCCACGGATGACCCCGCTAATGAGATGCAGAGTAGGCATTCCCGGGCAAAAAGCCATAACAATACCACTCCGCAACATTCTCAATGACCAGCCAGATCGGCGATAAGATCCCAAAACAGGCGATAAGGCGTGTTAGCAGCAGGAAACTAACACCTGCTCTGACCTGGTGTAAAGTCGGACAACAACTGACAGCAGCCACGGGAGCACCCATAGCCAAACATGAAGAACAACAGATGTCCCCGAGCAACTGAACATGCAGCCCAGAGCCCCAATAGGGCAACAACACCCACCGCCACCACCCCCAGGACCCCACCACCCGCCCCCCTTCCCTTTGAACAAAGAGAATGCACATCAACATCACGAAACCATGAACCAAACAAATCGCCTGAAGTCGCACAACCACAACACCTAACATGCAGGTGCAGTCAGAAAAAATGGAAATCATACATTCAAATCATATAACCCAAATAAAAACTTTCTTACAGATTAAACAAAAAACAACAATCTTGAAGAGGCACGGCAGGTATTCTCTGGTCCTTCTGTAAGTCACAGCCTGCAAGACAGAAATACAGATAAGAAGGTGTGCCATGCGCCCATCAAAGTACAGAGAGAGAGAGCGAAAGAAAGAGAGGGGGAGAGGAGGAGAGAGTACGAGAGGGAGAAAGAGCGGGAGAGAGAAAGAGAGGGAGAGAGAAAGAGAAAAAGAGGGAAAGAGAGAGAGAAAAAAGAGAGGCAGACAGAGAGAGGGAGAGAGAGGGAGAGAGAAAGAGAGAGAGGGAGAGAGAGGGAGAGAGTAAGAGAGGGAGAGAGAGTGCAGACACTGCAGACGCAGACCTCACTGCTCACCTGCAGCCACCGGTGTGTCTCCAACCACATGCTGGTACACACTGCAGTCCCCCAGGTCCCTCATCTGAAACAGTTGCCAGAGACATGAATGGCAGAGTCCATACAGTACCACACGCCATCCGTGCTTGCCCGCCCCTGCGCACACAGGCTGCTGCACTCCAGCCCCTCCCGCCGCCCAGCCAAGATTGCCCGCCCTGAACAACCAGGGCTCCCTGCTCACCTTCTGCCACTGGCGTATCTCCAAGAGGGCCCACCACGTGCTGCTGGGAGCCCCAAGACCGTGGCACGCGACCATGGCACCCTCCACATTATCCAGCCCCGCGGGCCACCAGGTCACACACTTGATTTTGGGTCTTGATTTTGCTATGGCAGAGAACATATCAGTGCACCCGGCCTCATCGCAGGCTGCACATCCGCTCAACACTAGAGGTGCCACTAACTTTGTGAACTGCGAGGCGATGCCACATGTCGGTAGGCCCGCACTGCCTGCTGGCTCAGCCCTACACTGTGGTCCAGCAGGGTTCACACCATTCCAGACCACCTGGACGGCGCATCATCGCAGGCTGCACACCCACCCAGCACCTTAGGTGCCCCTACCTCAGTGCACCCAAAGACACCGTCCCGTGGTGGTGTGCCTGCCGCAGTGTATCCGGTGCCACCAAGTCTGTGCACCGCAAGCCATGGACCCTTTATGATTGAGTCCCATGGTGCGGACGCCATCATGTCACCCGCGGCACTGGGCAATGTGCTGTGCCCGGGCCCTAGGCCCTCAGGTAGAAATGATATCCATATATAGAAACCCAGTGACAGAGTGGAAATGGCGTCCAGCACGTGCGCAAGGCCCTTTTTACTGGCAGGGTCACATGTCCTGTTACGCCGAAGCTGAATGGGTGTGGTGTGGGTGTGAACCAGCCATGAGGGAGTGGCTGTGGCATGTTGACAACTAGACCTGTGAGCAGCAGATCCCCACAGGGAAGACCTGGGACATGTATCGTTGTTGTCCCCCCCTGTGAGCGTAAGCAGAGTTTGCTGGCCTGGCGTATGCCAGTCCAGCGTAAGGGTGTGAACAATGACCCTGGGCTCTGGGTGTGCTTCCCTTCTGGGCTGGACAAGGAAGTGACTAATGCGTGTGTCTCCGTTCTAGTGTCGGCACCATCTGGAACGCAATCGGCAATGTGTCACCCTGTGACCCAAGTCCCACAACATGAGCAACATGGACGTAATGGGGGAATCATTGACCGTACATTCATCCATACCTCACTTGCAAGCTCATAAACATGACACATCGGTGTGACAATGAATGTTTATTGCACATTCAATGGAGTGTCGTAGCTGGAGCAGTACAGGGACATGCAAACCCCACTTTACATTGATAGCTCATGGAGGGCCAGGCAGAGTCCTTCAGGGAAGGACAAGTACATCAGAAGAGAAGGAGTGCAGTCCGCAGTCTGATAGCTGAGTCATTGGCAAGCAAACAGAATATGGCAGTCCATGTCGAGGTCCAAGGTGAGTGTCTCAGAGTGCATCGGGGGACAGTGGAAGGGGATGATGCAGAGGGCAGAACCAAGCAGAAACAGGTCATATGGCGGAGATGAATGCTACCGCTTTCTTCTCACCACCGTGGCAGATTCATCCGCATCTTTGTCCTCTGCTGGTTCATGTGCCTCACATGTGGGTGGTGGTGTTCTGTCTCCAGCACTGTGTGGCCCTGACACATCAGGGGCCGGAGATGTGGATGGAGTGGTAGCAGCAGCATGCATCAGCACCACGCCTTGTGGCAGCAATGCCATGAGGAGCGTATTTATGCCGTTGAGTAACCCAGCTACGTCTCGCTGGTGTGCAGGCGTGTCAGCCGCTCTTTCCGCATGCGTCCGCTCCGTGTTTTCCATGTGCCTCTGCATGAGTCCCAACTCCAGGGCGAGCTCGCTGGAGCCACTCTGACTAGACAGTCGTTCTTTTTGCACAGTCAGGAATCTGGCGATGTCAGCCATGGTTCGTTGGAGGGCATGGAGCGGACTGTCAGTGTCTGTTAGGGACTGTGAGTGGTCCCTGATGGGACTTAGACACGCATGTATGGCGTCCAGTTTGTCTGCCATGCGGTCGAACCCCACCTGCACCTGTTCAGCCAGTTTCTCCTGGCATCCTAAAACACAGTGTTGGAAGGCATGAGTTCGTCATGGGGATCCTGGGAGGCAGCCGTGGTGGTGGGTGCTGCCTGCTGTGTGTTCTGTGCAGGGGGTGGGTTTTCCTCGTAGCAGCTGGGCTGCCCTGACCCTGGAAGGGGGCTGCGGAGGCTGTCCACGAGCTGTTGGAGGGCGTCGGAGTCGAAGGTGTGGTGGTCCTCTTCATCATGAGGTTGGGACTGCTCTGCAGGAGGTGTTGAATTTCCCTCTGCAAATGGGTAGGTCCCTATACTTGTTGGGTGAGGCCCATGCTTTCAAGTACTTATCGTGCGCTTTCTTGGTGAAAGTTCAGGTCTCCGAGTAAGATGTCTGTGTTAGTGTCAGTGAAGTTAGTGCATGGCCCCGGAGATGTCTATATGAGAGTGCCGCCTAGGGTGGAGTTGACTTGGACAAGGAGCTTGAACGACCGGTGTTGCATGTTGGAGGATGATGTGTCAGTGGATGTGGTGCATCTGATGGTATTCTTGTGGGTGATGGTGATTTCACCTCAAGGCTTGTCAAGTCTGTCTTGCCTGGCAATCTTGTAGCCAGGAGGGATGGCTGTGGTGATGTCAGGTTCCAATGCAGGGTTCAGCCAGGTTACAGTGAGGAAAAGTAGGTCAGGGGCATTGTCGTGCATCAGTTCCCAAATCTCTGTGGTGTGTTTGGTGAGTGAGTGGGTGTTGAGAGGAGCATGCATTCAAGTGTGGAGTGTTATGAGGGTGGTTGAAGGACTGCGTTGAGAGAGTGGGGTGTTAAGTGCTGTTAGTGTGGTTGCAGTGAGTGCTGGGTGTGGGGAAGTGCATGAAAACTTACAGGAAGCACAGGAGAATGCTCCCTCGTTGTGCTGTAGTTTGGTGAGGGAGCAGTGTGTGGAGCAGCAGCCAGCAATGAGGGCATGGAGAGTTACAGCTTGGTAGCAGCAGTAAGGGGGAGGACCAGGGTTCCTGGCACTGGGCGAGGTCCAGGCACAGAAGGACACAGACAGGTTGTGTTTGGCTCGCCTTTGGCATGCAAGCGGCACGCCTGTTAGCCCCGTCTGCTGTACATTCACACTGTGACAGCTGTTAAATAGATCCTGGGAGGAGGGACGAGTGATGTCACTTTCTGTGCAGATGGAAGATGGGAAATCCAGTGATGTAATTTCCGTGCAAATGGATGATGAAAATGAGTCCTTTTGCATGGCTTCTTTTTTTAAGACAGTTTTGAAATTAAATCAGTGATATCACTTCCTGTGCAGTTGGATGATGGGAAAGCCGGTGATTTCACTTCCTGTACAGATGGATACTGGGAAATCCAGCCCTGCAGCCTGGCCACTGCAGCTGTTAAGCATCCCCTGTGATTTTTTTTCATCCTGCCTCCTGCCTGCTGTTGCTGCACAACATCCTTAGCAGGTTATTTTCATCATGCTGCTGGCCTCTATCACTGATTAGGTTGCACGATGGGTCAATCTCATCCTACCATGTACCTTTAAAGTGTTTGGCTTGCATTCTCCCTTGAGCTATCACCAATGCTTACACTATCAGGAATCTTTATTTACCGTCCCCCGGGTCCAGCAAAACAATTTTCACTAGCTCTGCCTTAAGTTGTCGCTGAAATTAGCCTAAAGAAAGCTAACTTCAACATATTAGGTGACCTCAACCTACATTTCGAGAATAATAAAGATATATTCGCAAACAGACTAGTACAAGATCTTGCAGCACTATAACCCAAAAAATTAATCACCAGATCCGTGACACACAGTCAGGTCCATTTATTGGACCCACTTTTTTTCTAACATCACGCAGTTAGTCATGACAGACACATTTCCCATTCTAATGGTCTGATTATTTTATCGTCTACTTCTGGCTTGACCCCCCCACAACATGATTGAAAGAAGCTCCTTCATCAAAGACAAGAAGATTATGGAATAAACTCGATCTGAACAAATGGCGTAATGTTCTGAAGGAATACACTCCAGTTATGGAGGACAATCTGTCTGAAATGTATTCAAAATTTTAGATGTGGGTAACAGAGTCACTTGACACTCTTAATCCTTATAAATCCCTGACACCAATGCATAATCGAGGTCGGGCTCCATGGTACATGCCAGAGCTGGAGGAGCTCAGGAAAGAGTCAAAGAAAAAAAAGGAAAGAATTTGGAGAAAGGGGCCATAAGAGGGGCCAGAGTATTTAATTTTTGCACTAAAATTGAAAATGCCAACAATTCATTTAGGGAGCTGTATAAAGTAGTCAACACACTAATGTCTACCTCTATTTGTATTGCAGGCCCCCGCCCTCCATTGAGCGATGTGACATGTTCACCTCTGCGTTTATAAATAAAGCAAAAAACATCCTGCATTCCATTCCAAGTAGCACAGTGTCCTACCCAATCCTCATTGAAGAACCAATAGCGACAGCCCAGGTGACCTTCTTCACATCTCTAAATATAGATGACGTCAGGTCTCCCCTACTTTCCATAAAATCTGTCTCTACAATGGACCCAGCCCCACCTGATTTCCTAATAAAAGCAAGAGACATTATTTTACCGATTTTAATGAAGATCCTAACTTGCTCGCTCGCCACTAGCATTGTTCCCCTTGCGTGAAAACCTGCTATAGTTAAACCTTGCTTAAGAAGGCACATGTAGACCTTTTGGTAGTCAAAATGCAAACCAATATCTATGCTTCCAATAGCCAGCAATAATCATCTCTCTAATTTCTTGGAAAATGATTCCATTCTCCATCCAACTCAGACAAGGATCAGGCCAGGAAATAGCACTGAGGTTGCATTGTTAGTGGCTACTGAAGAGCTTCAGGCCATCTTGGATCGAGGTGGCGCAGCGGCCACGATCATGCATGACCTCAGTGTTGCTTTCGACACTGTTTCTCATTGTATTCTGGCCCAAAGACTGGAAAATGCTGGTATTTCAGGCACTGCCCTTAAATTGCTCAAGGCTTTTTTGAATGATAGTACCTTTCAGGTTCATGATGATCCCTGCCTCTCAGCCACCTAATCCATTGAATGTGGAGTTCCACAGGGCTCCTCCTTAAGCCCAATTCTCTTCAATGTCTATGTCCTCCCGCAGGCAAGAATAATACAGGCCTGTGGCTTGGATCTTGTATCATATGCTGATTGCTGATGATACTCAATTGATCCTTGTGCTAACTCCTGATTTGCTTAATTGTCAACAACAGGGGCAGACCTGAAAACCTGAACCAGGGGCAAACAATACTGGAATCCTGGGTTCAAGTTGACACAATACATGCATTCAATTTCTAAAGGCCTAAAAAAATTCTAATGTGAGAAATATGAAACGATATAAGAGAAAAAAACATTCATTGAAGAAACAGAAGAGAAAGAAGAAAAGAGAAAAAGAGAAAAACCCATGTGTGAATGTATACGATTCATAGAAAAAGTTTTTATTAACAATATTAAATAGTTCAATCTGTAAACATATATAACAAAAAGGCGCTCAACATAATACACAAAACAAGACCTATAAACAGTGCAAGGTGTAGACAAACAAGTGGCTGAGGAAAAAGGTTTACAAAAATCAGAAGTTCAGGACAAAACTGAAACAACACAAAGCAAACAATGCGTCCTCTTCAATTTTCGGCCACATCTGTGTGTCGACGGTGTTTCGACCATAGTAAAACTATACTTGAATGAATGATTGCCAGCAATCATTCATGTGGTCAGTGCGCTACAGAACCCGCTGGGCTAGACTAAGCCTATGAGCCTTGTCCCCCATATGTTGGTGCCAATCTATTAAAGGTGACTGACAGTTCAAGCATATGCATCTGTAACTATGCGATCTATTAGCTCAGATGTCTAAACCCCTTTTTCCAATTAACTTGGCTTCTTAAAACTATTTGAAGGAATAGGCTAGTCCATGAATTTCCTTATTCTTGGGGCCTTTGAATTTATGAATACGCTCCTAAAACTATAATCATTTCATTTTACCAAAGTTACTCTCTGGAAGGTCTCCATATGATCGTTTTACTTTTGGTTGGATCCACCTTAACAATAGATATTTTATTGAAATCTGTACGGACGCTCATAGAATTACCGTTTGTCCTGATGATGACCATTTAGTTTTACTATGGTCAAAACTCCGTCGACACATAGATGTGGACGAAAGTTGAAGAGGACGGATTGTTTGCCTTGTGTTATTTCAGTTTTGTCCTGAACTTCTGATTTTTGTAAACCTTTTTCCTCAGCCACTTGTTTATCTACACCTTGTACTGTTTATAAGTCTTGTTTTGTGTATTATGTTGAGCAGCTTTTGTCGTATATGTTTATAGATTCAACTATTTACTATTGTTAATAAAACCTTTTTCTATGAATTGTATACATTCACACATGGATTTTCTATTTATCTCTTTTCTTCTTTCTCTTCTGTTTCTTCACTGAATTTTTTTTTCTCTTATATCTTTTCATATTTCTAACATTAGAATGTTTTTTAGGCCTTTAAAAATTGGATGCATGTATTGTGTCAACTTGAACCCTTGTTAGGATTCCAGTACTCCTGATTTGCAGCAGGCATCCAGGGACTTAAATATCTGTCTTAAAGAAGTAACAATGGATGTCAGACTCCAGCCTCATACTGAACGGCGGAAAGACAGAGTTCCTGGTTGTCAGCTATAACATATCCTGTTGGAGAGAACTTTTTGGCCTCAATGCCTTGGGGAGAGACCAGTAGCCTCCAGTAAAAAGCCTCAGTTTTTGGCTGGATAGTAAGATTACTATGGAAACCCAAGCCAAAAAACTCTATGCAACACATTTTGGACTATTGAGAACACTCAAAAAAGTCATGCAGTGGCTTCCAACCTCTACCAAAAGGTTGATCATACAGAGATTAATTAACTCCCGGCTTGACTACGGCACTCCTTATTCTTGGGAAGCCCTCATTATGTCCTAAAACATTTACAAATCATTCAGAATGCTGCAGCGTGCTCACTTTACAAGCTCCCCAAACACCATTCAGCAGCCCAAGCAATGGTGGCATTGCTTTGGCTCCCAATACAAAAGAGGATACATTTCAGGGTTTTATTTATGTCCCATAGAGCGATGAAAGGGAAAGGCCCCTGATTCAAAGACTACTCTGCCCTTACACACCCAAGCGATCACTATTTTCTGAGAACTCTTTTCTGTTGACCGCTCCTAAGGTAAAAAAAGCTAGGTGTGGTGGCCGTTCCTTTGCCTTCCTGACCAATCTTAGACCGGCTCCGTCAGAAATCTCGTTTAGGAAACTTCTAAAGACCTATCTATTCCAATTCAGGCAGGGCTAGCCTAGGCCTTGCAGGTGTGTCTGTCTCAGTTCTGGGTGTCCTTTCGGAGTAGCTGTGTGCTATTCAAGACATCTTAAACAGAATAGAACTCAAAATGCAAGCCAGCTCTATTAGGCCTGTCAATGATTGTTTCAAATTAATGTGAAACAAAACTAGTAAGGCAAACTATATAGTTCAGTAGTGTTGTTAATGATTTGCATTTAATTTTCTAAAATGCTCATCATTATTTGGATGTACCTTTAAGTCCTTCCACACTGACCCCCTTCCTCAACTGCATGTTCCCTCTTTTCGACATGTAATCTATATAGACCAAGTGCTTGAAGTCCTGATTACTGGTGACATGGCCTTCTTATCACTCAGGCCCTCATTCTCAGTGGCCACATTGGAATTAAGAGATACATTGAAACACCTTGGTTCTGTCTGCTTCCTTCAACCCCACCCTCAAGATGTTGGCTGCTGAATGTTTCAGGGTCAAAATGTGGAATTATAAGAGGAATCAGATGGAGAATTACAATTTCCCATGGTAGTTTTTCATTTTTTAGAGGACCCACAGATGCCAACTAGTGACGGGTCAGATTTTCCCCACCCCCAGATTTACCTTACTCCCTATATCAGTAATTCTAGGGGTGAGGAAGGTCAGGCCCATTTCCTGGACCACTTGTAATCAGAGCCTGAATGTAATGTAATAAGTCAGTCAGTCAGTCAGTATTTGTATAGCACAACACTGTCACCCCTAGGGGTATCTGGGCGCTGAGAGTTCTGTGTCTCTGTCAAAAAGCCAGGTCTTGAACTTCTTTCTGAAGTCCGCCAGGAAGGGTGCTGTGGGGAGGTGGAGGGGCAGGGCATTCCAGGTCTTGGCAACAATGTAGGAGGAGTAGCCCCCACTGCGGCTGCGAAGGATGTGGAAGGTGTGTGTGAGAGTGGGAGAAGTAGATCGCAGGTGTCTTGCTGGTAGGTGCAAGTTCAGTTGATGTAGGATGGTCCTTGGTTGTGTTCGGCCTTGTAAACGTCTGTGAGGCTATTGACCTGACATCTCTTCTGAATGGGTAGCCAGTGGAGATTTCTGAGGTGGGGAATGATGTGGGTCCATTTGTGGGGATCCAGGATGGGTCTGGCTGTGGTGTTCTGTATGGTTTGGAGTCTTTTGAGGCGGTGGGAAGAGATTCCGGCATAGAGAGCATTGCCATAATTTAGGCAGCTAGTGACAAGGCTCTTTCTTGTGTTGATTGGGATCCATCTAAGGATTCTGCAGAGCATGCCAAGGATTTGGAAGCAAGAGAAGGTGACCACGTTGACTTGTTGTTTCATAGTTAGTTGGCTATAGAAGATGATGCAGATATTGCGTGCATGCTCTGTCGGTGTGGGTGTTGGTCGGCGTTCCCCTGGCCACCACCTGTGTCCCATGCAGAAGTGTTCTTCCCGAAGATCAATACTTTTGTTGTGTCAGAGTTGAGTTTGAGGCAGTTGTCCTTCATCCATTTGGCTTAGTTGATCATGGCGCTGGAGAAGTTGGTTTTGGCGTTGGAGGGGTCTTTGGTGAATGAGAGGTTGAATTAGGTATCGTCAGCGTATGAGATTATGTTGAGTCTGAGGGATCTGGTGACATCTGGGAAGGGGGTCATGTAGATTGTAAACAGGGTTAGGCTGAGGGGTGTATCTTGGGGTATGCTGTATATGATGTCCTTGCATCCGGAGATGAAGGGAAGCATTTAGATGCTCTGTGTGCATACTGAGAGGAAGGAGGCAATCAACTTGAGGGCATTTTACTCTAAGCTGATGTTGTGGAGTTTGTCAATGAGACTGTGGTGGGATATAGTGCCTAATACAGCAAAGAGGTCAAGGAGGATCATCACCACAGCTTCTCTGTGCTCGAGAAGGGTACGGACGTCGTTGTGGCGGCAATCAGTGCAGTTACGGTGCTGTGGTTTGCATTGAATCCTGATTGTGAGGTGTCGAGTAGGTGGTTGTGTTCCAGGTATTCAATGAGGTGTTGGTTGATGGCTTCCTCAAGTACTTTGGCTTGGTACTGGAGCATGGAGATGAGTCTGTAATTTTTTAGGCCGCTGGGGTCAGCGGAGGGTTTCTTCAGGAGTGGTCTGTACTCTGCGTGTTTCAATCCGTCTGGGAAAGCTGTTGTGGAGACGGAGGTGTTGTGGTTGCTGATGAGTTCCATGCTGATTGGGTTGGCTCCGAGGTTGAAGAGATGGTGGGGGCAGGAGTCGATGGGTGCCCAGGAGTGAATGGACAACATGATGGTTGTGCTAGGCTGAGTGGTGACTGGAGACCAGGTGGTTATAGTTCTGGTGGTATTCACTGGTTGATTGCGGTTATCAATGTCAAGGGTGGTCGGTTGAGGGCTGAAGTTGTTGTAAATGGTGGCAATCTGGCTGTTGAAGTAGTCGGAGAAGGTGTTGCAGAGTTCTTGGGAGGATGGATGGTGTTTTCTGTGGCTGACGGGTTGGAGAATTACTTGACAATTTTGAAGCATTCCTTTATGTGGTTTGCCACGGTGTCGATGTGGTGAGTGATGGATGCTCCCTTGGCTTCCTTGATGCATCAGTGGTAGTCTCTGAGGTCTGCTTTGTGGGTGGCTCTATCAAAGGGGTCCTTGTTGGCATGCCAACTCTTCTGTAGTCGGTGGCAGCTTTTGGTGTTTCTGAGCTCTGGGGTGTACCAGCTGGCTAGTTTTAAGGTTTTGTTGGGATTTGCAGGTTTCAGCGGCGTGATCTTGTTGGCGCATTTGTTGACCCAGGCAGAGAAGTTCTGGGCAACCTGGTCAAGGTCTGCTGAGATTTCAATTTGTCTGGTGCTAAGGGCCTCCGTCCACTGCGTCTAAGTAACCTTGCCCCAGTTGCAGTTGGTGGAGCTGTGGAGCTTGGTGGGGGTACTCTGAGCATTGGAAATGGTAAAGTAAATGATGGGGTGGTCAGTCCAGGTGAGTTCTGTGGCATGGGTGAATTTGATTCTGTTGCTGGAGGTAAAGATGGTGTTGAGTGTGTGTCCGGCTTTATGTGTGGGCTCAGTGACTAGTTGGGTGAAGTCAATGTTGTTGAAGTTTTCCAGAAGGGAGGTAGAGTTGGTGTCATTGGGGTAGTCGATGTGGAAATTGAGATCGTCGAGTAGGACGTAGTGGTTTGAGCTGAGGGGTGAAGAGGTTGGAGATGGCATCGCAGAAGAATGGTGGATCCCAGGGGTCTGTAGGCAATGATGCCTCTTACCGTGGTCTTAGAGTTGATTTATAGTCGGAAGTTGAGGTATTCTATGAGGGGCATTGCGTCATCATTGGTAGCGGTGCAACAGCTGGTTTGTTTGAAAATGGTGGCTATGCCAACCTCCATGTTTGTTGGTGCGGTCCGGGTGTATTATCTTGTAGCCATCGGGGGTGACAATATTGGCGTTGGAGGAGTGGTTGAACCATGTTTCAGTGATGAAGGCGACATCAGGGGCGAGGCTAATGATTTCTGTGGTGTGTTTGCAGAGGGAGCGGGGGTAAAAGCAGGATACATGGAGTGGTTCTGGTTTGTTCGCAGTCCTGAGGGTGAAAGCGGCGTGGGGTCTGGTGTGTGCAGGTGGTCCGGTGTATCAGGAGAAGCGGCAGTGGTGGCATTTGAAAGATTCTTTGGTTGATCATGGAGAGGACGGGAAACAGCTGTTGTTGCGAGGTCCAGGGCTAGGAGATCCTTAGAGGTTTTAGTGGTGGATGGTGGAAGGACTATGGGTCCTGGCACTGGACGGGGTCCAGGCATGGACGGGTGCAGCCAGGCTTGCCTTTGGTGCGCCAGCGGAGCACCGGCCTCTGTAAGTAGTTCTGGGAGGTGGGAGGGGCTGCCAAGGAGACGGGAAGCGGGAACAGCGACGAGGTGGGAAAAATGTGGCAGGAAACACCGAGGTTTGATTCTAACAACAAGAGAGAGTGCCTATGGTAGGATTGCAAGATTATCCCCAGTGAAATAAAATAAAAATAATAATGGGCCTGTGGTGCTATTTAATCCCAGCAGAGCAGAAGAAATGCAAATCAGCAGACCTCCGGGCAGCAGTCGTGCACTGGAGGCAACAGGTACTGGGACCGCAATCCCAGTCTTTAAGGCTGTCGGGAGCTTTCAGCAGTGGGAAGAGGAACACGAGACCAGAAGGTCAAAGGCTACTCGCTGGAGGCCTCACACTGATCTCCATAAGTAGTCTAGGGAGGTGGGAGGGGCTGTCAGGGAGGCATGAGGATGGAGAGAGCAAACAGTGACGAAGCAGGAAAAAAATGCTACAGACTCTCCTTGTGAGACGCTCAGGTGGTAGAGAGATAGACTGGCTTGAACACTCATTCCACTGGTGTGAAAACTAAAGACTAAGAGGAGCCATTCCCCACCCAGGTATGCAGTGCTTGAACACTTGAACACGTGAAATAAAACAAGGTTAATTGTGGAAATCATGTATGTGGTATCTCTGTGGCGTAAACCTTTTCAAAATGGAGTGGGTCGGATGTGCTGCTCGCCCTGTCATTTAAAAGCACCAACACATCTTCATTGTTTTAGAAAAAATACATTACTTTTTTTAATTAATTTTAGAAAAGTCATTTTAATAGGCTAATGGCCTGATTTAGATTTTGGTGGCTGGGTTACTTTGTCACAAATTGATGGATATCACCTCCTTTTTATTACAAGTACATGAGATGTAATACACCTGTAATACAACATATGGGTAAATTGTCCACCAAGCTCTGAATCAGGCCCCCAGTTTTATTACTTTAAGGTTCTTTTTTCTAGGATATTAATATTGCAAAAAGTGGTTGTATGTGTATTTTATATTTTGGATTGTAACAATGTTTATAGCAATGCACGCGCTTTTGTATTGCTTGTTTAAATGGAATGTTGGGATCAGTGAGGTGTCGCTTTCTGCATTGAAGGTAGAAGGTGTGCCTCGGTCTGTTCAGGTCATGAATAAATCATCTTGAAACCTGATTAATTCTTGGTGAATTAATACATCAACAGTGCATTGCAGTGAGCTGAGCCTAAAAGAACATCACTTCACTTACAATATCGTGCATATGACAGGGACTAGAAAGAGAAAACAGAAGGTTTCAGGGGGTCTTGTCGCTTTTTGCATCTTTGTTTATCAATTTTTCCAATGCATGTCTGTGACTTGGCTTTGGACTGCAACTTTTATGATGTAAGTTATTTCTTTTTTTTTTTTGTCCTCATTTGCCAAACCCTTTTGTGTGAAGAAGGAAATCCGCCAACCACCATTTTGTGGTATCTTGTCCTGCCCACCGAGTGTGCTATGGACAATTGCACAAAAAACAAAGGAAACAGATTGGCGGGAGAAGGAGCAAACAACACACAAAAAAAAGGACGACCTTCAGAAACTCCATCTAGGCATATTTCAACCTGTTTGGACCAGAAAGACGAGCGAAGACCCTTGTTATAGATCCATGGAGCAGGGAAGCTGGCATAATCATAGGACCCGGAGGAAAAAAAAAAAAAAAAACCCCGGGAGACCTACTTCCACTGTATCAAATAGTCCCAAAAAGCAATTTTCTTTTTTTTCATACTACAGGGTCTAGCCAGGTCTACTTTAGAAACTTCATATAGGGACGATAACCATCCCATATATGTTGGAGGAGCTGTGTCCACCCAAAAGCTGCAAATCTGTCTCCTGGCCAACAGGATTGCAAAAAACAAAAAGGATCTAGCAGGCCCTAGGATATTTTCGTCAAGCCCAAAGAAAATCAAAGGGAGAGTATTACTAAAAGAGATATTTAGCATAGAAGATAGTGCTTCTATCACCTCTTCCCAAAAACGACTAATGGCTGGGAACTCTTTAAACATATGAACATCCGAGGCCCCAACTAGGTCACATTTGTTGCATTTTTTTCCATGTTGAAATTTGGCTAACTTTTGGGGGGACAGATAAGCACGATGTAAAGTGAAAAGATGGTTTCGCCTCAGCCAGGCTGGCTTCACGATTTTATATAGTAAACTGAATGAGTTTGACCACAGCTGCTGGCACTGCTCGCCAATGTTACTGCCCCATAACACCTCAGGGAGGGTTGTGTCGTCATCTATCTCCTCCAAGATCGCCCAATACCAACATGCAACCTCCTTTCCCCACCCTGGCCTTGTCACCAATAGATTTTCTAAGTTGCTGTATTTTCCCAAGGGGATTCCCTTTCTTATCAAGGCCTGAGCCCAGCTAGTCAGCTGTACATACTTGAAGTAAGATAGACCTGGCCCGACTTTCTCCCGCAAAGCCTCCCAAGGTACCATTGAACCTCCAGCTATCAGCTCTCCCCAGTTCAAAAAACCGGCTTCCTTTATTGGACCTGCCAGTCTGTCTTTAAGACATAAGGGAGTACCTGGTGAATCCCATATAGGTGCTAAGTTGGAAAAATAACACAACCCTGTTCTATTTCTGATTGTGGACCAACTCCTAGCCAAAGATTGTAGAGTTTTTAATTTCATTTTTTTAAAGAATTTTTGGTCTCCAAACTTAAAAAGAAAGCAGTCAGATGGAAGATCAGACCCCTCCAACATAGCTCGGAACATCCTCCCTCTAGAGTTGTCTTCTGATGTTTTTAGGAGCATTCTAGAGTAGGATAGTTGGAACGCCCAAGCATAGTATTGGATGTCTGGTGACGTAAGGCCACCTTTCTCTCTCCTTCTCCTCAGCTTTTTCCAGGCCAATCTCGAAGCTCGATTCTTCCAAATAAAAGAGTTAATTCCTTGTTGACATTTAGATATTTGTTTAATGTCAAAAGCCATAGGGATAGAGTTAAACAAGAAGGTATATTTGGGTAGGATAGACATTTTTATAAGGTTTGTCCTCCCAAAGATGGATAAAGGGAGGTGATTCCATGCCTTTAGTTGTTTCTGACATTCCTTATATACTCGGTCAAGGTTAAAGGTGGTGATTTTGCTTATATCTTGGGTAATTCTAATTCCAAGATACCGCATAGAGGGCACTACCTCCACCTGTGTGTTGGGGGAATTCCAGGCCATAATTTCTGTTTTCTCAGAATTTATGTGGTACCCAGAGATTTTACCAAACTCCTCAGCTTTTCTAATCACAGAGGGGAGAGCCGAGTCGAGGTTTGATGTCATAATAAGTATGTCATCAGCATATAGGGCAACCCGCCTTTCCCACCCTCCAAAGCTAAATGATGGAATACTAGCCTCCTCTCTAAGAATCTGTGCAAAAGGTTCAATGTAGAGGTTAAAAAGGAGAGGGGAAAGTGGGCAGCTCTGCCTTGTACCTCTCGAAATTCCAAAAGACTCTGTTAGAGAATTGTTTACATTGAGTCTTGCCGTCGGGGCCTTATATATAAGTGAGATCATGCGGCAAAAATTTTCGGGCAAATTGAATTTCTTCAAAACTGCAGCCAGATAGGGCCAGTTTACTCTGTCAAAGGCCTTAGTCGCATCCAACGTAAAGGCGGCCAGAGGCAGAGAAAAAGTGGTGGCGATATCAATCGCCCCTACCAGATCGTGTGTGAGGTCAGCTAAGTGTCTGCCCTTTATAAAGCCCTTTTGGTCTTCATGGACTAAAGGGCTTATCGCCTTCCCCAACCTAGTTGTCATTATAGCCGCAAAGATTTTATAGTCGTTGTTGAGAAGCGAAATCGGGCGATATGACCCACAATCCTTCAAATCCTTCCCTGGTTTAGGTATTAAGACCACCGTGGCATCATTCCAGGATTTTGGAAGGTCCCGGCCCTTCAAAAGGATGTTATTAAAGACAGAGGCCAAAACCGGGGTGATCTCGTCTATGAGGGCCTTATAAAATTCCCCTGGTAACCCATCAGGGCCTGCTGCCTTCCCCCGCTTTACCTGCCCCAAAGCCTTCCTAATTTCTTCAACGGAGATCTCATTCTCCAACATCTTGCTATGCTCTGGGGATAACTTTGGCAGGGAAATTTGATCTAACCAGGCCTCCCTCTCTGCCTTGTCTTCCCGGATATCTTCCTTATAGATTTTCTGAAAGAAATCCCGGAAAGCCCCGCCTATTTCATCCTTGGTAATACGGGTGACAACTTCCCCCTCCACCTTAATCTCTCTGATATAGTTTCGAGCTTGGTCGGATTTGGTTTTCCAAGTTAGAATTTTACCGGTAGCCTCACCAAACTCAAAATGAGAGATTTTACTCGCCTCCCACCTTCTAGAGACCCTAGTTTGTAATACATTTTCTAGGTCCAACTTTAACTCTCTATGTCTTTCGAATAGAGCCCCTGATCTAATTTGGGGGTCCAGGGTGTTTTCAATGCTCTTCATTTCCCTCTCCAGATTATCAATACCTTCCCTATATTTCTTCCTTCTATAGGAGGCTCTATGCGTGATACTCCCCCTCTAAAAAGCTTTTAAGGCATCCCACATAATATGCAAATCTGTTGAGCCTATGTTTGCCTCCATAAAATGAAGTGTTTCTGATCGTAAAAAGTTGACTTCCTCATTCTCTAAAAGAATAGTACGGTCGAATGACCAGGAAGTATAGCACTGTTTGTGCGCAAGCTTCAATACAAAAGAGATGGCCGAATGGTCGGAAAGATGTGAGGGAAGGTAGGAAATGTCTATCAATAGATCTTTCAAGCTAAAACTAAAAAGAGCATAGTCTATCCTAGACACGTGATTATATTTAAGATTCCGAAAGGAGACCCCCAGTGTGTCCCCAGCCTTTTCCCTCCAAACATCTGCGAGCCCCAATTGTAACATTGCTATTAGGAGGTCTTGTCTAGATCTTGATAAAACACAGGGAGACTTGTCTAGCTTTGGGTCTAAGACGATGTTAAAGTCACCCATCCAAATAACTGGGTCCTGGAAGGCCAATAGATTGTCTCGAATAGTATTTAGATGGGAGGAATCATCCTGATTGGGGCCGTAATACCCCGCCAATGTGAGGAGGAAACCATCCAGCATTACCCTTACAATGAGCCACCTACCACTCCTATCTTCCCTATACTCAATGATTGGAGCCTTAGCTTGTTTTTTAAAAATAAAAAGCACCCCCCTAATATTTGCTGATTGATCTGTGCAAATAAAACTGTCTACCCATTTTTCCTTTTTCAAGAACTCTGTTGTTTCACCCTTGAGGAGGTGTGACTCCTGGATGACAATGACCTGCGCCGGGGAGTCCCTCAAATACTGAAAGATGTTTTTTCTCCTGCTCCCAGTACGCAGGCCATTGACATTCCAAGATAGAAAATTTAGGTGGGTCATTTCGTCCAGCAGTCACCACCCCCCCCTTCCTCTTTCAGGTTTCCTACAACTAAATTGGCATAACTTTCCCTACTTTTATTTGGGCATGAGACAAGAAGTACCAAGTTATTAAAGCTTTTCTTAGGCTTGGATTTTAGAGGATTATTTTTATTTTTACCCTTACCACCCCGTGTAACCCCCCCCCCCCCGGAAAACCCTACCCAACCTATACTGGACAGGTGAAATGCCAGTTTTACGCCCTCTTTCTCCTCCACCCTCCTTTCTCCTCCCTCTCCCCTCCACCAAACTCAAAAACTGCATGGTGTGTCCCAAACAGTGCATATTTACGAAATCTGAAATATTTTCCCCTTCGTTTCTTTTTCCCTTTTTTTTTTTTATATTTTTTTACGCTAATTTTAAGCAAACAATTTTAATATTATTATTTTTTTTTTCCCCTTTTTTTTTTTTTTAACTTTAAACCCCCCTACAACTCATGTAGGACTGGTTAGATTTGCAACCTAGTAGGGGTTTTACTACCTCTTCATCTTTGTGACCCAGAAATAGCAGAGGTAAGACTCCAATTTTTTTTTTTTCACCTCTTCCTTCATTGCCTTCTCAAACTTAATGGGTTCCTGCACCTCCCCGAGGAAGATCTTTTAATGAGTTCAACATCTCGTCCGCCTCAAGAGGAGATCTAATATTGTGCATTTTGTTGTTAAACATCACACGCAAAAAAGCAGGAAATCTCATCTGCACTGTTGCACCTAGGGCACAAAATTTTTCCATCCTTTGACCTAATTCCCATTGACGATCCAAGGTGGCTTTGGACAGGTCAGAACGGATCTCGAAAGGAAAGTCAGGGCCTCTTAGAGACTTATTTTTTAAGGCCAAAGTTAAGATTTTTTCTTTGATTGCATAGGTAAGAAAGTTAACCAAAATCTTCCTGGGCTTTTCTCTGCCAGGTTTTAAACGGAAGGGGTCCCTGTGGATCCTTTGGATATCGCTCCCCAAAGTAGCTAGTGATTCCTCTAGATTGAGTGAGTCCTTGAGCAGGTTTATGACGAAGCTTTTGATGTCGCTCCCCTCTTTTCCCTCGGGAACCTTCAAAAGTCGGAGGTTGTTTCTTCTTGAAAAATTTTCCAAGCTTTCCACCCTCTCACGAAACACATCCCCCTCTCTTTGCAAATTGTGGATTTTTGCTTGGGCTGAACCTAGGTTGGTTTTAAGCTCTTCTACAGTGCCTTCGAGGGTTTCTATCCTCTCATTGAGCCGATCTACTTTACGCTCCAATACATCGCAGGCAGCCCTTATCTCAGATTGGTTCTCTGCAGAGATCATAAACCCCTGCTTTATATCTGCTTTTAGAGAGCTTAGTAAAGATTCTATCGAAGAACAGGCTATGGCCGCCCCGTTGTCGCAAAACTCTCTCCTATCTAGAAGTCCAGGGGATTGATCGGGGCATGTAGTTTGCTTCATGAGAGCCTCAGTAGATGTTAATCTCTCTGGTTCTGTCAATAAACCGCCCTGTGGGGTTTGGACAGCTTGTGGACTAACGCCCCCATTAGGTGTCGATTTCTCCGCTGCCCTGACCTCATCTGCTGCCTGCTCCTCGTGGTCCAATCCAGGCGCTGGTAAAATTATATCCGCTGAGGGAGAAGCTACCATATGAGAAGCCATTTTCTCGTGAAGACCTGGACATATAGGGCTGCGGTCTTGATTGGAAAGGTGGGTTTTTGAAATGGACAGGACTTTGAAAAAAGAGCGCAAGGAGGGTGTGATGCGAGATGGTTTAAGCTCTCCTTGTCTCCCCTTTACAGCCTCTCTCACAAGCCCTCTCTGGGGACCTATTGAATCAGCAGCAACATCCCTCTCCTGCAATCTGCTCTTGCTGCTACACTCAGCAAAAGATGCCTGGGTACCGTGCCTGCCCTTCGCCCCCCCTCCTCTGCCCCTAACCTTTCGTAATTTGCCTTTAACTACTTTCTTTTTGCATGAGGTTAGATCAGGGCTCTCAAGAAAAACAGATTCACCCCCTCCGACACTCTGTCCGTGATCAGCAGCATTTCCTGACTCAGCCCCACATATCACCGGGGCTTCAGAAGGCTCCGACGAGGGGGGGGCCTGTTTCAAAGACAAGGGACTCAAGTAATGCAAAAATCAAAAAGATCACAATCATTCATCATTAAAAGTTTTCAGATCATCAGTTGTTCATTCCTATTGCTCTTTTTATAACATAATCAGTTCCAAAGTCATATGCTTGTAACTTTAGGACTGTTGAGAGGTGGCGGAAAATTATCAAGACTCGTGGGGCAATGATTCTAACCCCCAATTAAAACGTAATAGCTCAACTTCATTGAAGTTTATTGCATTTGAATTAATGCTCATTACTATCAAAATATAAAATAATCCCGAGTCTTGTCATCGTACTTAAATCAGGTGTAAAACCAGCTTCATTTGACTTCATTGAAATAAAGAATTCCTAAAACACCCATTCGGAGTATCTTGTTTAATAGAAGTTTTCAAGTTCAAAAGCCTCTACCATTTGGTAGAAACCAATTTATTAAACATTAAAAAAAATGTAAATGCAATCAATCTTAAAAATGAATTTTAGTTGTTGGTTTTTCTACAAGGTTTGCACAGATCTTTTTTTCACTTCACCTCACTTCTCTTCCTCAGTCATGACGTTGGGTGAGGTTTCACAGTGTTTTAAAATTGTTGCTCCTGTGGATATGAATTATGGCCCAAACTCCTCCTCCCTCTTTCTGTTACTTTTTTCTTACAGATTCCGTCTAATCATTCTCCTTCTGCTACTTTTTTCTTACCGATTCCTTCTAATCATTCTCCTGTCATTGTCTTTTTTCAAGAGGGGCCCCAACGAACTTTGGGGACAATTATGATGATGGTGGGACCGCCACTGACATCGCGTTGGTTGTGGTCTCACCGCCATCGGACCCATGATATCCATCTGCCATATTACAATGGCGGGCGGATTGGGGGTGGTTAGAAAGACCAACCGCCATGCACCCGACTGGCGCCTTGAGTCTGCCGTTGCGTCAGGGGGGATCATATCCCTACAACGGTGGTGGTGCCTACCAGGCACCGCCGTAGGGATTATGATGTCCTTTTACACCCGCCTTTCCATGGCGGTTAATCCACCATGAAAAGGCAGGCAGAAAGGGACTTTAGCGGCCTGTAGCAAGCCCCCCTTCCACCCTGGCCCTCCGATATGGGCACAAGGGGCACCCATGGTGCCCCCCTACATATCCCTGCACCATGCGGCAGGCACCGCATGGTGCCTGCCCTGTAGTGCAGGGATATATCAGGTGTCCCTCTGTTGCATTGCGGTGGGTGCTGCAGCCAGCAGCACCCGCCGCAATGCAAAGAATAGGCATTGCGACCGCCATAGTGGAGGTCACATCATAATGCCTATGTTGGGACCACCAACAGCCTATCGGGCGGTCCCGATGCCCAATGGGGTGCCATCCTAATCAGCCCCTTTCTTCCTTTCACCCACTTTTATACCACTATTTTGTGAGGACCCACTTCCAAAACCTCAGTATGCCTCCTAAACATCCCCTTTCCTATTTCCCTCTACTTTGGTCACTCACCCTCATTTTCCACTTCAATATTAAATTCATAATTCATAATTGCAGTGAAAGTTTTGTTCTTTTAAAAATAGTTTTATATTTTCTTTTTCTTTTCTTTTTGTATTGTTTTTCCTATTATATTTGACCAAAATGTATCTCTATTAATATATTTTTCCACTACCTAGGCTTTCAAATACTCTGATTCATAGAAATAGCTATTATTTTTACATTCTACAGTGGATTTATCTGAAGGCCAATAGCAGAACCGCTTAACAAAATGTACACAATATAGATTCAATGTTCTGATAACGAAGTATGGAATTAGTGTTTTTCATGTATTACACAGATTTGAGTCTCTAGGCCTGATTACGAGTTTGGCGATCTGACCGCCTAAATGCCTCGGCCGCCAGTAGACCACAGCAATGGTGGTCTTCAGACTGCCGTATTACGAGATTACCACATCTCGTATCTGTAGCTGTATAAATCTTGCAGCGGTGGTGATTATTTCTCCGCATGTATCGATGCCTGTGTGAACTTTTTAACTGCATATATGTAGAATGCACACATATGCATGATACATGTGACAAAATACCATCTACCCATTGCTGGAGTCTGGCCCATATCTGGGCAGTCCAGGCAATGGTTATATGGCACAAAAAGGACTCACCTGTATTTCGCTGCAAACAGGGTCGTAATCCTCGGGGTGAAGATGCTGCTGTGAAGGGGGGACCTGAAGAAAGGGATCAAAGTCTAACTCTGATGGGAAGAACGGGAAAGGGGTGAGTACACTGCCCAAATCCTTTGTTGCTGCCAATTTGAGGATAGCAGGCCCACCGCCATGGTCTTCTCGTCGGAAAGCCAACTCGTAATACGAGTTGGCCTGTACTGCCCTATGGCAGCTGCTTTTTCCTGACTGCGACTCCAGCAGTCTGTGGTGTGCTGGCGGTGTCAGAGGTTCAGCCACAGTCTTTGCAATAGCAATCCACCAAAATTGTAATACAGCAGTCGGACCGCCAAGCTCATGGTGATCAGACCCCATCCGTGGGTACGGCGGTCCACGGACTACTGAACTCGTAATAAGGCCCTCTATCTTCTATTGACAGTGCTAATGCATGGATAAACACTGAGATTGCTTTCCCATTGTCACATAGGCATAGAGATTGAAACATGCTCAAGCTGGCAAAGGGATTAGGCCAGACATGCTGACATGTTGACTACATCAGTTTAGATCTTCTTTCAAGCTATTTTACTTTAATCAGTTATCATGTATTTACTGAATTGTTGATATAGTGCTAAAGCGGCCTAGGGCATCAAAGCTCTTTGCATGAAACAAATGATGGGAGATTTTTGGATCCTGTGGGAAACATCATAACCATAGCATAAAGAGACTTATGGTGGAGACAACTACTCCAAGCTAGATATGTGAGGAAATTAACCAAGACAAGAGTGAAAGAAATGCAGTGAAAGCCCATGCACTGATTAACAAGTCAACGTTAGTGGTGGATAATCCTGAGAAAGACAGCAATAGCACTTGTTTTGTATGAACCCAAGAGGGTTCAGCTCTTGCCTTCGTAGGTGAGGTGCTCTCACTGAGACTTTCAGTTTCATGACTAGGTGAGGGGTAAAAAATTGGATAACTTTGAATATCATGTTGGCCATTTTTAGTTTGATTAGGCCTCCAATGGTAACCAGTGGAGCTTCTTAGATCTGGCATTAGCCAAGACCTTTTGGTTTAAAACAAAAATATATATATTTACAATTTACTCATTCAAAGAGGCTTTCAGACAGCTTTCTTAATCCATTGGTCTGTGGGTGTGTCATTCACATTTGCTGCAGCCCATTAAAGCATGGAGCAGGGAGTCACCGCACTTCAGCCTCTGGATCACCTCACTTTGAGTGGCTGAATTTTGCTCTTTCACAAGGAGCAGTTTGGCACACAAGCTAGTTCCCTTCTGGGCCAATATGTTTGCTTTTTATTTATTATTTGATGTTGCCTTTGTGTTTAGAGTCTGATGTGACAACAGGAAGCTTTATACCAGATGTGAACACTGGCTAATTCCATGCTTTATAAGTAAATGTGTCCTGCCAATGTTGTAAATTTCTTTTGGGAAAGTACTTTGTTTGTCCGACTTTCTCATATTGTTACTTATAGGGATTTTCAGCCATATTTAACCTATTTGTCTATGCTTGTGTCATTAAAACTTTTCTCCACCCCACTCGAGCATGCATCAAGTGGCAAATCATCCCCCCACTTTAGCCATTGGCTGACTTCACTACGAGTTAAGGCATTTTGATCTTTCAAAAGAAGCACCTCCTCACACAAGGTAGTTTATTTAAGTGCCAGAGAGTTCCTATGGTAATGTGTACTTTTTTTAGACTAAGATTTTTTTTTGCCCTTGGTCAATGTTTTTCTTAGATGCACTAATGCCTTCAGTTTGCCAAACAAAGGGCCTGATTACGATGACGGTGGGACAGCCACCAACAGCCTGTCGGTGGCGGTCCCACCGCCATTGTAATGCTATTTTCAACCTGCCACATCAGGATAGTGGGCATACGGGTGGCGGTCAGAGAGATGGACCGCCATGGCCTTCGGTCTGTCGGAGGTGAAGTAATACCTACAATGGTGGTGGTGCCTGCCGGTCACGGTCGTAGGTATTACAATATTCCGTTCTGCCAGCCCATTCATGGCAGTGAACCCGCCATGGAAAAGCAGGCAGAAAGGGACATTGGGGGCCCATAGCGGTCCCCCTTCCCCTCTTCCCCTCTTCCCCTCTGGGCATCTGATATGGGACCTGGGGGGGGGGGGCACCTATGGTACCCCCCTACATATCCCTGCACCATGAGGCATGCACCACATGGTGTCTGCTACATAGTGCAGGGATATGTGTAATGTCTTTTTTTGTATTGAGGCTTGTGCTGTAGCCTGCAGTACCAGCCACAATACAAAATATAGACATTGTGACTGCCGTGGTGGTGGTCGCATCCTAATTTGGCTTGCGGGACTGCCGACTTGTAGTTGGGGGTCCCGTTTCAGAATGTGTGGCAGCATCCTAATGAGGCCCAAAGGTTTTGGAAAAGCCGTGACAAAACAAGTAATGCCAAAAGGCTGGGGGACAACACCAGACCTATTTGCTTTGCCAATGCTTGTTCTGTACTGGACTACTATAGTCCTACCTCTTCAATCATGATGTCACACTGACTTTGGCATGCAGTGTTGCTTTCAATGTAGTCAATGTGAGTTCAAGAACGCATTTAAATTGTTATTATTTCAATATGTGATTTATCTGCATCTCTATTTTAAATTGTGAACTGTGGAGGAGGTCTCTGATCATTCTGAGGCAATGTGGCCAAATATGGGGCAGTGAGCCCATTTATAGCAAGAATATCTTCTTATTGCCTTGGATGAGTTAGAGGAAACTATCAGGAACTCTGTTTTTATGGATTTAGTTTCAGAAAGTTCTCAGCCATCTAGCTTCCAGTTTTGAAAATGCAGGTCATGAGAAGGGATATGTCATTAATGAGTTTATATACTTTTGTGGAACACAAGTGCACTGATGGGGGGGTGGGGAAGGCTGGCCGGCAAAATGGCACTGCTTCTGTAAAGCTTCATGCTTGCCTGCACTAGTGTACTAACTTTGGGGCTTCCAGATGCTTATCAGATGATATAGCCATCCATAAATAGGAGATGGAAGGAGAGTGCATCCACCCACAACCTACCATACTGACAGGGAATCCTTTCCAGGGCTGCATGGTGGACAGGCTTTGTTATACACCAAAACAGCACAGAGATGTAGATGGGAGTGCACAACAGCCAACTGAACCTGAGGAATGGACCCCCTGAAAGCGCAAGAGGCCAGTGTCGGCAAAAGAAGTGCTCCAGTTCACAACATCACACACTGGAGGCAACCAGCTGTTTCTTCTCCCTTAAGCCCTCACAAGAGGGCCTCACACACACTATTGGAGCGCAATCCCCATCATAGTAAAAGAAAGAGGACTGGCAATTTATAGCTATAAGAATCTGACATCCACACAGGACACAGTGGGCCAACATAGCTAAGATTTAGGAGACTGAACAAAAATTCCTTCACATCAGAAGATTTGCCTTTAGGATAGAGATCACATTTAAGAAGTTATGACACCCCTATTGCAGATGAAATAAATATCACACTATGAGAGAAAGGCTTGGTGTTCTACATAAAACAAAAGTGATTGACCACTGAACACTACTCTATTAATCCCTCAAACTCTATGTTATTTCAGAAGCTAGCAGAATGTGTTCTTTAATTAATGGCCCCAGGAACATTTGAACCCCTACTGTGTAATGGATAGCAAACATATGAACAATAAATATCACACCTACAAACTTCAGACGAGGGCAAGCGTTATCTGTGGCCAGAATTAGCAATTAGCACTCTGTAAGTACTGAGATTTGAAACAGGGTGTTTAATTGACTTAACTGGCTCATACCATTGCCAATTATGCTACAGTACATGGTGAGGATTTCACAACTATGAACAACGTAGAGAGCGGGGACAAAGGATTTTGACCATTGATCGCATTAGACCGGCAACAATGTCAAAATCAGCAAGGCAACTCCTCATCACAAAAATGGTTGCTGCAGCAAAACTCTGTATCCTTTGGCTCTGGAGAACTAATCACAGTCCTAGAACTGAGACGTAGCTACAGGAGATGTACAAAATCTCTGAGCAGGACCAATTAGACAAATTTCAAGAAATATCAGTCAGATTCCTTCAATGAATGACGCTTCTTATCTTTTACGTGCTCCCTAAAATCTGCAAACCCATGAGACCACCTCCGGGGAGACCCATAGCGTCAGAGATTGGGTCAGTCCTGGAACCTCTTTCACAATTCGTGGACTGGTTTCTACACCCGTATGTTACTAAGATGCCTTTCTACTTACAAGACACAAAGCATGTGCTGAATGTTATCAAGGAGCTGGCGTTTGACCCCAACATTCACTACCTAGCTTCATTTGATGTGAAGACACTTTACACAAACATACCTCAGGATGACACACTACGGACGATCAGGACACTTCTAGACCAGAGATCAGAGGATGATATGACACTACCTCTTACATCATGGATCTGGCGAACTTGGCGATGAAAGAGAATTTCTTTCATTACCAGGATTCTAGTTATTGGCAAACGTCGGGCACATCCATGGGCAGCACCTTTGCGCCAAGCATGGCGAATCTTTATATGCACCACTTTGAGACCACCCACATCTACCCTCTAGAAAATCCCTTCAAAGGGAGCATCGCCATGTGGAAGAGGTATATAGATGACATCTTGGTCATATGGGAAGGTGACCTGACATCACTCCAAGACTTCTCCACTTGGCTGAACACAAGAGACAACAACCTGAGGTTCACATATGAGCACAGCAAGACAGAGCTACCATTTCTAGATCTAATATTGTACCCAAAAGATGGCAGTCTGTGCTCAGAACTATACCGCAAACCGATGTCAAGGGACTCACTTCTTTGCTATAACAGCTACCATCCACGTGCCTTAAGGGACAATTTACTTGTAGGGCAATTTCTCAGATTAAGGAGGATTTGTAGAAATTAGTGAAATACCGGACACATGCAACATGCCAACCTCCTACAGATATCTTATCCTGTTCACCTAATCAAAAGAGCTGACAAACAAGCCAGGAACAATAATAGAGAAGCCATGTTGAAGACATATCCCAGACCTACTTCAGACAGATTAGTGTGTGTGATACAACATTCAGCCACCTGACCAAAACTATAAAGAAGGTGGTCGGAAAGAATTGGCAAATCCTCAATGTAGGGAGTAAGAGACTGCCCACACCCCTGTTTGCTTTCAAGAGGAATAAAAATATACGAGAGATGGTGGTACATACTAGACCAGTAACCGAACAGAGGAAACCATCTCCTCAAGCACAATGGTCCCTACCATCGATAACAGGCCACTATTTGTGTGGGTCTTGTGCAGTCTGTCCCTATACATGACCGACACGAGAGATTGACTTAGGGCTATGTACCCCGTGGACTTCATGAAACACATGAACTGCAACACAGAGGGAGTAGTTTATTTGTTAAAGCGTCCATGTAATCTGTCCTATTTAGGCATGATGACACGTAGGGTCAAAAAGAGGATCACAGAACACCAGAGTTCAATTAGATGCAGCAAATCAAACACTAAGTTGACAAGACACTTTCTTGAGAAAGGACACACAGCAAATTACATTTTCTGGATAGTTCTGGACAAACCCAACTATTGCAGTAAAATGGGCCCACTAGAGAGGGTTCTCTTTTACAGAGAGCATGATGGGTTTTCTGTCTCTAAAGTGACAGGATGGGGCTTAATGACGAAATCCCCTGGACCTCCCTGTCCCAATGATGGGTATTTCCTGACCAAACAGAGACTTGATTTTCGCCTGGCTGGCGCTTCATTTGCATTTGGGGTGACAGAGGATGGGGCACATTTCTATCTTCTCCCCACCTAGACCAACCTCAGATGCCGGCTGGGGGCCCCCTCCCAGGCTTTAGGTTTCCTCCATCCCAGGCAGGGGAGATACCATTCCATTGACTACTTCCATCCCCATTCCTCCCCCTCTATGACTCTCCCCCAGCTAGCAGAGACATTGGGACACGAGGTCACAACATCACCCGAAGGGAGTTTAGTTCACATCAACACGGTCACTTGCTGTGAGCACTCTGCTCATCCCCCAGCACACGGCTCATCTGAAAGTTGGACCCTACCGACACCCGTCAGCTGTGGCAACTATGTCATTTCTTGTAAGAGTAAGGTATTGTGCACACTGACCTGAGACATCCCTCGGGTCTGCCTTTTGCACCACATTAGGCCTTTGTGAGCCCGCTAGGGGCGTTGTTCTTTTCTTTTCTTTCCCCCACCCCCGCTCCACTTAGGCAGTCCCCAGGGGTCTACACACCACGTTTTAGACCTGAGCCCCGCTGCATGCACGCAGTACCGGCCCACCATGACTACAATTCCCATCATGCCCTGGGTCATGGGATGCCTCCAGCGTCCGCACACTCTGTCAAACCTTAAGACTGACTGGGGAGAGCGGCTCACCTACTCTCGCCTGCCATCTCCCATGGGGACGTTCAAAGCGGTCTCAGGTAAGCTCATTTTCAACCAGGACCTGCCCGATTTGGCCCGCAATCTCTCCCACCCCACCCACACTGGATCGCGGGGGAAACAAGCATGTTCCTTGTCAGGAGGTTCCTCCCGGTTGGAGGTTCACCGCTTGTCCCTCCAGATTCAGCATACCCACCCACCCGCTTAATTACAGGAGTGCTTTTCTGGCAGGCGGCAATTTTCCTGCCCCGCCGCCAGCCTTCACGTAGGGTGAGGCCTTTGCTCCTTCCCCTGCCCTAGGTTTAACCCAGCCATCTAAGTTTCAAGGGCGGGTGCGCCCGTTGTCAGAGCGCTCTTCCAGTGCGCTTTCTTGCTGGGGCCCCCCGCTAGCTTTACACGATAGGGGGAGGCCCTGCTCACCCCACCGCGTGAGCACCTTGCTTTGACCCTTGACTCCCCAACAGGGTACTGAGCACCTGCTCAGTACCACTTCCCTTGCAGCGCACCCTACAGCTAGAGCGTGACCGCGACAGGGTGAGATTGCTGCGTAGGTGCTCCAGAGAGGCCCGAGTGTGGTTCTCCACATAGGACATCACTCCCCTCTTACATCTTGGCAGTTCTGGTTCAGTACTGTTCACTGAACAGATTACAGAACAGGCTAATGGGCCTAGCTCCTGTAGGGGGAGTAGGCACCCTTCGTGAGCTGGGCAGCACATTACCATAAGAGTAACCCCCTTAGGGCAGATTGACCTGTGCCTCTTCCTCTGGGACACTGCAGACCCAACAAGCCTTGCAGAGGACACAGAATATGGAGCACTGTTTAGAAGGGGATTACACAATCCAGGCAACACAGCCTGATTCATCATCAGGGCTGCGGAGAGACACTCTACCTACCCATTGAAAAGGACTGCACTATTTGCCATATCTGTTTGCTTATCTAGGTAGACATTAACTGGTTCTTCACTAAATGTATGTTATGTGCACTTACAGCTGGACACCTTGAGATGGTCCAAGAGCATGGAGAGTGCACATGACTTTTTTGCACAATAGGTAAGCACCTATACACATGTATATAAGAAGCACAGGTGTTTTATGGTTTGCAATGTTATAAATAAGGTCTGATGATACTAACATAATCTTCTCTCAACAGTTGCATGTTACCCTCTGAAAAGAAGAGGGACGTTGAACATCAGGCCACACAGTTCCAGTGGTGGCTTGTATTATTAGTATTATTATTTTCACTTTTATCACTCCTCGCAGAGTGACTAGATATTTAGGTCCTGATGAATGCCTGGTGGCAGAAACATGTTGACCTAATGTACTTGGTATATCTGGTGAATCCCTACCCGTCTTGCATTTTAACCATGTCTCTGTGACCACCTAATAAAACTTCAGTGAACTCAGACAGACATTTTTATATCACACCCCTCACAACCTTATGCACTCTGCCCCTTACTCATCCCCTACCAATGCTCAACCTCAGAGAAAACACCTCAGCTCCTCACCTAGGGGAGTTGTAGCCCACACTTCAGTGTGAGGAGGGAACCCATATGATGAAGCATGTCACCTTCTGGTGAGTGAGGGTTCTTGTCCTGAGGGATAGCTCCCCCTTACAGGTTTCCATAGAACGCTCGCCCTCTTATTTTCCTCTCACATAGACTGAGCCAGTTGTATTCTAGTGTGAATTATACTTATATTTTGTTCCCTCACCAAGAGACAGTTTTCAGACAACAATGCCCTAACTGAGTTGTGTAACTTTGTCTGATTAGTAATAGGACAATGTTATGTTATGTTATGTTATGTTATGTTATGTTACGACTATTTATTGTGCGCACAGATACTCCAGCCAAGGAGCGTCCTGGCGCAGAGACAAGGTAGCACGTAACACAACCACAACAATTGCAAACCTGGTTTGATCACAACATTTTTGAGGTTTCCTTCTTATTAGGCCACACGCCTTCACTTGACTGGCGACGATATACATAAAAGTGTACTATGTGAAACGGAAGAGTGCTGAGTATCGTGGAGTTAATGTTAATCTTTCATATAGGAGAAGGTTCAGAATATATTATTGTTATAAGATATAGATATATGTGCATGTGAAGGTAGGAAATGTAATCAAAAAGTAGGTTACAGCCAAGAGAGGATAACCAATCATGGAGATGCATTTATTAGAAGTTGGGGAAGGGGAGAGAAGAATAAATATAGTGTGACTGTAATTGGTAGAAAATGCACAGGTAATGAGCAGTCATCAAATAAGAGAAATGTATCCGTTTATCTCATTAATTCAATTAAGAATTGAAGAAAAACAAGAACACTGCTTTATAGTGATAATGACAAGTATTCCCATCCTTATTCCAATTTTCTTCATGTAAAGGTTTGAAAATATTGGAGAGAGAACAGAGCCTTTTGGAAGACCACAGGTCATCTATGTGGGTTCTAAGATTGCTGTTTTAGTTTTTACTAGTTGATTTTTGTTAGTCTTGAAGGTGGAAATTTTGAACTTGTCTCAGCTGCATATTCGGGGTTCCAAGACTTGAAGAGGTCTTCTGTGGTCAATCATATTAAAAGCCATAGAGAGATACAGAAGAACAGAGAGACATAGGAAAACAAAAACAAATCTGTTGAAGACTGGAGAGGAAATGGAGATTAGATGATAATCCCCAGACAAAAACAGACTATAGATCAGCCATCCAAGTCTATAAAAACTTAATTTTGAAGGTAAAGTCATCCTACTTCAAAGAAAAAATAGAGGCTGTTCGAAATTATTTTTCTCTACTGTCAAAAGACTCTTTAAACTTCCAGATCCTCATGATCATGAAAAGAGTCAACAATTTTGTAATGACTTAGCTGTTTCCTTTCAGCAAAAGGTTAAACAGGTCTTTGATGCCTTCCTACCCAAGGCCAATCACTCTGCGAGTCTTCTCCTGTTTCTGGCCACAGTCTTTTGTCACAAACTACTCCCGAAAGTTCTTCTACGTCCACCCTCTCTTCTTTCTCTACCATCACTTTGGATCAGATTATTAAAATAATCTCTATAGTCAAATCAGGATCCTCCTTGGACACTCGCCCATCGAGAATTCTCCACTTAGTTCCAGAGATCATTGCTACATCTCTCTTTCCTATCTTTAATGTCATGATTACTTCAGGGCATTTCCCCATTGATTGGAAGAAAGCTTTCGTCTTACCACTTTTGAAGAATCTAACTTGGATCCCAGCAACCCTCTGAACTACAGACCAATTTCACACCTGCCTTTCCCTGCAAAAATAATAGAAAGATTTCTGAATCAAGAACTATCCATTACTGAAGGCGGCATTTTTGATCCTTCACAATATAGATTTCGGGCTCATCACTGCACCAAATTGGCCCAAATCACAGCCATGGAAGAGCTTAGACAAACCCTAGACGGCGCGAGGAGCACAACCCTGACCCTTCTTGATCTGTCAGCGGCTGTTGACACGGTCAACCACGATGTGTTGGTTGACCGTCTCTCATTCCTGGGGACCAGGGACAGAGTGCTTTCCCTGCTAAATTCTTTTCTGTCAGATATATCTCAAGTGGTGGCTCTTGGTGAATGTCTTTCTCCCTCTTTCTCCCTTCCTGTGAAGTCCCCCATTGCTAATCTTTGAGCCCTACCTTATTTAACCTGTATGTCATCCTTCTAGCCAAATTAATCAAAAGCTATGGCTTTACCTTGGTGTCTTATGCGGATGACACACAGATTATCGTGTCGATTAACAGTGCACCTGCTGATACTGCAGTTCGATTTCAAGACCATAAGCAATATAGGAAAGTGGATGCAAGACAACGCTCTAATATTGAATTCATCAAAAACTGAAGTGATGCTCTTTGGGAATTCATCTTCAGTATGGTCAGACAGTTGGTGGCCCAATCAAATGGGTCATCTACCAGTACTCTCAAACAAAGTTACAAATATCGGTGTCCTTTTCAATAACAGTCTATCATTCGAAACCCAGATCAACCACATCACGTCTGCCTGCTTCTTCATTCTTAAAATATTGAAGAAAGTGCTTCCATTTATCCTTTTTGACTTAAGGAAAACAGTGGTCATGGCACTTATTGCATCTAGGCTTGACTACTGCAATCCGCTATTCACTTGTGCAAGTAAGCACAGCATTCATACACTTCAGACTGCTCAGAATGCAGCAGCTAGAGTCCTGTTTGGACTCACACGCTATGACTCGGTCTCTATGGGTCTCACACAACTACACTGGCTGCCAATAGCCAAGCGTATTCAATGTAAAGCCCTATGCATAGCCTTCAACGCTTGGCATGGCCATGCTCCGTGGCAGTTGTCACAATATTTTAAACCTTACATCCTGGCTAGACCACTTAGGTCCACAGCTTGTGGAAATATGATCGTTCCCAGGGTATGGAAAGTAAAATGGGGAGGTAAACGCTTTACCCATACCACCACAAAACTCTGGAACTCACTTCCTATAACTTTGAAAAAAGAAACCAATCTGCTTAAATTTAGGAAAGGACTGAAAACCTGTCTCTTTTAATGTTGACTCCATCGTAATATTTTGAAATCCACTAATCTGAAGCAGTGCCTAGACACCCCCGGGTACATATAGTGCTATTAAAATACTTAATATCACTCATTTCATTTCATCTCGTTTAATGTCTATCATCCAATATTCAGCATGATCTAGGATTTATGGGTAGCTGTTCTAATGATGCATTCTCCTTGAAATCCAATTTGGTGAGGATCTTAGATAGAAATTGTCTATACTCGGATAGAGAATTGTGAAGTCAATCATGTTTTATTTTTCTTGTGCGTTTAAGTTTATGATTGGAACAATAAACAAGTTGATTTTTTGGGATAATAATGACTTTCCAGACTTTGAAGGCATCTTTGAAAATCTTCTCTTTGCAGGGAGTCATTGTTAATCTTAGACCATGTACGGATAAGGAAAGCACATTAAGATTATATGGTTCAGTGACAGAATATCGACACCTAAAATATCCCCTTTCCAAAATATTGTATCATAAATATCGATGTCAAAAATATCGACATCCTATATTTATAATGGTAAGTACAAAAAATATTGAGAGAAAAAATATCGATGCCATATATATCTATATAGTTGTATAAAATATGATTTCATGTATATATATATATATATATATATATATATATATATATATGAATAGATATCCAGACTTTTCACAGAAGTGTCCCAATGTTCGAGACTCCTGAAGCAGGAAACGGACACCGATTAGTGCTGTTATTTCTTTATTCCATGCAGTAAAATGCCGCCATGACGCGTTTCGGGCTCACAAGCCCTTGATCACATGACATGATATATATATATATTCATCCAATGGTTCCCTTACAGGAAACCAATTAGCACGCACTCACAGTTTGCTTTGTTTTATCCCAATTCTTTATTCTTCTTCACAGGTATCCAGTCTCAAGACAAACCAACGCGTTTCACCATCCACCGATAGCTTGATCACGTGATAAAACAAAGCAAACTGTGAGTGCGTGCTAATTGGTTTCCTGTAAGGGAACCGTTGGATGAATTTATGATGGCTTAGCTCAGCCTCAGCATAGCACCAGATAAAGAAGCGCCAGGGGGCCCTTGAACGGAGCACAAGTGTGGAAATATATATATATATATATATATATATATATATTCACTGAAAAAAACCATAGGTTATAGGGGTGTTATAGTTAGCTGGACTTTTCACTTGTACAAAACCATTGAAATTCCCCCGTTATAGTTAGTTCAGCTAACTATAACTCGCACGCCCGCAATGCACTGCTGATAACGTCACATATTACATCACTCATGACATGGTCAGTGACATCACTCATGACATCACTGATGACATCTCAAATGACATCACTGATGACATCACTGATGACATCATCCAGTGAATGTGTGTTTTTCTGAAAATTAAATATGTTTTATATATGTATATCTCAAGGTCGATGGAAGAATAAATGGGTATATAAGTGTCTAAATGGATGATTTGTTTTTGAAAAATTGATTGTGTAACTGACTGATTAAGTGTATCATAGTGAATACATGGCTTAGTGACTAATGTTTTAAATATGTAAATATCTGTATCAGTCTCTCACTTTGTGTATAAGTGGCTGCATGGGTTGGTGAGTAGCTACATGGGTGTCTATATAGGTTATTAGTTGGTTTTTTGAGTATCAGTCTGAGTGTCTGCATGGTTCGGTGGGGGGTATTACGTAGTGTATAGGTGCATGAATGAGTGACTCACTGTTTGTATGTGTTGAACACAGCATGTGTGCAGGACTGTATGGGTGGATGAGTGTGTGTATGGGTGTATTAGTGAGTGAATGACTGTCTCAATAGTGTCTTTATGAGTAACTACATATGTTTTAAACTAGTATATGTGACTATTGGTGTATATATGTGAGTATATGTGAGAGTGAGAGATTGAAAGAGTTCCTGTATGAATAAGTATGTGTTTCTATAAGTGATTGTTTAAAAGACTAAGTATGTGTAAGTTTCCGTAGAAGTAAGTGTGGTGGTGTGTGTATAACTGTATATGCAAGTAAATGTATGTTTGATTCTTTATTAGCATGAGTGACTGTGTGTGAGTAACTCTATGGATGAGTGGCATTGTGTAACAGGATGTATAGGTGTATGAGTACATATGACGAGTGAGTACATGTATGAGTGACTGTATAGGACTTTTGGTGAATGAGTGGATGTGTATGTGGATCTTAGAATTACTGAAGAGGTTGTTGTAACTGGTATTGGTATGTCCATTGTTTTGAAAATTTTAGTCTCTATTTTTGAATGTGTGTATCAAAGGTTATATTAGGGTGAGAGGAGGTCTGCCACTCTATCACAAGGATGATGTCATCAGTGATGTCATCAGTGATGTCATTTGAGATGTCATCAGTGATGTCATGAGTGATGTCACTGACCATGTCATGAGTGATGTAATATGTGACGTCATCAGCAGTGCATTGCGGGCGCGCGAGTTATAGTTAGCTGAACTAACTATAACGGGGGAATTTCAATGGTTTTGTACAAGTGAAAAGTCCAGCTAACTATAACACCCCTGAAACCTATGGTTTTTTCAGTGAATTTCTGAGGTTTTTTAAATCCTAATTCCTAACTATAACGTGCCTGAAACCTATGGTTTTTTCTGTGAATTTCAAAGGTTTTTTAAATGCTAATTTCTAACTATGCCTACAGAGATAGGACATGTGAAGAAAGAAGAAAAAATGCACAGAAAGAAACAAAAGAAGTTCAGAAAGAAGCAACAGAAGTCCTCAAATACGAAGATATGTGCAGGAAGAAGGATAACGTGCAGAAAGAACAAAAAGAAGAGCAGAAAGAAGCCTTGTTGCAAAATCATCCTGTACCCTCAACTTTTTCAGACGGATACTGGTGGTAACTGAGTCTGAATAACCAGTCCTAGAGCCAGTGCTATGTTAAAAGACACTTAGAATACAGTGAAAACACCTACATACACTAGGGAACATTATACGTTGGGGTCCCCCTGTGATTAGCATGACCTCCTCTGTAAGCCCCTAGTATATAATAGGGCATGGGGATTAAAACTACCTCTTAAAACAGGCCACAGGGCGTTTTTGCACACGTTAACTCAGGCCCCGTCCCCTCCCTTCACCACTGTGTAAACACGCCCTGTGTCCGTTTTTAGTTGGTAGATTAAGTTCATTTGAATCCTGAGGGTCCCTAGGGTCCAACTAGCCCACTAGGTACCTCCAGTAAGTGCCACAGAGCTGCGTTGCAGAGAGGTGTAAAAAGTGGCACGGCCTGGACCACCTCTCTGCAATGCAGCTCAGTGGCGCTTACTGGAAGCACTTGGTGGGCTAGTTAGCCCCCAGGGGCCCTCAGTATTGAAGGGAAATTATATCCCCAATTTAAAACGTGCCATAGTGCGTGTTTGCACACGTCACCTCAGGCCCCGTCCCCTCCCTTCACCACTGTGTAAACGCGCCCTGTGGCTGTTCTAAGTTGAGAGATTAAGTTCCCTTGAATCCTAAGGTTCCCTAGGGTCAAACTAGACCACTAGGTACCTCCAGTAAGCGCCACAGAGCTGCGTTGCAGAGAGGTGTAAAAAGGGGCTTGGCCTCAGAACACCTGTCTGCAGCGCAGCTCCCTGGCGCATACTGGAGATGCCTGTCGGGGGCGCATTTGCAGAGTGCTGCACGGAGGGGGCATGGCCTCCGGCACGATGCCAGTCTTTTATTTATTTTAATTTTTTAAGAAGGGGGGCTGTGTGGTTCCCCTTCTTATTCTAATTTATTAGCCCTGATGACCCCATCCCCCAGGGCCTGTCTCCTAATTATATTGTTTTGACCCCAATCCCCACGGCCGGCCACTGTTTTTTATTATTTTTAAAAAATATATATTTATAGACACACCTAGGACATGCTGGACAAACCGTAAGTACCTATCACCATGACGATTTGCGTGATATTCATTAAAAGGCGACAATGCATGCAATGAATCCACGTGGAATGTATTTACACCACTAGTGAAGCTCTGACATGTCTGATGCCCTACCGTGCCTAATCCCGGTAGACACCCTTGTCGTTTATTTATACAAACATGGGTAGCTATTGACAGGCACATTTAATACACATGCACACCAAGCCATTCAAAGGGGATTCGACCAAAATTCGACCAAAACTATGCAAGAAACCCCCCTCACGGTTAATAAAACACACATCCACTGCCGGATGTGTAATACTTTTTATTTTACTCTCTGGAAAGGGGACGAACATCACAGCGCGCTCCTGACAGAGCCCAATGCTGTGTTACACCCACCATTGCCTGCCGAGTGCCACACACCTCTGTGTTGTATTCCACTAGCTAGTGCATATGCTATGACACTCTCTAGCCCATGTGCACTGTAACACCACCCCGTGAATATGTCATGCCACACTTGTCTTCGCACGGGTTATATTGCCCCATCTAACGTGCCTTCCTCGATGCCTATGTTATAACGCACAGTGCTATGCCATACATATTACAATCTGGGATCCATATCTTTGTCACAGTGCATATGCAACGTTACACTCCCCAGCACATATTTTATATTACAACTTTAGAGACTAGTTAGGTTACACAACACTGCCCTGTGCATATTACACTCCAAGGCGTATATCGCATAGCACGCGCTAGTGCCTGTGCTATCTCGTGCTCTCCAATGAATCTGTCATTGTGCACAATGTATTGCATATTATATTTCACGCCCGGTTCATCTTATATCACACTTTTTGGTGCATAGCTTATACCATACACTATATCTAGTTTTCATTTTCAATCGTGCTCTCAGGACTATGTTCTATATAACACTGTGTTCACCTACCCTTTTCACGGGCATTACATTTTGCGATAGGGGGTGGAGGGTCAGGGGTGTTTCTGCCAAGTGAGCCCGGAGTCACAGTCACAAACGTCCTCTTCTTCCTGAATAAAAGTGAGATTATGCTGCATACTTGTTCATATTTTAAGTAGTTCGCACAGACACAATGTTTTAAAAACAATAAAGTTCCTAATACCCGCCTTCTCTGAACAGTTAGCTTGCTGCCCCATCCCCCTCCTCCCTATCCTCTGTTGTGTGAATCCATGGACTAGCCTCCTCCCTCCTGCCATGCATGGTCTGATGTGCTGCCACTGCCCTCAATTTAGTATGATGTACCAGTCCACTCCTCCTGCCCTCCATTGCCCAATTCTATGCCCCATCATTGACCTCCTGCTTAAAACTCTGTGCTTAGCTTGCTGCCCCTATTCTCCTTCCCCCTGCCCTCCGATGTCTTTGTGCATGCCCCTGCTCCATCCTTTTTGCCCACCATGTCCCATGGACCTGCCACTCCTATCTACTCTGAGTGTTCTGTTGAGCTGCCACTCCCCTCCCACCTGCATAGCATTGTCAGATGACTGTAACCTGTCCCTGCCACCTCCACCCTGCCTGTCCACATGCCATGCCCCTATCCTCTTCCTCCTGTCCTACATGGTCCATTGTACTGCCACACCCTTCTGCCCTCCCTGGTCTGTTGTGCTGCAACTGCTCCTCCTGCCTGCCCCGTGTGGTCTGTTGTGAGGCCCCTTCCCCTGAACTTTCTTGTCTGTGCACAGGTCCTGACCCTCCCTTCTATCCTCCATCATCCTTTGTGCATGCCCCTGCACCCTTCTTCTTGCTCATCATAGCCATTGTGCTGCCACTAACCCTCCCACTTGCCATGCATGGTCTTCTGTGCTGCCATGGCCCCTCCCACCTTCCCTGTGTGGTCAGTTAGCTGCCCCTGACCCCCTCCCACCTTCCCTCCATGGTCTGTGTGTATGCCATCACAGTGTCACTGTGGCTCTTCATGGTGTGTCTTGCTTCTAGTGCCCATCCTGCCTGACCTCCATGACTATCTTGCTGCTCCTGCCCTGCCCCCTTGCCCCCAGCCCTCTGTTTACATGTGCAGACCCCTACTCCCTCCCTCCTGGCTTGTCTGTTCCATTGTAATGCCCCTGATCCGTCCCTCCTGCCCTTTATGGTCTGTTATGCTGCAGCTTTCTCTCCTGTCTGTCCATTATGGTCAGCTAGCTACCATTGTCTCTTGACCCTCTGTTCTCTGCTGTCCATGTGCATGGTCCTGTCCCCTCCTCTTGCTTTCTATGGATTGTTGTGCTGCACTCCCGTCCTGCATGCCCTGTGGGGTGTATTGTGCTGCTGCAAACCCTGATGCCTGCCCTGCAGGGTCAGTTTGGTGCACCTCTCCATGTCCCTCCTGTCCTCTGTTATCCAAGTCCATGTCCCTATCCCATTTCCTTCCATGATCCAATGTACCATACTTGCGAACATTTTGAACTTGGTAAGAGGGAGATTTTGAAAAAAAACTGGGGTATTGATTTTCCCCTTTGAGTTACATTGAAAAAGAGGAGATTGTAGACAGGAGACAGATCAAATAAAGCCCATTTGAGCTTAAAAACATTGGACGTTTCCTGGCTGAATCGGGTCTGTTGGCATGTATGGTTGTAATACCATTGCCTCTTCCTTCTGCCCACAATGGTCTATTACATTGCCACAGCCTCTCTTGCAAGTCCTGTATTGTTGGTTTGTTGCCCCTGCCCCCCTTTCCACTGCCCTCCATAGTCTGTTGTGCTTCCACGGCCCTTCCTGCCTGCTCAGTGTGGTTAAATTGTTGCCTTTGCACCCTCCTACCTGCCTTCAATTTTCAGAGTCCGTGCCCCTGGCCTCTGCCTCTCAAAAGTATCCTAATGAACAACTAGATTGCTAACGTTCTATATTTATTACAAAAGTGTGGAACGCCTGACATCATCTTGATGTAATCAAAACTGTAATACCTAGAGCATTTCCTTTAGAAATTACATATATGAGAGGGTCTTATTGGCATCAAAATTATGGTTCGTGCTCTAAAAGACTAAAATAAGGACATATTTTCTAAGTTTTCAAATAGCGACAAAGCACTTTTAAATTATTTGTTATCTTTATGTTTTTTTATCCAGTTGACCACTTGATTAAACGTTGCACTTAGGGGAGAGGATGTGGTGTTAATTCCAGAACTGCAGACTTTGCAACTGGGGAACCAGGTTGAAGTTTCTGCTTCAGCTCGACATTCTGTGATTCTGGTCAAATCACTTAGTCTCCCCATGTCTACAACCAAAATGAATTTGTTCTTGTGTGATGTAACCAATGCTCATGTAAAGCACTCCAATACCTGACAGGTCTGCACTATATAACACTGCAAAAACACAAAATAATAAGTGTTTTGCACACTTCTGTCATTGGGCTATATTTGGGCTACATCTGGGTGATTTTGGGCTACATTTGGGCTCTTTTGTCTCCGGTGGCCATCTTGGGAGATTTATTTGTTATGAAGTTTCCTAATTTCCTCATGTACTGCAGTCTCCTCAGTAGGAAATGCTTTCAGTTTTTTACTTTGATTCCATCATAAAGGTATTCAGATATGTCACACATTTTCCATAAATTCTGAATGTTGGCACTCTAATTGCTCATTAGATCACTGTAGTAAAACTACTGTTCACCATGGAAGTCTGCTCCTGGTATTAAAAGTGCATGTTTCAGTCTGCATGTCAGAATTTTTTAATGAAATAGAAGAGGATTTGAGAAGTCACTCAAAATGTGCCCTCATTTTCTTTCTTCAGCATTAATCATAATTTCTATGGCAAAATGAACCCCCTCATTGTGTTCCTTTTTAAATTAAATGTTTTAAGTGTTACCAGTTTATTCCAATCAAGATGGCTTCAGGTGTGCCATACTTTTGTCATAATGAAGACAGTAAGCGCTCTAGTTGTTTTTAAGAACATTCTGGGACATTCTGTCATTGGGCTATACTTGGGCTACATCTGGGTGATATTTGGGCTACATTTGGGCTCTTTTGTCTCTGGTGGCCATCTTGGGAGACTTATTTGTTATGAAGTTTCCTAATTTCCTCATTTACTGCAGTCTCCTCAGTAGGAAATACTTTCAGTTTTTTACTTTGATTCCATCAAGAAGGCATTCAGATGTGTCACACATTTGCCATAAATTCAGAATGTTAGCACTCTTTTTGCTCATTAGATCACTGTAGTAAGGCTACTGCTCACCGGGGAAAACTGCTGCTGGTATTGAAAGTGCATGTTTCAGTCTGCATGTCAGAATTTTTTGATGAAATAGAAGAGGATTTGAGAAGTCACTCAAAATGTGCCCTCATTTTTCTTTCCGCAGCACTAATCATACTTTTTATGGAAAAATGAACCCCCTCATTTTTTTCCTTTTTAAATTAAATGTTTTAAGAGTTACCACTTTAATCCAAGCAAGATGGCTTCAGGTGTGCCATACGTTTATCATAAGTAGGACTGTTAGCGCTCTAGTAGTTCTTTGGAACACTCTGGGAAGCTGCAGTAGAACACAAAGGAATCAACTGACAGTCTCTGCCCTTGTTGGATGTACATGTTTTACTGAGAATGTCAGACTTCATTCTCACATGACTGAGAAAGATAATGTGAATTTACAGAAAATAAGCTCTCAGTTTAGCTTATAGATCACCTTCCAAACCTCTGTGGTAAAAGCATGAGAAAATATTTTTCTCTCAATCATGATATCCCAGCAGAAGGCTTTTTCACATGGTGAAATCACCTTAGAACATACTACAATTCCTAAAATGAGTATGGTACCATCAACAAATGATTTATAATGTAACTAAAGTCTTAAAACCTTCTATTAACTGCAATGCTTTTTAATGAGGTGCTATCATGTATATTGGTCCCAAGATGGCTGCCAACACTTCTTGGCTGAAGTGCTGACAGCCAATCAGATCTCAGGATGAGATGTGTGGTTAGGCTCCGCCCACATATATATGCTTTTAAATGCTATTTTCTCAGGAAATACTGAACAGATTTACACCAGACCTGCAAAAGGCACTTCCTTGACCTTATGGCTACCTCTCTGCCAAATTTCAAGTAATTCTGTTCAGCCGTTCGGGCTGTAGCTGTGTCTAAAGGTCCTATGGAAAAATGCATGGGGAAAATGCGTTTTGGGACCCCCCTTTTTTCTCGGCCCCTGCTTGACGAATCACCCCGAGACTTTCAGGGTAGGAGCTGAACGGAGCGCCCCATTAGTTTTGAAAATTTTGCGAGGATTCGTCAACCGGCGCCAAAGTTATTCAAAATAGAATTTTGAGATTTCCTATGGAAACTAGGTTGTAACTATAACTATCTACTGGCGACCGCCAGTAGATAAAATATACATATATATATATATATATATATATATATATATATATATATATATATATATATGTATTACCTACTGGCGGTCGCCAGTAGGTAGTTATAGTTAGGACCCTGTTTCCATAGGAAAACCGCAACATTCTATTTGGAATAACTTTGGCGCCGGTCGACGAATCCTCGCAAATTTTTCAAAACTAATGGGGCGCTACGCTCCGCTCCTACCCTGAAAGTCTCGGGGGGATTTGTGAAGCGGGGGCTGAGATAAAAGGGGGGTCCCAAAACGCGTTTTTCCCATGCATTTTTCCATAGGACCTTTAGACACAGCTACAGCCCGAACGGCTGAACAGAGTTCCTTGAAATTTGGCAGAGAGGTAGTCTACAGGTCAAGGAAGTGCCTTTTGTAGGTTTGGTGTAAATCTGTTCAGTAGATTCTGAGAAAATAGCCTTTAAATCAATATATATATCTGAGCCAGCTTACGGTGCGCTTACGGTGCGCTTACCTTACGCGTACGGTGACGTGCGCGAGCGCGATTCTGATTGGCTGTTAGATCTTAGTAAACATTCGAATCGGTCGAAACCAGGAAGCGGCGGCCGCCATTTTGTGTGTTTCACTCAGAAAAAAAAGGGTGATAACTTGAGAAGGGGGCAAGGAAGAGAGTTACAGACCCCCTAACATTTGAAAGGGGGTCAAAGAAGCACAGAAAAGTACAAAAAAAACATTTATTAATTTAAAAAAAATCACGGGGTACGCGTACGGTAAAAAAAAAAAAAAAAATGAAATGAAATGCAGATTTAAGTGTTTAGATATTAGGGGGCTCTAAAAAGAGCCGTTGTGTTTATTAAGTGATTTTTTAGTGGTACCTACAAGTAAGTACCGATGCAGAGTCTAAGGTTCAAGAGGAAGACTCTGTTCCCTTCATCAGTGAAGTGTACACCATCTCCTCTATAAATGTCTTGCATGTCGTAACGCAAGTTGTTGTGGTAAATGGAACCCAAACCATAGTCACGGAGGAAAGCAGAAACAGATTTGTTGACGTGCTTTCTTGCTTTGTCAATCTGTGGACAAAAATGATTGGACCAGTTCCATTTTTGCCTTTGGCATATGTTAGAAAACACAAAGGCAGTTTTAGGGAAAAGTGAAAACAGTTGTGCAAAGGTCTCCTTCATAAGCATTTCCAGACCTACCCCAGTCAAAGTGCCTAGGTCATTGCCACCACAGTGCACTATTATGAGGTCAGGGTGTTGGATTTGCATGAAGGATTTCACCAATGGCATTAATTGGTGCCACTTTAACCCTCTCTGACCAATCCATTTAATGTCTACATTTGGCAAAGCAAGGTCTCTCACCATACCTGTTTTCTCTGCAAACTTTTCACTCCAGAAAACATAGCTGTGCCCTACAATCCACACTGTGAACATCTTCCAAGGAGATCTGGATGCACTCAGGAGGTGTATTTCAGTAGAATGGGAAAATGAAATGAAAGACAGTTTGGAAATGGAGGCATACATATTTTTTTAAAATAAAATGAACTCATTGGCTGTTTCATACCATTCTACACTAAAAACTAGGCTGTGTGTGTCAATTTATAGAAGCATGATTTGTATTGGTACTGTGGTAAATAAAAATACCGGACTGAATTTCATACGGAATCTTAAAATAAAGTAAATAGCTCAAAATAACAAGAGGCAGAATCCGTGGTATAAGAGGTTTTCTAATGGGCTTTATTCCATTCAAAATGGCCGACTCGAGTCGCGGCCTTCAGGTTCCGTCACCACGAGGGTTCAGGAAGTGAAGTACAATAATTTATTAACAGACATGTATTTTTATAATAAGTACATTACAATGAAACGAATGTAGAAGGCGTAACATTTGATAAGAAAAGTGACAAAACAGTGACATAATCGAAACTAGGCGTAATAAGGAATAAAAGAAACATGATTGGTTAGAATTATCAGACATAGGTGGATCTATAAGATAATACTTGGCATAGATGCGCGCGCGGCAGCATGACGTGTAATTGACGTGCAACTAGGGGGTGAAGGGGACTTGACATTTAGCTCTACATGTGGAGACGAGAAGTCTGGGGGTCAAGTCAACCTAATCCCAAATCATATCTAACATCCTATGTTTAAAGAACTATGTTATCCACAAGGAAGAGACTCTCGGACAGAATCTATTCTATACTGACTGTGTACGTGTACAAGCGTCTAAGTGTCTATATGAGATGCGAGGGATAGAAAACTTTCCATGGCAACAGGGCTATGAATCACTTGCAGGAGGACGGAAAGGCTGAGTCCTTTGCTTGTGAGCAAAAGGAAATGTTTACCTAAATCACTGGACAGGAATGCATCGGCTGGAGAGCAAAATAGATAATTCGAAGGTGAAATACAACTTCTTGGCAGACAGGCGAAAACTGGCCGAGGCAGGCACCGTTAGCTGCACAGGGAGTAGGACAAAGTTCATGGATACAGATGCGAGCTCAAGCTGAAGCTGTCAGAGACAGAGAGCAGGGAAAGGCTTGAGGACAGAATCGGGCCTACTTGCCTGAACTGTAAAAATGAAGTAACTTAGCCATATAAAGTCGGTGGCCTTTCATACTTAGGAATCGAATATCCAGCCCTGTGATGGCGGATCTGACAGAGAACATGTCGACGGTAGACACACATATGTTTGCGTCTTAGAAACTGGAACTGGAGGGAACATACATGTACTTGTAACATGCATATAGAACCGTTGGGGTCCAAGATAGGGGACATAACTGATCAGGAAAATCCACATTTCCACATTCCCTCCTTGTCCCCTTCTTGCCCTTCACGAGACATCAATCTTCATCATTCCATTGATTTGCTCATGGAGCATCATTTCTTCTTCCTTCCGGCATTCTGAACGGGACCTGTGATGTGGAATGCATGATGTGGCACACAGACCACAAATCGCTGGTCCACCTTGCAGGCATAAACAACAACTGAAGAGCATAAGAAGGCCAATACCTAGGAAGGATAAAACTCTCCATCCCCAGGCTGATATCACACTCCAAAACCACCCGGACCACGTCCAAGTGCCTGGATTTTCGTGTATCTGGCTTACAATCTTATGAAGGTGTGTTATAGCTTTATATACAGATGGCGAATTTTCTGGTATGAATATGCAGCAGCTGGATCCGATGACCCTGCAAGCTCCGCCCCTATCGGCCAGGATGACGTCAAGGACAAGACGATTCTGGAGAACAACAATTCTCATCACTGATTGTTCCTCTGTCAGATTGCCTAGGGCGGCTATAGTCTCGTTTACTACAGCTTCAAGAGTCTTGGTGAGTCTGCGTATCAGCTTACTATTTGATATTGTACCTATATAGGGAAAGATACCTTTATTGAAATCTACATACTTGTCCCATGCTGTCTCAGTATAATCGACAACTGGGAGATCTCTTTGCTCTCTATTGTGTACTAAATGAACATTTCGATAATAATCAGGGGGAGCTAGGAAAACAGGTGGCAAAAGGAATGCTATGTAACAGGTGCCATACCAATCTAGAGGCAGACGCATATATGCCGTCTGACCACATATGAAGTAAGAATGGCGAGAAGCTCTAAATGAAGATTTACCTTGATCACTATATTCTACTGTAGTAACGCATTGGCTATGGCCCATATGTATGGAACCAACTTTTCTTACACATAATTCACCCTTAACTGGAAATACTGACATAGTGGGCAGAATTAGTTCAACTTCGGATTTGACATTCAGAATCATAAGATTAGGCGTAAAATTACCTAATTTATACACTTCATTTTCTAAATCAGTTCCTGTTCTACTGGGGTGACCCTCCTTATTAGGGTGACAGACTTTGAATAAAACTAGATTCAGATTTCCCCATATCCAATGTTGTTGATAAACTGCTGTGTCTGGGTCTATGGAATTTAATAAACTAAACCATGCTCCACAGGAGCCATTGTGTGTGAATGGATGTGGAAAGAAAGGCAGAACTCCTTTGTTATTCTGATAGGGAGGAAGTCGGCCACACACCCAACAATTGGTCGCATTACTAGTCTGATGGGAATGATGTAACATACTAATGAAGGTGTTATTGCGCAGCGCAAGTCTATAAGATAATTCATGTGGCGGTAGGTCACTAAAAGAATGTTCTGCAGCAACATTATAAACATGTCTAGAGATAGGATGATATATGTGCAAAATCACACTCGTAATAATTACTAAAATACTCAATAAAAACAAAATTAATAATGTCCTCATACAGTAGCTACGCAGTGATTTACAATACGCCTGTCGTTTCAACATTTCTCGGGTATTTTCTCTACTCAGGTCCAAGGGATACATGTCGGAGACAATTCAACCGCTTCACCTTGGAGAGGACTTAAACAATCAAATTGCTCGACTGTTTGGGCCTAAGCTTTAATTTATAGCACTGAGAGTCATTCTGTTCAACAAAAGGAAGTTTTGAATCAGTCTGTGAGGGAGTGCAGGGCACAGTGTCTATATCTGAAGGTAGTCCATGAAATTTTTTGACGTGACTTGAATGAATCCACCCTTTGCGTCCCTCGATCTTCACGGCTGTTCTTGTGGTCAACAGGACCAACTTGGGTGCTTTCCACCTGGGCTCCAGTTGACTTTTCCTGTCGAAATTTCTCACAAAGACAAGATTACCCGGAACAACGTCATGGGGTTTCGCCTCAGTGTTGTCGGGAAAGGCTGCAGCTACCTGTGAACGAGAAGATTGTAGTGCAGACATCAAGGAAGCCAAGTAATCTGTCAGCATGTTACAGTCAATGTCAGTTATTTTGCGTGGTATAGGCGTCCCCCACATATTCGGTGGTCTACCAAAGATCACCTCATACGGGGATAGCCCTGTTCTAGAGTGTGCTACCATTCTCATGTAAAAGAGTGCAACTGGTAATGCTACTATCCAGTCGACACCTTTCTCTCTACATATTTTGGACAGTCTGATTTTCAGTGTCTGGTTATGTCTTTCTACGAGACCTGCTGCCTCGGGATGTCGGACACAGTGGAATTTCCACTGATATCCCAACAAGAGTGAGACATGTTTCATTAATTCGGATGAGAAAGGCTGACCGTTATCTGAATATACAACACGTGGTAAACCGTACCGTGGGAAGAATTCTCGAACTAGCTGCTTGGCAGTAGTCGGGGCAGTGTAATCTGATACGGGATACGCCTCTGTCCAACGGGAGAGAGCGCAGACAACTACGAGGACATATTTGAATCCTCGACAACGTTCCATCTGAATATAATCCATCTGGAGGATTTCAAAAGGATGGTCAGGAGGCTGAAATCCACCCTGCTCTACGGGAACACTCTTTCCTGGATTAAACTGACAACATATCATACAGGTACGAACTTTTTGTTTAGCTGCTGCTCGTAAATGTTTGTTGAACCAAATGTGCTGAATGCTGTCTAGCATAGCCTTCTCTCCTAAATGTGCTGGACTGTGAACTGTAGCTATAATGGCTTGAACCATGGAATCAGGGAGAAACCATACAGATTTCTCCTTCGTCATCCATCCTTGATCTGTCTGGATCCCTCCTAGTTCAGTCCACTTCTTTATTTCTTCTGCTGTGGCATGTGTCTGTATGTCAATTACGTCAAGTGTGGGATCCTTAATTGTCATACACTGTGTTGGTGTCTGAACTATTGGCTTTGTCATGTCTAATGTGCGATTCTGAGCAGTCTGTTTAGCTGTTCTGTCAGCTAAATCATTGCCTTGAGAAATGGTATCAGTAACCTTCGTGTGTGCTTTACATTTCATAATCGATATAGCAGTGGGTAGATGTATTGCGTCTAACAAAGCATGAATGAGGGGCCCGTGCTGAATGTGGGCACCATGGGACGTTAGATAACCTCTCTCTCGCCACAGCACGCCGAAGTCGTGTACAACTCCGAATGCATAACGTGAGTCAGTGTATACATTAACTTTCTTATTTGTGGCTTGAATACAGGCTTGCGTTAGAGCAATAAGTTCTGCTGCTTGGGCTGACAGAGTATCTATACAATGTGTCTCAATAACTTCAGTGTCTGTTGTGACTGCATACGCGGCCACTAAATCTCCTGTACTTGCTCTCATGCATGATCCGTCTACATACAACGTCAGGTCTGGATCTAACAATGGAACGTCTGTCAAGTCTTGTCTAGGTTTCGTCTTTATTTCAATGATTTCAACACAATCATGAGCTAGTGGGTCTGTTCCAATTACAGGTAATAGTGTAGCAGGATTCAATGTATTACACCGTCGGATCTCTATGTGTGGTTGAAACAATGTCAGTTCATAACCGGTAAGTCTTGCTATGGTCAAGTGTTGTGTTTGTGTTCGGTTCACAAGAACCTCTACTGCATGTGGTACTTGAACTGTCAATGGGTGTCCTAATACTATGGCATCGCTTTGTCTGATTGCTAAAGCTGTCGCTGCCACTGATTTCAGGCATGCAGGCAAAGCCTGAGCTACGGGATCTAATGTACTGGAAAAATAAGCACATGGCTTGCATGATCCTGCTTGATCCTGAGTGAGTACTGACAAGGCAGTACCTTCGCGTTCTGTAACAAAGAGTGTAAAAGGTTTGCTATAACATGGTGTTGCTAAAACAGGTGCTTGACATAAAGCTTCCTTTAGGCTTTCAAAAGCTTGTGTATGTTCCTGAGTCCAAGGGAGAACAGTCGATGTGGCTGCCTCCTGTGTGGTTAACTGAATGAGTGGTTTTGCTAGAAATGCGTACTGAGGGATCCACTGCCTACAATATGAAGTGAGGCCTATGAAAGCTCGCACCTCCTTTTGTGTCCGGGGTATTGACATGTTAGCAATTAACTGGATGCGATCTGGTGTAAGCTGCCTTCCCTCCTTGGACAGCGAGTGACCAAGATAAATAACTCGCTGAACACAGAATTGCAGCTTAGAAGGGGACACCTTGTGCCCCTTGTCGGCTAGGAAATGTAAAACTGTCAGAGAAGCTTTTTCACATTCTGACTCGCTTCTCGCGGTGATCAGCAGATCATCGACATATTGAAGCAGTGCAGTATTGACTGGCATGTGGATACTGTCAAGTTCTCGTTTCAATGCTTGGCTGTAGATGCTGGGGCTTTCTGTGAATCCTTGGGGAGCGCGTGAGAATTTAAAACTGCGCCCATTTAAACTGAATCCGAACAAGTATTGGCTTTCCGGATCTATTGGGACGCTGAAAAAGGCATTCTTGAGATCAATTACAGTAAAGAATGTTGCTTCGGAATCAATTGCTGTCAACAATGATGATATATCAGGGACCACAGGGAATTGTGGTACAATACACTTGTTTAGTTCACGCAAATCAATAACCAATCGGTATACTGGCGGAGCAGTAGGATCAGTTCGTTTAAGAATCGGAATTATCGGTGAATTACATACATTGGAGTCTGTTTCTACAACTACTCCCTGGGCAATCAGCTCATCAATGATTTTCAACAAAGCCACTACAGCATCATGCGGTAACTTGTATTGTCGCATTCGTGGTAGTACCACTCCTGCTTTCAATGTAACTCGATAGGGTGTAATGTTCATGCAGCCAACATCCGTAGGGCCTTGTGCCCATAGATGTACTGGTAAAGTCTGTAGTCGGGGATCCATGTCTCTGGACACATAGTGACCTTTAAAATCACGTAAAAACAACCTTACTCCTTCCGGAGAACAACATATTATGGCTCCTAGTGCTTTCAGAGTCTTAATTCCTAACAGATTTTCTGGGCATGATTTAGTAAGCAATAAATCTGTAGTTCGTGTCAAAGGTCCTATCGTAAGTGGTAGAGGCTGTGATACTTCATTAACAATAGGTTTTCCCGAAAAACCAAGGGAAACATTTTGAGAGCCTGAGAGGGGTGCCCCTGGAACTTCACTACGTTTTATGGTTGTTCGACTTGCCCCTGTATCGAGTAAGAATTTTCTATCTTGACCTAATAATTCACTATGTACATAAGGTCCTTCTTGATCTACAGGAATCTCGATAAGCGGTAAGTCAACTTCCCTCTCTAGGCTGGTTCATGCGTAACGCTGATACTCAGGGTATTCATACTGTGCAGTCTGATACATTTGTCGTGTTGTGGTTTGTGTGGCAGTAGCAGGCAACGGTGGTGCAGCTGGCACAAACTGTATGGGTTGCTGTGAGGCTGGCATGGACTGTTGCTGAACTGGCATGGACTGTCCATGCTGCATAGCTCCTTGTTCATTCTGATCTTGTCTAACTAATCGTGGTCTCCCCATTGCAATACCTGTAGCTATATTACGTTTCAGGACTGGACAATCATGTACATAATGGCCTAGTTGTTTACAGTAATTGCAGGTTCCTTTTACAGGAACTGCAGAATCACCAGAATGTGTCACACCCTTTTTGTGACCATCTGCTGGTACTGTCTGAGAAACTAGCATTTTCATTTTTGTATCCTTCATGCGTCTATGCTCGTGTTCTTGTTCATCCCTAATTCTATTGTGATGATACTGTAACATTTGTAGCATTTGCGACGGAGTGTTACTTTGCCAGGTACTCTCGAATTTCAATATTCTATTCTTCACTGGAGGCAATGCATTTTCCACTAATTTTGTCACAAATAAATGTGGATATGAGTCACTACTTGCTTTTATACCACTATTTATACCAAAACATTTTTCAAATCGAGCATAATAATCGCTTGTGTCTTCATCTTGCTTTTGTTTACAGGCTGTGATTGCACCCCAATCTTCCTTTTTTGTAGTTAATAAACGTGGCAGTACCTGTACTAGTAAACCTGGTAATAGTTTAACTTTATCCCCGAGCCCTGAACCTGCAGCTCGGCCCCTTTCTTCCTCTGCTAATGCTGTCCAGTCTATCTTTTGGTCTCCCACTTCCCACTCTTTTTCTTTCAGTTTTTCATATATGCCAGCAGGCAAAAGCACCTTTAATATCGTCATAATATCAGGAAAGGTGTACTCTCCCATCAGTAACATGTCTTTAATTTCTCGGTGGAAACCCGCTGGGTCTTTGTCATGACTAGGTACTACTTTTTTCATTTCTAATAATTCCATTTTTGATATGGGTGTGTAAACAAATACACGGTGAAACTCATTGTCTTCGCCTTTTATTGGGTGCACTTCTCGTAGGGGATTTTGTCTATCCATATAGTACGGCGCTCTTTCTCTGTGGGGCAGCGAGAGAGAATCCGGACTTACAAAAAGGACATACTGCTTACGTGACACTAATATCTCTTTAATTAGCTTGTTACTAGAACCTCTCCATCTGTTCGTGAGTAGTTCCGTTAATATATCAGGTAAAGGACCAGGGTCAGCATGTTGGCTCTTATATAATATGAGGAGTTGCTGAATCATATATATTCCAGCTAAACGTTGTTCATCTGTACTGAGGTTAAAAAACGTGTGTGCTACGGTCTCATCACCGTATTTTTCAGGACTGTCAATCCAGTGAACGGCTGATCTGGCTAATTCTTGCTCATCCATGGAATCGAGGAGGTGGTAACCTCTTCGTTCTCGTAGTATTTTGTCTGCGGCTTGAAACGAATGTTCAGGAGATTTCAGATTTATTACAGGCGTCGGATACGTTCTGCTATTATTTGGACATACAGAGTGTATGGGATCAGAAAAACATCTAGTATTTTCACAGTATCTTCCTTTGCCTACATAGGCTATGGTCTCTGACTGTCTTGCGGAATTCCCTGATTCGGACACTTCATCTTGCTCAAACTCGTCTGTTCCCAATCTCTCTTCATGAATACGCTCTATTTCTTTACGTATTTTTCGGCACATGGCTATTATACAATTTTGCTTATCGTGTCTCCCTTCTGATATATTCTGACTCCATCTTGTAAGAATAAGCATTGCATTCGGGTCTACCCCCGGACGATCTTGATTTCTGATTACACAGTTTATGAGGAAACGTAACAGTTCCCCCTGTATCTCTACTTTCTGGAATTCCATAGCTCTGTTAATACATCCTGGATCTCGTCCTGTTTGAACAAAATGATATATGTTATCTAGATGCGTAGTCATCCCTGGTAACCTTGCTAAATACTCTGCGGCTCGCCTGATACGTAATGATGCCAGGACCATTTCGTCCTCTTTACCAACCACTGGGTCATATCTACAATTTACAAGGAGTTCCTTAAGCGTACGTTCACTTACGAATTTAGGTGTACGTGAATGCGCTGACTCTTGAAAAACAAGTTTATTTATTCTGGGTGGTGTAAAGGTACTGCTAGCACCTCCCGTGGCCCCATCTGGGGCGTCGGGTGTGAATGGATTCGTTGAACGTGACACAGCAACTATGGGTGTCGATACCCCTATAGGATCGACTGCGGAGACAGATGCGGAAACAGATGTGCTTGCCGAAGCTTGTATCGGGACTTGCTGTTGCACGGGGACAGATACCTGATCCTGACGTTGAACCCCTCCGCCAGACGGTCTATGTGGTGTGGCGTTAGCATACTCGGGAGCTGCATCGTCTAGATATGAGGAAAGAAAAACATCTTCTGCGGTTCTGGGATGCCCCTTTGGATGTACCTTAATTGGAAATAATGGGGGTGGCAAGTCTTTTGGCATCTCTGTAACAGCCTTAGGTAGTCCTTCGGCTAGAAGGGGATACATACCATTCATAAGAGCATTTCTTTGTCTATTCACTTGTTCTGATTTCACTCGGATACCTTCCTCAATTAATAGATTTTCTTGAACTTTATTTGAACTTTCTTTACTCCTCTCTTCTTGTCTACGTGCTTTTTCTGTTCGTCTATGAGATTCTTTACGCCATAACTCAACAGCGTCTTTCTGTGACTGTCTGACCTTTCTTTTCCATAACTCTTCCTCCACTTTCATGATGCACTCTGCATCCCAGGTTCCCGCTATGGGCCACCTTTGACTTTCCGGTAATCCTTTGGTATAATCTACCCATAGATCAAGAAACAATATGGCATCTAAGCCATGTTTATGGTACATAAAATGCCCTGGGGTGTCCCTAGGAGGAATAGGAACTGCTTCTTCAAGCACCCCTTTTCTGGTAGTAATCTGTCTTAACTTCGAGAAGAGCGGCATATTGACAACTGATCTGATACTTACTCTTGAATTTTCTTAATACGAAAAACACCATAAATGAACAGTGAACAATGAACAGTCATTCATACCACAATATGCAAGACATTTCTGAATACTTTAAACATTAAACATTAAACATTATAACAATGATCGACAATGATGACAGTCTGCCTAACTAATCACCACGCTGAATTCTTGACAATAACTGAATACTTCGGAATACTTGATATACTGCTAAACAGTACATATACACTGCTAAACAGTGCAGACCGGATTTGTGTACCCAAATCCGTCTTGACCGGCACAACCTATGTGCGCGTCAACACGCCTCCCCGGCGATGGTACTCACCGAGTAGCTCCTTGAAACGGAAGGCCTCAGAGAATGGACAGGACTCGATAACTGCGGACATCGGACCCTCTGGACGTCGGGATTTCGGAAAACCTGGTGGGCCTCTGTATACCTCGGATCTTGCTCTCTCAGCTAGGCTCTGGTCGGGATACTTCGCACTTCTCACCGCCTCGTCTGGGTTGATCGCAGCCTCAGTCGCCCCCGCTTGACCGGAGGGAGCTTACAGGAAATCCTGCTGGTACGCGTTTATGGTCCGTCCAGCTGTGGCAGGAGACCGGGCCTGCAACGCACCGCCGGCGCGTGAGATGAGAAAGTGTCCCTGTTCGGGCGCCATTATGTGGTAAATAAAAATACCGGACTGAATTTCATACGGAATCTTAAAATAAAGTAAATAGCTCAAAATAACAAGAGGCAGAATCCGTGGTATAAGAGGTTTTCTAATGGGCTTTATTCCATTCAAAATGGCCGACTCGAGTCGCGGCCTTCAGGTTCCGTCACCACGAGGGTTCAGGAAGTGAAGTACAATAATTTATTAACAGACATGTATTTTTATAATAAGTACATTACAATGAAACGAATGTAGAAGGCGTAACATTTGATAAGAAAAGTGACAAAACAGTGACATAATCGAAACTAGGCGTAATAAGGAATAAAAGAAACATGATTGGTTAGAATTATCAGACATAGGTGGATCTATAAGATAATACTTGGCATAGATGCGCGCGCGGCAGCATGACGTGTAATTGACGTGCAACTAGGGGGTGAAGGGGACTTGACATTTAGCTCTACATGTGGAGACGAGAAGTCTGGGGGTCAAGTCAACCTAATCCCAAATCATATCTAACATCCTATGTTTAAAGAACTATGTTATCCACAAGGAAGAGACTCTCGGACAGAATCTATTCTATACTGACTGTGTACGTGTACAAGCGTCTAAGTGTCTATATGAGATGCGAGGGATAGAAAACTTTCCATGGCAACAGGGCTATGAATCACTTGCAGGAGGACGGAAAGGCTGAGTCCTTTGCTTGTGAGCAAAAGGAAATGTTTACCTAAATCACTGGACAGGAATGCATCGGCTGGAGAGCAAAATAGATAATTCGAAGGTGAAATACAACTTCTTGGCAGACAGGCGAAAACTGGCCGAGGCAGGCACCGTTAGCTGCACAGGGAGTAGGACAAAGTTCATGGATACAGATGCGAGCTCAAGCTGAAGCTGTCAGAGACAGAGAGCAGGGAAAGGCTTGAGGACAGAATCGGGCCTACTTGCCTGAACTGTAAAAATGAAGTAACTTAGCCATATAAAGTCGGTGGCCTTTCATACTTAGGAATCGAATATCCAGCCCTGTGATGGCGGATCTGACAGAGAACATGTCGACGGTAGACACACATATGTTTGCGTCTTAGAAACTGGAACTGGAGGGAACATACATGTACTTGTAACATGCATATAGAACCGTTGGGGTCCAAGATAGGGGACATAACTGATCAGGAAAATCCACATTTCCACAGTACAGAAAAATGTGTTACCAAAGAACATTAGTATGGATTTGCTGTTAGGTTTGAAAAGTCAAGCACTCTTGCACTTTGAAAATGAAACATTGTGTGGTGAACTTCTGACCTAACTCTACACAGCAGTGTTTCAAGAGCTGTTGCTATGGTAGCAGGCAGAAGTCAAGTTGGGGGAAGGGTACTAGGCTGAAGTCAAGTTGGGGGAAGGGTACTTTTTGAAAAGGGTTGGTTTTCAACCAATAGAAATGTGTGATTACATTTGAAAAAAAGGGGGAAGCACTGAGATTTGAAACTAACATGTATATGTGTGGAAAAAGAGAGGGAAACTTTGCCATTATCTGGTTCTGCTGAGAGGAGAGAGGTGTACAGAACAGAGATCCTGGCTCTGATAATCTGCTGTTTGAGTGCCACATTTCTTTCACAACTAACTAATTTTAAAGGTGAGTTAAGAGTTTGAGAGGGGATGTATATGGTAAATTAAGAAATGAATAATAGCATTGGAATTCCTTTTGTTGAAGTTGTGTTTATCATTTTGTGTTTTGGGAGACATTTAAATGTGAGGAACATGTAAAATAATATGGACTATGTTTTCACCATAAATTAAGGTGTACTGGTATAAATAAGGAATACTTTTAGGGTTTGAGGTTCCAGTCAGTAATGCAAATACATTTAGCATCACTAAGGCTGGTTGCCCTTGCTGGAGTGTAGTCAGTCACCCAGGTTACACATGTTGCTGGTCTCAGAAAGCTGTTTGGTATTGCTCTGGTGATTTTACATTTGCATTAGATGGAAAGGGGGAGCTATTTTTTTATGCAGAAGCAGACTCTTAGCACACAGCCAGCTGCTTATCCTGTGGAATCATGCACAGTATTCACAACCGAGTGGGGTTTGAGGTTGCAGTCAGTAATGCAAATACATTCAGCATCACTAAGGCTGGTTGCCCTTGCTGGAGTGTAGTCAGTCACCCAGGTTACACATGTTGCTGGTCTCAAAAAGCTGTTTGGACATGTGCTTTTTTGAGAATCTGAAAAGTGGATTAGAAATGTGTCAGATTGTAAAAGTACTTATCACTTGCCAAAAAAAAGAATAGTAAGTGTGCTTTCAAATTGGCAAAGAAATTTCGTTTTCTGACTAATATGAAAACATGACTCTGTGTGCAAAGAGGAATTACAGGCAGAGATTGATTGCGTATTGCTCTGGTAATTTTACAGTTGCATTAGTAGGAAAGGGGGAGCTATTTTTTTGTGCAGAAGCAGACTCTTAGCACACAGCCAGCTGCTTATCCTGTGGAATCATGCACAGTATTCACAACCGAGTGGGGTTTGAGGTTGCAGTCAGTAATGCAAATACATTCAGCATCACTAAGGCTGGTTGCCCTTGCTGGAGTGTAGTCAGTCACCCAGGTTACACATGTTGCTGGTCTCAAAAAGCTGTTTGGACATGTGCTTTTTTGAGAATCTGAAAAGTGGATTAGAAATGTGTCAGATTGTAAAAGTACTTATCACTTGCCAAAAAAAAGAGTAGTAAGTGTGCTTTCAAATTGGCAAAGAAATTTCGTTTTCTGACTAATATGAAAACATGACTCTGTGTGCAAAGAGGAATTACAGGCAGAGATTGATTGCGTATTGCTCTGGTAATTTTACAGTTGCATTAGTAGGAAAGGGGGAGCTATTTTTTTGTGCAGAAGCAGACTCTTAGCACACAGCCAGCTGCTTATCCTGTGGAATCATGCACAGTATTCACAACCGAGTGGGGTTTGAGGTTGCAGTCAGTAATGCAAATACATTCAGCATCACTAAGGCTGGTTGCCCTTGCTGGAGTGTAGTCAGTCACCCAGGTTACACATGTTGCTGGTCTCAAAAAGCTGTTTGGACATGTGCTTTTTTGAGAATCTGAAAAGTGGATTAGAAATGTGTCAGATTGTAAAAGTACTTATCACTTGCCAAAAAAAAGAGTAGTAAGTGTGCTTTCAAATTGGCAAAGAAATTTCGTTTTCTGACTAATATGAAAACATGACTCTGTGTGCAAAGAGGAATTACAGGCAGAGATTGATTGCGTATTGCTCTGGTAATTTTACAGTTGCATTAGTAGGAAAGGGGGAACTATTTTTTTTATGCAGAAGCAGACTCTTAGCACACAGCCAGCTGCTTATCCTGTGGAATCATGCACAGTATTCACAACCGAGTGGGGTTTGAGGTTGCAGTTAGTAATGCAAATACATTCAGGATCACTAAGGCTGGTTGCCCTTGCTGGAGTGTAGTCAGTCACCCAAGTTACACATGTTGGTGGTCTCAAAAAGCTGTTTGGACATTTGCTTTTTTAACAATCTGAAAAGTGGATTCAAAATGTGTCAGACTTTGAAAGTACTTATCAATTGGCAAAAAGTGTGCTTTCAAATTGGCAAAGAAATTTCGTTTTCTGACTAATATGAAAACATGACTCTGTGTGCAAAGAGGAATTACAGGCAGAGATTTATTGCGTATTGCTCTGGTAATTTTACAGTTGCATTAGTAGGAAAGGGGGAACTATTTTTTTTATGCAGAAGCAGACTCTTAGCACACAGCCAGCTGCTTATCCTGTGGAATCATGCACAGTATTCACAACTGAGTGGGGTTTGAGGTTGCAGTCAGTAATGCAAATACATTCAGCATCACTAAGGCTGGTTGCCCTTGCTTGAGTGTAGTCAGTCACCCAGGTTACACATGTTGCTGGTCTCAAAAAGCTGTTTGGACATGTGCTTTTTTGAGAATCTGAAAAGTGGATTAGAAATGTGTCAGATTGTAAAAGTACTTATCACTTGCCAGAAAAAAGAGTAGTAAGTGTGCTTTCAAATTGGCAAAGAAATTTCGTTTTCTGACTAATATGAAAACATGACTGTGTGCAAAGAGGAATTACAGGCAGAGATTTATTGCGTATTGCTCTGGTAATTTTACAGTTGCATAAGTAGGAAAGGGGGAACTATTTTTTTTATGCAGAAGCAGACTCTTAGCACACACCCAGCTGCTTACCCTGTGGAATCATGCACAGTATTCACAACCGAGTGGGGTTTGAGGTTGCAGTCAGTAATGAAAATACATTCAGCATCACTAAGGCTGGTTGCCCTTGCTGGAGTGTAGTCAGTCACCCAGGTTACACATGTTGCTGGTCTCAAAAAGCTGTTTGGACATGTGCTTTTTTGAGAATCTGAAAAGTGGATTAGAAATGTGTCAGATTGTAAAAGTACTTATCACTTGCCAGAAAAAAGAGTAGTAAGTGTGCTTTCAAATTGGCAAAGAAATTTCGTTTTCTGACTAATATGAAAACATGACTCTGTGTGCAAAGAGGAATTACAGACAGAGATTTATTGCGTATTGCTCTGGTAATTTTACAGTTGCATTAGTAGGAAAGGGGGAACTATTTTTTTTATGCAGAAGCAGACTCTTAGCACACACCCAGCTGCTTACCCTGTGGAATCATGCACAGTATTCACAACCGAGTGGGGTTTGAGGTTGCAGTCAGTAATGCAAATACATTCAGCATCACTAAGGCTGGTTGCCCTTGCTGGAGTGTAGTCAGTCACCCAGGTTGCACATGTTGCTGGTCTCAGAAAGCTGTTTGGACATGTGTTTTTTTGAGAATCTGAAAAGTGGATTAGAAATGTGTCAGATTGTAAAAGTACTTATCACTTGCCAAAAAAAAGAGTAGTAAGTGTGCTTTCAAATTGGCAAAGAAATTTCGTTTTCTGACTAATATGAAAACATGACTCTGTGTGCAAAGAGGAATTACAGACAGAGATTTATTGCGTATTGCTCTGGTAATTTTACAGTTGCATTAGTAGGAAAGGGGGAACTATTTTTTTTATGCAGAAGCAGACTCTTAGCACACAGCCAGCTGCTTATCCTGTGGAATCATGCACAGTATTCACAACCGAGTGGGGTTTGAGGTTGCAGTTAGTAATGCAAATACATTCAGCATCACTAAGGCTGGTTGCCCTTGCTGGAGTGTAGTCAGTCACCCAGGTTATAGATGTTTCTGGTCTGAAAAAGCTGTTTGGACATGTGCTTTTTTTGAGAATCTGAAAAGTGGATTAGAAATGTGTCAGATTGTAAAAGTACTTATCACTTGCCAAAAAAGCAGTAGGAAGTGTGCTTTCCAATTGGCAAAGAAATTTCGTTTTTTGCCTAATTTCAAACCATGACTCTGTGTGCACACAGGAATTGTTTTTAGATTTTTAATTTGTGAAGGTGTTATTGTGATTTTCACTTTTAGGAAAGGTGTACTTAGTATTTTAAAATTTGAAAAGATCATAAAAAATGTAGTAATATATTTAAATAAAATAAAGAAATTTTTTTTTAGTTTTTTTCAGGTATTGCTGAAGAGCAGTGAACAAAATTTAAGATGCCTACAAAATCCAGACTAAGGAAAAACCACAAAAAAAAACTATATTTGAAGACAACTGGAGGACCTAAGTTACCTGGAGATGCTCATGTTGGGAAAAAGAGAAAGTCTTCTGGTAAGCAGACAAAAGATTTTTTAAAGAACATCTTCAAAAAAAGGAAAAATGTACAAAATGTCTGTACTGGAAAGAATGTTTTAAATAGAAAAGAACAGGAAAAAATTGAGCATTTAGTTAATGCAAATATACCTTCAGAAACAATAAAGATTAATTTAAACAGAAAAACAGCGTTTAAAGAGATACGTAGAAAAATGTTTCAGAGAAGAGTTATGTCCAATTTGATAAAGGATGTGAAGAAATATAAGCAAAAGGCTAAATTTTATAAGAGAAAAAAAGAAATTGAAGCCATTGCAGCTAAGGCATTAGAATTAAAAAGGAAACTATTCATTTTAATTTTGAATAGGATGCGTACATTAGATAAAATGGTTAATGTACTGAAATCACAAACCAAAAGGAAAAGAGAAGTGAAAAGAACAAACTTTTGTAAAGTGTTTTTAGGAGAATGGATGCATAGTTCAAGTAGTGAACCTTTTTTTAATGAAGAGAGTTATTTTCAAAGTAATAGTTTGCTGCATGCTGTTGACACCAGAGGTCGTGCTTACGAAGTGAAAAATGGTTGTATAATGGAGAAGGAGAAAATGGTTCCAAGAGATGAGGTACAAGTGATGGCGGATGAGGCTATGGGGAGACGTCCTAAAGCCCCAGTGTACACTTGGAATTGTAGTAGTATTTGCACTGTGCGTCAGGAATCTATTGATAAATTTCGTGAGTTTCTAAGAGAATATAGTAAAAAAAGTGTAAAACAGAAGATTAAGGTGCTTCAAAGTCTAGATCCATGCAGAGTGAGAGAGAATACTGGTTTGCAGGGTCATTCTCTGGCTTGTCTATCTAGAAAAGTGTGTAAAAGTGTTTTTCATCATTTTAGGATGCTGGCTGTTCATCATACTGAAATGAGAAAGTTTGTGAGACGGTTGTATTTTGCTAAAAGTCCAGCAATAAAGTTAGATGAATTGAATAGGGCTCTGTTCCGTGGATTGGTATCAGATGTAGAGAAGGTTATTGATGAAATTCAGTTTTGTTACTTTGGTCCTGAACAAGACAGTGCAGAAAAGGACACAGTAAATGAGGAAGAAGTGGAAGAGAATGTAGAACCCTCTGTAAGTAAGACATTTAATGATCACATAACAAAATTTGCAATAATCTCTAATGAAAGACCAAATATTACTTGTATTTGTTGCCGCAGAACTCATTATAGAAAACAAACCAGGTATGTTGATCTCTACAGAAAAAGTGAAAATGAAGATAATTATAAGTGGAAGGATTTTGCCACATATATATTTCTTGAAAATTGTTTTGAATTGGGTGAAGATCAGCGTATTTGTAAATACTGTTACAACAAATTAGAAGAAAATAGAATGCCGACCAGAGCTGTACATAATAATTTAGAATTGGATGCTATTCCTTTCTGAATTAAATACATATGAGTCTATACTTATTCAATGTGTTCATCCGTTCCAGACCATAGTACGTATGGAGCCCAAAACTGGTAAATTACCTCCTTCAGATTTACTGAGAGGTTTAAAAGGAAGAGTGGTGTATTTGCCCTTGGATTTGAAAAAAAATATGGAAACTATTGATGCAGATACTTTGGAAAGTGAACCATTAGTTATTCTGGTTAATGGTGTACCTACAAAGAATAAGAAGATTTGGCAAGAGCTGGTGGATGTACAAAAAGTACAAAGAGCAAATTTGTATTTGAAAAAAAATAATAAATGGTATGAATCAATTTATATAGAAGAAGAAGAAGATTTACAAGAAGACACAGAAACACCAACTGGTCAAATTGAAAAAGTGGACAAGTCAAAGGAAGAAGAAATTTATGAACATTTTAGCATACATCCTCTTCATTCAAAAGAAGTTATGGGAGACACTATTGATCTGTTTCAGATGAAGAAAGCAAAAGGAACTCCCGTGAGTGTATGGGAGGAGAGCTTGGAAGCTCGATGTTTTCCCCAGCTGTTTCCTACAGGAAAAGGAGGACGATACGATGAACGTCCAGAACAGATTCCAGCTTCTGAGTATCGAACTACAAGACTATATGCAGAAGATCCCAGATTTCGACAAAGTATTCCTTATTTGTTCCATCTTTTATTTGAAAGCGACTTGTCTGCATTGTCTTATGCAGTAAATCACATTTTAAAAAGTGGAGTACATTTACAAAATGTGTCTGCTAAGGATTTTATGGAGAAAGTGCAGCACCGAGATGATCATTTGGAAACACAACTGATCAATCTGATGGCTTGTCAGCGTGGGACAAATGAATATTGGTACCGACGCCATGGTGAATTAAAATGCATGTTACGGAATTTAGGAACACCAACATGGTTCCTTACCCTAAGCTGTGCTGAGTACGCTTGGGATGATTTACTGGATTTTCTACGAGAGGCAAATTCAAACATTAAAAACATCGAATACAAGACAGCTGGAGAACTGTGCTCATTGGATCCGGTTAATGTTTGCAGATATTTCAATCATAGATTTGAGGCTATGATGTCCTTCATCTGCAATAAAAAAAATCCACCTCTTGGAGAAGTAGAGGATTTCTTTTGGAGAAAAGAGTACCAGGCAAGAGGTGCTCCTCATATTCATATGCTGTTGTGGATCAAGGATGCCCCAAAGTTTGGAACAGATACTGATGAAGCAGTGTTATCTTTCATTGAAGAATATGCAACATGTGCTATACCAAAAAGCACAGAAGAGAAAAAGTTAAAGGAGCAAGTTTTACGTTTCCAAAGTCATCGGTGTGGAAAATACTGTCGACGGAAATACAAGAGCAAAGATAAGTACTACACTAAATGTCGATTGGGATTTCCTAGACCTGTTCTTTCAGTTTTATGTCATCCGTGAGACATAATATTACAAGAAAATCACCTAAGAATACCTACAACCTTAAAAGAAAAGAAGAATCAAAAAATATAAATGACTACAACCCAGTCATTTTATCCATGTGGAATGCTAACATGGATATACAGTATGTAGCTGACAATTCCATTGCTGTTGCTCGATATGTCACGTCTTACATTACTAAATCAGAAAAAAGTGAATTGAAAGAAATGTGGGAAGAGATTTCTCACGAGAAGACTGTCAGTAAGAAGCTGTACAGTTTCAGTTTAAAGATGTTATCGCATCGAGAAATTGGATCCTACGAATGTTCAGATAGGTTATCTTCTGCAAGTCTCTACTCGAAATCAAGAAGAATAATTTGGGCAAGTTTAGGCCTTGCAGCAATGAGAAATCGGGTACTGAAATCTGTTGGAGAAATTGAATATTTGGCCGAGAATGACCCAGAAAGTACAGATATTTTGAAATCAAACATGTTGGACACATATTATCCCAAGAGAAGTCATCATCTGGAGAACATGTGTCTCTATGAAGTGCTACAGAACTACATTTATTCACGGAAAGCCGCAGAAGACATCAACAATGGAAAATATAAAGTCATTGGTGAGGAAGGATGTTTGGTGAAGCAAACAAAAGGAAGTTTGATAAATCACAGGAAGCTGAGTTGCGACACTACTGACAAAAAGGAATTTTACTACTTGGCTCTTTTACAGCTGTTTAAACCATGGCGTACAGAGGATGAACTACTGGGAGAATTTCAAAGCTATGAAGATTCCTTTAATGCTTGCAAAGACAGCATACAATGCAGTACATTCACAACTTATGTGCAAATGTTAAATGAAGAAATTGAACAGGAAACTACAATTGCAGCTGAAGTAGCTAGAGACAGTTCTCAAGACAGCCAAAGTTCAGGAACACTCAGTCAAGATCCCCTAGGACAACCAATCGTTGAAAATGAAGCTGCAATAGCCATGAATGAAGTGGAAACGGCTATGAATCAAGCTCAAGAAGAATTTATAGACTTACCAAATTTGGATAGACAACTGAATGAAGAGCAGCAACAAATTTATGAAGAAATCAGAAATAAAATTGATCACGGATTACTACATGAAAAAAAAGAGTGCTCATGCACATCATTTCATCCAATCAGGATGTATGTAAGCGGACAAGCTGGAACTGGAAAAAGTTTCCTAATAAAAGTCATCAGAAGCTACCTACAGCAAAAAACGGATTCTACTTTGTCTTGTGTGGTTACTGCTCCAACTGGGTTAGCAGCATATAACATAAAAGGAATCACCTTACATCGTTTGCTAATGTTACCAGTGGAGCATGAGAACAAAATACAATACCACAAGCTAACTGGAGAAGCATGCTTGGAAGTTTCAAGAGTATTGAAGAAGATGCAAGTTCTCATTATTGATGAGGTGAGCATGGTATCAAACTTAATGCTTGCCTTTGTGCATTTAAGAATGCAGCAAACTCTAAGGACAGACTATGACGTGTTATTTGGTGGAAAACATGTCATAGTTTTTGGGGATCTTCTACAGCTTACTCCAGTTAAAGGACAACCAGTGTTTAATACTGTGACACATGAAGACACAAAGAAGTCATTGGGAAGCATCGGTAATGCAAATATTTGGTCCTTCTTTGAGTACAAGGAACTTACTACTAATATGAGACAAGCAAACAATGAAGAATATGGAAGTATTCTGAAAGATATCAGAATTGGACTACTCACTGAAGCTGGCACAAAAGCATTACAGAGTCGGTTGCTACATAATTTATTTCCAAAGGAAGAAATAGTTGCAGAGAAGATATACAAGAACATTGCAGAAAAGAAAAGTGTCATCTGCTTAATGCCAACTCTACGTGAATGCTCAATATTCAATGAGGAACTTTTGAAATTGGAAAAGGAAGATATCAGGAAATTGGAAGCAGTGGACAAAATTCAGGATGGAAGAATTACTATCACATTAACAGGCAAACTGAAAAATAAATTGGATTCACGAGAGAAGAACATTTCCAAAACTGCTGGATTAGAAAAAAATCTATATGTTTGCATGAACTGTAGAGTATTTTTAAGGAGAAATTTGGATGTTGAAAAAGGTTTAGTTAATGGAGCTATGGGAAGAGTTGTGGGTTTTATTAATTATCAGAAAAAAGATGGAATTGAATGTTTAAAAATAAAATCTGATCAGATAGAAGAAGTTATAGACATTTGTCGTTGTACAGTTCGTTTTATGCTTGTGAAAGACTTATATGTTCAAAGGAAACAGTTTCCGTTTTCTCTAGCATATGCTGTAACTATTCACAAGTCTCAAGGATTGACTGTAGATTGTGCATTTGTAAACATTGGTTCAACTGTGTTCAAAGAAGGTATGGCTTATGTAGCTTTGTCACGAGTGAAAACATTATCTGGTTTATTCATGATAGACTTTGATGATTCAAAAGTTAGTGCTGATGCAAATTGTGTAAAGGAGTACAATAGATTAAGAAGAACCTATGCTCCTCATTTAGGTCAGTATCCTGTGTTAGAGAAACGTGTAGTTTCTCGTAAAAGGAGAAATGAGAATATCTGTAATGAGGATGTAGAGAGGAGGAAAAAAAAGAGGAGTGATGTAATTGCAAGCAAAAAGAAAAAGGAAAATGAAGAAGAGGTTGTAGGATGTCATTTTGAAAATAGCTCTGGTGTCAACTGCTACGCTAATGTAGTGCTGAATGTTGCATTTTATCTGGAAAGTTTGCAAGAGCAGATAATAGTAAATCAGAGAAAAAGATTCTGTTCTGAGTTGAGTCTCCTTTTTCAAAAGCTGAGTAATGATAAAACTCAAATAGAAAGTGCTACTGAAATTAGAAAACTTTTAGATGTATGTTCAGGATGTACACAGTTTTCTCAAAATGTACAGCAAGACGCACAGGAATTCTTGATGTATTTTCTTCAGGTACTGGAAGAAGAAGGGGTTCCCATTGAAAATATGTTTGGTCTCTCTTATAAATGGGAACATAGTTGTGAAAACTGTTTCAATACATGTGGCTCTAATGTTGATTCTGAAAGGTTTATTTATTTAACATTGCCAGAGAGTAAAACAGTCACTTTTGCTAAATTAGTTAAAGATGCTAATCATAGCATGGAATGCGGTGAGTGTAAATCTGACATGTTTTCAACGTTAATTTTAAAGGAATACAGACAGTATGTAATTTTAATGATGCAACGATGTAAAGCTGATGGTTCAAAATTGGATACTTTAATAAAGAAGTTTACAGGACAGCAATTATCAATTTCAGGAAAAACTTTTGTAACAGTTGCAATAATTTTCCATGAAGGACCTACTGTTACTTCTGGACATTACACAGTTTATCTTAAATGTGAAAAAGGCTGGACACTGTGTAATGATTCCCAATTGATTTTCAAGCAACGTTTGCCTTTTGATTTAGCAAATTCCTATCTAATCTTCCTGAAACCTAAATTTTAGAGAGACTTGGCAAGATCTGTACAAAACAATTTTACCATTTTATTGGATTACCATTGGAATTTTCAAATAAAAAGATATTTTAAAATTATCATTTGGCCTAAAGGAAAGGTAACCAATTGTATTGTGGACTTATATAATTCTTAATTAATGTTTCGGAAAACAACATTTTAGAGAGAATCGGTAACATCTGTACAATTTAAATTTTTGTATTTTATTGGATTACCGTTGGAAATTTAATCAAAAAAGATTTTTAAAATGACCATTTGGCCTAAAGGAAAGGTATCCAATTGTATTGTGGACTTAATTAAATCCTAATTAATCTTTTGGAAACCAACATTTTAGAGAGAATCGGTAACATCTGTACAATTTAAATTTTGGAATTTTATTGGATTATCGTTGGAAATTTAATCAAAAAATAATTTCAAAAATTAACATTTGGCCTAAAAGAAAGGAAACCAGATGTATTGTGGAGTTATTTGAGATATAATATTTTTGAGATTATGCTTCTGTAAGAAAATTGTCAGACGGTATTTTTTAGAAATAGTTTTTGTTATTAGATGATATTTTTAATGAATAATATTTTGCATTTCGATAATGTTATGTTTAACTGAGAAGAGATTCTGGGCTTTTTTTAAACAATCTTTGAGATTGTTATTTTTTTTTTGCCCGCTGTTAAGTGATGAATGCAATTGCTTTCACGATTTATAGTGAAATGCAATATATTCTGAAAACAGCAAAAAAAAGGCAAAAAATTGTTTTTGGAAAATATGTAAATATGTGTACTGTATTATAAAATGTTTTATTAAATATTAATACTTTTTCTTTTTTTTCAGATTGCGAACGGAAATTTTCAAAAACTTGAACCATTTTTATAGCAATTAAAATTATATTTTAATTAATAAATATTTTTTTGAGTGGGTATGGTAAGTCAGAAATTTCATGGTCCCTTTTTTCCACTTCTCTACAATCACATTTTCAGTTTTTCATTGTAGTCTGTCAAGGACCTTGTAATGTGATAATTGATTTTTAGTGTTTTTAAAAAAAAAAAAATTACGCGTAAAAAAAAAATCAAAAAAAGTTTAAAAAAATATATAAAAAAAAGTTGAAAGGTAAGGTTGGCTCTTAAAAGAGCCGTTGTGTTCGTACAGGGATAGAGGAAAGAAAGAATGGGAATATTAGTCGGTAGGACAAATGTGCTGGTCTATTTTATTGTTAACTAGGGCAACACTGGTCTCCCTATGACAAATTAGACCATAACAAGTGGCGCACCGCATTGTAACCCTCGCAAACCGATGGTTGGTTTCCAGAGGACCATAAAAAGGAGATGCTCCCCCCACAGATAAAGGGCTCAGCTGATCTGCCGAAGATGGACTCGGCCCTGCAGATGATGGACCAGGCTGAGCTGCTGTGGATGTGCTTGGTTGACTTACTGAAGGGTTTCCTCCAGTATGTCGAGCATATGTCCTACCGTGTCCATCATGAAGGTGTCTCAACATAGTGTGATTCCCGAAGGAATACTTCTTGTTAGGATTCCCTCTTGAAAGTACACGGTCACAAAGCTTACAAGTCACTAAGGGTGCATTTACTTTTTTCTTGCCCTCTGGAAAAGAAAAATACTCCCATATGAAAGAGCTCTTTTGTTTCCTCCTTCTCTGCCTCAAGGTAGTGCTGCTAGCCTCACTCTCAGAAGAGGTCTGCTGTTCTGCCATCGTATCACAAAGACAACTCAGCTCCTTCTCCTAAGGGATCACAAGCAGAAATGAGGGGAATGGGTGTGGTGTAGGAGAGTTCTAGAACTGAAAGTAGTAAAAACCAATCAAAAGTGTTGTTTCTTGATCACATGACCCAACGTGCGCGTACGTTACGCTTACGGTGCGCTTACGGAGCGCTTACGGTAAAAGTGCGCATGCGCGTAAAAAAGACACGCGCACGCGTGCATGCGCAAAACAGGCACGCCCCTTCACTTCCGCGTAACATGCGCGTGCAGCGTACGCGTTACGCGCCGCATGCGCGTGACGTACGTCTACGCAAATTGCGTAACTGAACGCAAACAGCGTAGAAATCTAACGTAATAAAAGCAAGACGTGCGCTTACCGTATGCGCACGCTAAAAAAATACTAAAAAAAAAAAAAGGGAAAAAAAGATTCACTATGTTATACTACTAAATCTTACCTGTTTAGTTTAAAAAAAAGGTAAAAATAAAAAATATATTGTAGAATTTTTAAAATTTAACCATAGTCTTTAAAAAAGGATATAAAATTAAAATAAAAATATGTAAAAAACATTGCAAAAAAAAAAAAAGGTAAATATAAGAATTAGCATTTAAAAAACCTTGCAAATTCAATGAAAAAACCAAAGGTTTCACACATGTTATAGTTAGCTGGACATTTCACTCGTAAAAAACCAATGAAATTCCCCCGTTATAGTTAGTTCAGCTAACTATAACTCGCGCGCCCGCAATGCACTGCTGATGACGTCACATATTACATCACTCATGACATGGTCAGTGACATCACTCATGACATCACTGATGACATCTCAAATGACATCACTGATAACATCACCGATGACATCATCCTTGTGATAGAGTGGCAGACCTCCTCTCACCCTAATATAACCTTTGATACACACATTCAAAAATAGAGACTAAAATTTTCAAAACAATGGACATTCCAATACCAGTTACAACAACCTCTTCAGTAATTCTAAGATCCACATACACATCCACTCATTCACCAACAGTCCTATACAGTCACTCATACATGTACTCACTCATCATATGTACTCATACACCTATACATCCTGCTACACAACGCCATTCATCCATAGAGTTACTTACACACATAGTCACTCATGCTAATAAAGAATCAAACATACATTTACTTGCATATACAGCTATACACACACCACCACACTTACTTCTACGGAAACTTACACATACTTAGTCTGTTAAACAATCACTTATAGAAACACATACTTATTCATACAGGAACTCTTTCAATCTCTCACTCTCACATATACTCACTTATATACACCAATAGTCACATATACTAGTTTAAAAGACATGTAGTTACTCATAAAGACACTATTGAGACAGTCATTCACTCACTAACACACCCATACACACACTCATCCACCCATAGAGTCCTGCACACATGCTGTCTTCAACACATACAAAGAGTGAATCACTCATTCATGCACCTATGCACTACGTAATACCCCCCACCGAACCATGCAGACACTCATACTGATACTCAAAAAAACAACTAATAACCTATATAGACACCCATGTAGCTACTCACCAACCCATGCAGCCACTTATGCACAAAGTGAGAGACTGATACAGATATTTACATATTTAAACATTACTCAGTAAGCCATGTATTCACTATGAAACACTTAATCAGTCAGTTACACAATCAATTTTTCAAAAACAAATCATCCATTTAGACACTTATATATCCATTTATTCTTCCATCGACCTTGAGATATACATATATAAAACATATTTAATTTTCAGAAATACACACATTCACTGGATGATGTCATCAGTGATGTCATTTGAGATGTCATCAGTGATGTCATGAGTGATGTCACTGACCATGTCATGAGTGATGTAATATGTGACGTCATCAGCAGTGCATTGCGGGCGCGCGAGTTATAGTTAGCTGAACTAACTATAACGGGGGAATTTCATTGGTTTTTTACGTGTGAAATGTCCAGCTAACTATAACATGTGTGAAACCTTTGGTTTTTTCATTGAATTTCTAATGTTTTTTAAATGCTAATTCCTAACTATAACGTGTGTGAAACCCATGGTTTTTTCAGTGAATATATGTATATATATATATATATTCACTTAAAAAACCATAGGTTTCACACATGTTATAGTTAGCTGGGCATTTCACTCGTGAAAAACCAATGAAATTCCCCCGTTATAGTTAGGTCAGATAACTATAACTCGCGCGACCGCCACTCTATCACAAGGATGATGTCATCGGTGATGTCATGAGTAATGCCACTGACCATGTCATGAGTGATGTAATATGTGATGTCATGAGCACTGGATTGCAGGCGCGCGAGTTATAGTTATCTGACCTAACTATAACGGGGGAATTTAATTGGTTTTTCACGAGTGAAATGCCCAGCTAACTATCACATGTGTGAAACCTATGGTTTTTTAAGTGAATTTGCAAGGTTTTTTAAATGCTAATTCCTAACTATAACGTGTGTGAAACCTATGGTTTTTTCAGTGAATTTGTACGGTTTTTTAAATGCTAATTTATGTATTTATTTATTTATTTATTTTTTAAAAGTTTTTTCACCGTGCGCGTACCGTGCGCGCACGGTGCGCTTCGCGCACCGCGCGCCCACGTTACGTAGTTCGCGGAATTTTTCCGTTTCTACCGTGCGCGTACGCTACGCGCACTCCGCGATTTTTCGTAAAAAAATTAAAATACATTTTTGCCCTTGGGGGTCCTTCTGGGACCCCCTGACCAAGGCTAGGGGGTCAGGAACTGTCCAGCCTGCCCCCTTTTCACGTTATCCACCTTTGTTTTTCACCCCCTCAGACTGCGAGAGACAAAATGGCGGACGACACTTCCTGGTTTCGACCGATTTGAATGTTTACTAAGATCTAACAACCAATCAGAATCGCGCTCGCGCACGGCAGCGTGCACGTACGGTAAGCTTACGGTACGCGCTCGGAGCGCACCTATAGATATATATATTGATTTAAATGCTATTTTCTCAGGAATTACTGAACAGATTTACACCAGACCTGCAAAAGGCACATCCCTGACCTGAGGACTACCTCTCTGCCAAATTTCAAGTAATTCTGTTCAGCCGTTCGAGCTGCAGCTTGGACTAAAGGTCCTATGGAAAAATGCATGGGGAAAACGCGTTTTGGGACCCCCCTTTTTCTCAGTCCCCGCTTGACGAATCCCCCCGAGACTTTCAGGGAAAGAGCGGAGCGGAGCGCCCCACCTATTTTGAAAATTTCGCAAGGATTCGTCAATCGGCGCCAAAGTTATTCAAAATAGAATGTTGCGGATTTCCTATGGAAACACGGTCCTAACTATAACTATCTACTGGCGACCGCCAGTAGATAATATATATATATATTCACTGAAAAAACCATAGGTTTCAGGGGCGTTATAGTTAGCTGGACTTTTCACTCGTACAAAACCATTGAAATTCCCCTGTTATAGTTAGTTCAGCTAACTATAACTCGTGCGGCCGCAATGCACTGCTGATGACGTCACATATTACATCACTCATGACATGGTCAGTGACATCACTCATGACATCACTGATGACATCTCAAATGACATCACTGATGACATCACTGATGACATCATCCAGTGAATGTGTGTTTTTCTGAAAATTACATATCTTTTATATATGTATATCTCAAGGTCGATGGAAGAATAAATGGGTATATAAGTGTCTAAATGGATGATTTGTTTTTGAAAAATTGATTGTATAACTGACTGATTAAGTGTATCTTAGTGAATACATGGCTTAGTGAGTAAAGTTTAAATATGTAAATATCTATCAGTCTCTCACTTTGTGTATAAGTGGCTGCATGGGTTGGTGAGTAGCTACATGAGTGTCTATATAGGTTATTAGTTGGTTTTTTGAGTATCAGTATGAGTGTCTGAGTGTCTGTATGGTTCGGTGGGGGTATTATGTAGTGCATAGGTGCATGAATGAGTGACTCACTGTTTGTATGTGTTGAAGACAGCATGTGTGCAGGACTGTATGGGTGGATGAGTGTGTGCATGGGTGTGTTAGTGAGTGAATGACTGTCTCAATAGTGTCTTTATGAGTAACTGCATATGTTTTAAACTAGTATATGTGACTATTGGTGTATATAAGTGAGTATATGTGAGAGTGAGAGATTGAAAGAGTTCCTGTATGAATAAGTATGTGTTTCTATAAGTGATTGTTTAAAAGACTAAGTATGTGTAAGTTTCTGTAGAAGTAAGTGTGGTGGTGTGTGTGAATAACTGTATATGCAAGTAAATGGATGTTTGATTCTTTATTAGCATGAGTGACTATGTGTGTGAGTAACTCTATGGATGAGTGGCGTTGTGTAACAGGATGTATAGGTGTATGAGTACATATGATGAGTGAGTACATGTATGAGTGACTGTATAGGACTCTTGGTGAATGAGTGGATGTGTATGTGGATCTTAGAATTACTGAATAGGTTGTTGTAGCTGGCATTGGTATGTCCATTGTTTTGAAAATTGTAGTTTCTATTCTTGAATGTGTGTATCAAAGGTTATATTAGGGGGAGAGGAGGTCTGCCACTCTATCACAAGGATGATGTCATCAGTGATGTCATTTGAGATGTCATCAGTGATGTCATGACTGATGTCACTGACCATGTCATGAGTGATGTAATATGTGACGTCATCAGCAGTGCATTGCGGGCGCGCGAGTTATAGTTAGCTGAACTAACTATAACGGGGGAATTTCAATGGTTTTGTACAAGTGAAAAGTCCAGCTAACTATAACACCCCTGAAACCTATGGTTTTTTCAGTGAATTTCTGAGGTTTTTTAAATGCTAATTCCTAACTATAACGTGCCTGAAACCTATGGTTTTTTCTGTGAATTTCAAAGGTTTTTTAAATGCTAATTTCTAACTATGCCTACAGAGATAGGACATGTGAAGAAAGAAGAAAAAATGCACAGAAAGAAACAAAAGAAGTTCAGAAAGAAGCAACAGAAGTCCTCAAATACGAAGATAAGTGCAGGAAGAAGGATAACGTGCAGAAAGAACAAAAAGAAGAGCAGAAAGAAGCCTTGTTGCAAAATCATCCTGTACCCTCAACTTTTTCAGACGGATACTGGTGGTAACTGAGTCTGACTAACCAGTCCTAGAGCCAGTGCTATGTTAAAAGACACTCAGAATACAGTGAAAACACCTACATACACTAGGGAACACTATATGTTGGGGTCCCCCTGTGATTAGCATGACTTCCTCTGTAAGCCCCTAGTATATAATAGGGCAGGGGATTAAAACTACCTCCTAAAATGCGCCACAGGGCGTGTTTGCACACGTCACCTCAGGCCCCGTCCCCTCCCTTCCCCACTGTGTAAACACGCCCTGTGGCCGTTTTAAGTTGGGAGATTAAGTCCCTTTGAATCCTGAGGGTCCCTAGGGTCCAACTAGACCACTAGGTACCTCCAGTAAGCGCCACAGAGCTGCGTTGCAGAGAGATGTAAAAAGGGGCACGGCCTAGACTACCTCTCTGCAACGCAGCGCAGTGGCCCTTACTGGAAGCAGCTGGTGGGCTAGTTGGTCCCCAGGGTCCCTCAGGATTGAAGGGGAATTATTTCCTCAACTTAAAATGCGCCACAGGGCTTGTTTGCACACGTTAACTCAGGCCCCGTCCCCTCCCTTCACCACTGTGTAAACATGCCCTGTGGCCGTTTTTAGTTGGGAGATTAAGTTCATTTGAATCCTGAGGGTCCCTAGGGTCCAACTAGCCCACTAGGTACCTCCAGTAAGCGCCACAGAGCTGCGTTGCAGAGAGGTGTAAAAAGTGGCCCGGCCCTGGATCACCTCTCTGTAACGCAGCCCAGTGGTGCTTACTGGAAGTGCCTGGTGGTCTAGTTAGCCCCCAGAGGCCCTCAGGATTGAAGGGGAATTATTTCCCCAACTTAAAACGCTCCATAGTGCATGTTTGCACACGTCACCTCAGGCCCGTCCCCTCCCTTCCCCACTGTGTAAACACGCCCTGTGGCCGTTTTTTAAGTTGGGAGATTAAGTCCCCTTGAATCCGGAGGGTCCCTAGGGGCAAAATAGCCCACTAGGTACGTCCAGTAAGCGCCATTGCAGAAAGGTGTAAAAAGGGGCACAGCCTGCATCCACCTCTCTGCAACGCAGAGCAGTGGTGCTTACTGGAAGCACCTGGTGGGCTAGTTGGCCCCAGGGTCCCTCAGTATTGAAAGGGAATTATTTCCCCAACATAAAACGCGCCACAGGGTGTGTTTGCATACGTCACCTCATGCCCCATCACCTCCCTTCACCACAGTGTAAACACGCCCTGTGGCCGTTCTAAGTTGAGAGATTAAGTCCCCTTGAATCCTAAGGGTCCATAGGGTCAAACTAGCCCACTACGTACCTCCAGTAAGCGCCACAGAGCTGCGTTGCATAGAGGTGTAAAAAGGGGCGTGGCCTCAGAACACCTTTCTGCAACGCAGCTCCCTGGCGCATACTGGAGATACCTATTGGGCTAGTTGGCCCTCAGGGACCCTCAGTATTGAAGGGGAATTAATTCCCCAACTTACAACTGGCCAGGGGGTGTGTTTGCAGAGTGCTGCAAGGAGGGGGCATGGCCTCCGGCGCGATGCCGGTCTTTTATTTATTTTATTTTTTTAAGAAGGAGGGCTGTGTGGCCCCCCCTTCTTTTTCTAATTTATTGGCCCTGGGGACCCCATCCCTCAGGGCCTGCACCCTAATTTTTTTTGTTGAAAAAAATAAATTTGGCCCTCCCAAGGCCTTAATCGGCCCCGGGGACCCCAACCCCGAGGCATGGCCTTTTTTTTTTTTAATTCTTTAGGAGGGGGGCTGCATTGCCCTCCTCCTCAGGCCACTTATGGCCCCAGGGACCCCATCCCCCGGGGCCGGCCTTTGTTTTTTATTATTTAAAAAAAAAATATATTTATAGAAACACCTAGGACATGCTGGACAAACCGTATGTACCTATCACCATGACGATTTGCATAATATTCATTAAAAGGCGACTATGCATAAAATGAATCCACGTGGAATGTATTTACACCGCTAATGAAGCTCTGACGTGTCTGACGCCCTACCGTGCCTAATCCCAGCGCCCCCGCCGGTGGGTACTCTCCAAGTAGACACCCTTGTCGTTTATTTATACAAACATGGGTAGCTATTGATGGGCACATTTAATACACACGCACACCAAGCCATTCAAAGGGGATTCGGCAAAAATTCGACCAAACTATGCAAGAAACCCCCCTCACGGTTAATAAAACACACATCCACTGCCGGATGTGTAATACTTTTTATTTTACTCTCTGGAAAGGAGACGAACCTCACTTGAGAGTCACAGCGTGCTCCTGGCTGAGCCCAATGCTGTGTTACACCCACCAGTGCCCGCCGAGTGCCACACACCTCTGTGTTGTATTCCACCAGCTGGTGCGTATGCTATGACACTCTCTATCCCATGTGCACTGTAACAGCACCCCGTGAATATGTCATGCCACACTTGCCTTCGCAAGGGTTATATTGCCCCATCTAACGTGCCTTCCTCGATGCCTATGTTATAACGTACAGCGCTATGCCATACATATTACAATCTGGGATCCATATCTTTGTCACAGTGCATATGCAACGTTACACTCCCCAGCACATATTTTATATTACAACTTTAGAGACTAGTTAGGTTACACAACACTGCCCTGTGCATATTACACTCCAAGGCGCATATCGCATAGCACGCGCTAGTGCCTGTGCTATCTCGCGCTCTCTAATGAATCTGTGATTGCGCACAATGTATATCATATTATATTTCACGGCCCGGGTTCATCTTATATCACACTTTTTGGTGCATAGTTTATACCATATACTATATCTAGTTTTCATTTTCAATCGTGCTCTCAGGACTATGTTCTATATAACACTGCGTCCACCTACCCTTTTCAAAGGCATTACATTTTGCGATGGGGTGGAGGGTCAGGGGGTGTGTCTGCCAAGTGAGCCCGGAGTCACAGTCACAAACGTCCTCTTCTTCCTGAATAAAAGTGAGATTATGCTGCATACTTGTTCATATTTTAAGTAGTTCGCACAGACACACATTTTAAAAACAATAAAGTTCCTGATACCCTCCTTCTCTGAACAGTTAGCTTGCTGCCCCATCCACCTCCTCCCTATCCTCTGTTGTCTGAATCCATGGACTAGCCTCCTCCCTCCTGCCATGCATGGTCTGATGTGCTGCCACTGCCCTCCAGTTAGCATGATGTACCAGTCCACTCCTCCTGCCCTCCATTGCCCAATTCTGTGTCCCATCATTGACCTCCTGCTTAGCCTCTGTGCTTAGCTTGCTGCCCCTATTCTCCTTCCCCCTGCCCTCCGATGCCTTTGTGCAAGCCCCTGCTCCATCCTTTTTGCCCACCATGTTCCATGGACCTGCCACTCCTATCTACTCTGAGTGTTCTGTTGAGCTGCCACTCCCCTCCCACCTGCCTAGCATTGTCAGATGACTGTAACCTGTCCCTGCCACCTCTACCCTGCCTGTCCACATGCCATGCCCCTATCCCCTTCCTCCTGTACTCCATGGTCCATTTTACTGCCACACCCTTCTGCCCTCTCTGGTCTGTTGTGCTGCAACTGATCCTCCTGCCTGCCCCGTGCGGTCTGATGTGAGGCCCCTTCCCCTGAACTCTCTTGTCTGTGCCCAGGTCCTGACCCTCCCTTCTATCCTCCATGGTCCTTTGTGCATGCCCCTGCACCCTCCTTCTTGCCCATCATAGCCATTGTGCTGCCACTAAACCTCCCGCTTGCCATGCATGGTCTTCTGTGCTGCCATGGCCCCTCCCACCTTCCCTGTGTGGTCAGCTAGCTGCCCCATACCCCCTCCCACCTTCCCTCCATGGTCTGTGTGTATGCCATCATAGTCTCATTGTTGCTCTCCATGATGTGTCTTGTTTCCAGTGCCCATCCTGCCTGACCTCCATGGTCATCTTGGTGCTCCTGCCCTGCCCCCTTTCCCCCAGCCCTCTGTTTCCTTGTGCAGACCCCTATTCCCTCCCTCCTGGCTTGTCTGTTCCATTGTAATGCCCCTGATCCGTCCCTCCTGCCCTTTATGATCTGTTATGCTGCAGCTTTCTCTCCTGTCTGTCCATTATGGTCAGCTAGCTACCATTGCCTCTTTCCCCTCTGTTCTCTGTTGTCCATGTGCATGGTCCTGTCCCCTCCCTATTGCTTTCTATGGATTGTTGTGCTGCACTCCCGTCCCGCATGCCCTGTGTGGTGTATTGTGCTGCTGCAAACCATGATGCCTGCCCTGTAGGGTCAGTTTGGTGCACCTCTCCATGTCCCTCCTGTCCTCTGTTATCCGAGTCCATGTCCCTACCCCAATTCCTCCTGCCTACCATGATCCAATGTACCATACTTACGAACATTTTGAACTTGGTAAGAGGGAGATTTTGAAAAAAAACTGTGGTATTGATTTTCCCCTTTGAGTTACATTGAAAAAGAGATGATTGTAGACAGGAGACAGATCAAATAAAGCCCATTTGAGCTTAAAAACATTATACGTTTCCTGGCTGAAACGGGTCTGTTGGCATGTATGGTTGTACTACCACTGTCTCTTCCTTCTGCCCACAATGGTCTATTATATTGCCACAGCCTCTCTTGCCAGTCCTGTATTGTTGGTTTGTTGCCCTTGCCCCCCTTTCCACTGCCCTCAATAGTCTGTTGTGCTGCCACTGCCCTTCCTGCCTGCCCAGTGTGGTCAAATTGTTGCCTCTGCACTCTCCTACCTGCCATCAATTTTCAGAGTCCGTGCCCCTGGCCTCTGCCTCTCAACAGTATCCCAATGAACAACTAGATTGCTAACATTCTATATTTATTACAAAATTGTGGAACGCCTGACGTCATCTTGATGTAATCAAAACTGTAATATCTAGAGCATTTCCTTTAGAAATTACATATATGAGAGGGTCTTATTTGCATCAAAATTATGGTTAGTGCTCTAAAAAACTAAAATGAGGACATATTTTCAAATAGTGACAAAGAACTTTTAAATTATTTGTAATCTTTAAGTTTTTTTATCCAGTTGACCAGTTGATTAAATGTTGCACCTAGGGAAGAGGATGTGGTGTTACTTCCAGAGCTGCAGACTTTGCAACTGGGGAACCAGGTTGGAGTTTCTGCTTCAGCTCAACATTCTGCGATTCTGGTCAAATCACTTAATCTCCCCATGTCTACAACCAAAATGAATTTGATCTTGTGTGATGTAACCAATGCTCATGTAAAGCACTCCAATACCTGACAAGTCTACACTATATAAAACTGCAAATACACAAAAAATAAGTGTTTTGCACACTGTCATTGGGCTACATCTGGGTGATATTTGTGCTGCATTTGGGCTCTTTCGTCTCTGGTGGCGTTCTTGGGGGATTTATTTGTTATGAAGTTTCCTAATTTCCTCATTTACTGCAGTCTCCTCAGTAGGAAATGCTTTCAGTTTTTTACTTTGATTCCATGAAGAAGGTATTCAGATATGATTTGAGAAGTCACTCAAAATGTGCCCTAATTTTTCTTTCTTCAGCACTAATCATAATTTCTATGGCAAAATGAACCCCCTCATTGTGTTCCTTTTTAAATTAAATGTTTTAAGTGTTACCAGTTTATTCCAATCAAGATGGCTTCAGGTGTGTCATACTTTTGTCATAAGTAAGACAGTAAGCGTTCTAGTTGTTCTTAAGAACACTCTGGGACATTCTGTCATTGGGCTATACTTGGGCTACATCTGGGTGATATTTGGGCTATATTTGGGCTCTTTTGTCTCTGGTGGCCATTTTGGGAGACTTATTTGTTATGAAGTTTCCTAATTTCCTCATTTACTACAGTCTCCTCAGTAGGAAATACGTTCAGTTTTTTACTTTGATTCCATCAAGAAGGCATTCAGATGTGTTACACATTTGCCATAAATTCAGAATGTTACCACTCTAGTTGCTTATTAGATCACTGTAGTAAAGCTACTGCTCACCAGGGAAGTCTGCTGCTGGTATTGAAAGTGCATGTTTCAGTCTGCATGTCAGAATATTTTAATGAAATAGAAGAGGATTTGAGAAGTCACTCAAAATGTGCCCTAATGTTTCTTTCTGCAGCACTAATCATAATTTCTATGGCAAAATGAGCCCCCTCATTTTTTTCCATTTTAAATTAAATGTTTTAAGAGTTACCACTTTATTCCAATCAAGATGGCTTCAGGTGTGCAATACGTTTGTCATAAGTAGGTCTGTTAGCGCTCTAGTTGTTCATTAGAACACTCTCGGAAGCTGCAGTAGAACACAAAGGAATCAACTGACAGTCTTTGCCCTTGTTCGATGTACATGTTTTACTGAGAATGTCAGACTTTATTCTCACATGACTGAGAAAGATAATGTGAATTTACAGAAAATATGCTCTGTTTTTGGCTTATAGATCACCTTCTGTGGGGAAAAGCATGAGAAAATAGTTTTCTCTCAAACATGATTCATGATATCACAGCAGAAGGCTTTTTCACATGGTAAAATCACCTTAGAACACACCATAATTCCTAAAATGAGTACAGTACCATCAACAAATGATTTATAATGTAACTAAAGTCTTAAAACCTTCTATTAACTGCAATGCTTTTTAATGAGGTGCTATCATGTATATTGGTCCCAAGATGGCTGCCAACACTTCTTGGATGAAGTACTGACAGCCAATCAGATCTCACGATGAGATGTGTGGTTAGGCTGCGCCCAGATATATCTATCTTTTTAACTCTAATTTTCTCAGGAACTACTTAACGGATTTACACCATTTAAGCACAAGGCACGAGTCTGAACTGAGGACTACCTCTTTGCCAAATTTGGTGTAATTCTGTTCAGCAGTTCGGGCTGTAGCTGCGTCAACAGGTCCTATGTGAAAATGCATGGGGAAAAGGCGTTTTGGGACCCCCTTTTTTCTTGGCCCCAGCTTGACGAATCACCGTGAAATTTTCAAGATAGGAGCGGACCGGAGCTGGCCAAAAGTATGGAAAATTTCGCGAAGATTCGTCAGTCGGCGCCAACGTTATTCCAAATAGAATGTTGCAGATTTCCTATGGAAAATAGGTCCTAACTATAACTACCTACTGGCGACCGCCAGTAGGTAATATATATATATATATATATTACCTACTGGCAGTCGCCAGTAGGTAGTTATAGTTAGGACCTATTTTCCATAGGAAATCCGCAACATTCTATTTGGAATAACTTTGGCGCCGGTTGATGAATCTTTGAGAAATTTTCTAAACTGGTGGGCCACTCCGGTCCGCTCCTATCCTGAAAGTCTTGGGGTGATTCGTCCAGTGAGGGCCAAGAAAAAAGGGGGGTCACAAAACATGTTTTCTCCATGCAATTTTCCATAGGAACCTTTAATCGCAGCTACAGCCCCAACTGCTGAACGGAATTACACGAAATTTGGCAAAGAGGTAGCCCTTGGTTCACACTCGTGCCTTTTGGTTAAATGGTGTAAATCCGTTCAGTAGTTGCTGAGAAAATCAAAAGTAAAATCACATATATATCTATGGCCTCGGAGGATCCGCGCACACTATGCGCACCCAGCGCACACCCTCCCAATCATGAGCTGTATGCTAATTGGCTGTCAAATGGCTGTCAACACTCCAAACCAAGAAGTGCTGGCAGCCATTTTGTGCCTCGGTAGAAGCGAGGCTCAAGAAATCAGTGGATCAAGTGTGCAAAATGAATAAAGGGGGCAGGGTAGAAATACACTAACCCTCTAGACCTGCTTAGGAGGTCCCACAAGGACCCACAGGCCCCCCCAATTTTTATTTTTTTTTAAAGAAATTGCAAAATGTGTGCAGGGTGTGCGGATCCTGCCGTAAAAAAAAAAAAGCTTCTTTAATAATTAGCCTCCGAGGGGCCAAATCCCGGGGGCAAAAATATTAAATTTGATGGGGGGCCCAGAGGGGCCCCAGGAACCGCCACCCCCTGGGGGCTACAAAATAAATGGGTGGGGGGCTCAAAGGCCCCCCAGCCCCGGGGACTGCTATCCCCCAGGGCTTTCAAAAAAATGGGTGCGGGGCTCAATGGCCCCCCCAAGCCCCGGGGACCAACACCCCCGGGGCTTTTTATATTGTGGGAGGGGGACCACATGGCCCCCCTCCTGGAGCCGTCAATGGCCCTGCGGACCACCACCCCCCAGGGCCAGCTCCTGCAGTGTCTCGGGATGCCCACTCCCGGAACACTGCTGTTTGCTATCGCAGGGTGGGAGCCTGTCATTGCAAACTTGGTTTGGATTTTGGAAGAGAGAGCAGGGAAATCTGCTTTCTCTTTCAAAATGCAAACCATATTGCATTTCCACACAGGGAGCTGCATGTTAGCAGCTCCCCATGTGGAAAAGCAATGCCAGCTCCCGAAGGACGCGGGGAGCCGGCTGGGACTGTGGGGGCATTGGGGCTCCCCCCACGGTCCCCAACGTTGTATATAGGCCCCAGGGGATGGGGTCCCCGGGGAGAATAGAAATTAGAGATAGGTGCTAATTTTTTTTTTACGGGCAAATTAGGTGTAGCTCAGCGTGGCCCCCTCGTGTGCACGCGCTGGGTGCGCGACTCCTAATGCATCAAACACATATATGATGTCACGCGCAAGCACGCGAGTGTCGCGTAAAGTGATACGTATGTGTTCCGTATGCACCTGGAGTCACGTACCGTCGCATAGCGATCGCACACAATAATACGCACCCATCGCACATCTTACTTGAATCCTACACAACAATCCTAAAATGGCGGCTAGGTTCTGCGCAGCATTCAAAAAAAGTACGCTACATTAGAAACATTAGAGTTTCAATATTTAAATTTTTAAATTTTTTTTTCCATTTATATTAAAAATATATAATGTAATTTAAAAAAAATATGTAAAAATAAATAGTTTAAAAAAATTGGAAAATCAGTATAAAAAAAATATAACTATTATTACATTTAAAAATTGTCATTTAAGAAATCTTTGAAAATCACTGAAAAAACCAGAGGTTTCAGACATGTTATAGTTAGCAATTAGCATTTAAAAAACCTTTGAAATTCACTGAAAAAACCATAGGTTTCAGACATGTTATAGTTAGGAATTAGAATTTATAAAACCTTTGAAATTCACTGTACAACAAATAGGTTTCAGACAAGTTATAGTTAGGAATTAGCATTTAAAAAACCTTAGAAATTCACTGAAAAAACCATAGGTTTCAGGGACGTTATAGTTAGTTGGACATTTGACTCATATAAAACCAGAGAAATTCACCCATTATAGTTAGTTGAGCTAACTATAACTCACGAGCCCGCAATGCACTGGTGATGACGTTACATATTAAATCACTCATGACATGGTCAGTGACATCACTGATGACATCTCAAATGACATCACTGATGACATCATCCAGTAAATGTGTGTTTCTGTAAAGTTTAAATATTTTTCATATATATCTATGCCAAGGTGTATTGAAGAATGAGTGGATTTAAAAGTGCCTGAATGTATTATTTAGTAGGTCCGTGACTGACTGTATAAGTGAGTTATTGAACGTATCTTACTGAATGTATGTGTTAGTGACTAAACTGTGTGAAAGTCTGTATTAGTCTCTCAATTGGTGTATAAGCGGCTGCATGGGTTGGTGAGTAGCTACATGAGTGGGTTATTAATTTGTTGTCTGAGTATCTGTATGAGTGCCTGAGTGTCTGTGCGGGTGGGTGGGGGGGTGACTCTGTATATAAATGTCTGAGTGGGTGATTCACTGGTTGTATGGATTCAAAAGTGCATCTGGGAAGCGCTGTATGGGTGAGTTAGTGTGTGTATGGGTGTGTTGGTGAGTGAATGAATGACTCAGTGGTATATGTGTGAGTAACTACATATGTTTTAAGGCAGTATATGTGAGTGTTGGAGTATATAAATGACTATACGTGAGAGTAAGTTATTTGAAGTGTGGGTGTATAAATGAGTGTCTGCTTGTATCAGTGATTGTATAAGACAGTAAGTATGTGTTAGTATCGGCATAAATAACTGATGTGGTGTGTGTATAAATAACACAGTTGTGTGTATAACTGTATACATGGGTAAATGGGTATGTGATTGATTCTTTGCATGACTGACTAGGTGTGTGAGTAACTCCATGGATGAGTGGCGGAGTGTGACTGTATGTATAAGTGTATGAGTGCCTATTATAATATTCTATTGATGAGTAACTGCATGTATAAGTGACTGGATGTTAGTGTAGACCTAGGAAATAGTGGGTGGTATGTAGTATCTGGCATTGTTGTGTGTATTTTTAAAAAATAGTAGTCTGTATTTTAGAGTGCGTGTATCAAAGTTTATATTAGGCCATCAGTATGTGCATCAGATTATCACATGGATGATATCATCAGTGATGTCATGAGTGATGTCACTGACCATGTCATGAGTGATGTAATGTGTGACGTCATCACCAGTGCATTCCGGCGCGCGAGTTATAGTTAGCTCAACTAACTATAATGGGCGAATTTCTCTGGTTTTATATGAGGCAAATGTCCAACTAACTATAACGTCCCTGAAACCTATGGTTTTTAGTGAGTATCAAAGGTTTTTTAATTGCTAATTCCTAACTATAAGGTCTGTAAAACCTATGGTTTTTTTAGTGAATTTCGAAGCTTTTTTAAATGTTAATTTCATATTTTAAGATTTATAAAACCAATATTTTTTCTATTTTTGTTGTAATATTTTGGAACTCTATCATCCTTTTTAAAAAAAAATTCTTAAAAAAATTGTGTAATGTTTTATAGCTCAAAAAAAAATATGTATATCTTTTTTTTTGGGGAGAAAACTGGAGTCCCGTACCGGTAGTGTACCAAGCTCCATCAGCATGTGAATCCTATCTGCCATATTGCTAAACTCGTAAATGATGCGCATTTCGTATCCGACGGGTTCATGGCACCGCATCCCGTGTAACATCATATACGTATGAGGCCGCGGCAGCTGCTACTTTGGTATGCGATGGGTACACAGTACCAAGCCGCGCCTTAAGTCATGTACATATGGGTTGCGCCCGCTGCGCGTTGCGTATGCGACAAGTGCACACTGCCAGGCCCTGTGTTACGTCATAGACGTATGGTGTCACGCCGGGTACGCCATTCCCTCATTTGTTTTTGTCTCAAAACTATATGTAAAGAAGTTTAAAGTGTATATGAGAACAAGCAATAATCTAAAATATTTAAAACATTTATATATTTCTAACTGTAATAAACTTATATTATGGTAAATATATTTTCTCAAACTCGCGTCGGGTGGGGCCTCCTTGTGCGCTTCATGCACGATTGCCATGTGACCTTAAAGAAAAGCATTTGATTGGTTCATAGCATTTCCCATTGTAACAGTTGGAGGACCCCACCCATTTTAGTCATTCTCTCTACAGCGTTTGATGAGAGACTCCTCTTCTGCTTAAAGAGCTTTTTTGAAAACTTTTTGCTATGTACAAATATCTGACACTACACACAACATGCAACCAACATCTTAATCAGTATTCATGCTCTGTAAAGTAGCCTTCCACCTGTGATAGCCATGCACATAAAAGTTACACACCCGAAGTTTTCACCACTGCCAGAGGTAACATGGTTGCATACACTGTCCACAGCACAAGTTAATGTGTTACGGTGCAGGGACAGTATCATGCATAGATAATGAACACACGCACACAGATAGATAGTGGAAGTGGGTAAGGGCACGTGCGCTCGACTCTTCTTTATTACCAGGGTCACATATCCAGTGACGTCTGAGCTGGATGCGTGTGGGGTGAGTGTAAACCAGCCCTCAGGGAATGGTTGCAGCTAGCATCAACTACGACAGTAATCATTAGATCACACACAGAGATTCAATATTAAAAGGGTCAATAGTTTGTGCTACAGTAAGGTAGGGACACTAGATGTGAAATAATACAAGTAAAAGAAGCATAACTTGTGGTATACTGAGATACAGGAAGTATATCTGAAATAATACACAAAAAGATTGTATCATAAAGGGTCCATCAGTTCTAGTGCACTCAGATAGCCACATCAAAAGCATTCAGCATGTGCATAGCCAGCGATGATCCGTGCTGCGAGCGGGCCGTACTAGGAGCAATGTCTGTTGCCTGCAGGACTGCCTCATCTGCAATAGCGACTCAATCTGAATTGTAAACACTGCTGTCTGCAGTGTAGGCCAGAGAGCGGTCAGCAAGGGCCTACAGCCATGTGGCGTTGACTTGAGCTGTCCTGTTTGCTGTACACAAAGCAACAAAAACTGTGTGCTGACCCTGCGATGATGCATATGCGTAGTGCAGACAGAGCGCACTGGAGCAATGTCTTTTGCCTACAGGACTGCGTCATCTACAATATTGACTTGATCTGAATTGTGAACACTGCTCTCTGCAGTGTGAATTGAAGGCAGTAGTCAGCACAATAATCCATGAATCCTTTTTCTCACTTCCTCTTCACAAAATACAACATAAATTACAAAAAACTCTGCAATAAATAAATCAAAACAATTCGAATTGCGATCTCTGCTGTCCACAGTGTAGACTGTTATTCAATGTTCTTTTCCACTACCAAGAAGGATTTGGTCATTATACTAAACCTATAACTCATCTAAAAAAACTTCTTCAAGCAAGTATACTAAAAGGATATTGTGTATATTTCAATTGACGTTGTACTTAGTTGCCTACTACATTCTGTAATTAAACAAAACACTCGATCTGAATTGTGAGCCCTGTTGACCGCAGTGTAGGCCAAAGGCAGTGGTCATTATTGCCTCACAGCCACGTGCCGTTGGATTCGAAAGCACGGAGTTGGTTGCTCCTGATCGGAGGGGGTACACACAAATCATCACAGACTTTAACTTCTGACATCCTCAATCACAGAATCAAGACCCCGTTTTACTGTTCGGACCTGCTGTACTCCACCGACTGCAGTCAGCCAAGCCCAATAATCATGTGCTGCAGTTAGCTACGGAAGCACAGAGTGTGATGCACCTCAACGGAGAGAGTTCTGTGAAAACCAAGCAGCAGGTAATATCGGACATCGTCCATTGTGGGATCAAGACACGGTTACACTGTTGGGACCTAGAGTTGGTTGCACCTGGTTGAAGGCAGTACCTTCATCTCCACTCTCAGATACAGTTCTAACATTGTCCATTGTGGGATCAAGACCCCGTTCCACTGTTCGGGCCTGCTGTACCGCGATGTACTCCAGCGACTACACTCAGCCAAGCCCAATGATCATGTGCAGCAATTAGCTACGGAAGCACAGAGTCTGATGCACCTCAACGGAGGTAGTTCTGTAAAAAACAACAAGCAGCAGGTACCTTCATCTCCACTCTCAGATACAGTTCTAACATCGTCCATTGTGGGATCAAGACACCGTTCCACTGTTGGTACCTGTTGGACTACTGTGTTAGTAGTATACATAGCACGCCACGGTGCTGGGCCTCAGGCTGTGTGCTGTCTGCCTGTGTCGCGGTAGCCAGCATTGACCTCAGGATCCTTCCCAGCTCGCAGACCTCAGCCCAAATGCTTCCGCCGGCACGTGGTGGGACCTCTCTCACATATGGCGGTGTGGAAAGGTGAACTGTGGGGCATATGTGTGTCGCAGTGGCCATGACAGTTTCTGGGTACCAGCAGGCTGAGAGCATTATTCACGCAGCCACCTTCGCTCACGGCATCAACCTCGTGGCGGTGTAAGCTGCGCAGACCTGGCAGACATGTTCACCATTCCGGAAGTGAAGCACACCCAGAGAAACGTGCCTTTTATTCATACCCCTATGCTAGCCTTGCGTACGCCGAGCCAGCCCACTATGCTAAAGATTTGGGTGGGGGAGGTGGCAAGTACGCGCTATGTTTTCGTAGTCTTCCCTACTGACTGTACTATCATGGTTGCGTCCACTGTCCACTTCACTCAATAGACCATCAGTGTATGTTGACATGTAAATGTCTGTAGTCTGCATACTCAAGTCTGTCCGGCACATCCCCTCAACACTTTGCATTGTATACTTTTATAATCGAGAATCACTTGCCACCTTCGCACATACTTTGCTCCCATCTCTCCCCGCATTCTGCATTGTGTGAAAGAGGTGCTATGCCATGTTTGGTTTGTGTACATGGCTAGCCATGGTTCCCACAGTACTTAGTGTTGTTGTGTCTGCTCTGAGTACATGTTGTTTGTCATGTTGTATGTGATTATATAAGGTAGCGCGTTCATTTACGAGCAGTGGTTTCTCCTATTTACATATCGCTGTCTTAAAGAGGATACAGAAGTTTTTCTCACAGGTGAAAAGTGCAACCACAATGGCAGTCGTTCATTACTATGCAAGAATGTCCAACTGCACAATGCTTCTAAGCTTACAGCCCCCAATCTTGCGTGCTTTCTTAAAAGCACGCCAACTCCCACAATCAGACCAACATTCACACAGCTTTCTAACTGCAGTTATCTGCTTCTTAATAACATGGACTGCTACGGAATGTGAGCTGGCATACCGTATGTCCTTACTGTTTCAAACCGGGTAACTTCCTGTGGCAATCTCTATTCCCACCCACACAAAGTAACTCCCAAAGTTCAACTTGGCCTTCAATACCTACTTTGAAAACAGATTTTATTAACCCCTTCGCCGCGTGGCAAATTCCGCCACTGTGCAAGGGGGGGCGGGGCTGAGCGTGGCACTCAAGTACCCAGGACAGCTCCCGGCCGTAATAAATCATGGTGGGCGTGTGCTCATGACGGCCGGGAGCCGTCAGAACTCTGCCTACTAATTAATTCGCCCGCACAGGCAGGGAATTAGCTGCGCGTGGGCAGAGCGGCAACAGTCGGACGGCTTCCGGCCGTCATGAGCACACAACTACCGTGAATCATGACGGGCAGGAGCCGTCCTGAGCACCCATGGGGTTAAACTGAGCAAACTGAAAGCGCTTTTGTTTCAAACAGAAGTGTCCCTCACGTCTCCAAAAGTAACTTATCGACTGGAGATGGCACGAACTTCAAGTAAAATACACTCTCTTTTAAATACAAACCTCCCATTACACTTTGTGAATTGTTACACAATTTTCATCACATCTGACATTTAAGCTCTGGCACACTTTTTTGACACTGTCTCCTCCGGCCTTGTCATAGGCTTCCAAACTGTTTTTGGTATAATACCAGACTTCATTAATTCGATCATCTCTGGAATAACAGGAACAGTGCCCATAATTCTCGCTCCTTTTGCGGCTATCCCACTACTATTTTTGCTTGTAAAAAATGGCTGCGCTGCCTGTCGTAACAATCATGTCCGACAGAATACACCTCTACGCGGAGCAACAGCAATACTGTGAAAAAATGGAACAACTTTTCGGCTGCCTGCCTCTATCTAATATCGGAGGCAGCTAAAACATGACATTTATTTACACATATGCAATCTGCGTGCAACCATCTTTTTATTGCAAAACTTGCCCATTCGACTGGCGAATGGATCTATGCCTTGCCAACATCCCAACAAACGCTCCCGATATCCAGCAGGTAATGGAGTATCCTGAAAACCATGAACTTGATTGTTCGAGCAGTGGAGCAATGGCGGATGCAACTCAAAAAGGTATCCTGGCGGAATGGGATTTCTGCGCAGCCGCGAAAGATCTCCTGCAACGTGCGGCCTTTGACAACATCACAGATTGCCTGCCAATTCAAATTGCAGCTGCAACATTCGAGGAACATTACTCCCTTTGAGGATATGATTTGGATCACTTCGCATTTCTCACACAATGGCAACAATCGCCTCTTGAAGTATTACGCATCGCAAGCCGCGGAAGAAATTCTGGACTGCAATCTCCAAGACTTGTAAGAAATTCACTTCATTCTTGGATTTATTTTTTCCAACTTTTTTGACTTTTTCCTATACATTTTTTTAATACACTTCAATTGAACTATTTTCATATAATAACTTTCTAAGTATGGTTAGGCATTTGAGCTCTGTTTTCATTATTGCCCCTTACCTCTCCAGACTAACCAAGGATGGGTGATGTATGGCCTATGCAAATACGTTATTTACTTGCTAAATTAGCCTAAACCAGACATCCATTTTGAAACCATGTCTATTCTTTGTGCAAATGTCTCTCTGCCTGCCTCTTATCCACGAAGCCCTTTCACACAAATTAGCTCATCCTCAGCCTCTGCTCATGATCAAGATCCAAAAACACGGCATTGTTTAGGAACTGGTTGGCACAGTGTGGTAATCGTATCCTACCTTTATTTTCATTATACAATTTACAGTCATTCATGTGTAATAGGTATTGTTTATGTCACATGGAACTGTAACATGTAATGTAGAATTGACTGATGTAGGAGCTTAGGTTTGAATACAGCAGAAGCGGTTGGTGTTTGTCTCAGCTGGATACCTTAGCTCTTGCACTAATGGGTCCATTTATGGCACTTAAATAAAGACACTTTTTATACAAATTGCAGACTCCATCTCTTTATTACACACAGCCACTTTCTTAATCTTCACGATTATTTATTTATTCCTGCTTGCTAAAACACTCCATTCGAGTCTTCAGACCGGTAGGGGTGAGTAGTTTGCTTCCCACTCCCGCTATAGTCTAAACGCATACTAACACCACTTGCACAGCTATGATACAGCGGCCAGTATGCTACAGCGCCCAGAGCACATCAGTTTATAGCAATCAGCTCACGGTTTCATCCCGAGTGTACCGGCACCTCACCTCAGCACCATCTCACTCTGGGCAAAACAGAACTTTCACACCGGTAACGATGAATACTTCGCTTCACACTCCCTGTATAGCACACCCTAACCACCCCACAGAGCTCACAGCGCTCCTACCCTCCTCTTTCCTACTTTTTTCGCCCTTTTTTCCTCTTACTCGCTTCAACAGAATCACAAAATGGCTGCCAATACTTCCTAGTTGCAACCGTTTGCAGCCAATAACCAGCAAGCTCGTGCTCGTAACGCCTCAGCCAATCAGATGGCAGAATTCCCAAATATCGATATCTGTAAATTTTGATATTTCTCCAAAAATACTGAACGGATTCACACCAACGAAACAAAAGCGTGCTTTCTAGACCAAGACCCTTCTCCCTGCGAAATTTGGGGTAATTCTGTTCACCCTTTCGCCCTGTAGCCTTGTCTAAAGTTTTCTATGGAAATTGCATGGAGAAAACATGTTTTGGGACCCCCCTTTTTTCTCTGCCCCCCCTGACAAATCACCCCCAAACTTTCAACATAGGAGCTGATATGAACAAAGAATTAGTTTGGAAAATTTCATGAAGATTCATCAAACGACGCCAAAGTCATACGCAAAACAAAAAATGATCTTCCTATGGAAACTTGGTCCTAACTATAACTACCTACTGGCAACCGCCAGTAGGTAATATAAAAAAAAAATATATATATATATATATATATATATATATATATTTATATATATATATATAAATATATATATATATATATATTATCTACTGGCGGTCGCCAGTAGATAGTTATAGTTAGGACCGTGTTTCCATAGGAAATCTGAAAATTCTATTTTGAATAACTTTGGCGCCGGTTGACGAATCCTCGCGAAATTTTCAAAACTAATGGGGCGCTCCGCTCAGCTCCTACCCTGAAAGTCTCGGGGTGATTCGTCAACCAGGGGCTGAGAAAAAAGTGGGGTCCCAAAACGTGTTTTCCCCCTGCATTTTTCCATAGGACCTTTAGACACAGCTACAGCCCGAACGGCTGAACAGAATTACTTGAAATGAATGGCAGAGAGGTAGCCCTCAGGTCAGGGATGTGCCTTATGAAGGTCTCGTGTAAATCTGTTCAGTATTTCCTGAGACAATAGCATTTAAATCAATATAAATATCTATAGGCGCGCTCCGAGCGCGTACCGTAAGCTTACCGTACGCGCACGCTGCCGTGCACGAGCGTGATTCTGATTGGTTGTTAGATCTTAGTAAACATTCGAATCGGTCGAAACCAGGAAGTGTCGGCCGCCATTTTGTCTCTCGCAGTCTGAGGGGGTGAAAAACAAAGGTGGAGAACGTGAAAAGGGGGCAGGGTGGACAGTTCCTGAATCCCTAGCCTTTGTCAGGGGGTCCCAGAAGGACCCCCAAGGGCCAAAATTAATGTAATTTTTTTTTCGAAAAATTGCGGAATGCGCGTAGCGTACGCGCATGGCGTAAACGGAGAAATTCCGCGAGAAAAATTCCGCGAACTTCGCGTAACTATTACGCGTGCCGTACGCGCACGGCAAAAAAATTTTTTCAAAAAGGAAAGCTTAAAAATAAATAAAAAAAATTGTGAGGTAAGGTTGGCTCTTAAAAGAGCCGTTGGGTTAATACAGGGATAGAGGAAAGAAAGAATGGGAATATTATGAACGTCTACAAACGTGCTGGTCTATCTTATTGTTAATAAGGGGAACACTGGTCTCCCCAAAAACAATAAGACCACAACACGTTGTACACCTCATTGAAATCCTCCGAAATCGAGGGTTAATGTCCAGAGGAGCTGAAGAAGGTGATGCTCCCGCCTCAGAGGAAGGGCTCAGCTGAGCTGCCGATGATCTACTCGGCTGAGCTTCTGAGGTTGGGCTCCGGTGACTTACTGAAGAGTTTTCTTCAGTATGTCGAGCAAAGGTCCTGGGATGTTTATCCCTAGGGTGTCTCATCATAGAGTGATTTCCAAAGGAATACTTCTTCCTTGGATCTCCTCTAGATAAAACACGCTCACAAAGTCTGCAAGTGACCAATGGAGCATTGACCTTTTTCTGCCCCTCTGGAAAAGTAAAATACTCCCACACAAAAGAATCCTTTTGTTTCCTCCTTCTCTGTCTGATGATGGTGCTGCTAGGCTCACTCTCAGAAGAGGACTGCTGTTCTGCCATTGTATCTCAATGTCAATTCAGCTCACGCGACCGCAATCCTCTGCTGATGATGTCAGATATTACATCACTGATGACATATGTGTCTTTATGAAAAATAAATATTTGTAATATATGTATAGCTAAAGATTAATGGAAGAAGACATGGGTAAATAGGTGTCTAAATACAGTGATGTAATATCTGACGTCATCAGCAGAGGATTGCGGTCGCGTGAGTTATAGTTGCCTGCACTAACTATAACGGGGGAATTTCATTGGTTTTTCACGAGTGAAATGTCCTGCTAACTATAACATGTGTGAAACCTATGGTTTTTTCAGTGAATTTGCAAGGTTTTTTAAATGCTAATTCCTAACTATAACGTGTGTGAAACCTATGGTTTTTTCAGTGAATATATAAATATATATATCCTTTTTTTACCAACAAACAGTCCGGAGAAGTGCGCTCTTTGCATAGTGGGTGCTGGTGTCGAGAGTGGAGTACCCCTCATTTACGTATGTGTTCACAAAAAAATCCACACTGGAAATCATCGCACTCCAAGAGAATCAGTAAAGATGTTTAAATATTTATTGCAAACGTGCAATTGTTCACCATCAACCACCACCAACGCATTTCAACCCACAGATCAACATCGATAATGCGGAGCCCCCACAGCTGTAATTTGCACTTTCTTGCCGAAAGCTGGCAGACAGGAGAATTGCTGATCTTCTGGGTGGCCAGAGGGTGATCGGAATATCAGGTAAGCTCCCAATCGATTGTCTGAGCATAGGCTACAAAAGTGAAGTGAGGTGGCTGATGGAAGAGATAGTCTCGGAAAGCAAAGCACGAGCAGTGGATGACACGGGCATTTTGATTTAACAACGATGGCCGATGAGTGGGTGAGAGAGAGGGAAAGAGCAGCAGTGGACATCTTTAACGATGATAACAATGTTACAACGGAAGAGCCAAACAGTTAAACCAGACTGCAGTCACAGTCTAACGATCTAAACAAACATATGCAGCAACTAGAGAAATTACGTAAATCAGAAATTTCGGAATGGTGGGAGTGCAAGTCATTCCAACGCTACCTGGACGTAGGCCGTATCCCAAGGGGACTCAGAATCCTTGTAGATCCCACCTATGAAAACCCGATACTAATATGCTTCATGAATGGGCTGATAACAGAGCAGAATAATCACAGCATATGCTGCGGACCCGTATTAAGTATGCCACCAGTGACCGGGAAAGCATTCTTGTAAAAATAGACTCCTTGCTCAAAGAACTAGAGCATTTTGAAAACAAAGAGGATGTCACTAAGATGCAATTGGAAATGACTAACAGATTGTAAAAATATGAACAAACAATTAAGGAAAAAAAGGCTACAAAATGTCAGCGGGACAAAACAGATCATCTGAATGGAAGAAGATACACATTCTTGAGGAAATTTGAAAATATCTGATGTCAGCAGTTGTCCACAGCTGTAGAAACATCCGTGACAGCCAGTGGGCCCAGCAGTTCTGAAATGAGCTCCAAATTAGACACAGATGGGGAAGGCAATCCAGCGGGTGTATTAAGCAGAGAAGCACATTCAGTTGTTCAGGAGCTGCGTTTTTTTATGACTAGAGCGCACAATGTACCTTTGTCCCCGACCGCCACGCAAGGAGCAGAGAGGCAGGGGAAGAGGGCAAGGTGCAGAAAGAAAAAAACACGCTGGGGCAGAAAGTACCAACACAAAGGCAAAACAAACATCCAAACAAACACAGAGGAAATAATGGCTGACACAGATATGGACAACACAGTTATTAACCTCACCAATATGGAATTAGATGAACACGAACAAGGGATTTTATCTTTGGGCCTTACATGCTGCACCAAAACAAATTTTGACTATGTTCAGATCCACATAGACCTTTTTCATTTTGTTAGAAAACTTAAGTTGCAAAAGTATTTCCCCAATGTTACGAAGCACTTCAAGGGCAGTGCAGAAACTGTACACACTATGGAAAGTCTAACAGTGGAAGACATGGCACTCCTGCAAGACATGAATGAACTGCAATATGGGAAATAACACTTCACCAGAGGACTTGGCGTTTGCAGTGGGTATGGATAATTATGGTAGTATCCACACCCTATGTAAACCTAAATCTGTGGTTTTGCCTAATATGCCAAGGGATGGCCTAGACAATTTTGCGGAAAACGTAACCAACGAACTAAAACAACTAGCAGCACAATCTAGCAAACATTTCATGCATACTGATCACAATCGTAGAGTCCAATACACCAAAGTGATCAACAGAATAATGGAACGGCAAGACATTGTAGTCCGATGGTCAAACAAAGGAGGAAATGTGGTGCTTTGGCCCCTAGACATATACAATAACGAGGCACGAAGACAACTACAAGAGAAAGCGTGTTACTGTAGAATAAGTTCAACGAGTGTCCAAAGCGTCAAGGAAAAATTCCATACCGATTTGTACAAATGCAGCGGCTTAGGACTGATTTCGAAAAGAGAATTGGACTTTTTGAAAACTGACTATCCTATCACACCCCAAATGTATTTGATACGGAAAATACATAAAGAAGCCATTAATCCACCTGGAAGACCAATAATCTCTGCCATAGGATGTTTATTAGAGAACACCTCCAGATACATTGATTTCTTTTTACAAGAACATGTTTGTAAACTTCCCTCTTACATCAGGGATACAAGGGATTTTCTTAAAAAGATCTACAATGTTGCATGGAAAGATGACTATGTACTCATGACCCTAGATGTTAACGCCCTTTATACAAGCATCAAACACACTGATGGCTTACAAGCCCTAGCATACTACCTAGGAAAGAGACGCATGCACCTGTACCAGCATACACAAATGCTACATAAAATAGAAGAATGGTGCCTAAATAATACCATCTTTATTTACGAGCAACTGACATAAGCATATACAGGGGGCAGCCATGGGTACCTGCTTCACCCCCAGCTATGCGAATCTGCATATGGGCTTGTGGGAGGAGCGTGTACTCAGGGCCAATTACAGCAGAGAATTAACTAAGAACATCATTTGTTGGGTCAGATATATTGATGATCTGTTTATTCTCTGGCATGGGCCTCAAGAATCAGCACACATATTTATATCAGATTTAAATGTCAACAATTTGAATCTTTCATTTACTTGCAACATTAGCACACAATTTATCAACTTTCTTGATTTGGAAATATTTGTGGAGAATAACGAATTACACTTGAGAACCTACAGGAAGCCCACCTCTGGCAATTCGATTCTACATACCAGCAGTTTCCACCCTACAAAATTCAAGGAGAGCATTCCCTATGCGTAATGCCTCCGTATGAAACATAATTGCAGCACTGCAGAGAGTTTGAGTGGAGCTACTAATGACCTCTTTAAGAAGCTTAGATCTCGTGGGTATAGCTTAGAAACACTCAACACTGCACAAGTGAAAACTACATCTATCAAGAGAGAGATAATGCTATTTAGCGAGAGGGAAAATAAGAGAAAAACCTTACACCCAGGTACACCCCGTCTTATCACTGGCATACCACGCCAATCTCTGTAATATCCTCTACAAAAATTAGCATATTGTAAAAAGTGACCCTGTTATTGGCTACAAAATTGCCATAGTTCCTCCTAGTTCTTTTAGGAGAGTCAAATTGATGCGAAACGAGCTGGTATGCAATTCACCTTACGTTAAGAAAGGTACAGACTGGTTGAGACTACACATGGGTTTTCAAAAGTGCATCAAATGCAAAGCCTGTCAACATGGCTTAAACACTGAACAGGTACAAACACCTTTCAGACAAATACCTTTTGATATTCGAGGGAGTTTTAATTGCAAAAGTGATTTTGCAGTTTATGTTTTGCAGTGCACTTGCATTAAGAGATACGTGGGAAGCACCATACACCCAGTGCAAGTCAGGATTTTGCAACACCTTAGGGCAATCACCAATGATGACCCTAGTTACCCCGTTGCCAGATATATCAACTTATACCATGGTGGTAATGCTAAAGACCTATCTTACTTCGTAATCGATACTGTCCAAAAGAACCCCAGGGGCGGGAACAGTCAGTTGGCATTAAGGAGGTTGGAATCTAAATATATCCTCCTTCTGAACTCCAAGATTCCGTGTGGTCTGAATTCAGACGAAGCAATATCTGTCCACCTGTAGCTTTTTCTCTGTCTCTATACACCCCTGGGCTTAGAAACATTAATGTACTTATGATTTTTTAAGATTTGTGACATCTTCACATCTAGATTCTCTAGGTACGCTTTCACATGTTTATTTATTTGTGGGTTTAACTGCTTATAGATTGTTGTGGATGCACACAGATGATGAGTTGATACAGCCCACTTAGGCTGCACCCTGTGTTTTTATCACGTGTAATTATTGTCCTCCATAATGGCTGTGATACCCTACATACATTATATGTAATATGGTATATGGAATTTTGTGGTTTTTGTAACAATGAAATAATTCTCCATGATTAGTTTTGCTTGATATACGCTAGTAAGAGACCAAGTGACATATTACACGGAACTAAAATGTCGATTGCATTGTCATTTGATAGTCTGTTTCTTGTATCAACTGCTGTGTGCTAAACGTAGGCATGAATATTATCGCCTAAACCACACCAGAATATAATTCACTTCATATACAATAGTAGACTGATTTAAAGTCTTCCTTTTTCCTAATTTCAAATCACTTAGGTGCCGATTCCGATCCTGGAAAACCCGGGTACGAACCGTCGGATGGAGCGTTTTCTCCGTCCGACTCGTACCCGGGAAAAACACCATACAAACCCGCAAGTACGATTCGTACAGAAACACCATTTCCGTACGAATCGTAAAAAACACCGACCGGCAAAAAAACTACATACAAATCGGATCCGGGACACTGCGGACGTGACGTCCGGACGGAGTCAGGCAGTGTTTCACGAACCAGCAAGTACGATCCGTGCCCACGTCACTCCGCACGGATTATATTTTACGGCAGCCAAAAAGTGCCGGAAAAGCTAAGAACGCCACGATGCACGGCGAAAAGGGGGCCCGGTACGCACCGTACCCCCACCCCAACACGTCCGCGCCGTACCCCAGCACCCCCCCATGTCCATGCCGTACCCCAGCACCCCCCCATGTCCACGCCGGACCCCAGCACCCCCCCATGTCCGCGCCATATCCCAGCACCCCCCCATGTCTGCGCCGTAGCCCAGCACCCCCCCATGTCCGCGCCGTACCCCAGCACCCCCATGTCTGCGCCGTACCCACCCCCCCATAGGTACGGTGCATACCACCCCCCCCAGGTACGGCGCGTACCACCCCCCATAGGTACGGCGTGTACCACCACCCCCCGCAGGTACGGCGCGTACCACCACCGCCGTAGGTACAGAGCGGACCCCCAGCGCGTAGCTACGGGGGTGGTGGTACATGCCGTACCTACGGAGGGTGGTGGTGGTGGTACGCGCCGTACCTACGGGGGGTGGTACGCGCCGTACCTACGGGGGTGGTGGTGGTACGCGCCGTACCTATGGGGGGGTGGTGGCACACGCCGTACCTACAGGGGGTGGTGGTGGTGGTACGTGCCGTACCTACGGGGGGTGGGGGTACGGCGCGTACATGGGGGGGCTGGGGGTACGGCACGTACATGGGGGGCTGGGGGTACGGCACGTACATGGGGGGGCTGGGGGTATGGCACGTACATGGGGGCTGGGGGTACGGCGCATACTTGGGGGGGTGGGCTGGGGGGTGTTCGGCGCGTATGCGGGCACATGTTTGGACGTCTCCATGGTTGCTATGGGAGTTCGCTCCATACTGTGTTTTTTCCATACGGTTGTGCATTCGGACGGACGGGACGGATCGTACTTGCGCGCTCAGACTTCAGTTTCCCGATTCGTACGTTAAACTGTCCGGGGACGTGTCGGACACTTTTTCCGACCCGAGGACGTGTCGGGGAATTTTCCCAATGCGATTCGTATGGATTTTTTAACATACGAATCGTTCTTGCTAGTTTGTACGGGACTTGTACGATTCGTACGTAAAAAAATCCGGATACGATTCGTACGGGGAATATTTGTAACGGATCGGAATCGGCACCTAAGGTGCTTGATATTCTGTTTGTTATTTGTACATACTTCAGTTTATATCGTTTTGAAGAATGCACCCCTTTTTTCATTAACCTTTATGTCTATTGTGACTCACGGTTGCTGTGACAACCATGCTAAGTGCCAATGTATATAATGATGCACTATAATGGCACCCGTTGTTGTGAGCAAGGCGGTTCTCTGCCGAAACGCGTCAGGGCTATCGTGTGGAATAAATACATTCCTGTGTCATATTCTCCACGGTGTCAGCGCCTGTTTTGGAATTTAAAACAGGACTGTATATATATATATATATATATATATATATATATATATATATATATATATTTGAACGAATGCTGATTTCTTTCAACAACAGCACACCGAAGACCACAATGTTGCAGCAGCAGTATTTTATTTCACGCTTTGTTCAAGACCCAACGCGTTTCGGGGACAACCCCTTGATCACGAGTGAAGGAACTTTTTTGAAAGGCACTGTTGGGGGAAGGCCAACGGACTGCCCGCCAGACTATGAGGAAACTTATAACCTGGCGAGCGGCCGACGGTTGAGTTTGGTGGTGCAGGAGCGGGGTGGTGGTGTGCTACCCCGCTCACGTACCGCTAAACTAGTAATCAGGCCCTAAAACTCGATAGAAAACAGAGAAAATAAATACGTTTTTGTTTATGTTTAATTTTGTATTAACAAAAAAGTTGAAAACATGTTTAAAATAGATTTTAATATTTACAAAAGTTTACCAATTAAAAAATACAAAACTATTAGACATTTAATCTACGGTCAAACCAGCGTTTTGGGGGCAAGATGGCGGCTGCCTAGATTGCCGCGATGCTCACCCTAACCTGGTGATTACTGCACTAACAGATGGCTTGCTAAGAGAACGGAAAGACTGGCTGTGTCCTCACCTACCTCCGGTGTCCCGGCATGACTTGGATTTCGTGTGGCAGGCCTTACATGCTCCTGGTATTTCTCACTTACTCGAAAAGAGCTCGGCGAGTAACCGCGTTGCTGCTAGCAAGGATGTTTGAAGCCAGCTGTGGGTTTACGCTGCAGAGTAGGTGTCAGGATTCTGCGATGCCACTCCGCTCCAACAAAATGGCAAAAGAAAAGGAGAAAGAGCGAAGGGAAGCTTTGCAGGCTCCCGCTTCGACACATCGAAGCATGGATGGGGGTGAGGGAAAAAAAAGGTGCAGAAATTGAAACTGACACAAAACAAAGACTGAAAGTAGGGGCCTCGGCAGAGAAACCAAGGTCATTGAAAGATGTACGGGTCACGACTAGCGGGCAGGCACAGGCGGATGTGAGGCAGCCTGTAATACCAGCAATCTTCAGCTCAGCTGCACGATGTTTTGGGCTTGAGAAATTGGAAAAAGAAGGTAAAGAGACATTGGAAGCTCGTGAGGCTTCTGAGAATATGTCAGTGAGTACCTTAAAAGAACTGCCAGAGGATAGTCCCATTTCAAAGTTATTGACATATACACAGGAGAGGGGTCGCAAGGTGCTCCTGGGGGTGATGAAAAAGGGGAAAAAGGTGCAAAATGTCAGGTTGTAGATGATACCACCCTGCTATACCATCTGAATCCTCGAGGGGCACAAGAAGGGTTGATTGGGCACAGCTGGTTGGGTCGATGGCCTCCCTTCTAAATAATCATGACCAATAACTAAAAGTACCGCGAAGCTTGGACTTAAGGTATACAAATTCTCCAGATCAAGGGGATACATTTTTCTCGTTAACTGATGAGTCTGATGGCTCGGGTGTATGTGAAGACCTCTCAGAGGAAGGCCTAGGATCAGGTGGCAACGACAGTAGTACTTCTGATGGAGTCAAAACTCTGAGTACACAGAAAGGACTCACAAAAAAGCAGAAAGCAAGGTGCAGGCTTCCCAGCAAGGGTGCTGCCATAAGGGATACTAACATTACTGCCCCAGCTCCTTCTTCCCAGTTAGATTGGAATTACTTAGCTACTCAGCAAGTATATGAAGAGATGGGGGGCTCAACCTGCTGAACACATTAACACTGCTTCCCCAGAGCCCCCTACTATGGATCTTATATATAATACTTTAAAACAGGTTCAGGGGGAAGCGAGAGCAGAAACTTGGAAGGCTTATTTAGCCACCAAGAAGATTCAGGGCGCAATTCGTAAGGTGAATACATTTTCCACAGATATGGTGGAAAGAGTGTCTACAATAGAAGCTCACACAGTTGCTCTCGAGGAGACTACTTGTGCTTTACAAACACGAGTTGATGGTCACTATGTTCAACTAGTTGATGTACATTGGAAGCTAGAAGAATTTGAAAATCGTCAACGACGGAATAATCTACGCTTTTTGGGCATAGCCGAGATTGTCGAAGGGAATGATATTAGGGCTTTTATGGTTAATCTGCTCAAATGCTCCTTCCCTGATCTCCCCAACTGTAACTGGGAAACTGAGATACAACGGGTGCACAGATTGCCATTGATGTTACTGAAAACTGGGCAAGCAGAACAGCTGGAGAGGCCAAGAGCGATCCTAGCTTTTTAAAAAAAAAAATTATTATGGCAAGCTATTTCTGAAAAGGCCTGGCCAGATGCTAAACGCTCATTTTGATGGCCATACTTTTTTTGAGAGACCCAACTTTTGCCATGCTATAGTAGAGAGAAGGTGGCGGCTACGGCAGATGTTTCCACCACTACAAGGAGCTGTCTGCCAAGTGTATTTGCTTCATCCCACCAGGTTAAAGGTGGTCTACAATGGCAGAACCCGCTCATTTACCTCAGAAATAAAAGCACTGGAGTTTTTAGATGACATCCTAACCAGTCAAAAAGGCCTCAGAGGCGGGGGTATTGGCTAAATCTGGAAGAATGGCTTGGATGGGGCTTTTTGACTCTCTGGGATTATGTATAGGCCAGACTATTTATTAGAGAAGTGATTTTCATTTTAACTTGGCTTTTTTATGGGGTGGTGGGAGGGTATGGGATCGGGAGGGGTGGGGCATGGGAAGGAGGGAAAGGAGGGGGAGGAGGATGTACAAGCAGACAAGGATGTCAATTTGAGAAAACAAATGAAAATGTTTGGACATATGAGGCTGGCAAAATGTCTAGGCCAGGCTCATTCTTTTGGTTTGATGACTGTTTCTTTTAATGAGTAAACTTTGCATTGCATCTGTTAATATATGCAGGCTTAATGATAGCCGGAAAAGGCCAAGAGTGGCTTTTGACCTGAAGATTCTGAAACCAGAGATATTATGCCTACAAGAAACGCATATAGTAAGAACTTACTCGGCGGATTCGGGTTTCATATTGTTGGTTGCACAACCCAAAGAAGCTATACTAAGGGGTTGCTATCTTGTAAAAAAAAAGGTGGTTTGTGAGTACCCGAGGTCACAATCAGATAATTTAGGCCGATGGGTTATTACAGAATGTCTCTTTGGCTCACACTCTTTTACTATATGTTCCCTGTATGGCCCGGTACTAGATGATCCTACAATTTTATTATTGGTTAAACAGTGAGTTGGCGCTCTGGCCTCTGCCACTTATAATCTGCAGCGACTTTAACATTAATCTGCCACACAATGGGAATATACAAGAGGGTAAGATCTATTATGGTAGGAAACCAAATGTCTACAGTGCTCTCGCTGACCTGCTGAGTAGTCATGGGCCAGTTGCTGTGTGGAGGGAGAATATGAGGGCGGATCTTGGTTCACTTTTTTTCTGCTCCTCATAGGGTCCATGAATAGATTACTTTTTAGCTTCAAAATGTTTGGTGCCTAAGTCACTTATATCGAAGTTTCCCCAGGTTGTGTCGGATTACAATCCTCTTGTGCTCGAGATCGAAATGACCCTGCATTCTAAAGTGGACTGGTCTTGGTCATTTGAAAGGATACTCCTTTTAGATGCACAGTATGGGAGACCTATGCAGGCTTGGATCCCTCAATTTATGTTGAACAATTATGGCAGTGCCTCAACTAGCGTTATATGAGTTATGTTCAAGACTTGTTTATGGGGCGAGACATTGAGGTATAGTCTGTAGAAGCAGGAAAGAGAAAAACTGCTAATTGAGGGGTTATATGCAAACTTAGCCAAAGCTGAGTTCAAATTAATGTATACAATCTCATCTGGGTGTGGAGCTGAGGAGGCTCTTTTGGAAATAGTTACTGCCTAGGAAAAGATTATCGATACATATCTGTCAAAAAAGGGTCGGATAAATATTTAGTGTGGCGGGAGAAAATGTAGGAGTACAATGAGAAAGTGGGGTGACTCCCGGCTTTCAGAGCAAGACAGACGGTAGTGGGGGGGAATTAGAGAAATTAGGGATCCACTATATGGCGTGATATCTGACCCGGCTGATATAATGTCTGCATTCCAGCGCTTTTACCAGCAAATTTACTCCAAAGAGAAAAATGATTCAACTAATATAATGGGGGAATCTCTATTGGCTACATGTGAAGAAACCATTAAGTAGATGATAAGCAGATGCTGGAGCAGCCCATCTCAGTAGAACAGATGAGATTGGCTATTAACAATTTAAAATCAGGGAAAGCCACTGGCATGGATTTTATTCCTGGCGAATTTTATAAAGTCTTTGCCGGTGTACTTAAAGAATATTTGGTTGAGCTGTTCCAGGAGATTCAAAAAGGGAGCAACCCCCTAAGAGCTGGGATATGGCTAAGATAGCTGTTTATTAAAAGAAGAATAAATCACCTAAGGAGCTGGGCTCATATCGGCCCATCACGCTGATTAACAGCGACTCCAAGATGTACTCATAACTTTTGGCCACATGTCTTTCGGTGGTTATCAGCCGGCTAACGTGCCCTGTTCAGCATGGTTTTGTCCCGGGGAAGGGATTACTGACCATATTCATTGAGTCATCAACCTCTTTAATGCAGCCAGAGTTACAAAAGATCCTATGGCGTTGATTTTGTTGGACGCGGAAAAAGCTTTTGATAGGTTCTCCTGGCCGTACCTCTGGGCTGTGATGTCGAATAAGGGGTTCGGACAGGGATTTATTAGCTCAGTGAAGGCCCTCTACTTTAATCCTAGAGCAAAGATCTCTTTAATGGGAGGCCTGTCGGATGAAGTAGTTATTGAATGGGGTACCAGGCTGGGCTACCGATGCTCCCCCCTTTTATTCGCGTCATATATTGACCCGCTGATCAGGCAAATTCAACGAAATGTGGCAATTATACCAATGAAGTCTGTGGGGGGGAGACAAAAATCCTGGATTATGCCGAGGATTTGGCTATTGCTACCCTTTTGGAAATTGAAAAGGAAGCTGAGATATTTGGGTTATTTTCAGGCAATCTATTAAATCAGGAGAAAACTCAGATCATAATTACCAAAGAGAAGCTCATTTAGGATGAGCGGGTTACTGAAGAAGCATTATACATGGGTGCTAATATTAAGTCAGAGGTCAGAAAAATTGTGGAAACCAACCTGACACCTTTGATACATAAGACTAAACAGGACTTCAGGAAATGGAATAACATTAGACTTTCGCTGGTTGGGCGAAGTAATCTGATTAAAATGATATTTCTACCCAAAGTTCTGCATCTCTTTTGGGCTATCCCGTTGGAGTTTGGTAATAACTGGTTCAAAATACTTGATGGGATATTAACACAATTTCTTTTGGCTTATGCTAACCCCAGGAGAGCTTTAAGATCTATGACCCTGCCGAGAGAATGTGGTGGGTTAGCAGTGCCCAATCTTAAATTATACTACTGCGCTGCTGCCCTACAGAAATTCGTGGTCCTTTTATATAAGAAGGAGGCCACTTCTGGACAAGATATCCTGACCCCATCTATTTATGAGCTTCTTTTAGGAGAAAAAAGCCAGGGATGCCTGCTTCAGAAAATCGAATTTGGGTATTACAAGAGAGTTTGGTTTTAGGTTTTTATGTTGGCATTTTGTATAGAGTAAAGTCTGTAAAAGACTAGGCTTGGGAAGACTTAACCACTATACCCCAATAAAGGATAACACTCTTTTTCCCTGAACTTTTTCAGCATTTGTATTTTAGCAAATGGGCAATGCGTGCAGTTTCTACAATAGGGGAAGAGTAGGGATTTTTTAAGGAAGAACTGTGGGGGGGGGGCGATGGGATTTGAGAAGATATAGGCTATTGAGCTGATTATCGCTGGGGCTTTATATAGAGTTCTGAATAAAACAATGCTGGATAATTTGTCTTAACACTCAAAGGGCTGGGAAGACAGGATTAAAGCTTTACCTAGCAACCTGGCTAGGTCGCTAGAAAGTGCTCAGATATTTTTAATCTCAGCTAACCTACAGGCTCAACATTTTAAACCATGTTTTAATCTGTATATAACCCCAGGAAAAATAGCTAAATGGGGAGGGACCACAGGGACAAGATGCCCAAGGTGTAAAGAATTCAGGGTGGACCTAGTTCACATGCTGGCCACTTGCCCAGCGTTAAGCGGGCTTAAAGCTGAGATTATTGAGTTTTTTGCAAATAAACTAGGGATACATTTTACTCTGTAATCTCAGCTAATTACATTAGGGGTTCATCATGAGGCAATTCCATCTAATGCTCAACCCTTTTTCTTTGTGGCTATGGCCATTTATAGGTTATGTTTGACAACAGCCTGGCTTGATCCTTCCCCGCCGGTATTTCATCAATGGTTTTCGTGCCTATTATCAGTTTATGATTTGGAAAGGGCAATACACTCCCGAAAAAGTAAGAAGACCGGGGAAAAAATTTTGAAAGTCTGGTTCCCCCTCAGTAACTGGGGACTGATAAATACCACTGGGAATAGTAGGGGTTCTTAGCCCGGTCCAGTGGGGGCGGAGCTACAAATCTAGATATGCACTTTTCTGTCATCAATCTATTCATATATGTATATGTTTGAGGGGTCTCTTTTATCCTTTCTTCCTTTTAGATGTCGGATGTTGTCCATAGATTTTTGTATCTGAAGCATTTTATAGCATTATGTACTGTCAACCGCTTTATGGATTTGATATAATTGTCTGCTTGGGGTGGGGGGGGGTAATTATTATCATTTTATAAAAAAAACAAATAAATATTTTTTTTAAAAATGGTAAAAACCATACACAAAATAAAACATGGAAAAATGTACAAAACTGTAATACTGTATTACAAATGTGCTACTAAAGTAAAACAAAAGTTTCATGATTTTAAATAAATTCAATTACCCTTTTACTATTCCCATCTACCCCAAACCAAAATGGGAAAGTTGTTGCACTTTGAGGGGGTGGGATAACTATTCCCCCTCCACTGTAGGTCACTGTTGGAAATGGGAGTCTCTAGTTGGCAAGGGCTTGCACCTTTGTCCAAGGAGGGACCCTTCTTCCTAGTCAGAACAAGGAAGTTACACTCCTAAAATAACCCCTGCTCAACCCCTTAGTAGCTTGGCAAGAGCAGTCAGGCTTATTCTAGAGGCAGTGTGTAAAGCATTTTACATTTTAACATAACCAAGAGTAATACAGTGTAAGCACTACAACAGGAGACCACACCAGGTTAGAAAAATATCCAATATTTTTATATACTTAAGACAAGACCAAAAACGATAAAAATCCACAATACAGTATTTAGAAATCTTCAATTATCAAAATAACCTTGGAAACAGTTCCTTGAGGTTGATAGCTCCCTCTGGAGCTATCACGGCATCGTGAACAAACAAATCCAAACAGTTCTGGCTGACCGCGGCGTCGCAGGCCAGCTACAGTGTTAGGAAGACCTGCAAAGCAATAACTTTAGAAATGCAGGGCATCGGCGACCTCTTGTTGAGCTCTGAAAGCACGCCATCCGTAGGCGTCGGTTCTGGAAGTCAGTACAGGAGTCGTCGGGCCCTTGAAGTCACAGGCATTGCAGATCAAACTCTTCACGGTTGAAGTTCGGAGCTGGTGTTGGCAGGCATCGAGTGCTGCGCTGCGAAGTGCAGTGGTGCGGCGTGTAATGCCTTCAGATCGCGGTGTGAGCAGGGGCTCAGTAGCAGCATCAGAGGGCGTCGTCAGTGAGACCAGGGTCACGGTGCAAAGTGATGCGGTGCTCGTCACGGAGCTGGCAGGGCAGGGTGCAAGCAGCGGCAGCGTTGTTGCTGAAGCTCTGTCATCGGCTGATGAACTTGAGTCGATGGCACCGGCGTCGGTAGGCCAAGGCTGCGGTGCAGGATGCAGGCAGTGGGTTGTGTAACTTTACGAGCGGTACCCTCGAACCACGGTGCAAGCAGCGACATTGTTTCGGCGTGGAACGGCGTCATTGGGGATACCAAGGTGGCGGCGTGAAGGGAGGCGGTGCGGAGTATGGTGCCCACAGGTCATGGTGCAAGCAGTGGCTCAGCGTCAGCAGGTGTCATCGGTGAGACCAGGGTTGCGATGCGGCATTGCAGCGGTGCCCTCTGCGGTGCCTTTAGGACACAGAGTCGGCAGCGGCGTCGTAGAAAGCATCGGGTTGCTTTTTCTTCTGTTGCACCATAAAACACACAGTCTTTGCTGTTCCTGAGACTTCTTTAACAGGGGGCAAGCTCTACCTCAAGCCCTTGGAAAAACTCACAAAAATAGATTGCAAAAAGTTCAGTCCAGTCCTTTCCCTGCCCAGGACAGAAGCAGCACATGCAGGCCAACACAGCAAAGCACCCAGCAAAGTGGTTGTTCCTCCTCACAGCTTCTCCAGCTCTTCTTCTTGACAGTCTTCTTGGTCCAAAAGAGTTCTTAAGTTCAGAGGTCTGGGCCCAACTTTTTATAGCCCAAAATCCTTTGTCCTCTCAGGCAGAGAGTGTCTGGGTCCATCCAGAAGCAGTTCTGCTCTCTCTGGTGTGGCTTCCTGGCAGGAGGTAGACAGGGCATTTTCAGAGGCAGACCAGGCCCATTCAGGTGAAGGGAAATCTCCTCCCCCTAATCTAAATGCAACCCAGGTCTATTCAGTTCTTTCCTAACCAACCTAGACTATCTGGAGCCACTGCTCCTCCCCAGCCTCTGTCATCCAAAACCCAGACAGTTAATCCACAACCCCAGCAGAGGCCTACTGGATGGCTGAGCAAGAAAAAACCTAAAAAGTGGTATTTTAACACACAGAATGTAAAAATTACCTTCACTAAAAGATGCATCTTTAGAATTTGAGTGCAGGCATAGTAAACTTTATTTCTCTACCTTTTCCCCAGGGCCAATTATGTTTATCAGATGTTATAAACTAACTCCCCACTCTGTCCTATGGGAACAGGTAGCCAGGCAATAGTAAAAAACGAATTTGGCAGTAATTCACTATCAGGACATGCCACATACATCATGGCATGTCCTACCTTTCACATACACTGCACCCTGCCCACATGGGTACTTTGGGCCTACCTTAGGGGTGACTAACATGTAGAAAGGGGAAGGTTTAGGGCCTGACAAGTGGGTGCACTTGCCAGGTCGACATGGCAGTTACAAACTGCTTGCAGACTCTGCTGTGAGAGGTCAGAGTTACCTTTTCACCGGCTACTTCTGTGGGTGGCACAACCCGTGCTGCGAGCCCACTAGCACCATTGGATTTACATGCCCTGCACTCTCAGTGCACTTTGATAGGGACTTACGAGTAAATCCAATATGCCAATCGTGGAAACACCAATCTATAACACAATTTACAACAGGAGTACTTGCACATTAACACTGATCAGCAGTGAGAATGTGCGCAGAGACACTAAGCCAGCAAAAACAGAGTCAAAAACGGGAGGTCAGAGAGCAAAATGATTGGGGAAACACGCCAAAAGATGTCAAGTCTAACAGTCACACTGAGGAAAGTGTTGGATTTTGAGGGGGTTAGATTTTCTAATTCCACTGCAATTCAAGCAACATTCGAAAAAGTGTTTGACCTTCTGGGGTACATTTACTATTGCACCTCTTTATTTATTTATTTTTATTTTGAGAGTTTTATATAGCGCTGGCTAGACCCGGAGGTGTCAGAGCACTTTACATAAGGTTCCACAGAAATTACAAAATTACATCAGTTACACGTTACATCAGTTACTAGAAAAACATTTCAAGAGAGTAGAAGACAAAATACATGGAGCTTAGAAGGGTAAAGGGGTGGGGAAAAGGGGTAGGAGGTAGAATAGGATGGAGAGACGAAGGAGAGTCTGCTCAAAGTCTGGCTGGGTAGGTGACGGCCGAGGAGGAAGTCTACAGCCCATCTCCTCTTTAGCTATCGTGTAGCTCCACCGGGCATCAGCCAAACAGCTAGGTCTCAACGGGAAAGGAGCAAAGAGGAGGGATGAATGGAGCGTAAAGGAGAAAGGGGGTGGAGTAAAGGGGTAAGGGGGAGAATATTAGCATAATAACAGGAGTTATTAGCAAAAACGAGACGCAGGATCCAAACAGATCAGGGAGAGCTGGGAGTCCAAAGGAAGGAGACAGCAGCGGAGGAGAAGACAAGACAAATGTCCAAAAACCGGCTGGGTAGGTGACGGCCAAAGCGGTGTGCCAGAGCCAGTCTCCCCTATAGCTGTCGGAGCAGCTCCACCGGGAATCGGCCAAGCAGTTTGGACTCCGCCGGCATAGGGTGATGAACAGGGGTAGGTCGAGGTTGTTGATCACTGTAGCTCTGAGGTTGTGGGTTTTCAGCTACGAGGCTTGTCCATGTGAGATCAGTGGCAGCCATTTTAGGGTCAGGTACTGAGTGTTGTGCAAGTCTTTTGTTGTTATAAGACAGGCCAGTTCCCTAGATAATGGTTAACCAGGAGACTACAAGATGATCCAGGGCGGAGGTCACCAGTTGGAGAGAGCCGGAAGGTCCTGTCCTAAGCAAAAGCAGCCTGGGTGCCATGTTGGGGTCAGGTGCAGCCGGTAATCAGTAATTGTTTAGAGAAAGGAGAAAGCCCTATGGTAACAGAGGTAATTCCAGTCCACCTCCAGAGATAGTTATGGGCCCATTGGGTAATTACATGGAGTCCCCACTCACCGTCGTCTCGAAGGAGGTCACCCGAGTCCCAAGGCGCCATCTTGTCTTTATTCAACGGATGGTCCTTATCACGAAAAAGATGATGACAGCAACGCTGACTACCACAAGCACGGACAATGCTCGCTAGGTCATAGACTGGTGCTCAGGGTGCAGCTTCTCAGTGGCGGTGCTCAGGTCAGCGCGGGGCTCGCTGCTGTTCTTAGTGGCAGCGGCAGGGGTGCTGGCCACACGGGCCCCACAGCTAGCCACGGGAGTAGCGGCCAGCTGAGAGGTTTTCTCCTTCGGAAGGGCGGCCCACAGCAAGCCTGCCAGGGAGACGATTAGAACGGCCTCGAATGGGATGACAGGACGCATCCTCCTGCGCTCGGTCGCAACGGGCGGGGAAGCTGTCAGGAGGGACGCAGTCAGGGTCTTATGTGCTCAGAATGAGCACCGGACGTCACACTCACACTTGCTGCTTTTTTCGAGGGCCAGAGATTCATGAGTTCCTCCGCCGTCCTGGAGATGTGAAGCGGGATGCCAGGCAACGGTGGTTTAGGTCCGGGAGGCAGGTGGGTACGGAGGGGTGATCACCAGCTAACTCCTCAAAATAGCTATCCCCAGGGGGGCCAGCTGACAGAACTGTGCTACTAGGAGAGGGCGGGGGGCCACCACCGGGTGTTCAAGTGGAAGACTAGCGGCATCACAGTACCTGGCTCCCGGCCTCCGAGTGCGGTCGCGTAGATCTCCGGGCGCCATCTTAGCGCACTCCCGTACGGGGACTCCGCGGCTCACATCTCAGCTGATCAGGATCGCAGAAAGGCGGTTTGGTGTCCAGTGTGATCTGCCAGCATTCCAAATGCAGGATTGGTGAGTCTGGTGGGATTTGATCGCGGTGAAGCGCCGCTCTGGATACTGGAGAGCGAGTCCACCACGGAGCTTCAGTTCAGAGCGGCCATCATGGTCTCCGACTCCTCCCCCACGTGACCTCTAATATAAGCAACATTGGAGAAAGTGTTGGACTTTGAGGGGGGTAGATATACTAATCCCACTCAAATCTAAGCAACATTGGGAAAGTGTTCGACTTTGAGGGGGGTAGATTTACTATTGTATTCCAATCTAAACCACATTGGGTAAAATGGTGTACTTTGAGGGCTAGATTCAATCTAAAACAAATGGAAAAAGTGTTGACGTTTGGGGGGAGGTGGGAGTAGATTTACTATTCCCACTTCAGGACAGGATAAATAATTAAACTTTGAAGTATAATAATAAACTAAATACAAAAATATGCATATACTTTAAATTATGAAATCACTAGACAAAATAACTACCATTTATCACAAATCATAAAACAAGTAATAATTATAATAATGATTCTAAAATTGTTTCTTCAAAAATGGAAAAATATTAAAAAATAAAAATCAAAAAATGTTGATATAGCCTTTACAATTATTTAATAGTTTTATCAAGATATATTTTAAAATATACATACAATTGATATGATTAAAAAACAAAAGTCCCATCAACATTTTTATTTAACATTATTACTTTACTATAGTAACCATCAACACATAAATGCATATTTGTATATTGAAAAAATATAACAATGAATACATAATTAACAAATAAAAATAATACAAATAATTTTTTTTAGAACCAAATCACTTTTATTCACGTAACTTAATAAAAATATTTTTTTCAAATTAAATAACAAGAAATATAGTAATTTTTACTTAAAGAATATATACAGACAAATAGAAAAAGTACATTTTAAATTTTTTTTAAATAAAATGTAAAGCAACATTACAAAATGAGTTGTAGAAACACCCCACACAGTTCACTTATAAATCAAACATCCTCCCTTAAAACCATAAAAACTTAACAAAACTACATTTACAAAATTTCACAAAATGAAAATAATAGACATTTAGATAGTTTCTATTGCAAATTGAAAAAAATGAAATTATAAAACTCTTTAAGAATACTTTCAAAATGATATTTATTAAAATAAAAATGTCAGAAACAATTTACAACAATTTTACAAAATATATTATAAAACACTCCATACTTTTTCACTTATAAACACTACATCCCACATTAAAACCTTAAAAACTATATAAAAATACTCCCTTTACAAATAAGAATACATTTTAGCAAGTTAAAATTAATTGATACTTTATTAAAACATTTAAGACAAAATAATCTATCAAACTATTTTAAAAACAAATAAAAAAATAACTTTGAAAAACTATAAATTTATTGACCAACATCCTGCATCTAAAACATTTAACGATTTAAAATAAAAAGTAAATATTAAGAAATGTATAATATAAAAATATATATAATATAGAGAAACATAGTTTTTAACAACAATATTATAAAAAAAACACTAAGAAATTACATTCCTAACTGCAATATTTGAAACTGTGATATTTTGGTAATCACAATATAAGTGCAATAATATTATAGTAACACAATAATTTTTTGCCATTTGTTAAAATACCTCTGGATAACTAGAGAAATGGTGTCTAATGTTGTAAGGTAAGCAGCTGGATAACAGGACAATTCTGCCTTGCAGCTCTTAAGAGACTAGGGGGCATATGTACTAGGTCATTTTTCTTTTGGAAACATTGTGATTCAAAAAAACACAGGGTTTGCGACCACAGACATGGGTTCAAACTGATTTACAGCTAGGATGTGCCATAAAGGGGGCATTAGCTTTCAATTGTGATTTGATATGGTAAGAATCAATGGTTTGCACCTGTAACTGTGATTGCAAACCATTGATCAGTTACAGACACCTTAAGGGAGAGTCGCAAAGTATAAGGGCCTAATTTCGAGTTTTGCGGTCCATAGGACCACCAAACTCACGGTGGAGGCACAGTGGTGGTTGGGACCGCTGCACCAGTGGTCCGATTGCCATATTACGAGTACGGCAGTCGGACCGTGAGAGGACTGCCGCATTTGCCAGGGATCTGTGATCCCTATCATGGCAGTCTTGAGGCCAAAATATGCTTGGCGGTGCTGCTGTGGCACCGCCAAGCATATTACAAGTTTCCTCACAGCGACCCAAACCATGGTGGTGAGAATGCATTGGAAAGGGTGGCGGTGAGGAAACGTGGGATTCATACAGGGGGCACATGTTGTGTTACCCTGTGTGCATACACCCCTCTTTTCTGCCTGTCGGGCAGGAACAGGATTTGACATTCCCATTGCTGTGGTTTTTGAAAGGCACCACCGTGGGAACTCCAAAGGACCACCCGCCAGACTACGAGGAAACTCATAAGCTGGCAGGTGACCGCCAGACGAGTTTGGTGGTGCGGGAGTGTGGCAGTGGCATGCCCCCACTCCCACACCGCCAAACTTGTAATCAGGCCCAAAGTGTCCACTTGAAGCAACTTTCCCCTTGTGAATGGTGTTGGCAGGGAGAGAGGCTGCTCCTCTCGGCATTTTCTTAAACTGGAACTTTTTTTTAAAGCAGCAGTGATTCTTTGAGCAGGCTGAATGAAAAATGTAAAAAAGGTTCCCGTTTGGGAATTCGGTCAGTCAGTCAAAGTATGCTTTATTCGAAGGATATTCATAAAAGCAAGATACATTATACAATAACAGTTCATTAGATACATTAAAATACTATTAAATACAATACATTTCGATACTACATACTTTAACAAAATCTGGTTAAATTACATCCAAAAGGGAGACATTATTTCATTTGGCAGCAGTGCTGTTCAAATCACATGCGGGTTGACACAATTGAAGCCCTGGGTTAGACATTCCGCGATAATAACAGTGGATACTTGTTGTTAAAACAATGATATTTAAATAATTAAAAGTTTTAAAACAGATTACATACAATAAAATGCTAAGAGTTAGCAGGGGGGGGAATAGTAAAAGGACTAGCAGTCTCCCCCGGTTCAAGAGAATAGTCAATTGACTAGCAGTCTCGATCTAATCATCCACGCCCATCCTAGATACTTTGCAGTGGCAATTGAAATCCAAGGCAATGTGCTGGTGCATATAATGCGTAAAGCAACAGTGCCACTAGTAGTTCCTAGATTTTTGCACATTGGAGTAAGCCATATACGCCGTGGAGCAGCATAGATTTCACAAGAAAACAAGAAATGACCAATAGTTTCATTTTTTGTACCACAGGCAGGGCAAACAGCACTATTTCCCGCTTCCCATTTTACTGTTAAAGATCTAAGGGGAAGTGCTCCAGCTCTTAGTTGGAAAAGAAGCTTCCTATCTCTTGGCTTGGTTATGATATCCCAATAAGGCTCAAGCTGGGGGTACATCTTGGCCTCTAGGAACTCTCTAGTCATGTTACCAACACTTGGGCTACACCAGTTCCGCTGGGCAACCTTCTCCCAATAAATGGTCTTAATCGTACTTTTAGAAGGGAAGGTTGCTCCTGCAGGATCTTCCCAAAGTGTGCTCAAACCAAGCTCAAGCAAGGATGCCCTAAGTGCTTTTAGCCAGCCTATTTTATGGTGAAGGTCAGTTCTTATGATGTCTAGAAAGCCCCCTGCATAGTGGGAAAGCGCAGGCGTGGTCCATAACCTGCGCCAGTACAATATTGGGCGGAGCCGTGCCATATCTACAATGGCTCTTCTACCCAAGTCATACTTAAGGGGCAGCAGCGGGGTGCTTTTGGGAACGCCTGTGATGGCCCTAAAAAATATATTCTCTGCAAGTTGAAGAGCCGGCATTTTTTCAAACCCCCACAACTCGGCACCATAAAGTACAGAACCCAGAGCTTTAGCTTCATAAACCTGTAGGACAGGTTTCACAGGTTTAGTGAATGATTTTCTGTGTTCTGAGCTGATTGTGCCTGCCAATTGCCTATGTTTGATTGTTGCAATTTCAATATGGTGCCGCCAGGCCTGCGCATTGGATATATGCATACCCAAATAAGTAAAATTGTTAACTACCTCCAGTGGACGATTGTTTAAGGTAATATTTGTCTTAAAACTACGATGGGGGTTAAAAGTCATCAGCTTCGTTTTTGTAATGTTTACTTCGAGGCCATACTCTTTACAAAATTGGTCAAAGATTGAAAATGCACACTGCAATCCACTTGGCGTTTTAGCTAGGATGAGTGTGTCATCCGCGAACATTAAAATAGGAATTTTAATACCATCTAAAAAAGGAGCATCCACTTGGGCGGAAGTCATACGTGCTACAACATCATTGATATAAAGTGTAAAAAGGACTGGGGCCATCGAACATCCCTGTCTTACGCCCCTCTCTACTGGAAAATCTGAGGTAACTGAGCCTAAGCCACCCCACTGTATTCTTGCATAATTTGATTCATGGAGTCTCATTATCATAGATAACAAATCGTTTGGGATGCCCTGCTTCTGTAAAACCGACCATAGCTTTAGTCGAGGGACCAGATCAAAAGCGGCCCTTAGATCGACAAAGGCCGCATACAAGCTTCCTTTGCCGAGCACCACCGTCCTCCATTGAATCATAGTAAAACGAAAGACCTGATCCACCGTACTTGTGGATCGTCGAAAGCCAGCCTGGAAGGTTGAAAGGGCCTTCGTCTCTTCCGCCCAATCCAGGAGCCTATTGACGATCACACGCCCCACTACCTTTTGGATGGTATCTATAAGGCTTATAGGGCGGTAATTACCTGGCAATGATCGATCTCCTTTCTTGAAAATGGGGATAATCACTGCACCCTTCCAGGATTTTGGTACTGATGCACCCAAGGCAATAGCATTAATAAGATGGTGGATATATGAGCACCAGCGCTCTTTATCGTTAATAAATAGATCCGCTGGCACACCATCAAGGCCAGGGGCTCGTCCGCAGGCAACTGCATCCAGAGCCATCATGATTTCACTAGGGCAAAAAGGATTTTCTTTTGGGAGGTCTACACAGATTGTCTCATGCCGTTCGGTAGTATTAAAAACAGCATATTGGTTTTTAAAAAACTTTACCCATTCAGTTTCAGGGACATTGTTTTGAGGGGATTCAGGATCACCTGATTTTCCCCATCTGACAATGTGCCAGAACTGTCGAGAATCCTTGCTATCGCTAGCTGCCTTTAGCTCAATCCAATGCTGCTCGTCCCAAGCTTGTTTCGCCTTTACAATACTAGTTTTATAATTTTTCCTGGCAACTTGGATTAAAGCTGTTTGCCCTCCCTTTGGGAATTCAAAAGTAGGTTTTGTGGCCTGCTGTTCCTTTCAAGTAACCAGCCATGTGTTTCAAGCAAATCACGAGTGTTGCAAATAGTGATCTTCCTAATTAATATTCATTAGGCAAGTCATTCTGCAAACCCCAGTAACTAGTTATTATGCAATTAGTGTGTAGGTCGCATTGTAAAATTAAAGACTAGTCGCAAAAAGACGTTGATCAATTTGCAGCCACTTTATTACACCCATTCTTTTGACACATCTGGCCCTAGAATGATTACATATTCCACCAGAACAGCTAACCCTAGCTGACAGGCAAAGTATAAGCAAATGGCTTGAAGTAAAGACCTGGAGCAATTCAATTCCCCGCAAGAGATACCATTTAGCCATCTCAGACAAAAGGCTATTGAGGGTCTACACATGGCCTTATTTCGATGGCCTACAGTTGGTCCACCTACCACAGTTGCGGCGGTCAAGAGACTACCGACAAGCATTCGGGTGGTCTGACAGCCCTAATACAATGCGACCACTGGGTTGGCAGCCGCAAAGTGCACTTTAACATTGCGGCTTGTGCAGGAAAAGGGCCGCAACACAAGCCACTGTGTTAAAGTGCACATACTGCACATCCATGCACCATTTGTCAGGTACCATGTGGTGTATGGATGTGATTGGAGGCACTACATGTGCCCTCTGGGCCACTTTACAGTGGCTCTCAGGGTACGGGGCCCTGTTTTGGGCCCCCAAAGTCCATTTCGGAGAACCATTTTATGGTAGTCAGAACGCCATGAAAAGCCTGTGGGAAAGGGACATCAGAATACTGATGGCTGTGTCCCTTGACCGCTTACGGTCTGACTGCATGCATCATAATACAGAGTTAAGACGGATGCTCTGTCGGCAGAAGTCCTGTTGGTGGCGGTCCCACCGCTATAGTAAAGACCCCTATAGTGATTATTAGGAATTAATTTGAGTGAGCTGAATGACTTACGATGAATCAGCTTTTGTTGTCATCTGAAAAATAAATCAAGGAAGACAATTTTGTTGAGAAGCATTGTTAAACGTTAACATAGCTGTTACGTACACAAGCCCTGATTACGATGTTGGTCGGAGTTGTTGCCGACTGACACCATTTCAGTGAAGGAATCACCCAACCATAGGCCGACGGTTCTGAACACCTGATTACGATGCGTGAGGTCGCAAACTCTCATTTCTCTATGGGAGCTTGTGTGACGGGCAGAAACGTCACGGTGCCTGCTACATGGTGCAGGGATTTTCAGAGGGGATCTATTAGTGCACCTCAGGCCCAGATGCAGAGGTCTAGCGGGGAAGGGGGCCCTGCTAGGGGCCGTCAACATCGTTTTGCGACAGCCTTTCCATGTCAAAAGGCCGACATAGAAAGGCTGTTGGAAACCGACATCATAATCCCGATGGTGGAACGCCATCCATAAGAGATTATGAGGACCTTCCTACCGACCAACAGGCTCCATGAGCCCCTCGGAAGAAGCGGTTAGTTCCTCTGACTGCTGCATCTGGCCGCATGCATCCTAATGCAGCAGCAGTAGATGCGGCTCGGACCGCAACCGACAAGCTGTCAGTTGCGGTCCAAGCCACGTCGTAATGAGGACCACAGTGTCCTAAATGAGTAGTTTGGAAATGTTTAGCTACAGACAGGTTTCTATCCGAATTAAATAAAATAGTGATTAGAGCCTCAGAGAAATAATGTTTTTAGTTTGACTGAAAACATTCAAATTATGATCTATTCCGATGTCAATCAAACAGTTAGGGGTTTATTACGAGTACCGGTGCCCTGACATCTCTTTAATGGGGGAAACCAGCAAGATGAGGCTGAGCAGCAATTCAATGACAACGTCTGTGGCTTCAACAGTGATCGTGGTCTCCGTTGGTTCTCCAGTCAAAATGGTGGAAAAATGTTTTTATGTCCCAGCTCTTGCAGTTTGAAAGGAAGCAGTGCACTCTACTGCCAGACAAGGATCCAGGACCAGGAGGGGACACCACTTGGTGGTAAGGGCACTAACAGAGGCCAATAGCAGGGTGCAGGGCAGGTCCAGTTAGCACTGGCTAGCTGAGCAATTTTCAGGAAGAGAGTCTTCAAGAAGCATGTTGGGTCCCAGTAGTTCAAACAGAAGGTCAGCCAACTGACCCTTCTGGGGTCAAGGCAATCAGGTTCAGTCTTTATGTGGGTTCTTCAGACAGCAGGGCAGTCCTTCCTTTGATTCTCCACAGGTCCAGTAGTATTCTGAGGACAGTACTGAGAGTCCAGTGCCAGCCTGTGGGTGGGCGAACTCCTGGCCATGCCCTAACAAATAAGGTAAAAGTCCCAGAGGTCCCAGGGGGTGACTCTACCCACTTTTGCAACACTTCGCTGTGTTTTACTGTTAGCTTTACTGCAGTACCCTCCTTTCCCTAAAACCAACATGGCAGAACCCTTCTTTCCTCAGTCACCCCGTACTGTGCCCATCCAGTGGCTTGGCTATGGAAGTGGGCAAACCCTCCCTTGTGGTCACTTCAAACCAGTTCTGAGGCAGCTCCCCTGATCCTACTGGGTTTGGTGCCAAGCTGACTATCAAGACAAAAGAGAAGCAGACCCAGGTGTGAGCTACACCTGCTAGGGTAAACATCCTTTGAAGTTCAGGAAGGGATTAGGCACAGCTCCCAGACCATCCTCCTCAAAGAAGAAAACACCTCTCCACATGCAAGTCATTTGTCCTCTGTTTTGGAGTAATGCACACCTCCCCAGAGGGGAGTCATCAGCTGTCAGATGACACTGGTAGAAATATCCATTTGGCTAAGGCAGGATAATGACAACTTGCCATTTCCAAAATAGAAATGTAATGATCACAATTAGAATTAGTCCATGAATGCACTATGAGTTGTCATAGAGTAGCCCAGTGTTTTCCTACGGAAAAGCCAGCCATGCCACAGTGAAAAATTACTTTGAAGATTTGTCACTGCCAGGACATGTAAAACATTTAGGGGCTGATTTATAATTGTGTTGCATCGCCCTTGTGCCACACAAATGGGTGCAAGGATGAAAAAAAACACAAAGTCAGATTTTGAAAGCAACGCAAGGGCACCTTGCATGGCCCTGTGTGGTTTGATAAATCTTGAGTAACGCAACACAGTGCAAATTGCTGCATTGCATTATTCTGCCCCACAGAGGTGTTCCATGCATAGAACGTGGGTGTTTCCATACATCCACTCATGGATATTGCAGCATTTTCAGATTTACCACTCCTGGTAGACTTTGGAATGCGTCAAAATGCTACACCTCCCTAGGTGAGGCGCAATATGGAGAACTATCTTTATTTCTCCTCATTGTTTCCTCTTCCTATGTGTACTGCATACTGCAGCACACATAGAAAGAGGAAAGTGCCTCGAGGATTGTTTTTGTGCAGGAAAATGGCCCTTTCTGCCCAAAAACAATCCTGTCTGCTGCACAGGCATACTTGCACCTCAGCACAAGGGTTCGTGCATTGGTGCAAAGCAGCACATTGTGCGCCAGCGCAAGGAATGGACAGGAATGAAATGTATCATGTTAAATACAGCACATTGATGCCCTTTCATGCAGCGCAGCAAGTTTGCTTGTTGCGCTGTGTGAAATAATGATAAATCTGGCCCCAAATATACATGTTCAAATTTTTTAATATCATGCACCCTGCTCTTTGGGCATTTAAGGCCTACCTTAGAGGTGACTTATAGGTATTAATAAGGAAGGTCGAAATAGCAGTTTAAACTGCATGCCCAGGCTGCAGTGGCAGGACTCGAGACATGTTTTTGTAGTGCTACTTGAGTGGGGACACAATGAGTGCTGCAGCCCACCGGTACCATTACATTTACTGGGTCTGGGTACAAGTAGGATCATCTACTAAGGATTTATAAGTAAACTAAAGGTGTCAATTATTTGTATGCCAATTATAATTTGTTTGGAAGTAACGGCACAAGCACCTTACTACTGGTCAGCAGGCGTAAAGTTCACAGAGTTCTATGGCCAAACAAAAATGGGCTGAGCAGCAGAAAATACAAATCTGGGGTGACCTTGCAGGAAGGGCATATTTCCTGCACCTATGTTACTCATTATATTACCAAACCTGTGCCAATATTTTTGGCTCCAATCACAGACCAACATGCTTTCCTCATAAGCCCCACCCCATCCAGTGAACCTGTTGGGGAGGGACCTATTGGGTAAATTGAATTGTACTGTGTTTTGCTTTACCAATGGTGTCTAATTGGTTGTGGCAATTAAAAATGTCCTTGTATCTTTACTATGTGAAGATCAATGTATTTATAATGACTGGGTTACTGTGAATACTTGGTCCCAAACCATGGCTGTTACTTTGGCATAGGTTCAATTCTCTCAACGGGCCCAACACACTAGTGATGTAGGTTGAATTTTTACTGCTGCCCTGCAAAACGCAAGATAAATCCAATGAAAACGCTTGTTCTGATTCCACCATATCTATTGTGTCACAAGATGGAAGCAAAAATGTGCCTGGTTATTGGTGCTCTATTAAAACAAAAGGTCTTAGTGCACACTGTATTTATCTAAAAATACCCGAGCTCTACCTGCCAAAAAGCCTGCTAAGAACATATATTGAGTTGTGGAAAACCTATGTGCTAATATTAATCACAAAAGTCCCACAGGGAACAGGAGCACTCTTGGGTTTCCAAAGGTAATTTATTATACCAACAGACGTGTTTCTGCAAACTGTGCCTTTCTCAATGTCGGTTCAAAGTGACAGATTCCATATTACTGTTTTGAAACATCCTGAAACACTCCAATTGGTGGAAACATTCGTTGTTAGTGAAACAGAACAATCCGTCCTACCTGCACTTGTCTGCCCCGCATGCCACCATCATTAAACAATCGTTTACCTTGGTAGTCCCCATGGAGTCAACATTGCACATCCACAGCATATTTGAACAAGCATTTGCAATGCAATAGGTGTCACATTTACACAAGTTTAAGCTATTGGCATTGTAAATAACAATGCCTTTAATTTATGTTTTAAAAACCAAAACAAAAATAAAAGGCATTGTTAATTGCAATGTCAATAGCTCAAACTTGCGTAAATGCGAGACCTATTTCATTGCAAATGAATGTTCTATCAACCTATCTTTCTATCTTTAAGCGATATTTATAAGCGTTCATCTGTCAAGTTGCAGATAAGAAGCCCACAAAGAACCCCACCCCCACTGTAGCTGATAGAGCTGGGTGTTCCGAGGCCCCTTGAACCTCCTAGACTTTCATAAACCTGCCTGCTCTAAGGAGGAATGGCTATTATCATAGGAAAGAGATCATCCTCACCATTCTGGAAATCAGGGAGCCAAGGGGCAACACTAAAAAGAGCTCTCATGGCAGCCAAATGATTACCGTAGCAACCTGGGCACCTGCTTGGAACCAGAAGAACCGCCACAACAGCTGTAGGTAGGTGGAACTGGCAGAGACACTGGGACACTCCATAGGAAAGAGATAGTGCTATCACTACAACAAATCTAATATCCACTTGTAAGGGGCGCATAATTATATATCGGTTGGACTTTGCTGACTCCCTTTCTCCTCCAGCTTTACGCTCAATATCCTTGGCATTCTAGGCCAGATGTATGACCCTTCCAATATGTGAGTCGCAAATTGCGTTATTTTGCGACTTGCAATTTGTGACTCGCAAATTGGAATTTACAACAGTGTCTCACTGTTAGCGATTCCTAATGGGGTCACAAATTGCCTGCCTCATTAATATTCATGAGGCAGGTGTAATTTGCGACCCCATTGGGAATTGCTAGCACTCCCAGGGATGGTGGCCTGCTCTTAAAAAATATTTTCAATGCCAGTCGCAAAGGGGAAGAGGTCCCCTGGGGACCCCTTCCCGTTTTCGAGTGGCTTACCACCCATTTCAAATGGGTGGTAAACTGCAAGTGCTTTGCGGCCTATCTTACATTGAAGTGCGAGTCGCTATTAGGAAGGGACGTCCTTGGCACGCCCCTTCCTATTACACAGTCACAAACCCCATTTTGCAAGTCGGTAATAAGTTACCAACTCGCAAAATAGGGTTTCTAAATAGGGCAGACCTATTTTGCGGTTGAAAACGGGCCACCGCAAAAAACGGTCGTACATCTGGCCCTCTGTGTATTTTTCACACAATGGTTTCATTTTGGGTTCCTTCTCGGCTGATCCAATATTGATCATCTGTAATCTTCACTCGGCATCCTTCAGCCTCTATCCGTACATTTCCACTCCTGTGCTCCACTTCGTTTTGCGTTAGACGATACTGGGGCCTAAACTATGGCACGCCCTCCCTCTTGACATTCGCTGGGGCCTAAACTATGGCACGCCCTCTATCTTGACATTCGTCTCTTAAGTATTTTGATGATGTTTAAAAAGAAGCTTAAAGACGATGTACTAACGATTGCATTCTGTGATATGTCTGTTGTCTTGCTTTTCATGTTGCCTTCCACTGTAGTGTGATCTAATGTGATTTGCTCAGGGTATTCCTAATCGCAGTCTTTACTTTGTTTAGTGCTGTGGATAAACGTGCCCTACAATTAAAAATTAGCAACATTATTGATGGTATAGGAGGTTGTCACTATTTTTAATAAATAGTAAAGCTTTAACTTTCTAGTTTTTGCTCGATAGCGATAGTTTCCAGCCTGCTTGTCTCACCCTACTGACCACGAGCTGCGAGGGGAGAAAGATCCTAGACCACCACAGGAAGTCAGTAAAGTTTTGTTGCCTCTGCCACAGCATTAGAGAACAAAGGCAGTATCTCCCGAGCAGACAGGTTTGTTTAAACGTCGGTAAAGTAAAAAGCACGATCTTTCTATAAAGCGAATAAAAACTTTGTCGGGGAGACTGCAAGAAACTCAATCAATATTTATTTTATTGCACTCTGAAAAACAAAATAAGTGTGTCCTAAGAGAAGGAGGTACTTTTTTAATTTTCACAAAACTATTCACTGCCAGAATAGATGTATCTTTATACTTTCTCACCCCACCAGCATCACTTGAAGGAACATCACTGCAATGAGACATCGAGCGTGGTTTCATGAACACGTTCTGCATCTGCACACAAAAGTAGAAAAGAGCTGTGCACAATCTCGCTGTTTGGAGCGCGTGCACTAATTTGCTTTCACTTGAAATTAAGGCTATTAGATAGAAACAGCACGAAATAAAACAAGCATTGTAGAAACAGCACGAAATAAAACAAGCCTCGCGCTTAAAGTAAAAAAAAAAAACAAGCCCTGGAGTTGTGTGTGCGCGTGCGCGCTAGAAGCAGGGGGGAGGAAGGGGGCCTGTGTGGTGTTTGGGGCCCTAGGCCCTCATGCTAGGAAGCACTGACGCAGACACATGGTTATATGGTGGGTTAACTGGCCACGAGCACGTGCGCTCGGCCCTTTTATTAGCCTAGTCACCTGACCCAGTGACGTAGGTGGTGGGTGGGTGTAAAGTGTAGAGCATACACTTATGAACACTAGAACGTGTCCATGCTAGGACACTACATTCCTCCCAATCTTTAATAACAAAAACCCGGAGTCAAATGTCCAACCTAGGGGAGAAAAGACATATATATACAGATGTAATACAGTGACTAAACTTCTGCAGAGTCGCTCACGCTTCAGCAGCCTGGAGTCACAGACGATGTTCTTCCTGTCGCGGACGATGTTTTTCCTGTCGCGGGCGATCACCAGTTCACGGTGGCACCAGTCATGGGTGCTCGAGGGAGTTAGTCTGTTTGACGGCTCTGCCTTGAAGTTGCTCTCACAGTCTTTCTTCGCTTTACTTTCTTGGCGACAAACGCAGTTGTTGAGTTCTTTTGGTTCAGCGCTAGATGTTGCCATTTATCTTTTTAGTCCAGTCCTTTTCTTTATCTGTGGCGTGTGTTCTGTTTTGCAGAAAGACGGGTTATTCGCAAGACACCCCTCTCACCAGGATGCCCCTCTCACAGGTGTTCCCCTGCCACGGGATATCCTTGAGGCCCTCTTCCTCAGATCTGGCCTGGGTTCAGTGTCCTGTATCGTGTTACTCCCATGCCGATAAGTACGGGTGCGGAGGAGACGGCAGGTCTCACCTCAGATGCCGCAGTCAGGCCTGGAGGGTGGCTGTTGGCTCCTGTCTTTAGCACGCGAAGTCTTCATCCTCCTGAGACCTTTGCTGAAGGGCGGCTGATGACCATCTCTCGTCGCGGGGATACTCTCTCTCACCGGCATCCCTGAGGCCTTTGCCCCTGAGTCACCACGGCTGGCATTGACCAGTGTCCGTGTAACCCCAAAGGTGGGTGTTTCAAATGGTCCGGCCTGCTCACCTCTGCAGATCCCAGGTGTGCTGAAAGCATCATCAAACAGATGGTCTTTTCTCCGTGCCACGGGTGTTCTTTAGGACTTGCACACTGTGTTCTGACGCTTGTCACCTTCCTTGTCTTTGAGGTGTGAGTAGTCTTGCCACACTCTTCTCCTTGTCCTCTATTTCTTTCTCCGTGAGGCTGTCATGTCACTCTGACTTCTTCTCCTTCTTACAGTGGCAACCGTGCCACTCAGATCTTTCTTTCCCCTTTTTCCTTTAAGTGGCAGACGTGCCACTCTGATATCATCTTCCTTCTTGTAGTGGCAAACGTGCCACTCAGACATCTTCTTTTCTTGTAGTGGCAAACGTGCCACTCAGACATCTTCTTTTCTTAGTGGCGGACGTGCCACTCTGGTCTCTTCATCTCTTCGCTTCACGACCTACTCTGGACCGTTTCTGTTCTCCTCTTATCTGGCCAGGCTTCTCCATGCAGCGCGCGCACTCTGCACGTGTTCCCCCTGGTCTTGTCCTCGTCCGAGAACACTCTCTTCATCTTCTTCAGCATTCCGAGTTCGGGTCGTGACCTTCTCTTCATCTTCACCTTGTCACCAGTTACTTCGGTTGAAGTTCGTGGGGCCATGCTCATGGTCCGCTTCGGTCTTCTCCCTTTCACCAGTTGCTTTGGTTCTTCTTGAGCTTCTTGGACCACTTGACGGTCCGCGCTGCCGATCACTGGCAGGATACCTTCGGTCTTGCGTCAGACCTCTTTGTGCGACTCCTGGCGAGTCGGCTTCTTTGGTGCGACCATGTGGCAGGTCGGCTGGGCCTTTGTGGTGCGACCATTTGGCTGGTCGGCTTGACTTTTGTGGGGCGACCGTTTGGCAGGTCGGCTTGGCCTTTGTGGTGCGACCATTTGGCTGGTCGGCTTGACCTTTGTGGTGCGACCATTTGGCTGGTCGGCTTGGCCTTTGTGGTGCGACCATTTGGCTGGTCGGCTTGACCTTTGCGTTGCGACCGTTTGGCAGGTCGGCTGGGCCTTTGTGGTGCGACCATGTGGCTGGTCGGCTTCACGAGGTGTGTCGCGTCGTGTGACTACCTTTGTCCGCTGCCTTGTCAGGCGCTGGTGCGTGCTACTCTTCGTACCGTCGTGGTACAGCTTCAGTGTAGCGTTGCTCCTAGTATCATGATCATTTGATGTGGTGGCTTCTTGGCGCCACTGGGTGGGGCTCGGCATCCTTGCCCGCCAGTGTTGGATACTTGCTGCGCCCATCCTCTTCAGTGGGTTCCTCTTGTGTAGGCGCTGCAGTGTACTGTCCGCGTCCGGGGTACCTCTGCGCTGAGTCAGTTTGTTCTCTCGAGGGTTCGCTCCACTTGATGCGGCGACAGCGCAGTCCTCGCTGGGGTGGATGTGGCTCGACACCGTTCTTCTTTCTTCCTCCTTGTCGCTGCGGGATGGCGCTGCATCCCTGTGGCACACCGTCACTTCTTCCTGTGCTTCTGTCGCGTTCCTGCGCTTCTGGCACATTCCCGTGCGCCTCCGTCGCACTCCCGTGCGCCTCCGTCGCATTCCCGTGCGCTCACCTTAGCGCCTCCGTCAGACCTTGCGGTGCGTGCCTTGCTGCCTCTTCTCCCACGCCGTCGGTCTCTTGTGACTGCTGGACCTCCTTGGCTTGCTGTAGGCTTGTTGATCTTCCTCTTGCTGCAGTACCACCAGTGGCCACTGGGTGGCAGTGTTGCTTTTCTTTGGCTTCAGCAGCAACCTTCTGTACTGCCAGAACTCTATCCCTTGTTTTCCTTTCCACTGCTCCCGGCTTCACTCGTGAGTAGGAGAGCTGGAGGGAAGCTGGAGCCAGGCAGACCAGTGGAGTCCAGATGGGGCTGGAGTTGGAGCAGAGCAGTGGAGTCCAGGACACGTGGCAGCAGGTAAGTCTTTTTTTCCTTACTTTTATTTATTTAAAAGGCAGGGGGCACAGGCATTGCAGAGAGGATGAGGCATCTTTCTATGGGCACTTGTTTAGTGAGGTGCAGGGGGCACAGGCACTTCAGTGGGCGAGGCAGTTCTCTGTGTGTGAGATAGGCGGTGGGGGGTCACTTCCTCCGGGTGCACAGGTAATCCCTTCTACCCCTGGCAGTCCCCTCGATTCCAGAGCACTCGGTTGCTCTCGCCTGGGGCACCTTGCGCTTCACCGCGCTGCCCTGCATCTGCGCTTTCAGGCGCCTAATCGTCGGTTGTCGGGCATCGATCAGGGCACCCGTCTGCAGGCACCACCGGGGCTCGATGTCCTTGTCCCTTCGCTCGGGAGTGCTCCCCGGGTGCCGGCGCTGTTCTCCGCCTGCTCTTCCCGCCCACGGCAGCTCCTTCATTCGCTCGCTGGCCGGGGCGGGGGAGAGTGGTGCTGCTGCTATTCCGGGCGGTGCATTAGAATAGGGGAGGCAGGTACCTGCTCATACTGCGGGTGGGCTCCGCTTGTATTGTCAAACAACGGCCTCGGGCCGCACGCCGACTCTTTCTGTCCCTCCCGCCCCCGCAGCCTCACTCGGCCAGCATGCCGCGCGGGGAGCGGGCGGGGAGACGGGATCACGATGCGGCGTTTGAGGGTGGGCTCCTCTTTTACGCCGGTGCCGCTGATACTGTTCGTTGCGGGTGGGCTCCGCTTTACTTTTAGTTCTCCCACCCCCGCAGCAGGTCCCTTCCCTTCACGGACCATGCGGGGGGGGGTTTCGCCAGTGCCGCTCACTTCTCCGCACCGGGGCAGACGGGGTGGGCTCCCGCTTCTGTTCCGCTTCTTTCGTCTCTGCTGGGCGTCGCTCAGCGCGGCTCACCTTTCGGCCGGCGGGCCTTTTCTTCCACGCGGGTGGGCTCCGCGTGGATCGCTGCCACTTGGCGGGTCGCGGCCGATGCGGGTGGGCTCCGCACGGTCCGCACTGCCCCTCCTTCACTGGGCAGGTCACGGCCGATGCGGGTGGGCTCCGCACGGTCGGCACTTCTCCTTCTGGGCGCTTCTAGGCACCGCGGCAGGTCGGGGTGGGCACCCGACTGCCACGCTTCCTCCCTGGGGCACAGCGTCGCCTACCAGTCTTCGTGGCGGTGCGGGGTGGGCACCCGGTCACCGCAGGGCCTGCTGCGGGCTCCGCTCGCCTGGCTGGCTTCTCGGCGCGTGGCGCCTTCACCCGGGGGGTGTGCTCACCGGGCAGTCCTCTTTCCCCCTCAACCATCGAAGGTGCGCCAATCGGGGGCTGCACACGCGGGGTAGATTACCCGCCTCGTCGCCATTGTGGTGTTTGGGGCCCTAGGCCCTCATGCTAGGAAGCACTGACGCAGACACATGGTTATATGGTGGGTTAACTGGCCACGAGCACGTGCGCTCGGCCCTTTTATTAGCCTAGTCACCTGACCCAGTGACGTAGGTGGTGGGTGGGTGTAAAGTGTAGAGCATACACTTATGAACACTAGAACGTGTCCATGCTAGGACACTACAGGCCTGCACGATTTACTTGTGGGAGCGATAATTTGCTACCATATGGCGGCGCTCGCTCCCGCAAGTAAATCGCCTGACGTGCACGCGTTGCCATTGAAGGCAATGGAACGCGTGCACGTGTTTGGCTGCAAGCCTGGAGCGATTTCTAAAGGTCTCTTTCCTATGCAGCGCGCATGCGCGCAGCGTATCCGAGACCTAAAAAGCATTGCGTGCATACTGGCTTATTTTCGTATTGGATAGGAGTGACACCAATGGAAAGGGGAGACTCCGCTCTTGGTTCTTGCACTGGGGGTGGTGTTATGCCTCCTTATGCAGGCCACGTAGAAACAAATAGGTAGTCACCATTTTCTCCTAACTTCTAGGGGATTTTTCCTTTCCCTGAGGGTTGATGGCAGGGGTTGAGGACCACTCACTCTTCAGGAATGGATAAAGGTTTTGATATCATTGACTACCTCTGGCAAAAGGTTGGCTACCTATGCCAGTGAGGCCACTGGCTATTGTTAAAGTAATTGATGGTCTCTCTCCCATGCTGGAAGCCATCGGGGGTGAGGATGGAATCAAATGACACCCAGATGCGCTTGGTAACACATCTTCCTCTGAACCTATGACATGAGTGCTCCCTCAATGCACTGACACCATCAATTTGAGAGGACAGAGGCTGATGTAAAAGTGCTTCTGAATCAGCCCGTGGCGGGAAATGAAAGGGGAAGTTCCAAAGGGTTCCATACACCCTGATTGGAAGATGTGACCTTTACATCTTCTGGACTGGAAGAGTAGTGAGGAGGACATACGGGCCACATCCTTCTCACTAAAGGTGTTAACGATTCACTAATAAAAGATCTCACTTAACCATGTCATTTTTCTTCCTGAACATGATGAGTCCTCTGTTTCTATCAATTATCCCTACTGCGTTCCAGGGGGATGATGTACAGTGATCCATTGCCACCTAGTTTTAGTTGAAAAAATAAACATATATATACACCTGCCTCCTTTCTAGATAGGAGGGCCACGCTTTTGACTGATGAAGAAAAGATGTGCTATCCAAATAGCCTCGAAGCCATCATGAATTTAATATATTCCTATGATTGGGGAATGGTCATTGCTGGATTATGGTGCTAAATACGTTTGTGAAATTACTCTCTTTGAGTTAGAAATAAAATCATTTTTGACCCATTCCCATCTCGGCATAGACTAGAAATGTTTCCCTAACGAGGTTTTTAGGAAATCTCTTTCACCGTGGTAAGTGAAAAGTAAAAACCCCAACATTGGTGGGGATAAAGAGCAAGGTGATTATTGATAGGAGACATTTTTTTTCTAGTAGAGATTTTTTTTTAAAAAGTAATTACCAAAATGGTAAAAAGGGACACCCATGCGGGGTCGTATTCTCTGGGTGCAGAGTTGTTTTGAAAACTGGGTCCATGTTGATAAAAGCTACCGGATCTGCTTAAAAACAATAGAGCATGGTTAGATTTGAAGTGTGTGTCTATGAAACGTATGCAGTTCATAGCATAGAAATGTGGAAAATACAGAGCAGTGCATACATTATACTGCCTCACTCTATTGTCAGATAAGCCACAAATGTACGCTTGCTTCCTGGCTTTTCTTTTAAGAATTAACTAAAACGAATATTTTGTATTCCTACACTAGCTATATCTTGGAGGAAGATAACACAACCGCAGCAATGTCAATTTGCGTGCACAAGAACATCAAATAGCAATTATTTAAAGTAGGTAAAATGGAGATTGGATGACTGGAAAAAATCATGCAGGTGCACTGTAGCATGTCAACTCCGTGTTATGTAAAGCCAAACAATGTGAAACGTTCAAGCCGAGTTCAGCTGCTTGAAATGCTGAGGGAGCACATGGAAAATCTGTCGCTCTAGGTTTTTTAACAGTATTGATTGTCTACATATTTCTGGAGGAAGACCTATGATTGCTCAGAAGAGATTTACTGTGCTACTTTGTGGAGTATGCCTGATTTTCTCCAGGAGTGAAATACCTATGCAAGAAACAGATAATGGTATGTGACCGAATCTATTGAGTTATTGAAAGGGTCACACAAACAGAGGAAAGCATTACTATCTAGAACCTGTAGCTTGGCTCCATGCCAATCAAAGTCTTGTTTAAATCCTGAGACAAAGGGCACAAATTTAAATTGAGACAAAGGGCACAAATTTAACCTGAGCGTTCTTAAGGCTAGACTCATAGGTTCAGCACAAATAGGCTGTAAGTTTGTAGTTTATTTTTATGTAAAGAATGTAGAACCTTGCTTTACAGTTACGTACTGTGAGAAATTGGGTTGTTAGTTGAGGGAGTGTGAGGTTACTGTAGCACAAAGAGTCAGATTCACCGGAGCTTCACATTGGCAGTCAGCGCGGGCATCAAGATCTTGGTGCGAACTAATTGATTTCTCTTTATTCAAGCAGGAACTCAGCTGATGCAACTGGGAGGCACAACTTGGGGATCAGGAGCTGACTCCAGCAGAGGCCAGCAGGGTTCTGACAGGTCCAGTTGCATTGCCCAGGTGGGTCCAGTTGCAGCAGGTTCGCGGACTAGTTTTAGAGAGGCCTCTGAAGCTTGTTGTGTTCCTGTAGCTCAGAACAGGAGGTCAGTCAGCTGACCCTTGGAGTTACTTTAGACTTGGTTGAAGGGTGCAGAAAGCAGGGCAGGCTTTAAGCAGCGGTGTAGTACTGTGGTATCAGGGCAGTCCTTCTGTAGCACCCACAGGTCCAGGAGTGTACTGAACAGTGGGTCTGAGGGCCCTATTTTTATACTTGGTGCCCCTTTGAAGTGCGAGAAGCTTCGGGAGATTTCCTCTTTCAGAAGTGTCTGGAATGTCCTGCCTTCCTGCCCAGGTCCCAGTCTGTCTGTGGTGACAGTATGCTAATGTGAAGTCATTTGTGTGTAAGCTGGGCCAGGGCCTTTGAAGAGTAAGCATGGTAAATGACAGTTCCGCTCCCCACATCAAGCCACGATGGACCATTCTGCTAACAGCCAGATCCTCTATTGTGACACTGTCTGGGACGAATATACAAAGGCCAACTGCCAACTATACCTAGTCATTTTACCCAATAATAGGCTGCAGGCACCAAATGGTTAGAGCAAGAAAATGCTAACTTTCTAAAAGTGGCACTTTCGTAATTGTGACTTAAAATCCGACTTCACCATTAAAGAAGGTTTTATATCACAATTCCTCAGACACCAAACATGAGATTCCTACCTCCACTCAACCAAAGGTTTTCACTAATTAAATGTCATAAGGTAACCAAATCTTAGCCAATGAAAATGGTAGGCCTTGCAATAGTTAAAAATGAATTTGGGAATTTTTCACTGCAGGACATGTAAAACTTAATCTTTTAAAATACATTGTACCTTGCCCTATAAGCTGTTTAAGGCCAACCTTAGGGGGTGACATATGTAATAAAAAAAGAAGGTTTTGCAAAAGGTTTATTTTGCCAGGTCAAAATGGCAGTCAGTTTACAACTGCCTGGCTGCAATAGCAGTCCTTAGTTAGACATGTTTTAAATGACTACTTAAATGGTGGTGCAATAAATGCTGCAGACCCACCAGTAGCATTTAATTTACAGGCCCTGGGTACCTGTGGCATCACTTTACTAGGGACTTATAAGTAAATTAAATGTGCTAATTGTGTGTAAGCCAATATAACCATGTTTAAAGGAGAGAGCACAACCACTTTAGCACTGGTTAGCAGTGGCAAAGTGTGCAGAGTACTAAGGCCAACTAAAACAAATTCATCAAAACAGGAGGTGTGAGGGCAAACTGTTTGGGGGAAGACCACACTATGGCTAACAGGTCTCACATGTACTAAGCACACCTTGAACATGTACCTTTTTGAAGCAGTCACTTGGCACAAACTTTAAAAAAAGTATCCCTTGAACTTATCGAAAACAAAACTGATTTGACGAATACTTTATTTTGCTGCTCATGATCATTCCATTTTAATAAGAAAATCCCGAGATTGGATCCCTATAAAACCTCTTTCTCCATCCAGCTTCATTTCTAGAAGGAAGAAGACTGTTCTCTTCAGGTGTCGATATCTTGCTTTGTACCTTCTAAGCATCTATGGCTTGAAAGTTAGTCACTGTCCAGTCTCAAGCATGCAGGTGACACACCCCTGGTGGAAAAAAACGAACTTGATTTACACATGGAACCTGGTGAATTACAGAACATTAGATATGCATACACAAAAAGTGATGGTATAGTCCTTGTGGGAACCTGGCTGAACTTCAACTATGAACTATGCTCCCTCTGAACTAAATGCTGTAAAGTCTGTCATTTACTAAAATAGTACAGCATCATATCCAGTGTCATAAATGAATCAGCAATGTCTTTACTCATTTTCACAAATGTAAAAACAAATAGCAAGAAAAGCCCGGAATGTTAAATGATAAGTCTCTGTTAAATAAAAAACTATATAGGCCAGATAAGTGGGTATCTAGAGAAACAATGTGCAAGGCACGGTGATGAATGTTTGGTGAATCTGGGTGCACAAGTAAAAAACTTGTACAAAATAACACAGAAACCCATTAAAGGAAAGTTACAGTTGTATCAACAAATATTCCCAGATTTATGTATCTAACAATTTGTACTTGTAGCTTTACCTGTAGTGCTGACCTCAGTTGTTGCTTCCTCAGGACAAAAATATGTTGAATTACTTTGATTCCTTAATGCAAGGCTTTTATATGTTTCACTGTTTTATATACCCAAGGCTCAAGGTTTTAGGTGCCCAGTAGTAGAAGTTGCAAATCTTCTGATCACAATTAGTAGTGCTACTCACAGTTTCCCCAAAACCTCAGACCGCATATGACATGGTTCAGATTCTGATTGTTCTTTAATGGGTATACCCAAACATCAGCTAAAATCATCTTCCAATATGAACTAAATTTCAGCCACTCCACGGATAACACCCAGGACAAGGCCCCAATACAGTCCCATATACAGATTTAACACAATATTGGATGAACATAAAATGTTGGCTGTTCAGAAACATTCTCCAGTTAAACACCAGTGAAGTAATTAGCTGAGTGTGGTGCAAATCTACCTCTCTGCCTTAAAGGCCTCACATTTTCTGCTGTGGTCTCTGTCAAGAATAATATGGAGAGATACTTGAGGAAAATGGGAAGAGCCATCCTGATCTCCAGGGATTCACGAGACAGTAAGGAAAGACAGTGTAGTAAAAGAAGGAAGTTAATTATGTTGAAGGCAAGACATTGGAGGATGGGGCACAGCGAAATAAGCAAGCTCAGATTAACCACAGAACCAATCAAAGCAAATCTCTGCTGGAAGGCTGTTGCTTCTGGGGAAACTTAAGAAGATGCAGTGGAGGCTTTTAAGTGCTTTTAAACTGCTTAGTAGTGTGCTTCCTTGACCTACTGTTTGACCACCATATTCCATGTCCCGCAACTTTAATATTTTCTATTTTTTCTTCTTTGTTTTTCACCCTCCCTACAGTTATCATTTTCTTTGTGCTCATGTATATTCATTGACTGATTTGCATTGTTGGTACACTCTGTGCTGGTGCCTGAATGACCACAGTGATACTTACTTAGTGTTCTCATGTCTTGGCGTCCTCCAACACATGGCCTTCTCCTGCAGTACCCAGGTTCTCTGAGTCATGGTATGGATTCCAGGTACTCCTTCAGCTTGTTGTCAGCATTCCTTTTGTGAGACCAGGTAACTTGAATATTCTGTGAGAGGGGTCAGATTTGTCTGCTCATTTAAATCATGCTCACTCTTCCATTACATAGGATTTCTCTGTCATACTAGGAGTTTGTGAAATTTTGTCTGATGGGGCTTCCCTGCCTTAGATGCTTTAACCACACCAGTTTTTCTCTCTCTCTCAATTCCTTACCCCATTTTTTCCCAATAGGAAAGAACTGGCTTCCACGTTGAACTCTAAACTCATGGTCACATGTATCTCCTGGTGCTCATGGTCACATGTCTCTCTTGGTGTGGGCGCTTGGTGATAAGCATCATGATCCTAAACCGTGTTCCAATAAACATAAGATCATCGCATTTTGTGAGGTCCTAAATAAAACGAATTTGGATACTAATTCCATCCAAATTTTAGCTGAGCCATTTCTAAGCTACAAGAGGATTTAGAGATACCTAGGCAAAAGATTACTTTTTGCTAAGTAAAATCTTAAAATCTCCCAAATAGGTACTAGAAAGGTATTTCAATATCTGGTAATCTGGGGACAACTTCAAAAGCTGACAGTTCTCTAAATTTACTGAGTGAAGCAGTCATCCCTTATATGGTAATTAACACTTCAATGCCAGGAATAAGTTTGTCTCCTACTGAAACGTACAAAGGCATGCCTCAGAAATGTCAGTCTTTTCTGGCTCAATATAGGGTACATGCCATGACTCAATCGACTCAGCTTTCCTACATTGACATCTAAAGTAGCCTTTATTCTCTCCCATTTTAAAAGTGAAGCATTAACATGAGCCATGCCTCTAATTAACAGAAGACATCCAAAGTGAAGTGATTTACAAGCGAGGTTAGATAACTTTTCACAAGTTATCAATAAAAGATAGAGAGACCAATCAGCTCACTTGGGACTACGTGTTCTGCACCAGAGATGCCGTGATTGCGGCCTTATATTAGCTACTTCCAACAAATCTGTTCAGAAACAAAATGAAATGGACAGATGAGCACAAAGCTCCATGCCCTTTATAACGGTCTCTGTGAGAACATGAAGGATGCCTTATCTTTGGTGGTTAATAATCCTTTCATTTAGAATTGATCTAACTCTTCAGGCAGAGGTACAACAATGTTCCAGACAAACAGAAAGATGGTGGGTTTGAATATTTACTCTAACTTACAAAGCAGAAAGTCCTCAAACAGAAAAGGCTGTAAAGGAGAATATGCAGATTGGTTCTGTGAAGAAGTCTCTTACGAGGGAGGAAAGGGTACAAATTAAAAATTACTCTGTTTATATTGCAGCAAAGAAGGCCATTTCGTATGCAGATCTCCTTCCTTATCTGGAAACTGGATTTGTCACCCATGAATGGCATAATTGTCCCAGTTTGTCAGTAATAGAGCTCATTTCCATGTGAATATTTTATTATGACACCCCAAGAACTAGTAGTTCCTGTGGCGATGATATACTGTGAGGCTTCAGATGCTTTATTGATGAAGTCTTCTGTAAAAAGAATAACATTTGCCTTATAAAAAAGGTACATATGCGGAAGCCATCTTGGGAATAGATGGATAGTCTCTTTCTTCAGGTGATGTACAGTGGGAGTCTCAGGCCCTGCTAGAAGTCATGGTGATAGGTCTCATTGATTGCCTGACTTTTAATATAATCCTTCTACTATTTTTCCTTAAGTCTTTCGGTACCATATGGTTACAAACTCACAATCCACTGAGAAACTGAAAAAAGAATACATTGTGATGGAGTCTGAGTAGTCTGAAGGAATTGCTGGTTGAGACCTGCTCAGACTAAGCAACCTTTAACTTGCTGTGTTTCAATAACGTAGTCCCAAAAATTTGTCACAATACCAGCTTGCAGGGAATTCTGAGATGTGTTTAGTAAAAAAGTGGCCAATTGACTTTCTCCTCATCATATTGACTATGCAATTGATTTGAAACCATAAACCAAGATTCCCCATGGGAGTATTTTATTATTATTATTATAGCTCTTTATTCGATTTGAGATAAATCATAAAAGCATTCACAATGTTAAAACAGAATTAAACATATCGAAATTTCTTCCCTATATTGATGTCTCTCTGCTAACGTTATAGTCCACATCCTAGGTTAAAAGGCATTACATACACATTTTAGAATAAAAAACTATAAAAGCACCATAAAAATTGTCAAAAATCAGAAGTGACAACACACTCTGTTCTAATTATTACAAATCCCTCTCGAGGTTCTTAATTTAAATGCAATCTTTAAAAAAATTACAACACAATGGAGGGTAAAAACATCTGAGGACATTTTTAAAAATAACAAAGCAACACAAATCTGCTTAATACCAGTATTCCTGAGTAAAGTCTTTAAAAACCTTCTCCTTGGGTAAGTATAATATGAGCAGATAAAAAGGAAATGAGAGTTATCCTGTGGAGACAGGTCGTCGCAGCCACAGGGCCCTCTCTCTTCTACATTTCTCATAAAACCTCCTGGAGATCCCAGGATTTGGTCTATCAAATTTAATCTTAAGCGAGTTATTAAGAACCTCTCATGAGGACTGGTCAAAAGGATGAGATAAGGTGCTATAGTTGGGGTAGACTTCACTAAAATATCATTTCTGACAGACTCCTTTTCTAATTCGGTAGTCTCCCGTTGTGACTGACTGAACTTTAAGTACAGTGTTTTAATGTACGTCTTGTCTTTCTGGCTTATAGTGACTATATCGGAGAACAGGGCTGAGCGACCCAAGTTATGAAAACCATCCCTCACATATTTTAACCAAGGGATTTTCATAGCGTGGTCCAGTGTGAGACAGTCCTGGACCACCATCCTTGTCAGTCCAAGCTCTTCGCTTAGCCAAATTATTAACCAGAATGCTAGGCGTTTAACTGCTATAATATCCGAGATGTACCCGGCCCCCAGTTCTTCGTGTGCTATAAAAGCAGGGGTGCTGCTCGGTATCTTAAACAAGCGCCTCATGTATTTATTTTCCTCCCTTTATAGATTGTTGGGCTTTACAAATCCCCAGACCTCACTTCCGTACAAAACCTTGGCACAGCAGATTGAATTGTACAATTTTAAAATCACGTCCCATAGTTCATAATTGCACCTGTAGATTTAATCAGAGACAGGGCTTTATTGTCGAGTAAATGCTTAAAGTTTAATCGCCCGTCAAATATTATTCCTAAATAGGAAAATGCTGGGACTTTACCTAGTATGTGTGACCCAATGGAGAAATTGTACGATTTCCCTTTCTTGTTCCCCATTTCCATCACGTATGATTTTGTGAGGTTCGAGAACATATCCAGACTCTCCATGAACCTCACAAAGCCATCGATTAGCAACTGCAACCCAAGGGGAACACGGGCAAGTAACACAGCGTCATCTGCATAGAGCAGAACAGGAACTGCTCTTTCCCCTATCCTCGGCAGGTCTGTCTTAATATCATGCAGGGCGGCATCCAACACTTTAATATACAACGTAAACAAGAAAGGTGCCAGTATGCACCCCTGCCTGACCCCACTGGAGCATACAAATGTATCTGTGATGTCCCCCTCCTGAGTATACCTTACCGCGGCTGAGGTATTATGATGCAGAGACTGCAGGATGTTAATTATAGCTATGTCTACACCCTGACTAGCCATCAGGGACCACAGTTTTCTCCGGTTCATGCGGTCAAATGCTGCCGTGAGGTCCATAAACGCTAGATAGAAGGCTCCCTCCTTCGCTAATGTATATTTAGCCATGATGTGGTAAAGATTCAAACATTCAGCTACCGTGGTATTTACCGGGGCGAAACCCATATTGAACGTCAGTGATTATATTAGTGGATTCAGCCCAGTCCATCAGCCTATTTAAGATTACCCGACCCAGAACTTTTGCTGATACATCAATCAAAGATATTGGGTGGTAACATTGCGGATTGTCCCTGTCCCCTTTCTTGAAAATGGGCACAATAATTGCAGATGACCATGAACCTGGCATAGAGGAACTTATTGCTTCGTTTAGCACCCTTGTCTATAGGGGCGCCCATACCTCTGGATTGCATTTAAAGAGGTTGGGCGGAATCCTGTCTGGTCCTGGGGCCTTATGTCTAGTAAGGCCATCTATTCCAGCCCTTACTACTGCTAGGAAAAAAAAGAAACCAGTCCACTGCTAGCTAAACAAGCCGTTGGTTGCAGTTCCTCCTGTGTATCTATGGTATGGTTATACAGGCCTTGAAAATACTACCCCCAGTGTTCAGGGAGAATATTCGCACTTAACCCAGATTTATTCGGGTCTGAGAAACAAGGACTGTTGATGGTCCTCCAGAACCGTGCGGAGTCCTTCAACTGGGCTGCATCCACATGCTCCTCCCAAGCTAGGCGCTGCAACTGGCCTTTACGATTTTTTACCACTTGCTTATAGGATGCTCGACATGGGCGCACCCATTCCCTGTCCCTAGGCTTCTGCTTGAGTGCCCCCTTCAGTTTCCTCAGGGCCAGCGAACAGTGACTGTCAAACCACCGCGGACTCTCCGTTATACGTCTCGATGTGGTTGACTTCAACATGTTGCTGACCCTTATCTTAATGTTAAAAAAAGCCTCCATCAAATCTGCCCCTCTTACCTCCAGATTTAAGCAGTCACTAAAATCTTTAGCCCCATTTTTAAATAAAACGCCATTAAATTCAGCTGCGTCTACCTGGGCCCATCTAAGCCTCCTGCCTTGGTCCACAAGTCTCAGTCTATCACTCTCCATCTGACTGCCCCGTGATGGATTATGATGACACTGAATTTCTAATGTCAGGGGATTGTGGTCACTAACCGCGCTATGTTCGATGGTAAATTTTATTATGCTACTCTCTAATGTGTGGGATATAAATATATAATCAGTCACTGAGTGGCACCATCTGCCTTTATATGTCAGGGGTGCTACACAACCAACCTTGTTAGTGGCCAAATCCAGTGTGTGAGTTAACCCAAAAGCATATCAAATACTTGTTAGCACCTTTTCCGTTTCCGTGTGTTCCAAATGTGGACCTTTAGTAAGGGGGCATGCTAACCAATCGCCCTTGGCCACCTTTAAATGAGGGCACATATGGCAGTTGAAGTCGCCAATTAAGATAATTTGCGAGGTAGCACTTGGATTCATTGTATTATGCTCCAACCACCTATTTAACTCTGCTAGACTATTTGGGCCCTGAGCAACTGTCTGGGTGGCATTGTAAAAATGTATTAAGGTGACCCTAAGTCCTTTCGATCTAAAGGACAGCCCTTGTATATTCTTGGAGTCACAGGCCAGCTCATTCCAGTTGCCGCATAACTTCAGGGCAACAAACACTAACAAGCCCCCTATTGCTCGCCCTGCTCTTGCTTTAACCGCCGCCGGGCGAAAGAAGGATTTGTATCCTTCTATAAATAAGTTATTCTCCGTTGCCCATGTTTCCTGTAAGCATATTATATCAAAGCCCTTTACAAATTTAAGCCATTGGGGCACCCCAAGCTTACTTGCCAACCCGGCTATATTCCAGGAGATGATCTTTATGTGACCTAGACCAGTGTCCACCTCTGGTTCAGGGGGTCCACTATCTTTGCTCCCAAGATCTACTAGCCCCACCCACATCTGTTCTGTCTCGTAAAAATCCCTACAGTCCCTATGTGGGACTTCTACTAGCTCTGTGTGCGAGTCCCTAATCATGGCTGGGGGCATAGGGGTTTCAGGGAGACTGTCCTCACACTTACTGGCCGTCAGTCAGTCTATTTCATTTAGATCCCCTAATGGCGTAAAAACGTTAGATAGCTCCATTGTCCCTCCCCAAGGATTCCCGCTTGTACCTTGTATGTAGCTATCTCTTACATTAACACCGGTAGATCCTAACACTGGTCTATAAAAGAACCCTAATGGCATGGGTTTGATACTTGTCCCTAGATCAAATAACCTAGCTGTGTTTGATAGGATCCCCTGCACCAGCCCCGGGTATCTGAGGGTGACAATTGAACAATCCCCTTCATAAACTTTTTGAGACCTGCCTATCCATGAGACCCTGCGGGCCATGAGAATGTGCCGATAATCTTCCTTATGGAATCTAGCAAATATGCACAACCAATGAGCCACCTTATTAATTAGCTGCTCGGTGGTCTCTTCGTGCTTAAGTGTGTAAACTGGCACACCTGTTAAAACCACAGTGTACGGGGTACAGGCTGGGGGGAGATTGATAACTTGAGATGCTTCCCTCTGGTTGTTCCCTGAAGCCCCCTGTCTATTCTGCTGTCGGTAATTTACAGTGGCCCTATTTTCTATAATTAACTCTGACTTAGGAGGATGTGACTCCGTCCCTCTTGTGTCGGCAACTCGGGTGATCGGGTGGTCTATTATGTCTTTACCACTCCCCCTCTGTATGGTCCCTCCATGTGAGCAATCAGTACACTTGTGTCCCCCTGCCCCCAGTCTATCCCCGTGCGTATTATGCCTATTGTGTAATCCAAGGCCCTGGAGTATGGGGCTGTCGGGAATAGCTGATTCCGTTTTCACCTGTTGGGTTGAAAGACTCCCCCCATGTGTGAATCTTTTCTCAATTGAATGCATCATAATTTCTCCTCAATAATATTTAACTTATTCAGTAAAGGCTCTAACATATTGCCCATCAGTGTTTCTGATCTGGACCATTGGTCATTCTCACATTCACAGACTCGCGGGAGCTGGGGGTGTTCCTCTATGCAAAGGTTGTCTACCTCCACTGACTGGTCAAGGGTATTTATTCTAGATGGTAACTTCCTCACTCTGGTCTTCTGCTTAGGCTTATGAACGGCTCTTCCCCTTGTACATTTAGCTATTAAATCATTTGTTGCTGATGGGGTTTGGGCGGCACCAGGATTAATTAGGCTAGCCCTCTGTGTCTTACTCAATCTGGTGCGAGCTGCTCTTTCCTCTCGACCACAAACTGGGTTTGGATCCAAGATTATCGGGGGCACTGAGTCTTCACTGGGCGCGACCAGAGGAGGGTTAGTGCTAACTGTGGTCGTCTTTTCCCCATTATCAGAACTATGTTTCCCGGACCCTGTTTTAACATTTTGCTGACACGTGCTCCTAGTAAGAGTCCTTGTGCCTGCCTCTTCTTGCCCCTCTTCCCCCTCTCCCGTACCTTCTCCACTCCACCTCCTTTCTGCGGGCACGAGCTCTGTATTAGGCATAGCACTTGCTGGTGATTTAGCCCCACTCAGCCCTCCCAGCAATGAGCTCTTATGGGTCACTACAGTATCCAGTGATAATTTTTTTCTGTTAGAAGGATTTCATGCGTCAACACTGACTCCGCTCGAGTTAAAAAAACATCTAAAGTGCCACAAGTCCCCCTCCGCCTGATTGCATATCCTTTTGCTTCGCCCGTTTCGCCATATGTTACGGGGAGATGAAGAAGGAACAGACAAAATAGCAGAGTCAACAGTACCTTACGGGGCGGGTATCCTCCGGTTGTAAGCGTCAAGGGCGTGGCCCAGTCCAGTCTCCCTCGGGCTCAGACAGGCACAGATGGGCCCGCCCTTGACCCGGGCTTGGCGTTCCGCGAAGCGGGAGCCGCGAGAAGTTAAGTAGGTCCCCCTGGGCAGGCGCAAACAGCGTCAGCAGCAGCGCCTCCGGGTGCGATGACAGGGACGTCCGGGGCTTGTGGTCCAGGTGTAGTGCTAGGCGAAGCGGCTCCTTTTGTAGTCAGGGATTAAGTCCACCCCCTGTTTCCTTCTCAGAATTAGTTACCAACTCCACGGTTATCAGGAAGGTCTCCTTTTAAACACAATTACCTAGCTTGGATCACAGCCGTCGCCAACCCCTCACCTCCTCACCTCGCTTTTCTTCAGTTCATCCGCCTCTGCCTGGTCTGCTCCACTCCACTCCGAGTCCGCCCCTGGTCTTATCTTGCTCCTTTTCGAGCACCTCAAAGTAAGCCTTTCTCCGGGGTAGCACTGCCAGAGCACGCCAACATTTGCCTCCCCTTCCAGTCGGCAGCAACCTGAAGACGCTTCCAGCCAGACTCAGCTCGGGATTGCACTGAATTCTCCGAGTCCGTGCGTGTCCTGTCCGCGTCCTGCCCCAACCGTCTCGGACCATGGGAGTATTTACCCTCCACACCAAAAAAGATGTCGTCTTGAAGGTATATTTTGAAGAAAATTTGGTGAAGGTATTCATTTGCCACCAATGTTTTTAATTCCCAAGATAGATGGTGAGTAGTGCTCTAGCATGAATTACAGAGAGTTGAACTTGATGATAATGAGAAATTGGCATCTACATTTCCTAATCTCAATAGTAGTAGATCACATTAAGAATTGAATGATTTTCTCTAATGAAATCACAAATATTATTTAAAGGAAAGTTACAGCTGTATGAACACATTTCCCCAGAATTATTTAACTAACAATCTATAGCGGCAGCTTTAACTGTTGTATTGACCGCAGTTATGTCTTTCTCAGGACAACAATAAGTTCAATGAATTTGTAGTGAAGAATCAAGGCTTTTACACGTTTCATTGTTTGCAAACCCAAGGCTTTAGGCTCTCAGATCTAAAAGGTGCAAACATTCTGCTTATACTCAGCAGTGCTACTCACATATTCCCCCACATTTCAGGCCTCATATGTCATGATTCAGTTTCTGATAATTATTTAATGGGTATTCTCAAACATTAGCCAAAATCATCTGCTAATATGGACTCAATTTCAGCAACTCTGCAGATGACACCCAGGCCATACTGTAACTGAAAGGCCCCCAAAACAGTCCCATATACAGATTTTTTTAAAAAGTGAATATATATAAAATTTAGGATGTTCATGAGCATTCTCCAGTTAAAGACCGGCAAAATAAGTAACTGGGTATAGTGCAAATGTACCTCTCTGCCTGAAAGGACTCTCATCTTCTGCTGTGGTCTCTGTCAGGAATAATAGGGAGAAATCCTTGAGGAAAACTGGAAGAGCTACCTTGACATCCTGGGATTCATTAGACAGTAAGGATAGAAAGTGTAGGAAAGGAAGAATGTCAAGACTGTGGAGGACCATGTAATCATGTAACAATACTGGAGGGTGATGAGTGGGAGACACCGTTTAACTCGAAGTATAAGCATAATGCATACCTGGCATTGCCTTTTATCTAATGCATGTCCCTGGCTGCCTTGCAGAATTTCATCGATGATACATTCTGAGACATTATGGATACCTTTGTGGCCATTCACTCGAATGATATGGTATCCTCAGAGACCCATGAACTGCATAGGATACATATCACAAAAGTTCTTATACTGTGTCAACACTCCTTCTATGCCAAGGCTGAGAAGTGGACTATTAAAACTCAACAGCTGTCCTTCCTGGGGTTAGTCATCTTGGACCACAACGTTCAAATGGATCTAAGTAAAGAAAAAGCTGTATGGAATGGTAAGTTAATTCTAATGTGAAACCGTTCCAAAAGTCTCTGGGATTTGCCAAATTCTATAGCAAAATCATCGATAACTTCACACAGTTTGTGAAACACTTAACTGAATTAAGCAAGAAAGACCATTCACTTATTTGGGGGCCTGAACAAGAATAGCCCTTCAGGATGCTAATATAAGCTTATGCCCTGCTTCAATTCTGCTACACTCAGATCGCCCTCAACCCACCTTTGTGTCAACTGGCGCTTCATCTTTTCAAATGTGCCATCTTTTCACAAGAACATCCTGAAACCGGGGACATGTATCCAGAAGTTTATTATTCACGGTCATTATCAGCTCCAGAAAATAATTTGATAGTGTATGACTATGAACTGTTCTCTATTAAGGAGGTATTTACCTATTGGCATCACTACTTAGAGGGGTTGTGAATGCCCCATTACAGTTTGACCACACCACAAGAACCTGAGCATTTTGTAACTCAACATAATGTGCTAATGCTAGGAATGCATTGTGGTCCTTACTCTTCTCATGGTGTCATTATGACCTTACATGCAGAATGGGGAGCAAGCAATAAAAAGCAAATGCCTTCCATAGGTAGAGGAAAAAAGACTACAGATCAAAATCAAATCCCTACAATCACCTTACAGAATCAAATCCCTACAATTACCTCACAGTTTGAAGATGAAATCTCAGCACACAAGCTTTGAGACATCAGCATCAAATAGATCAATAAACATGCTTTTAAATAGCTCCTTTGAAGGAGAATAGTCATACAGGGAATCTGCTTCATGAGCAAAGGTTCTACTTCCCAGGGAAGGAAGTTCAGGACTTAGTGATGCAGCTGTGCCAAAACACTTCTTGGGTTGGGCATTTGGGTGTTAGAAAACGTTTGGCCTTGGCAAACCACTTGTTCTGGTAGTCTAAACAGAAAGAATCTATTCAATATTACATAGATAATTAATTGCATATCTTGTATGGATAACATCAAAGGATTTTATTGTTGAACTTCTTGAGTTAGAAGGATGTACTATCTCATGGATCACAATTTTCAAAGCGGGTACGTTTGATTCCATCACCAATAAGATGTTTGCTGAGTGTCATAATGCCCCTTGCTAGACCTGTCAGCCTTAGGGTGTCTTCCCCCAAACCTTTTGCCTTCCTTGTCCATTTTTGCTGGCACTTTGCCACTGCTAACCAGTGCTAAAGTGCATGTGCTCATTCCTTAAAAACATGGTAACATTGTCTTATTCTCAGTTGGCATACTTAATTTACTTATATGTCCATAGTAAAGCAGCACTATATGTACCCATGGCCTGTAAATTAAATGTTACTGGTAGGTCTGCAGGACTGATTAAGTCACCCACTTAAATACCACTTTGAACATTTTTCAGGTCAGCCATTGCTGCCTGTGTGTGTAGTTTCTAAGCTGATATTTTGGCCCGGCAAAATAAAACTTTCATGAATGAAAAAGAGAGGGACTAGGAGCTAGATTAAGGTCCAGTACCGGTGATCCTCACTATAATTGACACGTCTAATCAGTGTGGGTACTTGTTTCTATGTGGAGAGGGTATAGAAAACATTACAGAAAAGGTGTGGTTGGAATAGATGGTTCCATGGGGATCTTCCTTATTTGGAAGTGTTCCCCTCAGACACCCTTGTAGGCGTCATGCTTCATCATAGGGCATTTTGCTCCCCGTGGGACTGGCACTGCAATGCCTCATGGGCCCCGCGAGAGGGCTCTTTGTCGGAGATCTTTTCTTGTATCAGCCGTGACGGTGCATGCATGTGTGTGGGGTATAATGTGTAAGGCAGAGAGTGTGATCTTAAAATTACCTAAAGGAGATCACATTTTATACAGAGACCCTTCAGTAAGGTTAAAAACTAAGATGTGGCAGTGTGCGCAAGGTGATGATCTGCCACTACTCAGTGAGTGTGTTGTAGTGAACTATCGTGGTTTCACTATTTATTTATTTATAAAGTTTAATATAGCGCAAACCTAACCCACAGCGGTATCAGAGTGCTTTACAATATACAGTTGTTGAGCTTTAGATGGTTGAGGTAGTATACATAGATTTTTGTATTCGCCATTCAGTACAAAAGAGGTAGATAGGAGTATATGGGTGGCATAGGAGACTAGTAGTTATTAAGGAATGATCCACGAGGGAATCAGAGCACTTTACAATACACAGGTTATTACATATTAGGAGGTTGAGGTAGTATACATACATTCGATATTCCTCATTCAGTACAAAAGAGCTAGACAGTAGTATAAGGGTAGCATAGGAGACTGGTAGACATCATAGAATTAAAGTCTTAGGATGTGAATATTTTCATTAGGAGCAGTTTTACTTCTTTTGTGAAGGAGGTAAAGGAAGTGATTCCGTGAACCACTGGAGGTAGGGAGTTCCAAATCTTCGGAGCGATCCCTGAGAATGCTCTGCAATCAGTTCTCTTTTTGTGGAAGGATAGTGGGTTCAGTAGTAATGAACTCGCACTGCGCAATAGTCTGAATCCTCCTGATCGCTCAAGCTTTCGTGCTAAGTAGCTGGGGGTATTGCTTTTGCTATTCAGGTCGACATGTTTCACACTATGTTGGCACAGTACTAGATCTCTAGCATTTCTTCAGGACCAGAAACTAAGGGCCCGATTCACAGAACTAACTTAAGACAAAATCCTAAACTTACTACCATTTTGGTATTCACAGAAGGCACTTACTCATTTTGGTATTCACAGAAGGCACTTACTCATTTCAGTATTCACAGAAGTTAGGAGTCCTAACTTTAGGACTCCTAAATGCCTTCTGTGAATACCGAAAGTCTTAAAATTAGGATTTTTCGCAGTTTAGTAGTAGTATAGTTAGGACTCCTAACTTTAGGACTCCTAAATGCCTTCTGTGAACTCTGAAAGTCTTAAAATTAGGATTTTTCTCAATTTAGTAGTAGTAAAGTTAGGACTCCTAACTTTAGGACTCCTAAATGCCTTCTGTGAATACCAAAAGCCTTAAAATTAGGATTTTTCTCAGTTTAGTAGTAGTATAGTTAGGACTCCTAACTTTAGGACTCCTAAAAGCCTTCTGTGAATACCGAAAGTCTTAAAATTAGGATTTTTCTCAATTTAGTAGTAGTAAAGTTAGGACTCCTAACTTTAGGACTCCTAAATGCCTTTTGTGAATACCGAAAGCCTTAAAATTAGGATTTTTCTCAGTTTAGTAGTAGTAAAGTTAGGAGTTCTAACTTTAGGACTCCTAAACTGAGAAAAATCCTAATTTTAAGACTTTCGGTATTCACAGAAGGTATTTAGGAGTCCTAAAGTTAGGACTTCTAACTTCTGTGAATACCGAAGTGAGTAAGTGTCTTTTGTGAATACCAAAATGAGTAAGTGCCTTCTGTGAATACAAAAATGGTAGTAAGTTTAGGATTTTGTCTTAAGTTAGTTCTGTGAATCGGGCCCTATGTTCCCTATCCCTGAATTAAGGTGTTTATCTAGAGTCTTATTATACTCAATCCGTGTTAGGGATACAGTAGATCCTAGGTATCTATGTCATGCTCACCCCAGTATGAATCCATAAATCAACCTGGATGAAAGAAGAAAGATAAAGGGAAAGGACTGGAAATATCCAAACAATCAATGTTTTATTGTTGACAGCACATATGATGCACGTATGGTCTCTGCATATCATCGTATCATGCAGTGCCATGCTGTGTTGTCCGAGCTCTACGTTAGCTCTTCTATTGGTGAGTGCCACCAGTGCCTAAATCACTCATGAATCAGTGTAACAGAAGCGTTATTAAAAAATATAAAAGAGAACTACACAAACAGGAACTCACATCATACAGTGTTATTATTACAGATAAAAATGCATTGTCATTACTGACTCCCATGAGGTATTTTTATTTCTTACCCCTACTCATAGGCCATAATGTGTCCTAGGTCAAGGCAGGGGACCATAAGATTATTGCGGTTTCTGTAAAATAATAATATCAAAGGCCGAGGTGGTTAATGCACAGTTGCACCAATTGAGTACTCATGTGTCACTTTCTCCTCCACGATCAATATCATACTCACAGTTCCATGCGCTGTCAGCATCCTGTCACCTACCCCTCGCCTTGCCTGCCTGCAGATGAAGTGCATGGTCGAAAGGGGCTTGCTTAAGTACAGTGAGCCCAGTAAACGAGGATCACCTGCAGCAGAGACCGGAAGTACTCTCAGCCTTTAAAAGCATTGTTGGTACATGTGGGACCAAGGAGGTTGGAGCGTATGGTGGCGGCCATCTTGGAGAGGCACTGTTCTCTGTAGAAGATGTTCCACGGCGATAAGATGAATTGGTAGCGGCCATCTTGAAATGGTCAGAGGGGTCTCATGTTCTTACGGAGCTCCCATTAATCTGTTGGCTGTCTGAAATGTCTGATGTTATACATGGACAATCTTTGTTAATTCACTATAATGGTCGGCGTATCTCCAATAGTAACCATGATGCAATAATTATGGAGGATCTTATGACAATATTGATATTCTGTGAATATTGAGATGTGCTCCATGTAATACTGGTTTGACTATTCCTAGTAAGCTGGATTGCTGCATTGTCTAGACCGGGGTGGTCGGCATCTAGGTTCGCATACAGTTCGGCGTAGTATATGGTCAAGCTAATAAAGGTGACTATGTTGCTTGGGGCACAAATTGGCGGCCATGTTGAAGTAGTTGGGAGAATCCTAAATTAATCAGGGTATTTAGTTGAAAGGGGATGGTGTTCTATTGCAGTCTATGGTAGACATGTGAGGTGACCTCTTCAATATTATTGATGTTTTTTGATTGTCAAACTACCCCCAATAAAGGAAATGGTTGTAGTATCTGAATGTAGGTAGTCTATGGTAGTCATGTGAGGTAAGCCCTCCAGTATTTTCTGGTATTGTATACTTGGCAGGCTATCCTAAATAAGGTAAATGGCTATGGTATCTGAACCTAGGTGGTGGGTACCTCCAATGGCTGCCATGTCATTTACTCATTAAAAATGCTTATGATCGCCCCAGGAGTCCGTGATGGCACAGATCTATTGTTCAAGAAATGAAGTGTGGAATGGGGGGACTCTAGCCCTCTTACATCATGGTGTTCTCCCCACCTTGGTATCTGGCTCTGAGTTCAAAGAGAAGTTCGCTCATGTAGTTTTAAATGTTACAATCAAGCCACGGGATGTCTTCATTTAGTCCATGTATATGGCTTTTCAGACGGAACACCCACTGTTGTTCTTTCGTGAATAGCGACCACTGGTCCCAGCGGTCATTTGCCTCTAGTATTGTCCATCTAATGTCATCTGGAGCATGGTTGATGTTTGCAAAGTGTGTGGACATCTTAGTTGTGATGTGCTTACACTGGATGTTGCTACTGTGGTCCGTGATTCTTGTTTTGATAGGTCTAGTGGTCATCCCTACATATTGAAGGTCGCATGAGCAGGTAATGTGATAAATACACTTCCTTGAATTGCAATTGGTATGTCCTCTCTGAACCCATGGACGATTTTCTCCAAAGTTGATCTCTTGGCTCATTTTAGTCAGTTTGCATACTGTGCAGTTTCCACATGGGTAGTGTCCTTTTATTGGAAGTAGACCCCAGAGGGTCTGTTGGGTAGTTTTTTTTCATTTTCATTGGGCATTTTTGGACCAAAAGATCTCTTAGATTTAGCGTCTGTTTCAATGCAAACCTGGGGTCTGGAATATCAAGGGTACCAGTTTTGAGAATTGACCACTGTCATTTTATGATCTTCTGGATCATGAACGAAGGTGTAAAAATAGTCAAACAGGTAAGATGATTATTCGTATCCTTATTCTGTGTCTCCAATAGGGCTTCATGATGATAATTTCTAGCCCTTTTATATGCCTGTTTGACTATTCTCTTCGGATAATCCCAGGTGGTCAGATTAGCAAAAAATTCTTTAGCTTGGACATCATACTCCAGGAGGGTATCACAGTTGCATTTTAGACAAAGAAACTGACCTAAAGGGAGATTATCCCTAAGAGCTTTAGGATGATGGCTCCCATACACAGAGTAGGAGACTGTTGCGATCTGTAGCTTTTTTATAAATTGTGGTTGACAATCCACCATCACTACAGGAAATGAGCAGGTCTAGAAATGGTACTGCTTTCTTTGACATGGTACTGGTAAAGTGTAGATATGGATTGAGACTGTAGATCCAGGTGCAAAATGTTTCACATGTCCCTATCTCGCCATGCCACAGGATCAATATATCATCAATTAATCGTTTCCACATTCTGATGTTGTGAAGATAGGGGTTGGTCTCTGCAGTGATGTGTTTGTTCTCAAAGTCAGCCATACAAAGGCTAGCTAGGCTAGGGGCAAAGGTGCTCCCCATAGACGTGTCCTGTATCTGGTGATATATTTGATCCGTAAATTGGAAGAAATTGTTTTCGAAGTTAGGGTCAAACATTCTACAATAAAGTTGACGGGAGTATCTGACAATCAGTGTGGTTAAGCCAGTAGGCAGGTTTCCATAACCTCAATGGTGGCATCTTGAGGGATTTTAGTGTACAATCTTTCTACATCCAAGGTCACCAGTAAATCTATCTCCTGTGGGTTCTCCAGATCTTTGAGTAGATTTAGAACATTTGTAGTGTCTTTGAGGTATGTTGTTGTTTCTGCGACCAGAGGTCTGAGGAAGTGGTCACAAAATTTGCTGAGTGATTCCAGTACCGAGTTGCTACCTAAGACGATGGGGCATCCTGGTGGCAGTGTGGTCTCTTTATGAATCTTCAGTAGTATTTAGAAATGTGGTGTTTGGGGCTTTTGCCAGACCCAAACCTTCCTTTTTAATACACATGTCACCGATAGGGTAGGCGCGAAATAGCCCACAGGGCAGGGTGCAGTGTATTTAAAAAGTAGGACATATACTTTTAAGTTTTATATGTCCTGGTAGTGAAAAACTATTAAATTAATTTTTAAGTTCTGCAAAGCCTACCTTTCCCATAGGATAACATTGTAGTTACCTTATTAAATTTAATAAGCTGTCATTTCCAAATGGGAGCAGGCAGGCATGTCGTGTTTGGTGTCTTTGGAATTTTAATGAAAAACCCTAACTTATGGTGAAGTCAGATTTTAAATTACAGTTTTTAAAATATCACTTTTAGGAAGTTGGCCTTTTATTGCCTTGGCCATTTAGTGCCTGTGCCTGTACCTGGGTCGCATGACTGGGTGTACCTGACAGTTGAGCTATGTGAATTCCTCTTAGACAGCCACACACAATAGGGAGCTCAGGTGGGCCTGGATAGGCCATCACTGGCAGGATGGGAGGGAGGCGGTGAGCACCATCCCACTTACACTTGAATAGACTGTGTACTGCCTCCACACAACGGGGTGCATACTCCCTGTAGTTAATCTGGAGCCAGGACAGGGAAGGCAGGATTACTGGGGACTTCGAAGGGATATCTCTAGAAGCTACTCCCCTACGTCAAAGGCCGAAATTGGTATAAATCATGGAAAACTAAAAACCAACTGTTCAGTAGACTTCTGGACCTGTGGATACACTGCCAGGAAGAAGGAATGATATGCTGCTGAAGGACTGCCACTCTGCTGGACTGCTGCCCTGCTGGAATACCGCTTTACTGGACTACTGTCGTGCTGTGCTGACCTGCTGCCATCTTGCCTGGATGAAGAACTGGACCTGCATCTCTTGAACCCAGAGTGACGCCAAGGGCTAGTTTGCTGGTCTCCTGATCTGAAGCCTCAGGGTCTCAACAGGCTTCCAACAACCTTGTACCTTCACCTGGACTCTGCGATCTGTTAGTCTACTCTGCCAAGCGGTGCCACCCCTGTTCTGGACCCTTGGAAGTGGGCCTAAGGTGCTCTGCCAGCCCCTGTGGATCCAGCGGAACCAATGCATCTCCTCTCCTGCATGTCACAACCCGAGCAGAAACAACACATAGTTTCTACTGTGTGGATGAGAACTGCAGCAAAGACCTGCACAACATCAAAGCCTGTTGCCACATCGGAACCGCCACTGTGCGAAGCATCCTCAGCACGGGCCCTCACATCCCTAATCAAAGGGAGCCTTGATTATGACGCAAGACTCCGTATTGCAGCCTTGCAGCTTCTCAGAACTGATGCATAGCCCCGACTGCTCGATGCATCCTTGACGCCAGACTTTACATTGCAAGTCCTCATCAATGGGATCATCAACAACGATGTAGTACCTTCTCTGAATAGATGGATCACTTTGGCTGCATGGTGCATCTTTGACTTGGATTCCCGCAATGCTCGCAAGCCAGGATTTAAGGACATTTCTTCAGCAGGCCTAACTGGATACCTGCAGCTAGCCTGTGCTCCATCGCGGTCGGCATTAACTTGTGACTTTGAACATGCCTGGCGCTGCCAGATATCTACAGTAGGCACTTTACCCCTTTTTGGCATTATTTTTACTAAAATCTTTAAAACACAATATATCCGGTTTTAGTAATTGGACTTTTGTTGTTTTGGTCATGTTTTATTTATTAACAATGACTTTATTTTTCTAAATTTGGCATGGGCTCCTTTTGTGGTATGTTTTCCCTGTGTTACTGTTTGATATGTTGCACAAATAATGTACACATTGCCTCTGAATTAAGCATGGCTGCTCTGTGCCAAGCTACCCAAAGGTTGAGAACAGGTTAATTTAGGATCTGCTTGGGACTTTACACCAAGAAGAACTGTGGTTGCTGCTTGAAAAGGGGTTCCCTCCCCTCAACAATGAATCCAATTTCTTATACTGATGTTCAGCAGTGAGGATTTGGACTGGTGTTTGCCAAGTGCCATACATTATTTAGTTTTACACTACCACCCACATGATTAAATTAGGACCAGTTGAGATTTTAAATTCTCCTTGATTGGCTACTTTCTGTTTTAGAAATCTTCTCTCTTTGCTACCTGATTGTCTGAGGCCATACTTACAGTTATATAATTTGAGCAGAAAAACCTGGAAAATTATACTGTGGCTGAGCTCAAGCAATTCTGCAAGGAAAGGAGTCTTCCCACCAAGAAGTGTACGCAAATGTTGAAGCTGCAGAAAGCTATCAGGGCCTTGTGGGAGGTTCAATAGTCACCAACAGCCAGGATGATGGGGATGATCTGGAGGAGCAGGATCATGACCTGGACATCAGCTCTGAAATGCAACCTTCAGTAGAGGAGGATGACCCTTCTCTTGAATTGTAGCTTCCTACCAGAGCAGGAAGCCGTGCACCCTAACATGGCCTCTTTCCAGAGGAGCTGGTGAACAGGCAGAGAGGGAGTTTCAGCTGCAGATGGCCAGATTAAAGATGGAGGAGGAATTTGCTCTGGAGCGTTTGGCTCATTGAAGGCGCCTTAAAGAGTTGAAATTGAAAGCAATATGGGCAAATTGCAGCAGCAAAGGTGGCAGCATACCATCAGTGTCCGAGGGAGACAAGAAGGTCTGGATACCCAAATACCTGGTACCTAGTAATGTGATGGGCAATGACATTGATAAATGATCTTCAGCCTATGAGTTGACTCTGAGAGTACACAAGATCCCGGAGGAGCACTGGGAAGTGGTATGTGGAAGCATTTGCCTCCAGTGGGGAGGGACACTCTTCTCACAACAGACGTAGAGGACCAAACCAGGTAAACCGCCATTAAAGCCATTCTTCTAGCCACATTTGGGCTGACCCCTAAAAAGCATCACCGGAGGTTCAGGGACTGCAACAAACTCCTCAAACAGTCTTGGGTGGATTACCTAGACCAGCATACATCAACCACTACCTGAACTTTTACCAACCCATCAGACACCTCTCCTCCACCTCCCTCACTCACACACACTCCCTGCATCCATCGAAGCTACAGTGAAGATTGTTCCTTCTCCTACCTGGCTGCCAAGTCTTAGAAAGACTTTCCTTTCCATCTACAAACATTGCCCTCTCTTGCAGACTTCAGAAAGGGACTCAAGACCTGGCTTTTTAACTGAGACCGCCGAGACCGCAGCACCCAGAGACTCTCAGGGGTGAATAGCAGCGCTATATAAATAGTGATTGATATATTGATTGTTTCTAACAAGGCACTGAATGGCTGGGTGAGAGTCAGCAAAGTGATTAATTACAGTGGCCTGTGCAACTTGATTTAAAGGGAGCACATTTACAGAGCTGCACCAGCACCTAGTGGACAGCAAACTGACTGACCCTAGGAAGCTTGCTGAAGAGGCGGACCTCCTGGTCAGTACCAAAGTGTCCAAAAATACATCAAGGGGGCTCCCAAAAGGGTGCTCCAGATCCCACCGGAAGAGTGAGGGGGGAGAAAAACTTAAAAGTAAGGAGTTCTCAAAAGGCCCGCAAAATAATTCCCAAGGGAACAGTGGTAATCAGCCCAGTTAAAACACTAGAAAAAAGTGATTCTTTGATAAACAGACATGGATGTTTGTCCCCCAATGCACAGAGTGTTACAAGTATGGACACTCCAAGGGAGACACCAAATGTCCCAAGAGGGCAAAACCACCCCCTCCCCCCAGTAGGCAGACACCTGGGTTGACAAGTGTAGTACTTGCGGAGGAGGTGGTCCCAGTTAGCTTTAGGGAACAGGCAGAGCTGACCCTCATGTCCCTGGACAATAAGGAGATGGTGCCAAAAGCCAATATGGATGCCAATATGTCTAAATATAAGCAGTGGGCCACCATCAATGGGCAAGAAGTGGAGGCTCTGAGGGACACTGGAGTCAGCATGACTACTGTGAAGTGTTGGCTGGTGTCCTCAGAGCAGATCCTCCCTAGCACATTCCACCAAGTCATAGTCACAGACAACAGTGAGAGGTTCCCTTTGGGTGGGGGGGGTCTCAGGTACTATAAAAGTAGCTGTAAGTCCTGCTATGCTTATAGATTATCTGTTAGGCAACAGCCTGAACCTGGAGCACACTATTTGGAAGGCAGTAGGGCTCAGGTCACACTTGTAGATGCTAGGATTTCCTGAATGGGTCTGTTTGAACATGCCATCCATGGCTCCCGGAGAAGAGAGTCAAGGGCACCTGGAGCCTGGAACAATGGCCCAGGGAGCTACTAAGAAGAATAAGAGCAAGGGGCGTGGGAAACCAGCCTTTGAAATTCCCAAATTCCAGATTGACAGGGCACCTGAAGAGGGTGCTCTTGAGTTTACCGGGGAAGACATTGCTGCCCTGGGTGGCCTGTCTGAGCTTGCTTTTGGCATTTGACATCATTTGGCATCATTCCTTTCTCTCAGTTTTTTATCTCTCTCTTTCTCCCTCTCTCTTTCTCTCTCTCACTGCCTCTCTCTCTCTCTCTCTTTCTTTCTCTCTCATCATTTTAGTGTTCAGAGGTTGCATTAACAGTGTTTTGGAGAGTCTGGATATTGTGGTGCTAGTAAATCATTGCAACTACGTTCTATCTTGTTACTGACTTAATGTGCATATGAAGTTGCCATTCCCACACACTGTTGTTCCATATCTGCTATTCTGCTGCTAAAAATTCACAATGTTCTGAATTTAACCATTGCACTTTTTATCAGGTTGTTAATCTCCATATGTGTTGTTTTATGTACTACATTTGTTTGATGTATTGTTGTCTTAAGCTGAGCAAATGGTAAAGTAGTTATTGCCGGTGCAATCCCTTGTACATATTTACCTCACAATTAGAATAGTATTGAAGTTGTTCAACAGACTCGTTATGTTAGAAGTGTACTACTCCTTAAAAAGGGTTCCCAGCCCATCATGGAGTCGCCTTTAGACCATATGCACACTAGGTTCACCATGCAGACTAAAAAGTTGGATAGGTTTTGCTGTGAATGGCATGCAGACACTAAGGGCCCGATTCACAGAACCAGTCTGAGACAAAATCCTAAACTTACTACTCATGATATTCACAGACTGCACTTTCCACTATCCTAAGTTTACGTCTGCACTCGGGCCGGAATATCCGCACCCGGAGCGGAAACTCCGCACCCAAAGTGGAAGCTCCACACCAGGTGCGGAATTTACACCATCAGGCCGGAATCTCCGCTTCTGGTCCGGAATACACACAATGCATCAGATAAAGTCAATTAACACCAGATTGTGGGTATTCTGGCACGAAAGCGGAGATTCCGGCCGTATGGTGGAAATTCCACTCCGGGTGCGGAGCTTCCACTCTGGGTGCGGAAATTCTGGCCCGTGTGCGGAAGTAAACTTAGGACAGTCGTAAGTGCATGCTGTGAATACCATGAGTAGTAAGTTTAGGATTTTGTCTCAGACTGGTTTTGTGAATCGGGCCATAAGACACATGCGTTCCCCTGGCCAGAGGGGGGACCTTCGACACAATCCTAATAAAATGCACAAGGACACATATTTAGACCAACTATGTAGGGCAGAAGAAGGCAAAGAGAGAGGCACTGTTAGAACTATGGGCCATCTTTGAGGTGGCCCGACCTGCAATTCTGCCTGAGAGCCTGTAGGCAAGGCATCCGCACCTCCCGCACCATACGTGGGCTCAGAGTTCCTCACTCTAATGTCCACCAATCCTGTTGTTCCTGCACTGTGTTAAACCAATCTACCGGTCATGGGGGCCACAGGGCCCCCCACTGGGCAGCAACCCACTAGATCTAGGGCAGGGATATTGCTATATCAGCATACCTAGAAAATCCAGACCTCATCTCAGTTACGTCCCAGGATTTCCCAAAGTTCAACCTCCCATCCATCGCAGACAACCCACCAGGCCCCAGTAGCACAGGGAACCGGCACCCCAAACCGTCCAGTAGACCACACTCAGGTAACTAGGATGTTCATAGCCGTGATGGATAGTGATAACACCAGTGGGGGAAGAGGACCTAGCCCTCCTGAGTCCAACATTGAGAGGGGTGCCACAGGCTAGACTGCCCTACGCAGTGGAAGAAATGCCAGGAAGTGAGCTGGAGGATACATTCCTACCAAGAAGAACAGCACGCAGCACCGAGTGAAGGAAGCTGCCTAGGTGGGAATTAGAAGAGAGGCATGAGTTGAGAATGGTGAGAGAAAGAGCTCTCACATGGAAAGCACAGAGAGAAACAGACCTTCCCCCGGAGGAGAACCGATTGAGGTCCTGGGTCCACATGAAGAGGAACTCAAAATAGAACTAGAGGGGAGGCCCCTGTCAGGAACACAAACACCACCAGATAATCGGCGTTGGAGAGGGGCTGACCAGAAAATAAGAGATTAGGGTAGCCTCGCCCAAACCAAGCTAAGACAGAGGAGAAACAGAATGGCGCCTCTGCACGCACACGAGGAGAACAGTGGCGAGGACATATGCTGCTCCCCCCCCGAATGCAGCAGGCAAGCAAACTGACCCCTAGAGAGATAATTTCGAGAGAAGAAGGCGAGGTCTTTGCCCAACCATTATGCCATCTGCTAGCCTGCTGGAGCAAAGGGTAGGGTCAGTATGATAGACCGTGGCCAGAGGAGGGGTTCTTCAAACCAGAGGACATGGCCATTACAGAAGACTGTATCCAGCATGCAGGTTGAGATTCCAGGTGGAACTTTCCCTACTTGCGGTAATGCCTGAGAAGATGGGATCGCTAAGTTGGAGCCAGCGGAGCAGCTCTGATCCAAAATATGTCCATTGTTACAGAAAGGCACGGCAGGTACCATCTATTTGCCATGGGACCAGATGGAAAAGGAAAGGCCCAGAACCAATTTGCCCCCATTGATGGACCGGGCGGGAAAATGTATCGCATGTTTTGAGGAAAAAACACCACAGAGATAAATCTAGCAATAGGCGATATCAAGAGTCTGCTCAGCATCCTCATCAGAGAGCCAACCAATACAGTGTTTTCCCAAGCCCAGATCCCAACAGGGAGTATGAAAGGGCCCCATTTAATTAATTCTGACACCAGATCTGGACGGCCTTTTGGGAAATATTTCCTGGCTGCCCAAACATAGGAGGATTGATTGCAGAGAGCATGAAACCTGGGGAAACCGTAACCGACTTTCTGGACAGAATGCTATAGAAGTGGGATCAATAGACAGGCCTCCAGGTTGCATTCTTCTACAAAATCCACAAGAAGGGACTGCCCGCCAAGATACAGAGTGGCCTAGATAGTGTAGTAGGATTAAACACTAGGGGGTATACTGCAAGAGTAGCGTGACACCAGATAACGCGTCAAAATCAACGCTATGCCGCAAAGATGCGAAACGCAAAAATTCATGCGATGAAGCCAATCGCGGTACAAAAAGTAGCGAAAACCAGCCACAGGCCTGCAAATCCCACGTGTCTTGCGGGAAAATGCACCAGAAAAACCACAGAAACAACACACCAGAAACAAGCCTAAGCACGGACCAACATGGATGCACCCGGACCCAGCGCAGAGGACAACGCGAAACCCACAACCACCACAGACCACCAGCAAGGAACAACAGGCTCGGGGAAGGCCAAGGAGAAACGGGAGAGAAAGACGGGGTGCAGACCGCAGGAAAACAAAACCAGTGCCAGGGAGGTGACAGAACACTACCAGCAACTCACCCACAAGCAGACTACCTTGAATGCAGCCGGAGTGTCTAGGAAGTCAATGGAGGAGGCCATGAGGCACCAGCAGGACGTGACATCCTAAACCAGGAACAAACCCGCTGCCAACAGGAGGAGCTGGAGGAAAACCAGGCCACAGTCATCAGTGTGGTAAGGTGCAAGGAATAGGGAGTACGGACACAGCTCGAGAGGACCTGACAACATCAAGAGGGAAAATAACGGACAGGGACTGGGTGGATGGGGGAGAGGGGCATAATGACAAACATGCACAACGAGGTGTAGCACACCGCACACCCACAATTACCCAGGATCATGTCCCACATCCCCTTGGCACACTGCAGCACACACACATAGCAAGAACAGCACACCCATATCTGCGACATTGTGGTACAATGCGCATAGCCGACACTGCAGAACAGAGGACACAACTGGCTCCGCACAGGCACAGAAACATGCCTACCACATCTGACAGAGCAGGAAACTGTGAAATGGAAATGTACGTGTACGACCTCACATCTGTCATGTAGTCCAAATCTACACTGTCCCGCAGAAGAATCCAGCACCTCACAAACAGTCACAATGTACATTGCCAAAAAATCTGCATGTAAACCAGAACAATGCGCCAACATACATGTTGACAGAATGTCAACATGCATCTCCCCTTCACATTGCAGAGGGGCACACAACTCCTCCAGCAGAGCACAGAAGACAACGCATCTGTGATGCTGGAGAGGACCACCACACCGTTGACACCAATGCCCTACAACAGCCCATGGATATCCCATGCAACCCACCACCAGGACCAGGCAAGACAAGCTACTCAGAGGAGAACACAGCCCCTGCAACAGACCACACAGCAGGAAGCACATGGCACCCCAATGCTATGTGTCATCACGCCAAAAGGAGGTGACCCAACAGGTGGGGGTGGGTGCCGAACCTATGGAAGGTGAGCTAGAACACATACGTTGGTGTCTATCACCCTCAGGGACCACCCACACCCCACAAAGGAGACCCACACTGCCATAGAGACACATGCAGATGCACATTCACAGTCCAGAACCATGCCCAGGGGCGCACAAATAGCAGTCACACACCCACGTTGGCACGGCGTACGAAGGCCCTGGCCACTCCCCTTACGAACTGAGTGGGTGACAACAACGCTAAATGTCCAAGCTCCAACTCGCTGCCTGTGGTGACATGTCTGCATCCAATGTACACAGCACACTGTAATGTCCTAGGGCCCAGGACCCTCATGCATACAACAAGACCACAGTGACACACATAGATATCATGTCGAACTGGCTACGGGCACGTGCGCCCGGCCCCTTTATTGGCAGGGCCACATGTACACTGACGCCTGTGCTGGATGTGTGTGGGGTGAGTGTAAGTCAGTCCCACGGAATGCTTGGTGCTGGCAACAACTTGAACATTGGACACCAGTGCAACGGAAACAGAAAACACATGCATAACAGAGTCAACTGCACAGCAACATGGAGGAAGCCGGAGTAAGGACAGAGGTCACCCAATAATCAGCCAGGAGGTTCCGTGAGTTGCAGTGCACTGAGGTAGGGGCACTAGAGATGAGCACGCTCATGTGAAGGAATTGCTAGGATTGTGTCCCTTCGGGTTAGCCCTGATGCAGATGCAGTGGGGTGTGTTACACCTGCATCAACTTCCTCATCAACGTCCCAGGTCTCCCACACTTCCTGTGATGACAGTTGCATTCGCAGTCCACAGCACAATACCCAGAAATGGTTCCAGGTGTGTAGCTTGACTACCACCTCCAGTCTGCATTCCTGCCTTGGGGATGTTGCCTCCTGCCCTCTCATTGTCTGTGCTATCTCCCGTAGGCACACTTGACACATCTTCCCCATCATAGTCCCAGGTCTTCCCCACTGCATGAGGTGACATAGCTGCGCAACATCTCCACAGCACAAAACTCAATCACTAACGGACAATGTCTTGCGGTGTACTGAGTCACTGGCACCTGGAGTGCTGAGCAGGGTATCAGGCCAATGATGGCATCCACAACAGGTCTGAGCAACTCCGTAGGTCTGTCAGGACCACCGTATCAACTCTGGCAGATGGCGGTTGGAGGTGATCCTTGCGGTGGTGGCGTGTGCCTCCTGCGGTGATGAGACGTCCGGGCCGGTCAGGACCCGAATCTATGTGTGGGCCCTAGTGGCCCGCAGTGGAGGTCGGGGACTGCGGACAGCGCAGGGCCACAGACACATGGCGTTGATGACCCCAAGACCACCGTCACAGAGGTCATCCAATATATCAGAAGAAGGGGTCCCAGACCTGAGCAGCACAGAGTTAGTGGCCCTGGATGCTCTGCGGCCGGCACAGGCACCCAGCCACGGGACGGTGACTTGCGGTGCAGTCAGATGGGCCATGTGATCTGGGTGGGTCCCCATCAATGTCCGAGGTGTATGTTCCGGAGGGTTGCGGGGGACAGTGGAAGGTGTCTTCCAGGGCATGATGCAGAGGTTTGATGTTATCCGGAAGCAGCAAATGGGGTATTTGAAAGTGCAACCCTCGTTTTCACCAACAATTCGGTATCAGCTACATGAGGATGAAAACTAGCCCCTAGTCCATAGACTCAAACACCACCAATGTACGACCAGGGAGTGTCCATAAATGTTGGGGAACAGACTTAGTGGCACAGGTGCTGAGTGGGGATGCAGTCTGCGATGATGCCGGTACACTGACATGAACTCCACCATTGCCAAATCAAGACTGTGACCTACTGGACCACAGTGTAGGCTGGAGGCAGCAGTCAGCAGTGGCCCACAGCCACATGCTGTTGACTGGCGAGGCACAGAGTTAGTGACACAAGGGCAGTTTTCGGTAGTGTTCGATCACCGCCGTAATGATGATCCTATTCCCTCCAGACTGCAATGCATCATCCTCTTACGCCTCTCCTTGCGTACCTTGGCATGTATTCTGCCTTTTGAATAACCAATGTTCAGTTCCAAATCTGTGACCCACTCATGCCAGCACAGGCTGAGGACAGTCATCTGCGTAGGCCCACAGACACATGTGGTTGTGATGCCATGCACAGACTTGTTGGCACCACATTGAAGGGGATATAGTGACTTGTCCTATGCCTTAAATGGTGTTCACAGCCATGGTGTAATCAAGACTCAGTTCCAAATGTGTGACCTACCTGACCGTGGTGTAGGCCTGAGGCAGCGGTCAGCACGGCCCATTCACTGGGTGTCACCGGCATAGGTTGGATGGCCCCATCGGCCTGCGTAGTTCAGGTTCAGTGGCACCATGTGTTTGGACACCTCCATATATGTGACCCGGGTTTCGTCCAGACTGAGCCGCATCTTCCTCTTACTCCTCTCCATGCGACCATTGGTGTGGACTCTGCCATTTGTGATTTGTGCCCAGGTGCTGGATGTGGGACCTACTGGTCCGCAAGGTAGTCCTAGTCCCTCATCCACGTATCGCCGGCTGGCATTGAACAGGGTTAGTGGCACCACGTGTCGCCGGCTGGCGTTGAACAGGGTTAGTGGCACCATGTGTCACAAGAAGCCCATATGGAACTATGCCTCACTGATCGGGTGGGGCCTGGTGCTGTTGCCGCTGGCCCGGATTTGTGGTCACTGCCATTCATGACTCAGGACACAGTTTCACATATGGGACCTACTGGGCCGAAGAGTAGGCCTGAGGCGGCAGTAGAGTACGGCAACGAAAAAGGAGTAAAGCGGGCCTGTGTCGTGGAGGCCGTGATGGTCTGAGGAGGCTGCCAAGGTCACGGGACTCGAGCCTGGAGCTTGTGCCGGAACGTGGTGGGCCCTCCTTGACACATGCCAGTGTCGGCAGATGATCAGTGAGGCCTGGCTGTGCAGGGGCGGGCCTGACGGGTTCGTGGTCCAGCGTGCCGTGGTCCATCAGGTGCACAGCTTCGCAGGCAACTCAGCTCAAGAGGACGGCGTAGGCCTCGTGGCAGGGTGAGAGGCGCCGCCCTGTCAGAGACGTTGGGCTTTCCGGAAAAGGAGCACACCCATTGCTACGTGCTTCTTATTCTCACCCCTATGCTGGCATGACGTACGCCGTGCCATCCCACTCCGGTCACGCTTAGGGGGGGCATAACAGGCAAGATTTCCGCAAGGTCCCCCACTGGCTGTGGTGACATGGTTATGTCCACTGTCCACTACATTCCATACACCAGAGGCGTATGTAGCCATGGATATGGGGGTGTGCTGAATACTGCGGTCTGTCCAGTACATCTCTGCCACTCTTGGCATTGTGTACCTTCCCAATCATGGTATTACTGCATCCTTCACACATCCCTGTTTGCCACCTCTCCCCACATTCGGCTGTTGTGTGACTGAGGTGCCCTGCCATTGATGGCTCATGTTCACGGCTTGGCCAGGTAACCATTGTGAGTTGTTCTGTCATGTCTGGTGGGTGGGCATGTTGTTGTGCATGTTGGTTGTGATTTTGTGACGTGTGCATTACCAGAGTTGTGATTTGCATTGTTGTGGAGTTGAGGAGAGTGGGGTGTTCATTTGGAACTTGCCAAGGGGTTGTGCATTTCCCTTGTTGCCATCGTGGGTACGCTGGTTGATGATGGATGGTCGGAGGATGAAGGAATCATGCACACTGGCTGTGTATTTGAAGGCGGCATTGTTGGAGGTTCCACGGTGTTCTGTTGTTGCCTGCACATTGGGGTGGGACGTGTGCTTTCTGTTGCGGTGATTGTGTGCTGTGTCACAAGGGGGCACAGGTAGGACATGTGTGCTGTGGGTTGCTCCCAATACGTGTGTGCATCCTGCTATGGCGTATGGTCCTTGCTTGGTCTCCAGCGTGACCTGCGCATTGTGTTGGACGTATGGGGACTGGGGTACCAGGGTGATGGTGCTGTCCAGGACAAGTGTGGGGGACTTGGATGTGGCTGGCTGTGAGACTCCTCTGACTCTGGCGGGTGTTGGCCGGGGGGTGCCAGGGGCCAACAGGTGCAGCTGAGCCAGCAGCTTGGTGTGGGGTGGGATGTTGGTTGTCCACTGTGTTGGTGCCGTAGGCCTGTTAGGTGATGATGGTGGGGATGCATGGGATGGTTGTCCATTTCAGCCTGTGGTGGACGGTGACATTGTCAGAGAGTAAGTCTGTGCGGCTGGTACGCTTCTTAGGGGTCTGCTGTTTTTGTCTGCACTTCATCTGTGGTGGTCCGGGGGGTGTTCCGGATGTGGGTTGTGGTCCTGGGGTGGTGTCGGTGGGTTTTGTGGCCCTCTTGGGTGTCCGGGCCACACGACGGGTGGCTCCATGGCATCTGTTGCCCTCCCGATGTGGCCCTGGGCTGTGCTCTCTTTTGTGGTGCAGGCTGCCGTCCGACTTTACACCAGGTCAGAGCAGGTGTAGATTTTGTGGTACTAACGCGCCTTATCGCCTGTTTTGTGTTTTTATCGCAGATCTGGCTGGTCGTTGAGAATGTTGAGGTGTGATGTTGTCGTGGCTTTTGGCACGGGAACGCCCACTCTGCATCTCATTAGCGATAGTTGCGTGGGTCATCTGTGGCGATGTTTTTTGCGGCTGCTATCGCCGATATACTGGTGCTGTGGGCTATTAGCACCAGCTTGTGAATGGGGAGGTACATTTATCACGACTTTGACTGCGATAGAGTGCCGTTAATTCGGCGATAGCTCCTTGTGAATATGCCCCAAAAACTTGGTGGGAGAAACAGGCCCACATATTACATTACTACAGGAAGAAACAAGAAAAGGACAGGGAAAAACAGGAGCAAGGCCAAAGAGACACTGCTAAGCCGGTCCAACATAAGTTAAATAAGACTGCCCTGTAGGGGGCCGCATTGGCCGCAAAGGTGACAGAAGAACAAGTCTTGAAGGGAGCTCCGCTGGCGAACCCCAGAGGGTTTCTACCCAGTCCTAACAGTAGAGGTCAAGAGGGCTGGCAGCAGCTTAAGCTCAGAGAGTGCTACTACTATCACCAAATGGGCCAGATTGGCGACAGATGCCGACTGAAGGCTTATTATGAGCAAAGATCGATAGGCCTGGACCAGTCCCCTCAAAATCTACATCCACAAAACCAAGCCCAGATCAACCCGAGTGCGCAGCACATTCAGCCACAAGGAAATCGGTCAAACACATGGCAAGAGCAGTAGGCAGGCAACACAGCCCAGCAAGCACTGGAGCCACATCCTCGGCTGGGATGGGTGAGGGTCTGGGAAGGTAATACCTTTTACAAATCCCCAGTCAAAATGCGCAGCAAGTCAAAAATTACAAATATGACACATCCACTTCATACGGAAATCAAAAAGTGGGAGGAAGAGGTCAAGTTACAGAGGACTCTGCCTCCTTTTTTCAATCGAACAACCAAGAAGTGTCCCACTGTGCTTGAATTGGCTATCTTTCCATTTTTCTATATAGTTTAGGAAAACAGCGAGTTTCCTTAAAATAACCCTCACCCACCAAAATGTCTCATAGTGGCATGCATCATCATAGGGTTCTTCCCATCCCGCTGCGGGATGGGACATGCTGCGACCGACGAAGACGTGGGAGCAATTTGTGAGATGGATGTTATAAAGCAAATGATGGTATAAGAGTGGGAGGGTCTACTCTACAGTTAAAAAATACCTGCCTAAGTAGGAACTAAATATTTATTCAATCATCTTGCTGGTATTGTTAAAAATGAGGAAAGGAGAGTTGCATGTCTATGTGTGTGTATCTCACGGTCAACATGTTTCAAGCCATTACGCCAAGGCTTTTCTTCAGGACCATATCAATGATCCCTAGTATCACTCCCTTCAGTGACACAACATAGGTCTTATTAATAACTAGTAAAAGAAACATACGTATAATACGGTACCCAATCTGTATTTGTTCTTTTTGATCTGGAATGATAGGATATAAAAGTTATTTTATTCAGTTCAAGAAAGGTAAATAGAGGTAACCAGAAAACACATCACCACATGTGGAAAAACGTGTGATATATTTTAAATTTTCAGCTATTGTGCTAGATCAATCCTAGCTATATTACTGACTGTGTCTGTGCTGCCCTTAAGAAGGTTTTTAATACAAGCAAGACAGTAAAAAACACTTTACATAAATAACACACTGTCACTTTTATGTGCATGCCATGGTGGGTAACAGGCCTAATGCCATGGCACTGATTCACCAAAAGTGTAGTCCTGTATCCATTATCGTAGAACTTTAACATTATCACTATGTTAGGTACTTCTGGGAAACATAACATCATTCTATGTCATATTAGAATGAGTATGCAATCAAATTTCAGGAAAGTTGTACAAGATGTCTAAAACATACATCTTTTTAGCCAAAATCAGGCCCCATGAGCTCCACGGGGGAAGAGACGCTTGTGGTCACACACTGGAAAAAGTAAAGCAAGACTTAGGATCAATATTCGTAAAGAGCCAACCAAATACTGGGAAAATGAGGAAAAATGTTCATTGGCAGGGGTTCTCATGTTATCAAAGCAACTCCTTTGCTATGCACATTTTTCCTGCCCGATGATAACCTGCACTTTGGAGCCCAACCTGTATTTGACAGGCGGCTTAGTGGCAGCGTCCGTGTGCGCAGGAGAGCTAGAACGCTTACTAGTACAAGATGGCCGCCTGCAAACGGCACCACTTCCTGGTTGCTCAGTGCCTGTTGTGTTTCCGAGTCACGACACCAGTCTGGGATCTTCAGAGAGAGTTTTTATGTAAAAAATGGATGGTGGTTGTAAAAAAGGATGTTAATGATCTAAACAAAATAATAATCGAAAATTACATAATATTTGGTCATGATGGTAAATATTAAATATTAAAAATTCAAAATCTGAAAAAATATATGTATTTTCTGGCATCATTTCATATCAATAGACTGAACAAGGGCATGCCCTGGAACCACTTCTCGTGATTACACCAAATATGCCCTCTGCAAGTTAGTGCTTACTAATGAGAAGCTCGTGAGAATACCGAGGCCACTTCCCAGTCAGAACTCCACGACATTCCCATAACCTCATGAAAGAAATGTTGTAGGTACCGCAAGAATATAAATAGATGACACTATACCTATTTATGCAGGTTGTGAAATAGCCTGATATTTGGTAGCTGTAACATCTTCAATTCTGTCCCTATCCATCGCTTGACTTAGGCATCATACCCGAACTTTATTTACTTTTTTTTTATTTTGATTATTTTTACCATCATACCGAATAGGTTTTTAGATTTGAAATATTATCAACTTTCAACCATCCTTCCTGAAACACAGATGGAATGATGCCAGAATATACATATATTTTTTCTGAGTTTGAATTTTTAATATTTAATATTTAACATGAACTAAATTTTCATTACAATACATACAGCCATCCCCTGCCCCCCATGGCCTTAGGCTGTACACAGCGAGGGGTCATACCCTGCGTCCGACACCTCACAATCAAACTACCCCATGCTGCGCATGGCTGTGTGTAGAATGGAGTTGGCTGCAGGACCCATCCTGCAGGCAGGCCCTGCATCCAAACCTCTGCAAGCAGATAACCCCCAGACGGAGGAGGGGGTCATGCAGTCTCCTCCCCAATTCACTACTGCCCACGGAGATCCCAGGGCCCCTCTGTTTTTATAAAAGGGAGGGAGTGTGCACAGTCCCCATTCCCAAGCTAATACTGGCCCCAAGTACTCCTTGTCCTGGGGTCCAAAAATATATTATTAGGCAATGGGGACATGAGGGCCCTCTCCCCGAGCCTTAAAAGGCCCGAGGAAACCGTCCCTAGGGCCAAATATATAAACATTAGTAGAGGGATTATTTGCATCTCCTAGCCTACATGAGTCATGGAGATCGCATTCCTGAGGGACATATTTTAATTTATAGAGGAGGAGGGTATGTGCCCCCTCCCCAAGTCTTAAGAGGTTCAGGGACCCCATCCCCTGGGGCAGATTACCATAATTAGGTGAAGGGGTTCCACCCAGGCCCCTCCTGGAACCACAATATGCCTGGGGACCCCAACCCCTGGGGCTAAATGCAATTAAACAGCAGAGGGTGGGCATATGTCCTCCCTACCTAAGCCTCAATAGGTCTCCTGGGACTCATCCCTCAGAACCAAATGCAAATAAAAAGGGGAGGGGACCCGCAAGGCCACCCGACTACGATCCTCATTAGGGCATGGGAACCCTGTACCCCAGGGCCAAATTCTATTTAAAAGAGGAGGGAGGGCATGTGGCCTCCCTCCTCGAGCCTCATTAGGCCTTGGGGAGCCCATCCTGTGGTCCCAATTGTATTATAAGGGGGAGGGGGGCCTAGGTGGGAGCAATATCTGTTTCCCTGCCAGCACTCCCTGATTTTTAAATCTCCCGCTGGCTGGAAGCAGACATGCCTTCCCTGACTGTGCTGCTGAAGTCTGTGCTGGCAGGGGCAGGGTAACTACTCTGTCCCAGGAACGGGTACCCCGGTACAGAATGATTGAGCCAGTCTCAGGGGATGGGGTCACCAGGGCCTTTTAAGACTCACGAGAGGAACTGCATGGCCCCCTCCCCTTTTTTCCTCAGGGATGGGGTCCCCAAGTCAGCCATCGGTTTGTGGAGGGGGTTGCGTGCCCCTCCATTTATTTAAGCTACTCAGCCCCAGAGGATGGATTTCCCAGGGGAAAATGGGTTTATATAGGGGGCACTTCTCACTGCCCCCTACCTAAATATTTTAGAAAAAACAAAGGCTGCAATTTTCTTTTTCTTTTGTTTTGTTGCCAATATCCTGGGGGAGTGCCATGTGATCGCAGCAAAACCAACCTTTTTTAATTTAGGCCCCAGGGGAGTTCCTCTAGGTCACACACTATAAGGCTTAGGAGGGGTAGGATATCCCTACCCTGACCCATTATATTATTTTTTCCAAAGCATTGCAGGACAGGAGACTAAGTCCACGAGTACTGTAATTGCTGACAGCAACATTTTCCGGAGGTCCTCCAGTTCCCCTCCACAGAGGCAGGGGCTGGGTATCCCTACCCTGCCACCTCGTATTCTTTTATTTAAAAAATTCCAGGACAGGAGACTAAGTCCCCAAGTAATGGCCGCCAGCAAAAGTTTTCTTATGTTGTTTGCAGCCATTCATAGCCTTGTTGCCATGGGAGTCTGACTCTCACGGAGGCGGTTTGGCCCAAGGGAAGAAAGATCCATGGGCCAATCAGAACGCTCAATTTATTAGAATTGCGTTCAAGGAACTCTCCTGAAAGTCCCTCAAACCGAGCCTTCAAGATATACAAATATTTTTGTACCTTAATTTCTCAAAAACTACCAAATGGATTTACACCTAAGCACAGAAAGCACAATCTGTGGACCAAAATCTAGATTTCTGCTCAATTTGGTGTACTTCCATTTAGCAGTTATTGCTTTAGTGCTGCCTAAAAAAGTCTATGGAAAATGCATGGGTTTTTGTGCTTTGGGACAGCCCTTATTTCTTGGCCCCATGCTAAACCTGCAGCTCCCTCTGTCCACAAGCAATTCTGGTCTGATTCGCGGAAGCCCCTAGCATTAATATTATATTTAGCACCATATTAATAGCAAATTTAACTCCTGGGCGGAGGCTGTCCCCAGGGCTTTGGAGGGACTGCTTGCCCCCCCCACATTTATGTCATCTTTTTTATGAGGGAGGTGGTAGTCTCCAGGGCTGGGGGGTCCGTGCAGCCCCCCATTAATAAAAGTTAAAGCCCAGGGGAGGAGGTGGCCCCGGGGACTGTGGGGGTCCATTCAGCACACCCCATTTTCACTTGTAAAGCCTTGAGGAAGTGGTGGTCTCCGGGAAGTGGGGGTGCCATCCTGGCAGCCACTGCATTATTTAAATCAAAAACCCTGGAGAGGTGGTGGTCCCTGGGGTTAGATTAAACACTAGGAGGGGGGCCCCATGTGCCGCCCTCCTTTATTTTTAACATGTCCCCAGAATTGCATCTTTTTTTCAAAATTTTGCTGCAGATTCGCGGATCCACTGGTGAATTTGCGGCAAAATTGAAAAAAAAAACTTTTAAACCCCAGTGGGGTCCCTTTGGAACAACCCTTCACCATATCTGGGGGGTCATGGTCTTCCTACCCTGCCCCTTTTCTTCATTTATTACATTTTTTGTGGGACCCAAGATGGCTGCCAACACTTTCTGATCGAAGTTTTGGTAGCCATTCAAATTTTAGAAGGATTTGCGAGTCCACTGCAAGGACTTGCTACCCCAGATATCTATGTTTTTTAAGTTGAATATCTCAACAACTACTGAACTGATTTTCACCAAATCACAAAAGACATGCTTTCTGGACCAACATCTAGCTTTCTGCCACATTTAGTGTAATTCCATTATACACCTTGGCATATATATATATATAAAACATATTTACATTTTATAGAAACACACATTCACTGGATGATGTCATGAGTGATGTCATTTGAGATGTCATCAGTGATGTCATCAGTGATGTCACTGACCATGTCATGAGTGATGTAATATGTGACATCATCAGCTGTGCATTGTGGGCGTGCAAGTTATAGTTAGCTCAACTAACTATAACAGGCAAATTTCTCTGGTTTTATATGAGTCAAATGTCCAACTAACTATAACGTCCCTGGTTTTTTCAGTGAATTTCTAAGGTTTTTTAAATGCTAATTCCTAACTATAACGTCTGAAAAACCTATGTTTTTTTCAGTGAATTTCTAAGGTTTTTTAAGTGCTAATTCCTAACTATAACGTCAATAAAACATATGATTTTTTCAGTGAATTTCAAAGGTTTTTTAAATGCTAATTTCCAAGTATAACGTCTCTGAAATCTATGTTTTTTTCAATGAATTTCAAAGGTTTTTTTAAATATCGAACTACTATTGTGTATTTGTCATTAATACTATTTTTTCTAACTTTTCAACTACATAAAATAAACTGCAAAAGTACTATGTAACATAATACATTTCACAAATTACAATGAGTTTTTAAATAATACAAAACAATTTAACATTCAGATAACAATTTTTCTCCCTTTTTTTGCTGTCATCAGCTACTACTTAACTTCACTATTCACAGTGATACCAGTGTAGTTTCATCATAAACAGCAGGGGAAAAAAAAATCAACTAGATTGTTAAAAAAAACAAAAACCCTAATTCTCTCAAGTATAATACAAAATCAACACAAATAACACATCCAATAGTACTTCAAATGTTCAAAGCTTACCTTTACTTCGTAGATTGTCTGCCCATTTTCCCAATTCGCCAGATAATATATCAAAAAATTCGCTTTGAAAGCATCCAGTATGAATTCCTTAAAGATCTTACGTAGTTTCTCTGCACAATTTTTCCAATACACCACATAATGTATCAAAAATTTCACTTTGAAAGCATCCAGTATGAATTCCTTAAAGATCTTACGTAGTTTCTCTGCACAATTTTCCCAATACGCCAGATAATGTATCAAAAATTTCACTTTGAAAGCATCCAGTATGAATTCCTTAAAGATCTTACGTAGTTTCTCTGCACAATTTTCCCAATACGCCAGATAATGTATCAAAACTTTCGCTTTGAAAGCATCCAGTATGAATTCCTTAAAGATCTTACATAGTTTCTCTGCACGTTTTCCCAATACGCCAGATAATGTATCAAAAATGTTGCTTTGAAAGCATCCAGTATGAATTCCTTAAAGATCTATACACCTTCCCCCATTAAAGCCGAATAGTGTATCTAAAATCTTTGTTTCAGAAAAATTAAGTATGAGTTGGGTAATTCATAAGGCAATCTCGGTTTTATTTCCAAGTGTGGATCATTGCAGTGACTCCAACCATCATTACACTTTAAATAAACTGTATAATGTCCACTTGTAGTAGTACTTCCAGCATGGAAAACAATAGCAACTGTTGCAAAAGTTCTTCCAGAAATTGATACTTGATTAGCAACAACATTTTTAATTTTTGTTTCCACTTTTCTTACATTTGGTCGACAGCGTTGCAGCATTATAATCAAATATTTTCCATATCTTTGTAGGCATAATGCAGATAGCATTCTTGATTTACAACGAGAACACATCATCTCATGATCAACTTCTTTTACTAATTTGGAAAATGGTACAGATTTGTAGTCAGGTATTGTTAAATATAAAAATCATTCTCTGTCAACTATAGTGCTTGAAGTTAACGAACACTCTTCACATTTATGTTCCCATTTGTAACTGAGTTCAAATAAACTCTCAATCTGAATTCCTTCATCGTCTAGTACTCCAAGCATAACCATCAGAAATTCTTGTGCATCTTGCTGTATATCAGCACTGAACGTATCCAACAGTTGGCGAATACCAGAAGCAGAATAAATCTTACTTCTATCAGTTCTCAATTCTTGAAATAAAGTGTAGAGTGCAGAACATAAAGTTTTTTACTGACTTTCCATAATTTCACCACAAACATCTTCAAGATAAAATATAATATTTAGAATGACATTACTATAGCAGTTGACACCAGAAGCATTTTCTAATTGGTATCCAATAACATCATCACTTGTTTGTATTTTCTGCTTCTTTACATCTTTTCTATTCTGTTGATTTTCTTTCTGCTTTACAACCATAGTAAACTCTTCAACATATTTGCGTTTTGAACACACAACACATTTCTCATAAATAGGATATTCACCTAAATGGGGAGCATAAAGCCTTCTCAAACGATTATATTCTGTTACACAATTAACATCAGCACTAACCTTGTTCTCATCAAAATCAATTAAATACAAACCAGACAACGTTCTAACTCGAGGTAATGCAACATATTCCATTCTCTCTTTAAACACAGTTTTTCCAACATTTACCAAAGCATTAGCTGCACTTAAACCTTGTAATTTGTGAATAGTTATTGCATATGCTAAACAGAAGGGAAACTGTTTTCTACGAACATACAAGTCTTTTACAAGCAAAAAACATGCGGCAGAACGTGCAATCTGTTTTACCTTTGCAACCTGATCAAATTTAACTTTCAAAAATTCGATTCCATTTCTATTTTGATATTTCACAAAATCGACAACTTTCCCCATTGTTCCATTCACTAATCCTTCTTTTACATTCAGATTACGCTTCAAAATTACCCGACAGTTGAAACATACATCTTAATTCTTTTCTAAGCCAGCAGTTTTTGATACAGACTTTTCCAAAGAATCCAATTTAGTCTGTAGTTTTTCTGAAAAAACAATTGTTATTCCTTGATGCTCTATTTTATCAATAGCTTCAATGTGAACTATTTCTTGATTTTCCAATTTCATAAGCTCTCTATTAAATGTATAACACTCTTCCACTGGAGGCATTAAGCAAACTATAGACTTTTTTTCTTTCATTTTCTTGTACATTACTTCTGCTGGTGTTTTTTCATTTGTAAACAAGTTCTTTAGTGGACGACTTTGAAAAGCTTCTTTACCATCTTTGCTTAGAACACCAATTCTTACATCTTTTAGAATATTTGCATAATCTTCATCTCTTGCTTGTCGCATATTCTGAGTGAGTTCTTTATATTCAAAATTTAACCGCAGATTCACATTTCCAATACTTCCCAGAGATTTCTTTGTGTCTTCATGTAGAAGAGTTTTAAACCCTGGTTCACCTTTTACAGGGGTTAGTTGTAGCAGATCTCCAAATACAATTAAATGTTTTACTCCTAAGAGAATGTCGTAATCTGTTTGAAATACCTGTTGCATTCTTAAGTGTACAAAAGCAAGCATAAAGTTTGAGACCATGCTCACCTCTTCAATATTTAAAAGTTTCATTTTCTTCAACACTCTTGACACTTCATAGGAAGCTTCTCCAGACAACTTCTGATATTCTAGTTTATTATCATGCTCCACTGGTAACATCAATAATCTACGCAAAGTAACTCCTTTAACATTGTGTGCAGCTAATACAGTTGGAGCTGTTACCACACAACATTTATGTGAACCAGTAGTTTTTTAAAGATAACTGGTTAAAACTTCAATTAAAAAATGTTTACCTGTCCCAGCTTGACCACTGATGTACATCAGAAGAGGTTTAAAAGATGAACACAGACATTCTTTTTTGTATGCAACAAACCATGCTCTATCCGTTCTCTCACTTGCACATATATTTCTTTCTGTTCAACATTTACTTCTTCTTCTAACTTTTCCAATGTTATATTCTACTTGTGTGCTTGTTGCATTGCAATTTCGACTTCATGCATAGCAATCGCTGCTTCATTTTCCAGCATTCATTCAGGATCTTGACTACATGGACCACTACTTTGACTATCTTGAGAACTTTCATGAGCTATTTCAGCTGCAATAGTCTTTTCCTGTTCAACTTCATCATTTAACATTTTTAAATATGTAGGGAAAATTGGACATTGAATGCTATCTTTACAAGCATTAAAATAATCTTCGTAGCAGTCAAACTCTCCAAGTAATTCACTTTCGCTACGCCATGGTTTAAACAGCTGCAGAAGCGCTAAATAGTAAAATTCTCGCTTATCTGGAGTTTCACAACTAAGTTTCTTGTGGTTTATAAGATTACCCTTTGCATGTTTTACTAAACAACCATGACATCCAACTACTGCAAACTTTCCTTCTTTTAAATTCTCTTTAACATTTCTTTTGAAGCTGTAATGTTGAAGTACTTCATACAGACATAGCTGTTCCAGATGTTGACTCCTTTTCGGATAGTATGTGTCCAACATATTAGTTTTAAGAATGTCTGTACTATCTGGCTCATTTGCTGCTAATTGTTCAATTTCTTCCAATGATTTCAACACTCTATTTCGTTTGCAGTCAAGAACGAAACTTACCCAAATGATTCCTTGTGACTTTGAATATAAACTTGAAGAACACAAGCGGTCTGAACATTCATACGATCCAATTTCTCGGTGGGAAAGCATTTTCAAACTAAAGCTGTACAATTTTGAAAAACACTTTTACAAACATTTCTTGGAAGACAAGCCAGAGAATGCCCATACTTCTCAGTATATTTTCTTACATTACATGGATCTAGTCCTTGTAACAACTTAATCTTCTGTTTTATACTTTTCTGAGTATATTCTCATAGCAAATTTCGCATTTTATCAATGGATTCCTGTCGAATACTACAAATGCTACTACAACTCCACTTATACACAGGAGCTCGTGGACGTTTCCCTTGCACTTCTTCAGCTATTAACTCTTCTGCACTTTTACCAACCATTTCCTCCTTTGGAAGAGGAACACCATACTGAACTTCGTAGCAACGACCTCCAGTATCAACTGCAAATGTTAAACTATTTTCCTGGAAGTAACTTTCCTCATTAAAAAAAGGCTCAGTACTAGAAGTATGTCTCCAATGTCCACTAAAGATTTTACAAAAGTTGATTCTGTTCACAAGTCTTTTTTTTCTACTTTTGTCTTTCAATACTTTCACTATTTTACCCAATACTTTCAATCTCTTTAAAATCAAAATGAACAACTTCTGTTTCAAATTGAAAGCAGTATCCACTATACTTTCAATAAGCTGCTTCTCTTTGAATTGGAACATTCTTCTTTTATTTTTGCAGCATGTTTTCAATAAATTCTGAATCAGTCTAGATCGAAAAAGTCTCTGACGAATTTCTTGAAATTGTTTTTGTCTCCGAGTACCAGATACTATTTCTTTATCATCTTCCTTTTTCCTCGTATTTGAAATTGAACTCTGCTTCTCCTTACTTTTTCTGAAAAACAAAAAATAGATTCAATTATTTTTCACATTTCTTCACTATGTTAAAATAATACCATACAATTGCAAAACTTCCACTAACAACTTCCAGACCCAGTGCTGCAACGTGATGGAGCACGACAGATGAGCACTAGGATGACAAGTAGTGCCATAGAACATACAGCAAGAATTTATTTAATTATTTACATACTCCTTTACAATTTATATATAACTGCACTACCTCATACTTTTCACCTCTCTGCCACACCCCACCACCCCACACCACTTTCTCTGCAACCCACCGCACACAACTTTATAAATAGTATTTTTAAAAATGTTAATCTATGTACTTAGAATGATATTATCAACTAAACAGCACACATAAAAATTTCCATTATTACCTAACAATTTTATCAACAACTTCGCAAACATCACACTGCACCCAGGGCTTTAACTGGAGGGGGTATCTGTGGGGATGTGACCACCAGCACTTTATTTTTGGGAGCCTCAAAACGGGTCTTTATAGGGTTCTATTTTCTGACCTCACAAACGTAATCCATTTTTTTTTCTTTATTGCACTGCAGTGACACTGTGAGAGCATGCACATTGCTCACAACTTAGAAGTGCAGACATCTTGCCAAGTGACTCGTATTGTAGGAGAAAGGAAATCCTTTAAAAAGAGCCATTTTCTCTCAGTATTTCCCTTCTCTTTTTCCAACGCACCAGCAACATCATTGTGGAGTGATTAGCAGACAGACCACCATGCGTGCAATGTCCATTGCCCCGAACTCTCTGACACAGCTTCCCAGGCGCACACACAGAGCCGCACCCGAGTACTTCACCGGTCTTCAAAATATAATTTTGTAAAGGAGACTCTGTTCTTTTTCACCCCTTTTTACAGCCCCTACATGCCCACTCTGCCTATTGCTGAAAGAATTAGGCTCCCCCGAAATTTCCCTCTGGTTGCGCCTCTGCAAACGACCACAACAAGGCAACTCCAGCACGAACCTGCTCTCACCTTACACACGGTCTTGTGTGTAGTGCTACGAAAACACACACTTTGCCTGCCTCACTAAGTTCTCACACCCCCTCTTTAATATGAACATAAAAGCTTTCCAATTACTTTTATATTCCTATACTGTACTTCACATGGAAATATAAAACTCAAGGTTCTCACCACCCCAAATTAGCTCTCTGGTATACTTTCTCAAACATAAGAAGTACAGGTATTCAGTATCTGTCAGTCATGGCCACTTTAAAACAGTGCACCTATAAACAACTCGACAAAACATTATGTTTCTAAATTAACGTATTACACTTTAAAGCTCCTTTACATTTCTTTCGCTAGATGTACCTTTGTTTAAAACACCACCAGAGAAGTGTGTTGAAGTATGCTCCACAAAGAGTAACTCAAAGCTTTGTTATTCTTTATTAAAAATCTGCCTGTCAATTCTTTTCGCAAGCCTTTTCAATGCCTTAAGAGGGTGGCTGGATGAGTATAATACGACGTATTTAAGATCGGGGCGGACGATGCACGGAAATAAGAACGTATAGTTGGATAAAGGTTGAGTGGATGCATGGCCAGATGCATCAATGGATAGATACATAGATCAATTTATAAATGTATGGATGGATGGAAGGATGAATGAATGCAAAGACCAGTACTTACGATAGACGGGTGGGCTGATAAATGCTTAGGATTGATTTTGGGACAGATATATCTATGCATATATAGGCGTATCGCTGCATGAATGGCACAGTGCTTACTATAGGCGAGTGCGCTCATAGATGCTTAAGATAAGCGGACGAACAGATGTATGTATATATATAAGTAGGAATATATCCATCAATTAAAAGATGGTTGAATGGCGCAGTGCTTAGGATGCATAGATACTGCGCTTTAATGGGGCCGGGTCTGGGTACCGGCACTTATTTTCAGGCAGCCTCCAAACAACTCTCTACCAGGCTCTATTTTCGGCCCTCTCAAAGATAGTCAATTTATTTTTATTTTTTATGACACTGCAGTGACAGCATGCACATCGATGTACGCATGCTTATTTTGCTCACCACTGAGAGCTGTAGACATCACGCTAGGTTACCCACGTTGTAGAAGAAAGGGAAATCCTTTAAACAATGTTTTTTTAAGAACCTACGATAATTGGAGAGGATTTTCTAAAGCACACAATGATACTTATCTTGATTTAGACCACGCCCCAACTTGTATAGCCCACACCCCTTTAAGAGCTTTGCCCCCCACCCCTTTTAGAGCACCCCCACTTTTTTTTCTCCCACTTAGAACCCTAACTACACCATAATAACAAACATACAGTGTAACCTTCCATTAAAATCTACAATGGAACCAAGTTTCATAATTTTCCATCAACGCTATCAGCCTTCTACCACAGTACAAGAGTGTCTATCAGCACAAAGATATCTTATCCATAGAAATGTTGTGTAATTTCTGTACCTGTCTGCTGGAACACTCATCACCAAAACGTATTAAAACATGGCAATTTGCCAGAAAAACATATACCATACCATAAAGCGATTCATAAATGGGCACACTGCCACTGCACCACCCTCTTACCCATCTTTCCTTAACTTTACAAAATTAAAGAAAGAGCCACACCAAACCTAGTAAACACACTATACCAATACAAGAACTTAATTTCAACAACCGTCTACCGGAACGCTCATGAGCAAAGTGTATTAAAACATACAAATTTGCGGGTAAAACATATACCATGCCATAGGGCACTTTATAAGTGCTCCTAGTGGTACTACATCACCTTCAGTAGCTCGACATCTGCACGTTACTAAATTCTGTGTTTTAATCAGAAACATACCCACCTCCCCCACACCCACCCCCCTTCCATTAAAATCTACAATGGAACCAAGTTTCATAATTTTCCATCAACGCTATCAGCCTTCTACCACAGTACAAGAGTGTCTATCAGCACAAAGATATCTTATCCATAGAAATGTTGTGTAATTTCTGTACCTGTCTGCTGGAACACTCATCACCAAAACGTATTAAAACATGGCAATTTGCCAGAAAAACATATACCATACCATAAAGCGATTCATAAATGGGCACACTGCCACTGCACCACCCTCTTACCCATCCTTCCTTAACTTTACAAAATTAAAGAAAGAGCCACACCAAACCTAGTAAACACACTATACCAATACAAGAACTTAATTTCAACAACCGTCTACCGGAACGCTCATGAGCAAAGTGTATTAAAACATACAAATTTGCGGGTAAAACATATACCATGCCATAGGGCACTTTATAAGTGCTCCTAGTGGTACTACATCACCTTCAGTAGCTCGACATCTGCACGTTACTAAATTCTGTGTTTTAATCAGAAACATACCCACCTCCCCCACACCCACCCTCCTTCCTTAACCATACAAAATCAAACAAAAACCCCCACCATTCCCAGTAGCGCTAGTATACCTATACACAGGCTTAATTTTAACAGGTGTGTGCCGGAACACTTGTCAACAAAAAGTATTAAAACGTGCAAATTCACGGGAAAAACATAAACAATACCATAGCACGGTTAATAAATAGGCCCACTGAAACTACACTACCTTTACTAACTACACATGCCCACGTTACAAATGTCCGTCTTATAATTAGCAACATACGCACATCCCCCACCCCCAACCATACCCATGCTTAACCTTACGAAATCAAACAACGAGCCCCAGCACTCCTGTTACCGCCACTATAGCCATAGATAGACTTAATGTCAACAGGTGTCTGCCAGAACGCTCATCAGCAAAAGCTATTAAAACTTACAATTTTGCAACTCAAACATACACCATACCATAGGACGGTTTATAAATAGTCACAGTACCACTACACCACCTCAACACCCATCCTTGCTTAACTTTACGCAATAAAAGAAAGAGCCCAAGCAAACGTAGACGCGCCACTATAGCCATACATAGCCTTAACTTCAACAGATGTCTCCTGAAAAGCTCATCAACAAACCGTATTAAAACATGCACATTTGCGGATAAAACATATACCATGCCATGGGGCGCTTTAAAAGTGCTCCCAGTGGTACTAGATCACCTTTAGTATCTCGACATCTGCACGTTACTATATTCTGTTTTTCAATCAGCAACATAACCATCTCTCCCACACCCACCCCTGCCCTTGCTTAACCATACGAAATCAAACAGAAACCCCCACCATTCCCAGTAGGCCCACTATACCCATACACGACGTTAATTTTAACAGGTGTATGTCGGAACACTTATCAGCAAAAAGTAATCAAACATGCAAATTGGCGGGTAAAACATAAACCATCCCATAGCACGGTTTATAAATGGGCCCAGTCGAACTACACCACCTTTACTAGCTAGACATCTATATGTTACAAAAGTCGTTTAAACACTCTGTAGAGTGTATAACAGGGCATGGGGAGAGTAAACAAAGTTCTAATTCCAAAAATGTTGATATACAGTCCCTTTACTGTATCTATATTAAAGATATTAAATGGAATGAATAAATTGACGAGTGTCTCAAAAGGGATAGTGAAGCTCACCATCAGTAAAACACGAACCACTTCAACACCTCCATATAGCCGCCACAGCGACACAGCCTGTCAAATAGTATCACTTATAATCACATGTAGTTCTCTAATGTCAACAAACTCATACAGAAAATATACCGCACATTTACATTTTGTTTATCTCTCACACATTTAAAAAACATCTCTTCTAAAGAAGCACTCCCCAACTACTTCTCTTCCATAAGAACAGACAATAATTAATACGTTTACTACCATATATTTTAGTATATCTACCTTTTTATTATTCACTAGTCAGAAACTACAAAAACTATTCACTATACCCAAATGCAAGCCAGAAACCATATTCATATTTATCTCAACTTAGGATCACATGGTTCAAACTATGCGTACATATAAAAGGAACGTATCACCTTTCCTATCTCCATCTCCTCTCCATGCAATCTCAAAACACTGTACAAGGCCCACTGTACAACAACCTACCCTGACTTACATTCAAACCTACCTCTCAGTGTCAAAAATAAGACCACAACCTGCCCACATAACATTTCTGCATTTCGTTTTATCGCTTTTAACTTAATAACACATACGTCTCCTATCACCACCCCCACCCCACTATTTCCACAAAAAGTATCAGTTGCAAACGTGCAACATTTTCTTTATCTCCCCAAATATATTACAAACTCAAATTAACGCTGTACCTCATTTTCAAAACAATACAGTCCTATAAAGATGACAAACTACACTTCTTCTCTGTGAGAAAATCCTAAACATATATAAAATACTTATATAACAACAGCTCACATTTTATGCATATTTCATAACCAATATCAAACACCACACTTTACTAACACTATATTACTTTGAAATAAAAAATACTTTCAAAATTAAAAACATCCCCTCAAATACTTAATCAATACTATAAAACACATAACACACCTTGTTCATTTCTAACTCACCCTTGTAGTTGTTATCCAGATTTCAAATGACACACGCATACAATTCTCTCTTTCTCACATAGTACATGTAAAGCTCCGGCTTCATCAAGAATGAAACCAGGAATGGCACAATTTCTCTGTCGCTCCACACATAAATACATGTAAAGAACAAATCAGAATACTTCATTCCTTCAACGACATTCCAAAACTTACCTCCATTGGTTAATTTTAAATTATCATTCCGAAAAGCTACTTATTATTCCGCGCCACATAAGGTCACAAGTTCAACCTATTTTATCACCACACTTTCCGGAACCTTCTATGACACCTGCAGGTTAAAAGTTCATAATTTTTTTTTAACCTAACAATATACTTTTGCAACATTTTATCGAACATTCAATGGCAGGTGCACGTTAAAAGTTCACAATAGGGGTCAGTTGTTCATCAGCTTTATTCCCAACTCCAGCAGCACCTCACCTTACACCCCCAGCACCATCAGACCCGTAGGAGTCAGTGCTTTCCACTTTCCAAATACCTAATTCATTTCATACACACAAATTTCACACTCCCTATATAACACCCCCTAAGCACCATACACAAGTTACAATGTTCGAAACAAAGTTCCTCCAAGTAGCTATAACTGCATGCTGACACTACTTGCACAGACGTGGCACAGCGGCCAGAGCACATGACTTCACAGCATATGACACACAGTTTGGGCTCAAGCTTTCATCCCCGAGTCCGGCAGCAGCTCAGCTTAGCAGCATTAGACTCTATACACGACCTCACATATTTTCCGTACCCCAGAACTTTCAGACTAGTACGGGTCAGTAGTTCACCCTAGTACTTATAAACAAATGCTGACACTACTTCCACAACTGTACTGCATTGGCCACAACACATGACTTCACAGCATAAGACACACAATTTAGACTCACACTCTAATCCCTGAGTCCCGCACCACCTCACCTTAGCAGCATCACACTCTAGGCAATACCTCACTTAATTTTCGTAGCCAAGCACTTTCACACCGGTAGGTATGATTAGTTCACTTCGCACCCCCTCTATAGCACACCCTAAACACCCCACAGAAGTTACAGTGCTGCTACCCTCCTATTTCCCACTTTTTTCGCCCTTTTTTCTCCTTACTCGCTTCAACAGAATCACAAAATGACAGCCAACACTTTCTCCTTTCATGAGACTTTAGACAATACCTCACATATTTTCCATTCCCAGGACTTTCACACCACTACGTGTCAGTAGTTCTTACTAGTAGGTATAAACACATGCTGACACTACTTCCACAACGTTACTGCAGCGGCCAGGGCACATGACTTGACAGCATAAGACACACAGTGTGGGCTCACGCTTTAATACTCGAGTCGCGCACAAGCTCACCTTAGAAACATCACACACTAGCCAATAACTCACTTAATTTTCATAGCCTAGAACTTTCACACCGGTAGGTATGATTAGTTCACTTCACACCCCCTCTATAGCACACCCTAAACACCCCACAAAGGTTACAGTGCTCCTACCCTCCTCTTTCCCACATTTTCTGCCCTTTTCCCCCCTTACTCACTTCAACAGAATCACAAAATGGTGGCCAACACTTCCTAGTTGCAAGCGCTCTCAGCGCTCGCAGCCAATCAGCAGCAAGCTTGTGCTCGTAACGCCTCAGCCAATCAGATGGCAGAATTCCCAAATATCGATATCTGTAAATTTCGATATTTCTCAAAAACTACTGAACGGATTTACACCAAATAAACAAAAGTGTGCTTTCTAGACCAAGACTCTTCTCCCTGCCAAATTTGGGGTAATTCCGTTCACCCGTTCGACCTGTAGCCTTGTCTAGAGTTTCCTATGGAAATGAACATTGAAAAAACACGTTTTGGGACCTCCCTTTTTTCTCGGCCCCCCCTTGATTAATCACCCCCAAACTTTCAACATAGGAGCTGATCTCAACAAAGAATTAGTTTTGAAAATTTCACGAAGATTCATCAATCGGCGCCAAAGTTATTGTGATTAGAATGTTGCCATTTTCCTATAGTAACTAGGTCCTAACTATAACTACCTACTGGCGACCGCCAGTAGGTAATATATATACACACACAAACAAATATATATCATCACATGTATATATTATATATTTATATATTAACTGGAACAACAAAGATTAAACTGATGTTATAGTTGAAATAACACAAAAACCAATTTTGAAAAAACGAAAACCCACTGAAATTCACCAGTTACAGTTCACTGAGCTAACTATAACTTGTGCCACACCATACACTACTTATGACCTCCCCCCTTTACCTCTAACCCCAAGGAAATCATCTGTTAAGTGCCTCAAGTATCCTCGCTCAGCCCACCCTCTTCAACACTTATATGACACCTTTAGCCAGTATTGCCAAAACCCATGGACTCAACATCATATAATACACTGATGGCACACAACTCATCCTCTCCTTCGATCAACACCATGAACAACTTCCACAACTGCATGACAGACGTCGCCAACTAGATGAAGGACAACTGCTTAAAGCTCAACATGGACAAGAAAGAGGTTCTGATTTTCAGAAGCAAAAGCTCCTCATGGGACGCATCCTCATGGCCTTCAGAACTCGAACCTACTCCTACCCCCACTGACCAAGCTAGGAACCTAGGTATCATTCTGAAGAACAAGCTGACCATGATGACTCAGATTGGCTCTATCTCCTCCTCTTGCATCATCATCCTCCACGTGCTGCATAAGATATTCAACTGGCTACCCCAAAGTGCAAGACACACCATCCCCCACTCCTCCATCTCCAGCCAACTGGACTATGGCAACGCACTCTACACAGGTACCACAGCTCACGTCCTCCAACAACTACAGATCATACAGAACACCACAGCCAGACTTATCCTGGATCTCCCTAGATGAACCCAAATCATCCCCTACCTCAGGAAACTCTTCTGGTTCTCTGTACAGAAAAGGTGCCAGTTCTGGTTCTTACTCCATGCATACAAGGCCCTACGCAACTGTGGACCCGCCTACTTAAACCCCTGCGTGAACTTTCATCAGCCCACCAGACACCTACACTCCGCGTCCCCTTCTTTATCCCTCACGCACCCATATCTGACATAGCAGATGCAGTGGTCGCTCTTTCTCCTACCTAGTAGCAAAGACATGGAATAAGCTACCCTTTCATCTGTGGACCTCCCCATCTCGACCAGAGTTCCAAGCGTCCCTGAAGGCCTGGCTATCCAGCTAATCAACTCAACCCTGCCAGCTCATGGATACTCTCACGGGTGACAAGTAGCGCTTTACAAATCTACTGGTTGACAGAGTGATTGATTGATCATTCATGAAATGTTAAATGGCCTCATTGGTGCACATTAGTGTACACACATTCTATGTCTATAAGGTGTAGATGTTTATTTTCATAATTTTGCTGAAGCTTTTGATGCATTGCAGATTGTAGAATAATGTAGAATGTAAGCATGTCCCACTTAGACATGTTTTAGCTCAAACTGGTGTTATAACCATGGCTTTCAGGTTGTATGCTACTGTGCCCATCTCAGGAACATGTGTAGGGTAGTTAACTAAACTACAGAGGGTTGTCCATACAGCCTCACAAAAGGTGTCTTTTCAGTTGCAAATGTGTACCCTTAAAATTGCTGGTAATGTGAAGTTTTTAAGTGGGTAATCCCGTCAAGGTGAATAGAAAATTATCCCCAGGTGAAGCTTGCTGAGAATTACCTCAAGTCCACAAACTCTATAGGACGGTGCCAGAATGATTGTAGCATCAGTGATGTTATCAATGATGTCACTTGCGATAGGTTATAAGTAATATTTCTTATTTCTTTGTCCTACACGGTGAGTGGGAGAACACCACTTGAAAGGATGGGTAACTGTCTTGAGGATACTATGGAAATAGTAATGGGCCCACAAATTCCTTCTATGTGCAGCTAAATTGAAACCCCCACTGGTTTATCCACAAATGTTATCATAGCCGCTATTTAACAAGGAGTGCAACATACCAAATCGTCACTCAAACTCCAAACAAGATAACACAGTGGTATTATAGTGGAGTGCAGTGGTGTAGAGTAGTTAGAGTGGCTTATAGTAGATTGGCATATAGTGCACTGGCAAAGACTGCAGTGGTGCATAGTAGTGTTGTGTGGGGTAAAGTGAATTGGCATAGAGTAGATTGGTGAAGAGTAGAGAGGTATCAAGTGAAGTGGTGTAGAGTGGAGTATTGCAGAGTAGAGTGCAGTGATGCTGAGTGGAGTGATGTGGAGTGGCGCAGCTTAGAGTGGTGCGGGGTGCAGTTGGGTAAAGTTGAGTATGCATGGTGTGGTAGCACACTGCCTTTACAGACAGCACATCTGCAATTGAAATGACCATTACATTTGCACAGACATACAGTTTTACTGGCAAAAGTATACCACACACAAACGATAATGTGTGGAAATGTTATCACCTAGTGTATTGTTTTGTTTTGATTGTATTAAAATATTTGTTTCCACCACTCTTCAGAATTACCCAAAAATGTGTTTTCCTTTGTGCTTTCCATATTCTGAAATATCTGCATGGTTCATTTACAAACATGTACATTTTGCTTTGTGCTAGAAAAAAAAATCATACTGCACACAGAGTCGCCAGCATGATTGTCACCTAAATCTTTGCACTTTAAAGTCAGAGAAAGCAAAGTAAATACCAAGCTCCCAGGAAGACAGAGCCTGACATTTGACCTCTGTCTTTGAAGGCACAGCAAATTTGACAAGATAAGAACAAGATTTAAAGGCTTGTTTACAGAAATTCAGTACTGGTGGAAGAATACAGTAAATAGGATTTGGGCAATGGCAAGAACGAACTCAAGCTAGACAGTCTATATGAAATAAAGCCAGCAAATAGAAAGCAAGCAAACCACAAAGGCAATGGTAAGCAATGGGAGGAATGCATTCCCATGGAAGCTCTCCAAATGTCCCCAAGATGTCATTAGCAAACCAGAAAGCTGCACTGTCTGGTAGGCTTCAACCTAAAAAGGGTGGCTCTATGTCCCTATCACCCCAAAGGAGCACCCATTTTGTGTAAAATAATAACTTGTTAGAATCTTTTCATCAGTAAAGCGGTAAAGCACCTGTTGTCCAGGCACCAAACAGGACTGTGTAGTGGTCCAGCCCCACGTGTGTAGGAGGTACAAGTAGACGCTGTAGACGTGGCCAGGTAGAAGTAGATGAAGTTTATTGAGATCTTAGATGTAGATACATTAAGCCCCACCAGGAGCAGCCTTCTAGCTGCTCAGCCCATCTTCCCAACTGTCTCAGTCCCACACAGGTATCCAAGCATTCCACACACACTAACATTCTACGCAGAACACTGACACTGGCTGAACAGCTAGGTACAGAATGAAGGGAACATATTAACCTGACCTGAGGATACTACAGACTGCCTATCCCAATTCACAACATAACACTGACATCATTGAACTATCCAATCACTAGTATCTTCCCCTCATCCCTAGTAAGCATGGCAAGAAAAGGAAAAGAGAGAGACCTGCAGAATGTGAATTACATTATCAGAAAATTACAAATTAAATGCTATTGTGTAAGCATGTGGTCATGCGTCAGGTAATATTTTATCTTAATTTTAAGAAGTGCTTGAATTAAACAAATTGAAGATGAGTCTCTATCCATACAATTCAGCTAACACCATAAAAACATGTGCATTTCTCAGTCCAAGGCCAGTGAGTTTCTTATGAAAAAAGTGTAACTTTTTTGTGTTCATGAGTTCTACCAATTGATTGAGAAGATATTCAGAAAATACTTTTTAATCAATCAATCAGGCGTTTGTTAAGCGCGACTACTCACCCGTAAGGGTCTCAAGGCGCTGGGGGGGGGGGGGATTGGGTTAGTAGGCTCCAGTCCATCAAGGGGGGTCTGTCGAAGAGCCAGGTTATGAGGCTTCTTGCAAAGATGGGGAGCGATGTTGTCTGTCTGTGGTGGAGCGGCAGGGCGTTCCAGGCTCGGGCTGCCAGGAAGGAGAAGGAGTGACCTCCCGATCTGGTCTTTCTGGTGCGGGGGACCACAGCGTAGGAGAGCTGGGCAGATCATAGGGTCCTCTGGGGTGCGTGGAATTTGAGTTGGCTGTTCAGGTATGCTGGTCCAGTGTCATGGAGGGCCTTGTGGGTGAGCATCTTGAAGGTGACTCTAGCTTTGATTAGGAGCCAGTGGAGTGTGCGCAGGTGCTGGGAGATGTGGCAGTGTCTTGGCAGGTCGAGGACTTTTCCTTTACTGTCCTCGAAAATTATTAAAGGATAGTATCCACACAGTGTCAGTTACGTGTTTAAAATGTGAGCACAAAACAGGAAATTAAAATCAGCTTTGAGCTTTAGAAAAATAATTGGAAACCCATTTAGCCAAATAGTTGAAGCTCTTTACATAATACGGAAGTTTTTCAAAGACTTTTAAAGTGGTGTTTTGGACTTTGTTATGCACCAAGCTAGCTATCCTAACTAAATAGTGCACAGCCTTCACACCACAAGTGCATGACTGGTACAACAAAGTAGTGTGCTTTGTACTCTGCATGAAAAAAATGGCAATGTATATCGTTAAAGCTGCGAATTCTTCATCAGTATGGCGTCCTCTTATGGACCATTTCTCAATGGACTGCAGAGACCTCATATGCCCAATAAGGCTAATGGCACTATAGATAGTGGACACAGAGCCCTTTCCATGACATTCCCATTGTCAGATACCCAAAAACCCCTCTGTCACTGCAGGTCTTTCCTAATCTAAATAATCAAGAGTAACTGCCTAGGGTGGCGGGTGATAGGAGCGGGAGAGAGGCTTGTTTTTATATCGATTATCTTCTTCCTTCTTGCTCACAGTTCAACAAAATTATTGAAACCTAAACTGATGTTATGGAAATAGGGCTTCGAAAATTGAATGATCATTTGAATACTCACTTTTTGTGTGGGTCCCAAACAAGTGCCATACAACACACTCCTGTAATAAGCAAATCTGATGTAGTCTGCGAGTTCATGCTGACAACAAGTGAATAGAAATTGATGTGATTGTTAATTCTGATGGTACTTCAAATTGGTTGTATGACATAATTTCGACAGACAGAAAATCGACCTACAAATATATCGCAACAAAAATATCGATGTCAAGAATATAGACATCCTATCTACAACATGGTAAGTACAAAAATATCGAAAATTAAATATCGATGTCAAAAATATCGTTATTAAAAATATCGTTTTTTTTTACTTTAAAAATATATGTAAAATAAACCAAATTATACTTAGAAATTAAATAAACATAATTAAATATATTGTATAATATTTAAAATGTATAATTAATATATATAATTTAATAAAACTTTAATTAAACATATACATATAATATATAATATATATCCTTACTTAATAATTAATTTTACTAATAATTTCTGTAACGTATAAATTATTAAATGTTTTTAAAAATTACCAATACATCTATACACATAAAATAATAACATTAATAAATATTTAATAATTACATATAGCAAATAATAATCAATATTTTTAATGTGAATAATTTTTATTATTAATGATATATTACAATAGCAAAAATATTACAAAACATATGAAATATCAGATACAATAAAACTACTAGTCCAACTCCAACAAAAACAACAGAATGTAAAATGTTGGATACCGTAGGGGTAAAAATTACTATTCCAACTCCAAAGAGTGCAACAGTAGCGAAAGCGTTGGATAGCGTAGGGTTAAAATTACTATTCCAACTCCAGAGAGTGCAATAGTAGGGAAAGCGTTGGATAGCGTAAAGGTAAAAATTACTATTCCAACTCCAGAGAGTGCAACAGTAGGAAAAGCGCTGGATAGCGTAGGGGTAAAAATTACTATTCCAACTCCAAAGAGTGCAACAGTAGGGAAAGCGTTGGATAGCGTAGGGTTAAAATTACTATTCCAACTCCAGAGAGTGCAATAGTAGGGAAAGCGTTGGATAGCGTAAAGGTAAAAATTACTATTCCAACTCCAGAGAGTGCAACAGTAGGAAAAGCGCTGGATAGCGTAGGGGTAAAAATTACTATTCCAACTCCAGAGAGTGCAACAGTAGGGAAAGCGTTGGATAGCGTAGGGGTACAAATTACTATTCCCACTCCAGTAAGTGAAACAGCAGGTAAAGCGCTGGATAGCGTAGGGGTAAAAATTACTATTCCAACTCCAAAGAGTGCAACAGTAGGGAAAGCGTTGGATAGCGTAGGGGTAAAAATTACTATTCCAACTCCAAAGAGTGCAACAGTAGGGAAAGCGTTGGATAGCGTAGGGGTAAAAATTACTATTCCAACTCCAGAGAGTGCAACAGTAGGGAAAGCGTTGGATAGCGTAGGGATACAAATTACTATTCCCACTCCAGTAAGTGAAACAGTAGGGAAAGCGCTGGATAGCGTAGGGGTAAAAATTACTATTCCAACTCCAAAGAGTGCAACAGTAGGGAAAGTGTTGGATAGCGTAGGGAAAATAATTACTATTCCAACTCCAGAGAGTGCAACAGTAGGAAAAGCGCTGGATAGCGTAGGGGTAAAAATTACTATTCCAACTCCAGAGAGTGCAACAGTAGGGAAAGCGTTGGATAGCGTAGGGGTACAAATTACTATTCCCACTCCAGTAAGTGAAACAGTAGGTAAAGCGCTGGATAGCGTAGGGGTAAAAATTACTATTCCAAATCCAAAGAGTGCAACAGTAGGGAAAGCGTTGGATAGCGTAGGGGTAAAAATTACTATTCCAACTCCAAAGAGTGCAACAGTAGGGAAAGCGTTGGATAGCGTAGGGGTAAAAATTACTATTCCAACTCCAGAGAGTGCAACAGTAGGGAAAGCGTTGGATAGCGTAGGGGTACAAATTACTATTCCCACTCCAGTAAGTGAAACAGTAGGGAAAGCGCTGGATAGCGTAGGGGTAAAAATTACTATTCCAACTCCAAAGAGTGCAACAGTAGGGAAAGCGTTGGATAGCGTAGGGGTAAAAATTACTATTCCAACTCCAGAGAGTGCAATAGTAGGGAAAGCGTTGGATAGCGTAAGGGTAAAAATTACTATTCCCACTCCAGAGAATGCAACAGTAGGGAAAGTGTTGGATAGCGTAGGGAAAAGAATTACTATTCCAACTCCAGAGAGTGCAATAGTAGGGAAAACGTTGGACAGCGTAGGAGTAAAAATTACTATTCCCACTCCAGTGAGTCCAACAGTAGGGAAAGCGTTGGATAGTGTAGGGGTAAAAATTACTATTCCCACTCCAGAGAGTGCAACAGTAGTGAAAACGCTGGATAGCGAAGGGGTACAAATTACTATTCCCACTCCAGTAAGTGAAACAGTAGGAAAAGCGCTGGATAGCGTGGGGGTAAAAATTACTATTCCCACTCCAGTAAGTGAAACAGTAGGGAAAGCGCTGGATAGCGTAGGGGTAAAAATTACTATTCCAACTCCAGAGAGTGCAACAGTAGGAAAAGCGCTGGATAGCGTAGGGGTAAAAATTACTATTCCAACTCCAGAGAGTGCAACAGTAGGGAAAGCGTTGGATAGCGTAGGGGTACAAATTACTATTCCCACTCCAGTAAGTGAAACAGTAGGGAAAGCGCTGGATAGCGTAGGGGTAAAAATTACTATTCCAACTCCAAAGAGTGCAACAGTAGGGAAAGCGTTGGATAGCGTAGGGGTAAAAATTACTATTCCAACTCCAGAGAGTGCAATAGTAGGGAAAGCGTTGGATAGCGTAAGGGTAAAAATTACTATTCCCACTCCAGTGAGTCCAACAGAAGGGAAAGCGTTGGATAGCGTAGGAGTAAAAATTACTATTCCCACTCCAGAGAGTGCAACAGTAGTGAAAACGCCGGATAGCGTAGGGGTACAAATTACTATTCCCACTCCAGTAAGTGAAACAGTAGGGAAAGCGCTGGATAGCGTAGGGTTAAAAATTACTATTCCAACTCCAGATAGTAAAACAGTTGGGAAAGCACTGGATAGCATAGGGATTCTATAAACATAATAACCAATTAAATAATTAGTTATAAAAAATAGCATATTAATTAATTTACAAAATATGTATTATTAAATACCAATTATTTAAAATAATTATTTATATAAATAACTTTAAATTACATCCCACACTATTCCCCCTTTAACACACAACACACTACACATACAAAATACACAATACATTTAAATATCAGTTTATCTATTATTTACATTTCATAATACATTCTTTATAATTAATATACTTATTATTTACTAATTTATGCATATTAACTACCAAATTACAATTATTCACAAATTAATTATTAATTAACAATACATTAATTAGCAATAACAACAAATAACATGGAATAATAAATTATTTATATTTACTATATTTAACGTACTAATAACAATTAAATACCAATTAATAATTAATTAACAATTAATTATTATTAATTACAAATAAATAAAAATTATTAGTAATTATTTGAATTTAATTACATCCCACCCTATTCCCCTATAAACCCACAACCCACTACACATAAAAATTCACATAATTAATTTAATCATCAATTAATCACTTAATAAAATTAAATCACCAATTAATTAGTAATTAACAATTAATTAATTAACAATAACAATAAAAAAATATTAATATTAAACTAATTATAACTTATATAATTAACCAATTAATACAATTAATTTACAATTAATAATTAATTACCAATTAATTAATCAATTAATATATTTAATTAACAATTAGTAATTAATTAACAATTAATTAATCATAAATACCAATTAAACAATACATATTAATTAATTAATTATAATTAAATTACTTCCCACCCTATTCCCCTATAAACCCACAACCCGCTCTGATACTAAAACGCTAAATTATATTTTACATAATTATTAATCTCTAAACATTTATTTTTAAATGTATTAAAATACATTACAATAGTCTACATACAAATAAAATACATATTAAAATACATTACACTAATAAAATATCGATATTCTTGACATCGAAATTTTTGATTACGATATTACTTACATCTATATTAATAACTTAGATATTATTAACTTCGATAATACTTACCTTGGGGTCGATATTCTGTCCATCGATATTCTTGACTTCGATATTCTTTACCTACGATATTTACAACTCGATATACTTGTAGTTCTAAATTTAAAACTCGATATTTAGACTGCTCACCCTTCAAATTGAGGTGGAACCCGTTTCCCAATGTTGAAATAGCTCTTAATCCCCTTTGTCTGGGATCTTCCATCGATTGTATTTTTTATTTTGTTTATATAATAAAGCGCTCAGTTGACATTTTAAATGTTTCCATTTAGATTTATCTCAGTCATATGTATTTCAAACTAGTTTGCCCATGGTTATGACGGCCAATATGCCCTATGTTCATATGTCCGATGCTGGATTATGAAGGGAAATCCAACCTTTTCTATGACCCATTTTTTAGATCAACTTATAACATCTAATGGCTCAAATCTATTCTTCATTCCAGTATTAAAAGCTGAGTTCCAATGTATTGATTCTTTAAAACGAATTTCAGAGAGGCTTTTGATATTTCCTCCAAACTTATCTTAACATTTTCATGTGGAAAACAGTGACTTCATCCTGTCTAAATGGGAAATCCCAGAACTGAGTGACTATCCTGAGGAGAGGCAGTAGTAAATGGTGCCTCTCGAGTCACCGACACTGCAAAGAGAGGTACTGTTGGATTAAATATGTTTTCATTTTCGTAGACTTCCGTGGATGGAGTTGTAACAGTGGTATTTCCCAATTACAGATTACAATGTAAGATTTATCTAATTCATCAGTAAAAAGTTATGCATTAAAATCAACAGTAATGGTAAATTTATTTCTCAAGATATTAGTTTATCACTTTCTCTATCAACAAAGTTCAACAAAGTTTTTACGGTGGTGGTAAAAAAAAATGTACCAGATGGCAAAAATCACAACGTTTCAACAGTACTGTAAATCTAATCAAAAATATGGGCCCACAGTTCTCGTCAATTACTTCACCTGCAAAGTTACACTATAGAACGCAACATACTAAGCCTACTTTGTCTGTCACTAACAGAGAATCTCGTTACATACAAGCTAGCTTCACACATAACCATGGTTCTTGCAAGCAAAACAAATCATAGGAGTTAAGCTACTCCACAACATGTAGACGTTTAACCTCCCTTGTGCATTCATCAATGGTCCACAGTACAAAACATGTTAATGCTGTGCATTGAGGGGATAGTCAGCAGTGATTAAACATTTACAGGTTTGTAAGGAAGGGGAAATCTTCCGACTTTGTCACTGCCCGCCATCGTGCTGAGAGTAAAATCCAGCATTTTCCATCTACAAAATGTCTTTAACGCTCTTGTTAACGTATTTTAAGTTATTTGTTGTACTAAATTGTATTTTAACCAACTTCTACATTGCTTTTTAAGGTAATTATTCTTGCACCACAAGAGCAATTCTTATCTTGCTTTTGGATTAAAGTTACAAAATTGCTTCTTCAAGTTATTAACTAGTATTTTTAACTTGTTATTTCACTTAGTTTTTTTGCATGTTGAAATACAAGCATGACTAATTCTGCAGCATCACTATGGCAACATGTATTCCTATGTTCTGAAGACAGCTAAATTTATTTAATTTTCATTCTGGTTTTACTGGTCACCTACGCCTAAACAAAGGGGAGAGAATAATAATATGCATTGATCTGACATGAAAATGAACAGAATAGAGGTGCATGGAAAAGTGAATCAGCTTTGGTGAACATGCACTAGAGCTAGCATGAAGGAGATGCCATTTTGAAGTCACCTAAAAATGAGTGAGGAGGAGAATACTGAAGGAGGAAGTTCCACATCTTAGAGTTCCAGAGTATTGATACATTGAAGGAGGGACACCCCATGCACACAAGTATCCATGAAGGTCATAAGCACATGCAAACTCTGAAGACCCCACAACTGCGATTTACATGTGTGCTATTAGATAACCAGGAATATTGCTTTGGTAGAGGCAATATGATAACATAACACTCTACTCCACTTTATCTAAAAGAATACTGCATTCGTTGTTTTCAACATGAACTGCAAGGGGTAAATGGCGGGGAGGAGAAGCCAGGAGTGGCCAGGTGAAAGCCACTACCCTAGCTAGAGATTACAATTAAAATGTGTAAGCTAATATTTATTGCCTTCCAATTCTGTAGGATGAGTGCGTTGCTGCCCCAGATATCCTGCAAGCAATCTTTGGGGTTACTCGAGGAATTCTGGATAAGAAACTTAGACTTGTATCTTCACCTGGATGGAGCCCTGGTGCTCCAGACCGAGAGGAACGGCATAGCATATTGAACTCAGAACTGTTAGACCTCACATTCTTGCCATGGTTGACCCTTTCTTTTTGCCTCTACCTCCTGTATTTTTTGATTGTGTGCTGGATTTTGTTTTTGCTGATTGAGGTACCCTGGGCACTTTGCCACTGCTGATCAGTGCCAAAGTGCAAGTGCTCACTGTGTAAATTATGATTCTAATTGGTTATCCTTGATTGGCATATTTGATTTACTGCTAAGTTCCTAGTAAATGGCACTATGGGTGCCCAGGGCCTGTAAATCAAATGCTAGTAGTGGCCCTGCAGCACTGATTGTTCCACCTACACCAATAGCCTTTCAAATGTGTCTCAGACCTGACACATGAATATCAATTACGCAATGTATTGGAAATCCCTGCACACAATGGGAAACAACCTTTACAACGTAGTCATTACATCGCACTACCTTCACAACGCAGTCATTACAACGCAACATCCTTTAGATCGCATGCCATTGCAACGCAGCCATTACATCGCATGTCATTACAACGCATGTCATTACAACGCATGTCAATACAATGCATACCATTACAATGTGTACTATTACAACGCATAGTTTTTACCCTTACACTATCCAACACTTACCCTACTGTTGCACTCACTGGAGTGGGGATAGTAATTTTTTACCCCTACACTATCCAACACTTGCCCTATTGTTGCACCCACTGGAGTGTGAATAGTAATTTTTACCCCTACACTATCTAACACTTACCCTACTGTTGCACTCACTGGAGTGGGAATAGTAATTTTTACCCCTACACTATCCAACACATACCTTACCTGCATTGTAATGGTATGCGTTTTAATGGTATGCATTGTAATGGTATAATGCCATGTAATGGAATGCGTTGCAAATGGAGTTTCTGAAAATGCGTTGTGATGGCATGCGATGTAAAATCTTGTGTTGTAATGAATGGTTGCGATGTAAAAACTGTGTTGTAAAGGCATGCGTTGTAAATGTTTACATTGTAACATCATACATTTGCACACAATACCATTTCCGGATTTCAAGACAACATCTAATCTGTAAATAGGGCTTTGACAGGTAGAATTTCAGGCACAAGTAGTTCACTCCTGTTGCAGTGGACCTTTAGAAGGTGGAGCTTCAGCTTGGAGGGCTCCAGTAATATCTTACAATCCAACAATCTAGGAGGCCATCTACCTTAAAGGTTTATAACATGCATTTATTTTAAATGTTCTTCTGGAGTAGTGTGCTAATAATTCACTGTCCCCTTTGTTCAGAGAAGGCCAGACTTTACTTCAATTAATTCAAGAGGGTGTTTTCCTAGATTTATCACTTACAATGCTGTGTCTCCAGTGGTTCATTATTGGAGTATAAAAGGAGCAATGGAATGGACACAAGGAAGAGGAGGCACTGGTTTCACCCCTCCTTGCAAGCTTTGCTGTATCCAGTGGTTTTGGAACACATTTTGGACCTCCATTTGGTTCTTCGGGAACTAAAATATCATCCTTTCCAACCTGGAGAGCACAAGGGCCTAACCTTTCTAAGGATAAAATTGGGCTCCATAAAATCAACGCCAGTTGACTCACCAAGTTTGTTGACAGTCATTTCTGATGATTAAGCCATTTTTCTTAATGCATGCTTAATCAATATTTCCTCACTACTGTCTCTTCTAAACTTATTTTGCACAGGACTTATTTCTGTCAATCTTCATCCCCAAACCCATCATGGCCTAGGTGTTGGCTTGGCTTTGTTAGACATTCACAGAGCTACGTTTATCTATCTGTTTTAATCAAGAACATTTTGAAGTTCTAACTGCTTGGCTGTCAATTATTGCTCTCAGGAAAGGTACAGTACACCTCCACTTTTTCCTATTAGTTCTTGTAATTAAAGCTACCACTGGGGCGGGGGCGTAATCAGAGGTAGAGTACCAACTCAAATAAGTTCCCAAGGGGTAAAGAATGAACAAGATGACAGCCTCCTAGCCAGAAGACAAGAGTGTTCCATTATCAGAAAGTTTCATAGAAACAATGTGAGCTAACATCTGTACTTTTGGAAGACATCTCCATCTGCAAGTGGATATGTTTCAGGGTTGAGGTGCTGGGTTCTGCTTTGAAAGAATTGACTTTACTAAAGTGATATTATCAAGTTTACACTGATTGTTACTGGAGGCATTGGTCCAGTAATCTTTTTTATTCCTTCTGCTTGTCAACAGTTGTTTTAGAGTTCTCACTGACTTTGGCAAGCCTCAAAAGTAAGGACTTGAACAAGGAAAAATAATGTGGAGTAAAATTTCATTTTACTAATGTGTACTCGTTATTACTCCTAATCTGATATCCCTCCTCACAGAACATGTGCCCTACTTGTGTCAATAGTGGTTGGCAGACTATGACATAAGTAGAATTTGGGTAAGAACAGGGGTCATATGGGATTCCTTTCCATATTCTCTGCCGATGGGTAGAGGCAGAGCATAACCCAAGTCGTTTTTTCATTTTTGTCTGAAAAATTCTTCTCATACTCTGCAAACCACTTCAAATCAAATGAGTTTGATGATTAAATGAACTAATGATGATTACTGGTATGCAAGATATTTTGCAGTAGTCAGACATGAATATTTATCTCTTGCAAGTAGCAGTTAAAGTGTGAGCTACCTTTGTCATAGCGAGAGAGTTGGCAAGAGGTAAAGGAAAGAAACTGTCCCCGCCATATGCCCTAAACTCATCCACCATAGCTCGTCTTTTCCATAGAAATATGTCCCTTTTTGCTGACCAGTGTTCCATTGCTTTATAACTTGGGTTCACCCGTCATGAGATCACATACCCAAACTTATAATACTAAAGAAGGTAAATTAGTACAAAATCACTATCTTTGACTCAAATATCCCTAACAGCCACTTACAAGCATACATCCAAGATCAGGACCAATTAACATGTTTGAAAGTATGAAGAGCTGAAGAATCCCTTTTTAATGATTTAGCTTCTAATTTGCAGTAAGCATCAATTGGAGCCATAGTCACCTCTTCACTACGAATGCTATTGGGCGGTGGTATAAAATGTATCGGTTCTTGAGGTCAATAAATTGTAAGAAAAGGTCCAGTTTCATGACGCAACCCCCATAGCACACCAATGCAGCTACTTGTTGACTACTCTGTAGTACATGTTCTGGGTTTTTCTCCTTGTTGAGATTGCTCTGGGCTTGTGGAATGTTCTTATCACTATGTTCTATGTTGCTTCATGGTTCTGTGTTCTCTCCGTTGGCAGTTGCGTTTGGCTTCTGCTGTGGAGAGTCCGCTCTTGTGTTTCCTGTGTAACTTAATAAAGCAACTTTAAGAAGAAACGCGTTGTGGACCTGGTTCTATCTACAACAATTTTGGCGACGAGGATGCCAGCTGGGTTGTCTGGGGCTAGGATGGGTCTCGAAGGATGAGGCATTACGGAATGAGAATCCTTGCTTCCTTTGAAATCATTTTCTAAGCTGACTCTCCTACCATGGACAATGTGCTGCAGTCATGTCGGTGTAACTCTCATCAGCCACGGTCCTTGTGAGTTGCTATTTCTTTGGAGCAGTGGACTATGTATGCCCTTGAATACCCTTTGTTGCCCCTCTGGAGCAGGCAGGGATCAAAACCCCCACCTGGTGGCTCCCTTTCCTCAAAGATCTATGCATATCCCTTTTGGAGCCTGTTTTTCTATATTTTAAACTTCAGGGGTAATCATTAAATACCCCGCCATTGGTTGTAAGGGCCTTTGTTTGTCGATAAGGAGAAGTGAAAAGGAGCTATCATGTACATCAAAAACATGAAACCAATAAAAGAACTCTAGACCTTTAGCACAGTAAACAAAAATAGTTTGTGCGAGTTTTTTACTTTTCGATTTCTTAAGTTTTCATTATTTTATTCAATAAGAGTTAGTCTTTTAAGCATCAGCAATAGAAATGAAAATAATCCAATAATTGATATTTCAGTATAAGGAAGAATGTAATATTTGTCAAAATAACAGTTAAAATTGGAATAATACAGCAAGCGTGTTCCATAAAGGAAGTTATCTAATCTAAATTAAATTGGAATGAAAATAGAATAAGGTGTCAGTTCAGAAACCCAATAAAGTGTTCTGATGAGAGATATAATGCCTAAAGACTTTGAGCATCTATTAAAAGAAAGATGAAGCTGGAAAGTATCCTCAGCTGTAAATCAGCAGACATCAGAAAATAGGCTAAGCAACATCCCATGTAGAAAGGTATAGTATCAAGAAGCTCAGAGATGGATCTCCGGCATATCGAGTGAGAGAAGCCCCTGTCTATTCTAGGAATAGACACTAATATAAACACTCAACATCCTAGATGGTAACAAATTTCTTTTCTCCATCCAAAACATACAATAGGGTTTTAGCAAATTTTTCGTAATAGGAAAACTCCCCTGTTTCTCATGTCTGCACAATAGGCCATAGACTATTGTCTTTGAAAGGGTAATTCGTCCACATTTAGCGGTTCAGACACTTCTTCCAATGAATCATCCTATCTGTTGTCTCCTCTACTCCTTGTGAGAACCTCACTATCTATTGATCTATTGTCTAATACATACAAATACCTATTCACTAGCTAATAGAAGGCTTCTGGAAAGTTACAGCATCTGCAGTAAAGAGAAAACATGTTGTGCAAAGCAACAGCTCAATGTAAACAACAAGCCTTTCAATGCTAATGTATTATTTTGTAGCTAATATGGCATCGCCAGTTAAGCTAGCTTAAGCCAGTACATTATTATTTGTTTTATATGCTTTAATGTCTAAACATGTGTAAGTATGATTACCTACTACAGAATTTGCATTCAAATATATCTTTTACTTATTTCTTTCATATATGTTTATACTTTTCAGTTAAATGTATTATATATTTGTAAAAGATAAATTTGAGGCAGCAACTCTCCCTCTCTGATGGTTAGAATAACCATTACAATTTGTCACAAATTAATCTCTAAGGTGCACCTTCCTTCTCTGCTGTGTCATCTATTTTTATTTTTTTCAGAGTTTCACCTTCCTTTAATTAATTTAATTTCTTGTATGCCCTATTCTTTCTCTAGTCCATTTTTAATTCTTCTCTCATTTGTCTTTCTTGTTCTTTCTTCTTTTTTCTTCTTACATAGCATCTAAATCCTTTATATAAGACATGTAAGCATATTAAACAAACCCTAATCATTAATCCAGGTTTTAATACAACTCTAAAAAGCCCTCCTACTGCTGTTGTAAACTAATTGCGGATGGCAGAAGCTCCTTTGCCTAAGGATCCTAAAACACTTGTAGTCCCTAATGGTTCTAATACAGATTTTAAATGAGAATTTTCTTTTGCAAATTCTTTCACCTTTCTACTCTTGGGTATATATGAACAGCATTGTTGAGCCTTCAACATTTTACAGACTCTGCCTTTTTCTGCTAATAATATATCTTGAGCTAATCGTAATCGATCTTGCAAAACGATTAATCAGATAGCTACTAATTCTGTGTTAATTGCTAACAAAACAACAGATGTAACAGTAGCCAATGTATCTATTTATCTGCTACAGTGCATAACTTTCTAATTTTCTCATTTAAAGCTTCTTCCACCTGTCTGCAGACAAAATAAACTCCAGGAATAACTGCCACTTTCTCTGTGAACATTGGAACAGGTCCTCCCAGAACTTCAAGCGTGTGTTCGCTGCTACTTATCCCAATATGTCTCTTTCTAAACTGGTTTCTCCCTTTGTGAACACATAGGGTTTGATCTATATCTTGGTGGGCTCCGGTTGTCCATCCATGTCAGAGTTTACAAGAACTCCCTGGAGCTCCCTGGAGCTGACGGATTCCCACCCGCCATATTGGGATGTGGACTGGCTGATCTTTGCCCTTGTTGACAATGTGTTTTCTATCGTGTGAGTGGTTAACCACCGCCGATGTACCATATTGCTCTGCTGGCTACCGTTACTCCATCGCCGTCAGAGGTTGCGGGATTGTGCCGAGTCAATTCAGATTTCACAGTTTTGCTGGAATTGTCTTAGCGGCGGATTGCCGATGGAGGGATTCCGTGGTGGGAAGCGTTCAACATTGTACTATTCCCATGACTTTTGGATGGATGCTAGCTGAATACTACACTATAAAACACACTCCATTTTAGACCATAATCCTTTGCCATTCCACTGCAGCAAAATATTGTTCCTGAACACTTTTTCAATCAAGTCAGGTTTTTTTTGCTTTCTCTGTTTCTTGTTCATTTTGTCTTTTTCTAATGTATCATCTTGCGGGTTATAAAATTCATTTTTTCATAATAGCAGAGAGGAGATATCCACGTTTGTCTGAGGGAGAATTGTCATTTATGGTCGATTAAATTGTTAGAGTAGAGCCACAATAGATTGGAGCAAAAGTACAAAATACAACTATAGCTCAGAAAAGGCAAATGTTGGCCACAATAGTCGACAGAGTGAATGCTGTAGCACACAACGTCCGCACACAGGAGGAATTAAGGGAGAGGTGGAATGACCTTTGGGGGAGAGTGCGTCCTTGCCTCCGGACGTCACCTTGAGGGCCAGAGGATTGGTGGTGGTTCTCCTATTACATCTTTATCTCTGGGAGGAGAAGGTCTCTGGAACCTTGGATTTTGTTTGTGGAAACTTTTAACTTCCAAAAGGACCTTCAGGAAACACCTCCTGAACTTTGGAGAACTGTTGGTAAATTTTGTGATAAAGCTCCATAAGGTGACTATGGGGGCTCCCGCTAAACCAAGTCGAAAAAGCCACTGCTAATCAGGCCTGTTGGAGAGGCCCGCTTAACATCAAGAGAAAATCTTCCAGAAACGTTTCTAAATGCAAAGGTAAAACTTTGACTGAGGCTTCCTGCTTAGTGTATCTGGCCAGGGATCCATTGTGCTAGGCCTCAAACTTTGACTTTGTCCTAGTGAAGCGTGACCAGATGTCCCAATTTGGTGCTATTGTTTTTTAAGCACAAGAACGTGTTTATTCTTTAGAAATTCATATCTCTTTTTCCCTACATTGGATTTTTGTTGGTTTGGTGTCATTTTAATCATAAAAATACTTCCTGTTTTTATAAATTGGTTGTGGATTTTTATTGTGTCTTGTGTCTTACTTATTTAATGTTTTGGTGTTTTTTGATGCATCACACATCTGTCTCCCAAGTTAAGCCTGCCTGCTCATTGCCATCTACCAAGGGTTGAGCAAGAGAGTAAAGTAAAGAGACCTTGTCTGGGACTTATTTTGTGTTGGTGGCCTTTTTGCTAGTGGTAGGTGCATACTTACCTCTACTAATAAACCACCTTCCAGCAATCTTCGTAAATTTCTACTGGTGTCAAGTGAGCAAAACATTTGATAATTAGCTAGCACCTATTTCATTCTGCATATGTACAATAGTCTTTATGAGGTAACCCTCGCCCTACTCCACCTTCATCTGTGAGTTATCGTTACTTTTCTGCTGCAGCCTTTGCCCTAAGGAATTCTTGTTAATTCGTTTAATTTGTCTTTGTTAAAGAATAATGTTCATGAACATTTATCAGTTTTGTTGTAGTTTTATATACACACAGTTCATCATATCAGGTCTTCCGGTTTTGAATTTACTAAATTGTGCTTGACAAGTCTCATGTGTAATAATGTTTCAGGAATTATATATCAAATGCTGTTTTAGTGTGGCATTTCACGGAGGTTGAAATTATTCTGTTCTTAGTTTATTAGGATATTGATCTGATGCATTAGGCATGTTAAGTAGTAAATCCATTCAGGAGCAGAATACCTGTGACAAGGAACATTTGCCCTCTTGGATCTCATTAGTATCCGCTGATCTTCTTCTGACTCACTTATCCCACTGGATTCTGTTTCATGCTGATGGTTTGTGGTATGTTCTCAACTAACACACTAGATGTCAATTGCCTCCTACCATTTGGCCACTGCAATGTTTTTCTTCTCACACACGTTCTGTCATCTGGATCATTCGGTTGCTCTGTCAATGATTCAATAGCTCCTTTATCTTCAACTCTCAGTTCTCCATTTCCACACCACTGTGAGATTCCCAGAACTTGTACAGGTGGGAGACTTTGCTGGACTTTACCCCCCCTCTGGTCCATCAGGATATATGGACACAGGAGGTCTTGGACTTGGGTCACAGAACACGACTTCTTCATATGAACACCTCACTCTCTGGATCTGAAGGGCTCCAGCCAGGATTTTCGTACTTGCTTATTGATCAAAACCCAATCAGCAGGGTTGAATACGTGGCACTGATCCTGGTTCAGACTGACAGTAGCAGTTCCAACCTGGTTGGAAACGGAATGTACTACATCAGCTAATCCTTTGCAGTAGATGAGTGTCATGTCATATGTGATGTGACGAGCATTCACAGGCACAACAGGCAGTCACATAACATGTCCCATGAGAATCTAATGAGGAGATAATCCAGTTCTCCTGTCAGGAGTTCTTCGAAGAGTCATCAATACCAATAGTAAAGCATTTGACCATTTCAGTGAGGTAGATGCACAGACATTGGCCAAACTAGATTTTAGCATCCCATTTAACTGTTCAACCATCCTCAAGGCCTCTGGACAATAGCTACAATGAAATCGCTGATCTACCTAAAGGGCCACAAAAAAAACATTCTAAGGACCTTAAAATGGGTCACTTGGATTGACTCGAGAGGAACTGGAAATCCTAACTGTGGAATGAGTTCTCATCGAAGCAGTTTGGCTACAATGAGACAGTAATTTCTCTGTGTTGGGTAGGCTTCCACCCATACTATACCAAGGACATATATCTCAGCCCATTACAAACATGCATTTCGGTAAGATTCAATTGCATCCTGCTAAAGGGTTTTCCTGATCTCCCTATATGGCTTAATGTTACAGGTGTTCTTTTCCCTACATTCATCTGCTGACATGTCACACACCTATGGCATAGTTTCTCAGCTAGAACTCTGATTCAGGGATTAACACAGTTCTGTCTAAACAACCTCCTATTGCATCCCTCCCAATGTGTGCAGGATCATGGAAATGTCATGTGATGGGAAACAACAGGCTATCTGGCAACAATGTAAGGACAAGGACGGTGCACCAAAAAGCAAAATTCAGAGAACTTCCAATCTTATCAAAATTAAGTCCTTTATTCTTTTTGACATCTAAAAAGGCTCAGCCAACGCGTTTCGTTCCAACGGAACTTCGTCAGGGCTGAAAGGAACACAAATACAGACGTACTAAATATACAAACAACACTACAAATATATACCACATACTACATATATATATACAAAATCACATTTACCAAATAAACACAATCAGACTTCAGGATAACAAAAAACAGAAAATTTAAAAAGGATCAATTATCCCACATATATAATATACACAAACCCATTTGACAGTACATGAAATGACAATCTTTCTATACATCCATATATTGTCCCGTGGGTCCCAATGGGGCTAAAGAGTGTTTAAAAACAATAATTTCTCGAACATCATTCATGTCCAAATTGCTAGCATATGAACAGATAGGAGAGGGGAAAGCAGAATAAGATTGGCAGAGGGGAAAGAAGAAACAAAACATATACATATACACAATTATTATAATAGTCTATGTTACAACCATACATACATACACTAAACAGAAATAAACCAAAATAGCAGCTCTCTGACTCCGAACAGGACTAATAGTCTCACCTCAATATTCTCCTTATGGGTCACGGATCAACGAGGCGCGTATAAAGATTTCAAAATATTTTCGGTTCTCAGTCTTAAAAGTCCTATTGCTATTAAACAATAGGAAGAATAAATGAATAAATATACGTATATTTCTCCAAACAAAGATCGCATACTAATGATCAACAGACCTAGTTCTTATACATGGCTAAAGTGCCATATATTGAATACTATTCACTATGACCCGAGTAGAGTATAAAAAGGAACCTAGTATGGCAAAGGCAGATAGATTCTAAACCATGAGTAATCTCACTCATTGCATAAGCTTGGTTTTACGAAAGTTAGCGATCTCATTTCATCTCAGTCCAAAGTTCCCTTCCTTATTTGGCCATATACATGGCACAAATATCTGCATAGGGATGTTAGAATAGACTAGAAAATCAGTTTGAAAATAGAAGTGTGTACACAAATATATTAGAAGGGCAAATCACCCTATATAGGATACTACCATCATAGTCCTACCTCCATATTCAGAGCAATATTTGAAGAAGTGACATGTTTCAAAACTCGTTTTTTAGTAAAACCCAAAAAGCTGCACGAAGACGGTCTGTGCTCCTATTCAATTCCCAAAAGAAAAAATTACATAAGAGCACTATACACACAAACAAAATGTAATCAAATTATTAAGACTCAACATATGATATAACCAACCTAGTTGGCACACACAAAGCACAACAGTATTTATATTCGGGTGGCATAAACGACCCGGCAAGAATATTACAGAAACCGCCACCAAGATAAAATCCATCCGTCCTATTTAAAAAAGGATGGTAAAAGCGTACATCTACAATAAAGCACACCATGACGAAAATATTTGACTGGCGTATACTGTTTCATCAAAGCCACATAAATCGTCCATCCACTTACCTACAAATAGAAAGGAGTATAAATAACCCAGAGTATGGGGCAACCGAGCGTCCCGCCCGTCTACATGCGTCTTGCCTAAAGGAAGGGCAAGAGAATATATGTATAGCCATAATCGAGAAGGAATCTTCATTAACATCAATGAAATAACCAATAATTTAAAAATTAAAGCGTAACAAGAAAGGGGGGGTCCCATCCCCGCATGTTGTCCCTGCGACAAGCAATCAAGAAATATATATATTGTTGCTAATTCACTTTGATACCGAAAAACTTTATCAAAGATTCGTACGGAGGGACCCACAGCAGTCATTCCGATGTGCGCATACGTGAAAGGGGAGAAAGGAGGTGCAAGGGTGGGGGAGTGAAATCAATAAAAATTGGGCATTCGGTGGTGAAAGAGTTCTTTAGAGGTTGGAGCATTACTAACATGGGGAATTCTCCCAAGTCCTTCAATATGAGTCTAACAGTTAGCAGCTTCCACAAATTTGAGAAACCCGCCATCAGGGCACCGATGTTAAAATAGCCAGCGTTTTCCCGTCATGCACTCAATGATTAATTGTTGGACCGTTTCGCACTTGTTTCCATTTGTTATATTTAATATATTAGATTGAGCTTTTTGATACTGTAAAAACACAATGCTGAGATTTCAGGATGGACATGAGGAGCTGGCTCTGGATTTATTCGGGGCAGGTTGCTCGAAAGTTGTATCTAGTCAAGTGACAACTGTCACAACAAGCCTTAAGACCATGTTTTTGAAGTTAGAACGGTTACGCAAGCAGGAATTAAGTAGATGGTGGGATGGGGTAACCCTAGAACAATATATGAAGAATGGTAAGATCCCACGAGGTCTACGGATTCTGATCTTTCCCACTTTCGAGGACTTAAGTAACGACCTCCTGAAGGAGTGGGAATGCAACTTGGAGGGTGCATCTAGCACAATGATGCAAATCCTAGTAAGACATGCCGCAGAAAAAGGTGAGAAATTACAAGCTGAGATTGAGAGTCTTGAGAAAGAAATTGGTGACATGCCACAGAAAGATTTGGTTGAAAAAAATTATGCGATCTTAAAACAAGTGATGGAAAATCACCAACTATATCTCAAAAATAAAAAATTAAGTAAGATCAGGAGAGACGATAAAGATTATAAAGATGGCAGGGTGTATACCTTTGCCAAGAAATTTGATGGTATACAGGGGACTGAAGATTCAAATAAAAAAAGAACAAGAGAAAACAGAGAAGAAAGTGAGGAAACTAGTTCCATTAGTAACATCTCTGTATCATCGCAGAGTAGTATTGCCTCAATTACGACTGCATCAGATGTCCCTTTAGAGGAATGGGCCTCATCCTTTCAAAAGGAATTGGCCAAACTCAGAATCAGCAACCGCTTGCAGCAAAAAAGAAACTTAGCAAAACAAGGCGAGGGGGCAGGAGGTCAAAGGGCAGATAGAAAAGGGACATTGACAAACAAACAGAATGTGGGGACGAAATCGAAGAAATAACCACTATAAGTGGACATGATATTATTGACAGTATGCCATGCCAAAATGTTAATACGGACTTAAAGATTGTTAATCTCTCGAATAAAGTCTTGGATGTTGATGAAATTAATATCCTCAGTAAGGGTCTGAATTTTTGTCCTACACAAGAGGGTGATTTTTCAAACACACATATCTCTTTAAATTTGTCCGAATATTGAAGTTAAAGGATTATTTTTCAAACAGGCCACATGACCCAGGGGGAACTACTAGCAATCAGGACATTGGGACCCATACCATTGGCGAAGTTCGTAATATACATTGCCTTATGACCATTAATGAGGATGAAGACCTAGATGTTCCTACATAGCTTAGGGATCTGGACATCACCCAGGAACAAAACATGGACACTGGACTTCACCCTAAGTCCACGTTCATACCCACCCATTCATACCATCACAATATTGACATTTTTCATGATAAGGTTACTAAGGAATTCTTTGGTTTGGAAATCCCTAAAAAATGTACATTTAAAGCCGCCCATAATATTACCGTGGGTGAGAGATTGGCCCTCAAGAGGCTTAACAACAATCATAATATTGTGATAAGAGAGGCCGATAAGGGCGGAAATATTATTGTTATGAATCACGAGGATTATATGCAGGAAATAGCTAGACAACTCAGTAATCGAGTCTATTATCAAGAAATTTATGATAATCCCATTCCAAACAGTGCGACCATGATAAATGCAAGATTGGCTGAATGGAGGGAGATAGGTCTACTCACTGTAGATGAGTGTAAGGTCTTATGGGTTGAATGCCTTTCCTTTCCATGCATCTATGTGCTTCCTAAGGTGCATAAGGGAGGACAATTTCCTCCTGGAAGACCCATTATTTCGGGGTGGGATCACCCACCGAAAAACTGTCTCAATTCGTGGACTTAAAACTTCAGAAATATGTCCCCAACCTTCCATCCTATGTTAGGGACAGTAAAGATATTCTTACAAAATTTAAGGATTTTGAGTGGTCTGATGACTTAATGTTTGTTACTCTTGATGTAGAGAGCCTTTATACGTGCATCAACAAAGAATATGGCATTAGGGCAATACGATCATTCCTGGATATGGATGATGCAGGGCTCTATGATTACAATGAGATGATTGTATCTATGATTGACATCATTCTGACTAACAATTTTTTTCTGTTTGACAAACGCTGGTTCCACCAAATACACGGAACGGCAATGGGCTCCAGGTTTGCTCCCTCTTATGCCTGCCTCTTTATGGGGTGGTTTGAGAGGGAGCACGCCTGGGGCAGAGGTGCCTCCCCCTGGACCAATAACATCATATACTGGGGGAGGTACATAGATGATGTAATCTGTCTTTGGTCTGGGTCATTGGAACAATTGGATCAATATGTGGTCTACCTTAATGCAAACATGTATAACGTTAAATTTACCATGTCACACCACAAAGAAAATATAAATTTTCTAGATATTCAGTTCTATACCAAGGGAGGTCAGATACATAGTACCCTGTAACAAAAGAGACCTCGTGCAATGCGGTACTACACGCAACCAACAAAGCGCACACCCCCGTTCTGTAAAGAATAATATCCCTTATGGTGAGATGGTGAGAATTCGACGTAATTGTAGTGAGGAGAATACATTTAAGACTCACATTAAGGATACCATCGGGAGATTTTCAAAACGGGGATACGATCAAGAGGTTTTGAATAGAGCTTAACGTAGGATCCACGGTATAAACAGGAATGACACACTATGCGAGAAACCCATTAGGGAGAGTACCATATCTAAGGCAAGATTTGTTACCCAATACATTGCATACAGTAGTGCCATTTTCAACATTTTCTTTTTTTTTTTTTTTTTTTTTTTGAAAAACCTTTATTGACATCTCAATCAATAACGAGTATGGACCTACAACCCCCCGGGGCCGGCCGCTAAGCAATCAGAGCAACAAAGATCAAATGTGAACATAGGCAGCACCTCGGGGAGCAGAATCTTCATGCTAATATAGTCTGACCAGTGAACAGCGCAGGTAGGACACCAGGATAAAAAGGGTTTTCATTTTATAATGGAAAAAGACAGAAGGATCAGGTGCCGAACAATTTCCAACAGCGATAAGAGGCAGGCAGATTAATAGACGTAAGCAATAAACAGCAATCTATTGAATCAATAGCGCAGACACAGGAAATTCAGGATGGGGAAGAATATCATGAGCAGTTGCGCCTGCAGTCCCCTGCCCTAAAGCCCAGAGAACACCCCGGAAATTGTGGCACACATGAAAAGGCGACGATTCACAACAAAGGAGGTGTACCACGCTGATCCCAGAAAAGAAAGACAAGAAGAATCAGAGAAGAAAAAGGAGGCCATGGAAAAAGGAGATGAAAGACTAAAGAATCCCCTCCCCCACCCCCCCACCCTGCACCTCTGCAGATGAGTACGGCCTCCCCCCCCAGCAGTGTGCCTGTCGCCCTGGAACCAGACCCGAAATATAGAAGAAACAGGGAAAAAAGGAGTAAGAAAAGAACCCCACCAGACGGGGGGGTAGAGAAAGTGTTAATAAACTGGAGGAGGGCCTTCAAAACATACCCCCGGCTTCTCCCTCCCGCACGGTAAGTTCTCCCCAAAGCAAACAGTAAGCAGCACAAAATAGACCATGTCAAAGAAAGATGGGGAGTATTATGCACCTATTATGCTAATAGCTATGCCATGAGAGCACGCAACCCCTGAGCCCGCCCGTCTACTAGATGACCACCCCTGAAGGATCAGCCTTATCCTTGACCACTCTTTGCAATTCTGCCCATGCCTACCCCTCGACCCAGCGCCATGTCCGATGTTCCAAGGTAAAGGAGTGTCCAAAAACGACCGGGAAGCGACGCACACAGGTGGGGTGGAAGTCTCTGAGTACCAACACAGTCCACATCATGGAGGGACGGCCTTCCCAGTGCTGCCCCAGAGTCTGCACTGCACACAAGGTCCGGGAAGGCGGAAGCAGCCAAAGTAGACAACTGTTGCTTGAATTGTCCCTGGGTCGCCGGAGGCCGTGCACGGGACGAGGCCACCACCTCCCACTCAGGTCCAATACCTCCGGAACAGATCAGACCCACAGCCAGCCGATCACACTGTAGCATACTGTCTGGAGTGTCCAGCTGTGCACTAATCTCAGGGGTGGCCGCGACATTGTCCTCCGGTGTGCAGTGTGGGAAGTCCCTGTGTACCTGAGGACAGGCAGGCCGCCACTGTCCCAACGCTGATGCCACACCATCGAGCTTACTCCCCAAGACCCCGACGCCATGAACCAAGGAGGAATGAAGGGCACCGAGGGCCTCGAGGAGGTCGCCGTACCCCAGCACAGCTCTCTGCGATCGCTCCGCCACACTCCCAAAACTCACACACTCCCAATCCTGCTGCGACCCAGTGGACAGGATGGTAGGCTTCATCGCAACAAGATGGCCGCCGGGTAGGCCCGACCCGTATGGGGGCCGGGACCCAGGGACAAGCGCCTCGAGGCCCACGGCGCTGGAGACAGGGTCCGGTGGCAGGCAAAAATGTATCCGTTGCGTGGTCACGGGCAACAGTCGTCCCCACCACGGACCAGCTCCCGCGAAAATCCGGGAGCTGCCCGCAGGAATCAGGGCGAGTTACGGACAGCGTCCGGGCAGCTCACCGTCAAAGGCAGGGGCAATCACCGGAGAATCTGAGAATTGCACCCCCGGGCAGGCACTCGGTCCGCTACGCTTAGCGGTAGGAACGACCACGGCGAAATGTAGGCCGAGGTTGGCACCGCTCCGGTGGACCGACTCCACCCAGTCACCACAGGCCGCTGTTGTTGAACTGCCACCCGGCCAAGGCGTCCACTCGAGGTCCTGGCTCCAGGGCTGCACGGGCCGCAAATTTCAAATGCACATTTCTCCGGCGGTACCGCAGCCAGAAACCTCGGAGTCACACGATCGGTTGCCACTCTCATTCACAAACACGATCGCATCGCGCAGGCTGAGGATCTCATGCAGGATATCCGTGCGGGATGCGGAGGTTCACGGAGCCGGGAGTCTACGCTGCCGTCTCGGTCGCCATCTTGGCTCCTCCCCCATTTTCAACATTTTCCGTAGACATTGGCACCTTTTGACAGAGATCCTGGGTCTTAAAGAGTCAATTGAAAATAGACCCTCCATTACGTACAGAAGGGGAAGGGCCTTGAAAAATATCTTATGCCCAAGCTATGTAACATCACCTAGAACCACACAGACTTGGTTACCAGCAAAACCAAAGGGTTTTTTTACCTGTGGAATGTGCAATATGTGTCCTTTGGGTAAAAATAAGACTATTGACTTTCGGTAAAATACCAGCAAGAGCTATGTGATTGGCTATTTTTTGAATTGTAACACCACACATGTGGTTTATGTTTTGGGTTGCAGATGTGGAATTATTTATATAGGCAGCACTATTCGAAGTCTCAAAACGATATTACAGGAACATCGACGTGCCATAAAAACTAAGGACAGCAGGTATCCCATAACAAACCACTATGTGAGGGAACATCCAGAGGATTCTTCCTTTTGGTTCCATGCTATCGATCATGTCCCAGTGCCAACAAGAGGTGGTAATCGAGAACTACTGTTACGACAGAGGGAGTCAAAATGGATATGCAATTTGAGGGCGATCAGCTTGGGACATAAAACAGATGGGGAAATGCACTATTTCCTCTGAATTCTGGATCAGTATGATCAATCTAAGCTTTGTATGATAACTGAGACTTTAATTACAATTACTAGATGGTTCAGGATTCCTTCAGCCCTTGTCTTTACCTTTTTCTTTTCCCTTTCGTTCCCATTTTCTCCTTTTTGTTTTTTCCTTTTTTTCCTTGTTATTTCTTTGATGATTTTTTCTTTCGCAGGATATGATTCCTTATTATCTTCTTGGATAAGAGTGTAAGAACTTAAGATACTGCTGTGCCCTAAGTGATGGGTTTATACAGTGGTATCTTACCTGCTCAATATGAGTTGTTAAATAGATATAATTTGTGTTTGTTTTTCTAGGATATGATATTTTGAATGGATATCCTTCCTACTATGGGGTTCCCATATATAGGGCCTCCTGAGTAAGGAATGTGTGGGTAATTTACCCACTCCATATGAGAGTGATTTTGGCAACTGTAATGTTTCTGCCGATACGATAACGATGGGGATTAGAATATGACCCGTTATTACGCCCGTACATGCACGACAAACATTCTAAGATGGCGCTGGTTCTCTATTAGCCATTTAACATAATGGAATTCTTCATGCGATAATGCTGGTGGTTTTAGAGATGTTCTTAATATATTCACACAGTTTTTTTCATGTTAAAACTGGTCTTTGTTTTCTATTTTTATTTCATTCTTAGTCCTTGATGTATGGGTTCTATGCATTTTTTATCTGTGCATATTTTTCCTGTCACATCCCATAAATATTCTCAGCCACGCTATTCATATATACTGGCGGTGTAGTAGTTGCTTCGCAATATAACAAGGAATGAGAGATGCGATAATACATTCAAATATGGCGCCCTTTTTAGGCGTTACCATCTCTGCCGCTTACGATTTGGCACATGTGATGGGGATAGTGCATGACGGGAAAACGCTGGTTATTTTAACATCGGTGCCCTGATGGCGGGTTTCTCGAATTTGTGGAAGCTGTTAACTGTTAGACTCGTATTGAAGGACTTGGGAGAATTCCCCAGGTTAGTAATGCTCCAACCTCTAAAGAACTCTTTCACCACCGAATGCCCAATTTTTATTCTTTTCACTCCCCCACCCTTGCACCTCCTTTCTCCCCTTTCACGTATGCACACATCGGAATGACTGCTGTGGGTCTCTCCGTACGAATCTTTGCTAAAGTTTTTCGGTATCAAAGTGAATTAGCAACAATATATATATTTCTTGATTGCTTGTCGCAGGGACAACATGCGGGGATGGGACCCCCCCCTTTCTTGTTACGCTTTAATTTTTAAATTATTGGTTATTTCATTGATGTTAATGAAGATTCCTTCACGATTATGGCTATACATATATTCTCTTGCCCTTCCTTTAGGCAAGACGCATGTAGACGGGCGGGACGCTCGGTTGCCCCATACTCTGGGTTATTTATACTCCTTTCTATTTGTAGGTAAGTGGATGGACAATTTATGTGGCTTTGATGAAACAGTATACGCCAGTCAAATATTTTCGTCATGGTGTGCTTTATTGTAGATGTACGCTTTTACCATCCTTTTTTAAATAGGACGGATGGATTTTATCTTGGTGGCGGTTTCTGTAATATTCTTGCCGGGTCGTTTATGCCACCCGAATATAAATACTGTTGTGCTTTGTGTGTGCCAACTAGGTTGGTTATATCATATGTTGAGTCTTAATAATTTGATTACATTTTGTTTGTGTGTATAGTGCTCTTATGTAATTTTTTCTTTTGGGAATTGAATAGGAGCACAGACCGTCTTCGTGCAGCTTTTTGGGTTTTACTAAAAAACGAGTTTTGAAACATGTCACTTCTTCAAATATTGCTCTGAATATGGAGGTAGGACTATGATGGTAGTATCCTATATAGGGTGATTTGCCCTTCTAATATATTTGTGTACACACTTCTATTTTCAAACTGATTTTCTAGTCTATTCTAACATCCCTATGCAGATATTTGTGGCATGTATATGGCCAAATAAGGAAGGGATCTTTGGACTGAGATGAAATGAGATCACTAACTTTCGTAAAACCAAGCTTATGCAATGAGTGAGATTACTCATGGTTTAGAATCTATCTGCCTTTGCCTTACTAGGTTCCTTTTTATACTCGACTCGGGTCATAGTGAATAGTATTCAATATATGGCACTTTAGCCAAGTATAAGAACTAGGCCTGTTGATCATTAGTATGCGATCTTTGTTTGGAGAAATATACGTATATTTATTCATTTATTCTTCCTATTGTTTAATAGCAATAGGACTTTTAAGACTGAGAACCGAAAATATTTTGAAATCTTTATACGCGCCTCGTTGATCCGTGACCCATAAGGAGAATATTGAGGTGAGACTATTAGTCATGTTTGGAGTCAGAGAGCTGCTATTTTGGTTTATTTCTGTTTAGTGTATGTATGTATGGTTGTAACATAGACTATTATGATAACTGTGTATATGTATATGTTTTGTTTCTTCTTTCCCCTCTGCCAATCTTATTCTGCTTTCCCCTCTCCTATCTGTTCATATGCTAGCAATTTGGACATGAATGATGTTCAAGAAATTATTGTTTTTAAACCCTCTTTAGCCCCATTGGGACCCATGGGACAATATATAGATGTATAGAAAGATTGTAATTTCATGTACTGTCAAATGGGTTTGTGCATATTATATATGTGGGACAATTGATCCTTTTTAAATTTGCTGTTTTTTGTTATCCTGAAGTCTGATTGTGTTTATTTGGTAAATGTGCTTTTGTATATATATATGTAGTATGTGGTATATATTTGTAGTGTTGTTTGTATATTTAGTACATCTGTATTTGTGTTCCTTTCAGCCCTGACGAAGTTCCGTTGGAACGAAACTCATTGGATGAGCCTTTTTAGATGTCAAAAATAATAAAGGACTTAATTTTGATAAGATTGGAAGTTCTCTGAATTTTGCTTTTTGGTGCACCGTCCTTGTCCTTAAATAGTTCGGAATCTGTGTCTTCAGTGGGCCAGAGGTGTGGCGAGCTCTGGATGTGTCGTGCACAAACCAAGGACTTGTGAACTATTTGTGAAATTGAAGTGCCTAACCATGGTCAGCCACACTGTGTTTTTTCAATGATATCCGGCAACAATGGTCTTCCTCCATCAGCTGACACCCAATTATCATTTTCATTTTTAACACATCCTGCTCTGATCCATCTTTGCTGCTCTGCCTCTGAAACTTCTTCCTGCAATCTTTTAATTCCTTCCCACATATCGGCTACTAACAGCAGCATTGAAAAAGACTCTTTACCGGTCTCAGGTCCCAATACAAAAGGGGGTTGGGATTGAGAAAGACAGACAAGATGCTGCTGCAAGCTCTTTAATGTAACCGGGCAGTCTTGTGGCAACGTGTCAAGAGTAGTTGAAAAATATGCCACAGGTCTTTGGGAATCTCCACGTAACTGAGTAAGCACTAAGAGAGTGCAGCCCTTCCTCTCACTCCAAAAAGAATGTGAACATTTTACTGTAATCAGACATTACCAGTGCTAAGGCACAACAGAGACTTTCTCTCAGCTCTAGGAACGCTTTTAAGCAATCTTTGTCCCATGGAAGTGGATCAAGCATATCTTTGTGTGTCAACTTCAGCAAAGGCTTGGCCACTAAGGAAAAGTTGGGTATCCACTGTCTACAGTAGCCCACCATTCCCAAGAACCTTCTAACTTCTCTCTGAGTTCTGGGTAGACTCAATTTTAATGTGGTCGCGATTCTCTCTTGTGGCACCTTTCTTATTCCTCTTTCAATTATATGTCCTACATTTTGGACCTCTTTCTGACAGCAGTTTAATTCACTCGGTGACACCTTGTGTGCATGCTCAGCTAAATGTTTCATATGAGAAATTGCGTCCTGTTTACAAACTTCTTGTGTACTTGATGCTGCAAGCAGGTCATCACAAGAACTGAATTGCTAGGCATCTGTAAAGTCTCAACAATATTTTTTAAGATCTGATTAAAGATTAAAGGGCTCTATGTATAACATTTTGGAACTTGCCACCATGCCAAAACTCTATCACTGAATATAAATGAGAACAAAAATGGACAGTCCTTATGCAAAGGAATGGAGAAAGAGGCCTGACAGGGATGCATAAAGGTAAACCACTCTGCATAGCAGGGAATCTGAAAAAATATTGTTGCTGGATTCTGTACCATGGGGCCACATGGAAGTACAGCATTATAAATTGTCTGAAGATCTTTTAATCAAAATTACCATATTGTGGAAATCTGAATTCTCCTCCATTTTCAGTGATCTTATGCCATTGACAAAGCCAGAAACAGGTATGAAGACCTACATTTGTTGTCATATAATGACCTGGCATGGTGGGCGCTGCCCAACACCAATGGTGCAAGATGCACATTTCAGAGCTCCTGCCTGATGTTCCCCAATAAAATCAAGGCAGGAAATCCCTGTGCATTGCCTCGAACTTTGAGCAGCCTGGAGTGAATCAGAAAATTGATCTTAAAGGGGTTAACCTGATCGCCTTGGGGGCCAGCAGGTGGCTCCCAGATGGCAGATGCTGCAGACTCGGCAGAACGGTGACGCCCTGGCTTGCTCCGGTGCTTGTGCAGAGGAGTGCCTATGACTATCTGAGACCACCGCTGAGGAGTTCTGACATAGGACCCTCTACGGTCACACCAGAGAGAGGTGCAAGCTGCGTGGGGCAGCACAGGTGGTCTCGGACGACCGAGACAAAGGAGGTGGCATTGAGAGGTCCACTGGAGCTCCCAACACACCTGGAGGTGAGAGGTGTGCAACGCTGCCCAGCTGTCACAGTGGCAGACTTGCCTGCAGAGAGGTGACAGCAAAGCAGGCCATGAGTGCCTGGTGCCAATCTAGTAGGGGTTCCCCCTTGGCTCACCATGAAGATGGGCATACAGCTTCGGGTCACAAGCAGACAGGCCTGCACCTGAGCAACTGGTGGCAGAGGGAAAAGAAAGTAAGTAGCAGATGGTCCTGTAGAAGACTGTTCTTTGGGCCGGAGGTGGTGGAGTGTGGCGAGACTCTGGACTGCGGGGGCCTGAGGAATGTGCTGGGGGAAGAAGGCCGTTTTGCTTGCACTTGAGAGGCACAGTCCACTGATCAAAGCACGGGCTGAGGCCCTGTCTGTTGCTGCAGAGCTAAGAGTTGGGTAGAGAGGAGGAGGTCCCTTACCACCATCAAAGGGTTCTACAAGGACTAGCTAGGAGCTGCACACAGCGTTATTGTGCATAGTGGGTGGCAGAGGCACTATTGGGACTGGGTCTACAGTACGGTGGATGGGAGTGGCAGCAAAGGCTGAATTGTTTAAACCATGCTAATGCTGGTGATTAGTGACCTCGCTTGAATTGGCAGAGATAGAGATTGCTGTCACTCCTGTAAGCCCACACAACACTGGGTTCGGAGGACAGGCCCCCGGTGCTGCTTAATACCCATAGAGCCCCAAAAAGATCTGCAATATAAGCAATTAGAGTTGGCTGAAACCCTGAGGCCCACTATAGTGCACAGCTATCACTGCATCAAATGGGATATTACTGGACCCGTTTAGCAAAACTCCTAGGGCCTTATTCACAAAAAGTCTAAGTGTGGACCAGAAGTCTAAGTTTAGACCTAAAGTCTAACTTTACTACTAGTAAAGTTAGACTTGTGGTCTATGTTTGGACCAAAAGTCTAACTTAGACTAAAAGTCTAACTTTAGTAGTAGTAAAGCTAGTCTTTTGGTCTAAGTTAGACTTTTGGTCTAAACTTAGACCAAAAGTCTAACTTTAGTAGTAGTAAAGTTAGACTTTTGGTCTAAACTTAGGGCCTGATTCACAAATGTAAACATAGACCAAAATTCTAAGTTTAGACCTGAAGTCTAAGTTTAGACCTAAAGTCTAACTTTACTACTAGTAAAGTAAGATTTTTGGTCTCAGTTTAGACCAGAAGTCTAACTTAGACCAAAAGTCTAACTTTAGTAGTAGTAAAGTTAGACTTTAGGTCTGAACTTAGAATTCAGGTCTAAATGTAGACTTTTGGTCTATGTTTAAGTTTGTGAATTAGGCCCTTAGACTTTTGGTCCCTAGAGTGTACCCATAAACTATGCTTGTCTACCTGCTTCAACCTCACAGAGGAGGCACTTACCCACTGGGCTGAAGTATTCAGGGGTCACTGTGGAGGAGACATTGCAACATGCCTTGTGCTACGTGACACCGTGGTGGAGAGACAGCAGACTGAACCCTAACACCACCCTCTATGGAATTCCCGATACTGAATCACCCAGAGTGCCAGACAAAATGTACCTTTCTATTGCTTGGAGACTTATGTCCTCTCCTGATCTATTACTATTGGCAAAGTGACTATAAGGAAGGACTTGGGCTTGAGGGCCTTGGCCCTGCCTAGAGCTACTGATATCGAATCGACAAACAGCGGGGCTGATCTGATGCAGGGACCAGCTGGTGGCCCAATTTTGCAAGATAATCTACAAGCAATCACTGCTTCCAGAGAAGTATTAGAAACGAAGATTGATACGGGGAGAGCAGAGTTTGGTATCCTGAAAGATGATCACTGATGCTTAGAGGAAAGATACTGAAAACAGGTTGCAGAGGAACAACATCTGAGTGATAGGGCTACTGGAGAAAGTAGAGGGGAACAATATGATGAAATATCTGGAGAAATGGATCAGCAAAAAGGTGGCCCCAGAGGGGTTCTTGCCCTTCTATGGCCCAGTGCGCCCCCGTGCCCCGGAGCACCATTGCGGCCAGTGGTGGCCAAATTATTATACTACAGAGATCGCGATTGCATAGTGGCTCTAGCCAGGAAGAAAGGGGACATTAAAGAAGACATTAACAAAATAATGGTTCTCCCAAACTTTTCTAGGGAAGTTCAGAAACAACGCGCAACATACTTAGATGCTAAACATCGCCTCTGGCAAATGGGTTCAACAGTTTTTTAGAACCCAGCAAGCCATGTGTGACTGGATTGATCTCCACCCAAAGGCTGGCCTTAACTATAGATCTCCAAAGCAATCACCACGACAAAAGCGGTTGAAATGCAGACCTAGGGGTGCCCCCAGTGTGGCCCCCTTCAGGAGAAGCTGTCCAGCGGGAGCAACAAAAAGCACTAGAGGTGGTGGCAGCCTTGAGCGGCAGAGGGATGAGTCCAACTGCCTCGGTAGGAGAAGAGGATGAGCATGTTTTGGATCCAGATCATGGGTCTAGTTTCTCTGAAGACTCGGACATCGAGTTAACTGTAGTGACACCAAGGAAGGCTGATGACCTTATACAAGATGTTGACACAGTGAAAAGAGATAAACCTACAGCTTGTCAGCAGAGTCCATTCTGACTTGAAGGGTGTACAGTATATTACATCCCAGTGCATTAGCTGATGGTGCATTGGCCCGCTGAGTGTGCAGATTATTTTTCTGCTGTTGATATGAATTGCTGAGTGGGGGGACCCGTGCAGGATACTCCCGATCGATTCTAATCCCTCTATTTATGTTTCATGTGGGTTCAACCGTGAGCGCTTGTATTAGATGTATATGTTTGAATGGTGGGTGCTCACTTGCTTGTCCTGGGGAGTGGGAGTTGGGTGGTTATTATTCAAATGTTGGAGTGGCTTAGGTGTATCATGCATCATGGGTGATTTCTCTTATGACATGCGGGTAGATGATGAGTAATACTGCTCTGATCAGGATCCAGGGAGGGCAAGCATCTCACTATGCTCATCTGTCCTGGCTGCCCCATGGCATATAAAATACCATCCTGGAATGTAAGAGAAATGCACACCATGACCAAGAGATACAAAGTATTTTCATATCTTTCCAGACGAGTGGTCCACATAGCACTTCTGCAGGAAACTCATCTGATAGCTAAAGAAGGAGCGGCGCTGCACCGTACATGGTGAGGTCAGGCCTATTAAATCTCCTACTTTGCATTTGCGAAAGGGGCAATGGTATGGATGCATCTGTGGGTCCCCTTCCAATATACTGGCAACCTCATTAATCCAGAGGGTCACTATGTGGCGGTCATGGGCCGCCTAGATGGGAGAAACATTGCCATGGTCAGTGTATATGCCCCGAACATGGCTCAAGGTTTTTTTTTAGCATGAAATTGGCCCCATACCTAATTGACTCTGTTATTATTGGAGGGGATTATAATAGTGTGGCAAATCCCATTCTTGGCTGATCCCACCCCTGCACTGATGGACTCTCCAGTTATTAGAGTAGCCTGTCTATTCTCCACTGGCATTAATAATTGGGACTTGTTGACTACTGGTGGCTGTACCACCGGCAAGAGCAGAACTACTCCTTTTCACCCCTTCATGACCTTCACATGGACTTGGATGCATTTCTCTGCACCCCAGATATTCTTGAATCAGCACACACTGCGGAATATCCTTCTAGGACCATATCCAATCATAACCTGGTCCTACTACAAGTGGGATGGGAAAGACTCTTACCCTGTATTCCCACGTGGAGACTAAAACATCCATCCCTAGAGGAGCCCGTAATGCAGGAAAAAGTGGTACATGGTATAAGACAATACTTTGATCACAACTTGGGTACAGCATCTTCCCCCAGGCTGAGTGGGACACCTTTAAGGTGGTGCTCAGGGGGATGTGTATAGCTGAATCAGTGGGTGTGGAGCATATATTATTGACTGAGGTATTAGCCTAAGAAGGAGAAGTGAGGCACCTTGAACAGGATAGACCAGGTTGCCCAGACCTCCAGCCTATGCTGTTGGAGGCTAAGGAGAAGGTTGCAGAGCATTTTGATTTACTAAGATGCTTTGATTATAAAGCCTATATAACCAGAGCTCATGCAGAATGAGATTGCACTGGCCAACTGGCCTGGCTCTCAAACCCCACAAAACGGGGATCAGTAATAGTTGAGCTCGAAACAGACCAGGGAACTAGACTCTTTAGGCAAACAGACATCAATCGAGTATTCTATAGGTACTATTCTGACCTCTATATGAGTGCTGCTACTGGGATCGATGACGATATTAATACTTTTCTTGCACCTCTGAAATTCTTGACCATATCGTCTGAAGAGTCTAAAGAGTTAGATAGAGGAGATTACTCTGCTGGAGATTCGGTGGCTATTTGGGCTATAGCCAGAAGGAAAACACCAGGGACAGATGGGCTCTTGGGTGAACTATATGCCGAGTATGCGGAGGTCTAGGCTCCCAAGTTAGTGGACCTGTATAAGGCAGCCAGAGATATGGGAACACTACCAAATTCTACCTTTGAAGCACTGATAGTGCCACATTTGAAACTTGGGAAACAGGCAAATGACAAAAGGGCGTATCGGCCATTATCAATATTAAATGTCGACTAAAAAATCCTAAACCAGATTCTTGCCTCTTGGTTCATTCACCACATGCCTAAGCTTATACACCCTGACCAGGCGGGGTTTATCCCTGGCTGCAATACTGCAATCAGCATTCAGACATCTCACAATATTGGAAGCTGATACCTACAACCAAGCAGATGCTGCGGTGTTCACTGTAGACATAGAAAAAGCTTTTGACACCCTGGAATGAGCCTTCCTATACAGAGTTATGGAACGCTTCCAACTATGACAGGGGTTTATAGGCTGGACCAACTTACTTTATACAGACCCTACTGTTAGAGTGAGGACAGGGCAGTTTTTCTCAGAGAGCTATGGGGTGGGCAGTGGAAACCAAAAGGGATGCCCTTTGTCACCCCTGTTATTTGCTCTGGCAATGGAATCTTTGGCCTTCTACAGAAGAACGGGTCAAAACTACCAGAGTAGAGAGATGAGAGGGCAAACCCACCATATAGCTTTGTATGCTGAGCACCTCCTGATGTTCCTCCAAAATAAGACTAAGGCCCTGGTGGGCGCCTGGGGATTACTAGACCAGTTTGGAGAGCTACCCTGACTGATTGGCAGAAAAGCAAGATTATTCCCAGTGTTAGACAATGGTGTACCAACTTGCAACATTACAATTAGAACCCCGGTGCCTACAATACTTAGGAGTATTGTTCAACCATGATCCTCTTGACTAGGCCTCGGTGCAGTTTGGGGAGTTCCACGTAGATCAAAAAACTCTGAAGCACTAAATGGAGTTCAGCTGATTTTAGCGCCGGGTATTGAAAAATTACCCCGAACTGCATCATGCTCAATAGGGCACTGCTTCTTTCTGCCACTCGAGTAGATTTTCTACTTGACCAGGAGCTTCCTCAATGTGAAAGGATGGTTTCTCAACGCTAGCGGTCGAGACCATCCATGACTGCCCGTGATGAGAAATTTCACCGGGAGGTGCTCTAGCGCTGGACTTTCCTTGCTCACGAACTTAGCAGAGTGGAGTTTTTTGAAATTCCGTGTGCTCTGCGGAGCATGGATTGTGGAAACCTCTGCAAACTCCGCGAATAGAGCGGAGTGCACCAGCCAGGCCTACTCCTGACCTACTGGAGGGAAACACTCCCCCTATCACCTGCGGGTGATTTGCATTGTTAAAAACAGTTGCACTCTCCTGTCTGTTGTGCTACTTAGGGGTATTGCCGGTGTGGATCCCGAGGGCGATGTTTGGTGAGATTTAGTCACTGATTACTGCATTTATATGGGGATCGGGCTGCAGGCAAGTTACGCTGCAAACATTACAAAGACCAGTGGGAGAGGGAGGCTTAGCACTCTCTAACTTTGAAACCTAATATCTTGCTGCACAACTCCAGTTATTAACACAGTGGATGGTGGGCAGATGGACACCTGGATGGGAGATGGAGTATTGCATACCTGAATTCCAGAAATTGATTAAAGTGCTAATTTAGCTTAAGAGCCCTACTGGAGGCGATTCCACTGAGTTTAGGTTGCTAATTCGCTGCTGGGGCAGGTGCATATACACCTGACATGCTACTTGAGATGATACAGGTCCTCCCTCATGGGGGAAATTTGAGGAGACTAGAGGAGTGTGTGGCTGCAGGAGCGACAACACTAGGGGTCTTGTATGGAGATGAGGCACTCCTTCCATTCGATGAGTTCCGGCCGGAGTATGATCTCCATCCCAGTCATTTCTTCCTCCATAGTGCTGTGGCATCTACCATCCATACATACTGGGGGGCGGGCCTAGTGAAACTCCCACACCACAAAAGTAGAACTTACATAGCAACATAGTCGTGGACCCAAAATATCAAGAAATGTATGATTTAAACGTATAAACTTTTACGTGCCCATAGGACATACCTCATGCCTGAGAGGATAAATGGATATTCAAATTACAGATTAGCAGAACCCTCCACAACTGGGAGCCATTCTTTAAAATTTCACCTGGTTTAGAGTAGTTTAGGAACACAACAGAGGGAGGAGGAAGGGTATTATAGGGGGGAGTAATAGAATTGTCATCATACTAGCTATTATGTTATGTATAGACATATGAAGCAGAGACCTATGTGCGCATTGAAGTTGGCAATATGTACTAAGGATGGAAATCATTAAAGTTTGTTAAAAAAAAATATATTGAACTGGCATACCATCTAATGGAGCCTCTTCGCCCTCTCAAACTCGGAATCCACATCACCTCTCATCAAAACTCTAACAGCTTTAAAACATTTAATGATTGCAAAAATTCAACAATAAATAAGCAATTATCAATTCAAAAATATTCAAAGATTTTGTTCAGTTTCCAGTTCTGTATATGTCAATGTCTTCCTCTAATCCTGATGCAAACCTCTTTTCGTAAGCCTATTGAAGTTTAGCCCTTGATGACTCGTCAACCAATTTCAGTGCAGCACTTAAATCTCATTGACCTATCCCAGCTCTGCACCCTCTGACATGGTTCTCATTCCTTGCAGTGGTTCTCCCTCCTTTACAATTTTCTCATACACGCAATTCTACAAATTAAAAAAAACACAATAAACAAATATCTCTTGTATGCTCAGCTAAAGAATTCAAAGTAGTTCATTCACCCAAGAAACAAATCGGAAATAACATTTTAACACTTTCTGACTTCCTCACACACTCACACACAGATTAATTCTCGGCCAACGAGAAATCACCCTGACTGATATAGTTTCCCCTCTGCGCAATATGTTCCATTAACACCAAACCAATACTAGTATAATTACAACAAATGTTTACAGTCCCTTTTTGAAATGTGCATTCGATTGTTCCTCATGAACCTGTACCATGAAACCCTAGCAGACAAATAACATCACAACTGGGATCTTGGTCTACTCCGATTCTGATAACAACTTCAAATGCTCAACATCAAGTGCTTAGACACAGCTAATCTATTAGCCTCAACCAAAATACCAGAAACATAACTTCAACACAATGACAAAACTTAATGAAGACAATTGCGATGCATAAACCTATTGATACTCATAATTCCACTACTGCATCCGCTTTGAAAACTGTGAACTCCTTCAGTCTTCAAGATTGGGCTTTGGACTTCAGGGACATGGGCAATTCTAAACTTGAGCAAATTATTTCAGCTCCTTTCTTTTTCTGTGACGTAAACCCTCCCCTGTCTGCCACTTGACTGAGAGGTGTCTAATCATTTAATAAACCCGCTACAGATAGTATGGACCTTTGTTCGTCGACAAGGAAAAGTGAAAAGGAGCAATCATCTACATTAAAACATACAAGTAATAAAATAACAAAAGACTTTTAGTACAGTCAAAAAAAAAGTTTGTGTTAGTTAAAGGATTTTATATTTCAATTTCCTAAGTTTTCATTATTTTATTCAATATGAAGCAGTCTTTTAAGCATCAGCATTAGAAAAAAATATAATCCAATAATCAATATTTCAATATACCGAGGAATACAATATTTTTTCAAAATAACAGGTAATATTGTAATAATACAGCACACATGTTCCATATAGGAAGTTCCCTAATCTAAATTAAATTGGAATGAAAATAGAATAGGGTGTAAGTTCAGATACCCAATAAAGATCTCTGATGAGAGATATAAATGCCTAGGCATAAAGACTTTGCATAGTAATTAAAAGAAAAGATCAAGCTGAAAAGTGTTCTTAGCTGTAAATTAGCAGTCATCTAATAAATCAGGGAATAGGCCACAAAGCAATCTCCCATTAAGAGAGATATGGTCTCGAGAAACCTAGAGATGGATCTACAGCAAATGTGAGTGACAGAAGCTCCCCTCTACTATAGGAACACACACTAATATAAACACACAATTTACAATTGGAAACGTATTACATTTTTTGTTCAAAATATCCAATACAATTTCAGTAAACACTTGGGAGTAGATAGACTCCCCAGTTTCTCATGTCTTTACAATATGCCACAGACACAAGCCCTTGAAAAGTTAGATCATCCACATTTTGTGATTAAGACACTTCTTCCTATGAATCATCCTTCCTACTGCCTCTTCTCCTCCCCGGTGAGAACCTCACTATCAGTTGTTTAATCCAAAACAAATTCCTATTCACTAACTAGCAGAAGGCTTCTGAAATGTTACATAATCTTCAGCAAAAGAGAAAAACATCTTGTGCAAAACAACAGCTCAACATGAACAGGCCTTTCAATGCTAATGTATTATTTTGTACTTAATAAGGCATAATCAGTTAAACAAAGCTTAAGTGAGTACATAATTATTTCATTTTATGCTTATAATGTCTATGGGCCATATTATGACTTTGGCAGAGTGGAACCGTCCGCCATGCCAGGGCCCCGCTGCGACACCACCGAAGCCACCATGAGACCGCCTGCCGGACTCCAACTGAAATCCAGGTTGGGCGGTCCTGCAGTGGCTGGCCCACAGCAGTGCAGTGCTAAGGCTCATACCTGAGCCTTAGCAAGACATCGCAATGGGAACGCCATTGCACGTTGCTGCAGGGCATGGACTGTTAAGTCCATGCCCTTCAGGAACAGGGGGTGCCTGCATACAGGGAGGCACACTATGTGCTCCCCTGCATTCATCCTCTAGCACAGAGGCTGCAGGGGGCCCTGTAGGGCCCCTTTTGTTTCCTCACCACCACACTTTTGCTGGGGGGCTCATCGCCATGAAAACTATGGTGGTGAGGAAACTCCTAATATGCTTGGTGGTGCTGCAGAGGCACCACCATTATATTAGGGGCCTTAGACGACTGCAATACTGCTAGGGATCCCGGAACCTTGGTAGCAGTAGCAGTACCATGGGGGTTTGACCGCTCAACTTGTAATAGGGCGGTCGGACCACCGGTCCGGCTGGAGCCCCACTGCCACAGTGCGCTTGGTGATCACTTAAAATAAGGCCCTAAGTATGATTACCTACTATAGAATTTATTTTCAAATAAAAGTTTACATTTTTTCTTTCATATACTTTTTCACTTTTCAGTTAAACACATTTTTATTTGCAAAGGATACATTTGCGGCAGTATCCCTATGCATATCTGTGATGCACTCTGCCTAAGTGATATGGAACACTGATTACATTTATCAGAGGGTTAACATTTGTGTGTTTCTCCTCTGCTTGGAAGGCTGTTTAAAGGAGGAGAGGATGATGTTTCATGCAGATTTTAGAAGCCTTTTATTCTCAATCAGCTATTATTTAACACATTTAATTATTGGGTTTTCTGTGGAGTCAATAAATCTATATTTGTTTAAGGAGGAAGGAAACCCTACAGACACCACATTAGATGCCTCAACTTCTTTCAGTGAGCATGGGATGAGGTATTGTATTCAGTGTCTAAAATTACAAACGTAGACTGAGAGCCTTAGAGTATTTGTAAGAGATGTCAGAGTATGAGCTTGTTTTGCAGAAAGTTGCTGTCTACATTATATCTTCATTTCGGGGCAACAGTGTATCAGTCTCTTTTTCTATATGTTCCACATTAACTTATTATCTATACTTTTCACTCCATTAATTCTGCTAGTTTTATTAGAAAAGTCCCACTGCCTAGTCCTGCAGCAGTGACAAGTGTTGCTAAAAGCTAATCTGACAGTTAATGACTCTATTAAGTGCTGCATACTAATTGGTTTACATCAGGGGCCTGAAATTAATTGATGTAAATAAATTAGCACCTGGGCACGCGTTATCCGAGCTATGGATTTTCATACAATCCAATGCAGTTTTAAGCTGACATTTTGAACAAGACTCAATAGAATGTAAGACAGTATGAGTAATTACCATGATGCATGAAAAAATTTAAGACAGGGCTTTTTGATTGCGTTTTCCAGCCTTGCTTGGAGGATACAATTTATGCTTACAGTCTGCTTCTGCCGTTGCTATGGCTGTAACTTCAACGAAAGTTTGTTTTACACTCTGCAAGCAACAAGGTAAACATTTCTGCGTTTTATTAATAATTAAGTAGGTCTGCAAATCAGTATTTGAAACATTATTCGGGTAGAAACTATACCATTGAGATCAAAGAGGATGGGACAGAAGTGTGGAAGATAAGACAAATGCACGTTATTTTGTTTTATTTGATAATAATCAGATTTGGTCGGCTAGATAACTTGTTTACCTTGTGTACCAACAGCTTGGTCTGCTTTTTAGATTTCTGTGTCTTTATAGGAGCCTTTACTACAGCAACTCCTCTAAAGGCATTCAGACTTTGCTGAACTACAGCCATGTTTTCTCCCATGGTGTGGGTGGTCTTTTTTTTCTTTAGAGCTACATGTATGAAACTCATGATTTGCAATTACTTATTAGCGATTTTTACTGAATCGCAAATAGGTAGTCACAAAATGTGATGTAACAGAACATACAGGAAATAGCGATTCCCTATTAGCGATTTCTTAAAAATCGCAAACGCAATTAGGGAATTGTTATTTGTAATTGCGACTCCATTCATTCCTATGGGCCTCAATGTAAAGGCAAGGGTGCACGGGTGCTTAAGGCCCACCTGAAGTACCCCCAAAGAAGAGGTGAACATATAAGGCACCCACATCCCCCAAGGGCATGTGTGTGCCACATGGCATTTTGGAAATAGCTTTCTTTCCATTTTCCAAAATTGCACATTGGTTATCAAATTGAAATCAATAGTAATAGCCATTCCTAAATCCACAGTTCGCATTTAGGAAAGGCTACTTTCCTGTGCATTAGGGAATCGCAAATTGAGATTCCCTATTTGCATTCGTAATTTAGGTAATCGCTAAAAATTGTGATCAACTAAGTTGTGGTTCCCAAAGCATTTCACACATTCAGAAAGGCCATTTTGCATTCGCAAACAGGCAAATTTAGCGATTTGCACCGTTTGCGAATGCAAAATACATTGATACATGTGGTCCACAGTGCCTTCCGGAACTCTCAGATATGTCTGGCATGAACACAGTTCCCATAACGCTTTCAAACAAACAATGGCTTACATGCTTTGTATAAATATATGCTTAGCAGTCCTCACCTTAACTTTAAAAACACAAAATCCCATGGGCATGGCCCAATAAGTGAAAAAAACGTCATTCACTGTGTGAACTGCACAGGCAAATGACCCACGGTATCCTCCAGGCCATGAAGTTTCTTAATTACCTTAGGTGCTTCTTTGTACAGCAGTACAGTTTGCTGCCATCAAAGATCCTATAGCTAATAGTATGCATATTCATTCCTTAGCAGAATTCTCCTGTATAAGCAGGTAGATTTGGAATAGTCCCAAAATAGACACTAATACCTCATTTACTAGCGCAGCAATGTCTTTGTATCTTAAGATAAAGTACAGGGTAGGGTGAAAAAGACTTGGAGAAACAGATCACCGACCACCTCCCTTAAAGGCAGCCAACCCCACACTGTACAGGGCCTTTGGTCGTACTCGGTGGGAGCTTAGCCACAGGGTCACCGCCTGCATATATCCAACCCCACACTGCGCACAGCCTTTGATGTGGGTTTGGATGCATGTGGGGTTTCGCAAAGGCTGTGAGCAGTGAGGGGTTGGTCACAAGGCCTGGCCTACAGCCAGCCCCTGTGGCTAATTCCCCCAAAGGAGGTCAACCCCACTCTGCAAACGGCCTTTATCCGTGCTCATGGGAAGTTAGCCAAAGGGCCCTAGGGACCCCATTCCCCTGGACCCTTTAGGGAGGGGGGCAAGTGCCCCCCTCCCCAAACCTATTGTAGCCCTCAGGACCACATCCCACAGGGCCATATATATTTTAGATCAATTCTGTTTATTGATACAGCCAGCTCACATGAAGACACAGCATGTCGCCTACAACCCCTAGGGGCCGACTGCATTCTGTATATATATCACAGCTTCTGCCTACAATCCTGGGTCCAGCAGCATGGCATAGGCTGAAAAATACAAAATAAGACTAGAAAAAGTAAACAATAACAACTCCTCTCCCCCCATCAATACCTTCAAACTTGTGGGGAAATAATCATTGTAGCAATCGTGTACTAGGCAGAAAAGTTCATATCACGTAGAGTAACTGGCCTAAGTCAACAATACCCCACGAGGGGGTACTTCTGGGGTCAAGGGAAGGAGCTAGAAATAAGACGGACATGTCAGCTCCCTAACTTCAGAAGAGAGGATGTGAACGAAAGGGGTCCAAAGCTCCGAATAGTAGAAGTGTCCCGGGCCATTGCCAAAGAAAGCTTCTCCATCTACAGAAGGAACAACAACCTGTGTAACCAAGAGACATTGTCCGAGACTTATCTGTACCCCACAGCGATAGTATTACATGGTTGGCTGCATTTAAAGCAAGAGCCTTTGGCCTCCCTTTGATGGAGCATAATAGATATGTCAGGGGGGAGTCCCAAAAGGGTGTAGACTGGGAATTGTGGGATAGTAGTGTTAAAGGCTGAATCAATATCATCTAAGACTTGATCCCAGTATCTAGTAAGCTTGGGCTAAAGCCATAAGAGATGAAGCAGGGTTCCCGCATTCCCAAGGCCCCTCCAGCAATCCCCTCAGCGTCTTGTGCTCCACTTACTGAGCGTATTCGTGGTCTAATACCAATAAGAAGCAATTTTGTAAGCGGTTTAAGTGCTGGCCATTGTATGGGCTGAATGATGTACTCGAATATATCATCCCATTCTTTGGTGAAGAGAGGTCTACCTATTTCGGCTTCCCACCTCAGCTGTCCTGGGGACTTGGTCTGGGGCCCACCCTTCCCTAACAGGGCGTAGATTTTGGAAATTAGGTGCCTATTATCCACCTTGAGGAACAGCCACTTCTCAAAAGGGGTCATGGGTCGGCCTGCATCCTGCTGCATTTCAGAGCCCATCACCTAGTGACATTATTGAAGGTAGGAGACATGGTCATCATCAGTCAGGGTGTAATCTGATTTGAGTTGGTTGAAAGGGATAGGTTCGTGTATGTCGAAAAAGCATCCCAATCGCTTGCAACCCTTGTAGATCTATCTGCGGAACATACCCTGAGACATTCCGGATGCAAAATCAGGGTTAGCAAAGAGAGGAGCCATTAATGAAGGAAAGGTGGTTAGACCAGACTTAACAGCATCCCAAACCCTAAGAACCACGCTTGTCACTGGCAAAGAGTAAAGGCCCATGCTCTGTGTCTACAGGAAGCCATGCTTCCTTCCATATCTGTGTACCCACCACCACTTGATCCATAAAGGCCATGAGCTTTTCAGAGAGATGTCGATTCCACTCCACCAAAACTGTAGCTTGCCAGCCTGATAATAGCCAGGCAACTAGGGCATCGCAAGCCCTCCTGCTTTTGTTGGTAAATGAGGTGTTTATGAAGGCGGGGTTTCTTTCTACCCCATATAAATGTATTGATGTCCAGTTGAAGAGAATTGATACTATTGGGCGGAGGGGTCAGAGGTAGCGTCTGGAAGATGTAGTGAATGCGGAGGAGAATGTTCATTTTAACTGCTGCCACACGCCCCATCCAGGAAAGAAATAGGTGATTCCAGGCCAAGTGATCTTTATGGCTTTGAGTGACAAGGGATGCATAATTTATGGCTACGGTTTTGGGTATAGTTCGAGCTAAGGAGTTACCTAGGTATGAAATGGCATCTGTAGCCCATTCAGAGGGGAACTGTGACCACAAGACTAATTTGTGCTCAGAAGCCACTGAGAGATTTAAGATTTGTGACTTCTGCATATTAGCCCTGAACCAAATGCCTGAATCTCAGTAACTAAGGCTGGGAGTGAGGTCAAAGGCTCTATAACAGACAAGATGACGTTATTGGGATAAAGTCTTGGTGGTCAGACTCAATAGAAATCCCAATGACAGCTGGGTTGACCCAGAGCCACTGCACTAGGGGGCCTTTTCAGACCTGTAGAAAGAAGCAAGGCTTCTCTGCATGACTGATGCACCTTATCCATAAGACGGAGTAGACGCTTGATGCTGTCTCCACACTGGAAAGAGGGTGTAAACATGATTGATCTGCGTCTAAAAGACCCGGCATTAAGAGATTAAGAAAGTGTGCCAAGATGCTAGTGAATAGTTTTGCATCTATGTTTAAAAGAGAAATGGGCCTATAAGACCCGCAGAGGGCCAGATCCTTGCCCGGCTTCGAGTTTACTGAGATGGTGGCTTCCAGCATGGAGACTGTCAGGGAGCCCGTCTTGGAGAAAGAATTAAAAAGTCCCTTAAGTAAGGGAGCTGAGTCTTGCCAGAAAGCCCTATAGAACTGGCCGCTGAAACCGGCCGGTCCGTGGGACTTTAGTGGCTTCAAGCACACAATGGCCAAGTCCACTTCATCCACACGGATGGGCTGATCTAGAGTGTGAGACTCCTCAGCAGGCAAGGAAGTGAGAGCAATATCACAGAGATACCCTACAAGATCATAGACTGGACCCTCCGAGGATGAGTATAGTGAAGTAGAGAAGGTCTGAAAGTCCGAGGCAATTCCCTCATTGTTACCGGTCTCTGTGTTGGGACAGGTGCGGATGGTCTTTAACAAACTGGTGTGGATTTTTCTGCGGAGCCAGAGGGCCAGCATGGTATTTATAACCTTTCCACTTGTACAAGGTTTGTGATACTGTGTTGCTTTTGACTCATAAATCCAGACCAATAAAATTGTGTATTATTCTGAAAAAATGTTTACTGGCCTGTACAGGATAATGCAGTTTCCATGTTCAGGGCAAGCAATGTGAACAGCGCATTCAGGGCTCCCTGAGGTCTCTGAACGGTAAAAGAGGTTTAAAAAAGCAGCTGAAGCAGCGCGTTTTGTGCCTCCATGTAGAGAAACTCATTAAAGAAAAGAGTGCTCACAGACTTAAAACACCTACTGTGTAACAACCGAAGAAAAGGGGCCAGTCGCCATGGGAGGTTACAATTGAAGACAAGGCGGTACTAAGGAGGAACTAACAAGCCTACTAAGGAATCAGAAGCCAGCACTTATGAAGGACAATGACACAAGCCAATGACAAATATGGGCGGGGCTTTTCCTCCATACTCCAGGACAACAAGTTTCTCAGAGCAGCGCATGCGAGCTGAGTCAGGCTCAACCTAAAAACGACGGGACTTCTGGCCAGTCACAGCCCACCTGAGAGACACGGGAATCTCCTACTCTTGCGGTCACCTATTTTGACTCATCTTTCATCTTGAATTCAAGGTCCATCAACTCAAATCCCTCTCTGCGCCCTTCATAGACCTTGGTATAGAACACCCCCCTCCAGGATGCTGACCCTACTGGCGCATGAGATCGATTGGAGTCTCGTAGATGGCGCAGGAGCCAACATAAATCTGCGCTTGATGGCCTGCGCTCCGACCCGGAGACCATAGCTCAGGAGAAAGAGGCCATGCTATGCTCCTTAATTGCAGTCGCAAAACACTTGCAGTTTACCATCCTTCTCAGAAGGGTGGTACACCACTTGTAAACTGGAAGGGGGCCCCAGGTGACCTCTTTACCTTTGGGAATGGATGTGCAAATATTTTATAATGGCAGGCAGTGCTCACAGTAAGCAAGCACATTTTGAAAGCTCCTGCCTGCTGGGAGCAGACTTTATGTTAGCTGGTGAGCTGCCCTGGGCCATTACTTAGGTTCGTGGCCACGCGGATGGGGTCCCCGGTGTGTTTGAGGATTGCGGGAGAGGAGTTGTGTGACCCCCTCCCCTTAAACAGGATGCGAGGCCTTAGGGGATGGGGTCCCCAGGGTCAGAAGCAGCCCGGTGTCAGATGTCTGTACACACAGGCGAGCACTGTCCTGATTACTAGGACCAGCGGGAGCAATGGTGAAAGACAGTCCTTTCACTCCCTTTTGCGTTCTGCGAAGGGAACAGATATTACTGTTCGCCAAACAGCACACTCAAGGGAAGGGGGTGTGGATAAAATAAGAAAGAAAACAGCCTACTGTGGGCTGCACTCTGTAACCTGGTGGCGAGTAGCCTGTTGCTTCTCTGAAGGGTTACGTGTACCCTGGATCAACCTGTTTTCTACTGGTATCTGTATAATGAAACGTGCAACACTCCAAGCTCTCTCACCAGACACACACACTCATACAGACATCTATCTGATTAGTACACTCACAGTTAGTTGTTGGCTGTATTGCCTAATTCACAGGCTGAAGAAAGGAGTTTGGATTACCACTCCTTTACAATGGATTCTGGGTTTTGCGCCACTTAAAGGCCACAGCTTTAGTCAGTCATGAACATTAGTCAGCAGTTGTGCACAAACTCTCCTCAAGACTCTCATTCAACAATAGTTTTCACGTATGACACCTTGTATGCATACATGCATTCATAGTCATACTTGATGTGATTTACCATCTATTTATAGGTATGAATGGAGTCCAAAAGGTATGTCTTGCAGTTAAATAAGTAGCCAGAAGTGTCACTGAAAGTCTGGGCTGCGATATTGGGAGGTGCGAGCAGCGCAGCGGCAGTGCACTGGATAATGTCTCGAAGGGAGGCGCTCAGAAGTCTGAGCACTCACTAAAACAAGTAATGCACTTAGCTGGGTTGCATAGGGCATTGTAGTACTTGCAGCGTGCTCCTCACAGCATGCACGCATATTCGCACGAGCCTCGTGGTGCACTTAGCTGAGTTGTGTAGGGCGATGAGGCAGATGACGGGGACCTGTCCGGGGACTTCCTCCTTGGGTCACAGCAAGGAAGGCTCTTGTTGCTGCCCGGAGGTTCTTGTGGGTGGTTTCAGGCAGCGGCCCAAGACCGAAGCTGGAACAGGAAACAGGGAGACTGTCTTCTCCCTATGCAGGATTGCCAAGCAGGGCGCGGTCGTTGGGCGTGGCTATTTAAGCCCCCCGTTCCACACGATGGGCGTCAGTCAGGCGTGCACCCTGTGTATGCGGAAGGCATGCTGGCGTTCACTATCGGCTGGAGAGATGAATGGAGATTTACTCAGATTCTACAACAAAGTGTGACTAAGCACACCGGCCCCTTACGCTAGTGAAAAAATAGCGTCCTTCCCTGCTTGCTGGACACGTCTTACTCTTTCTTCATTCGGTGGAGTGCCACAAGTGACCATCGTTGAGCAGCGTAACATGTCTTTTTAGACACTTCAGCCTACGAGGGATTCTTCCACAACCGCAGATATTTGACACTACGAAAATTTGATCTTGCACACTAAGATAGCTACGACGCGCCATAACTTATAGTCATTTCGGATTAGATCGGCTGATCTTCTCTTCATATGTCAGAGGTCCTGATGAGAGACCCTCTAAACCAAGGGGTCTCAAAACGCGTAGACCTTTTTGTGTGACCACAAGAATTTGGAATTGGTTAAAAAACAAATAATATTGAGAGTTACTATTTCAACGATACTCTCTGTGGTCTGTGAAAATAGAATATTAGATGTTTTCCCACAAGATTGACTGAGTCATGTGAATGATTTATCGGTACCAGTATGTTTGGAGCAAAGAAGAGTGTGTTGCTCAGAATGGTTGAAATGTGTGATTGAAAGGTGTGATGGTTATTGTATGCACTATGTCCCATTTATGTGAGTTCTTGTATATTGTATTATGGAAGGACGATAAATTTTTTTGATACTATTAAATTGATCGATTAAATCGAAAAAAGAAAAGTCTTTCACGCATTTTGTTGTTTTTCAAAATGTGTCCTCACAAGTTGATCTGAGGTGTAAAAAGTGGCAGTACTAGCAAATCTGTTGTTTATTTTATTACGGGCTCAGCTTTACTGCTCTCGGCCTACCTCCAATCTTTGGTTTGGGAAATATAGTGTGGCAAGAACAATGTGGATAAACATGATAAGACAGGCATACATCAAGCAGCCAAGTTTCTAGGCGGTCTCAACCCTGTGGACATGAAGTGGGGGAGCCCCAACGTAGTCCCTGGACTGCCATTTATGGTATCTGCCTGTCCAAGTAGGAACTAAGGTTGGAGTGTCGAGCTGGTGGTTATAGACAGTCATAACAGTTCTCCCTCTTAAGGACCGTTGTCTCGGCAGTTGACCTGGTTTGAAATGGTTCTGAGTATGAAAGCGTCACACAAGAGCAAGGTAGCGGAGATTGCACACGGGTTCCCATGATCTCTCCTCTTGGATATTAGGTAATGGACCTGTCCCCGTATCAATTTAAAGTCTAGTATACTACGTACTTCGTACTCTAATTCTCCTTCAATCTCTATTGGCGGAGGTGGACTAACTAAACGTGTAGATGAGGGACAAGGCCTAAGAAGGGATACGTGAAATACAAGGATGTATACGCCATGTAGTTGGAAGTGTCAATCGTATTGCCACAGGATTAATTACCTTTTCTATATCATAGG